>NC_090937.1:969413315-970038315 GCF_040938575.1 Ambystoma mexicanum
GCGAGACACCACAGAGCTGCTTCACCAGGCATTTGCAGATACAAAAGGGCTCAGAAGCCCAAGTCTATGTTTAAAGGTTCAGGGCCGACCATTGAACAATCTGCATATAAATGAATACTTATGCAATCCCAAAAAGGAAATCATATGACCCTGTTCCAAATGCAATTTCTTGAAAGGCAAAACCAATCAGGAAACCTAAAAGAAGCTTCTCAGTGGAAAGACCAATCCTGGGCCAGCTTAGAAAACCAGACACCAGCTCAGCACTTTAAAATAGAATTGAAAAATCCACTGATAGGCAGAGATTGAGAGGATACAGACATGCTTCTATCGACTTCCTGGATACATAGGGAGACTGCTACCTTGGAAGAGGTAGTTCCATTACTATCAGCTGTGCAGTAGATGATCTGTCAAAGGTATGCTAGATGGCAGATCAGGAATATCCTGAGGAGTGGACTTTCGAAGCAGCTGATGTATGTTTGTTTTCTAAAATAGGATTTGACTGTGTAAGGTCAGAACCAAGAGACGAAGACATGATCTCTGAATACTTTTATTCTTTTTTCAACGTAAAAATGTTTATCCTTCCCCTAAGCCCAAGACTGTAAATCCTACTCTGAAAAACCACTGCTTATCAGGATGTCCTACATAAATGAAGTAATCTGTCCAGAATCCTATTCTAGCCTAGTTTTTTCACTACCACTAGTAAGGAAAACATGAATACAACCAAGACCTATTTGGGACATTGCCCAATGAGAGGGGTGGCTGATGGCTTCTAAGCCCCGCCCCTTTGTTTATTTATTTACCATAGGCACTTTCCTATGTTCACAGTTTCAGTCTATATATTCTCCTAGTCCTCCTCCCTTTGGACTTTCATCTTTCTTGTGTCTGTCTGGCTCCCCGATCTGAGGTTCTCTCAGTCTCTTCCTTCGCACTCTGGGGCTCCACTTCTTCTCTCCACACTGGGGTTGCTGCGTTTCTTCCCTTCTCCGGGGTTTGCCTCTTTCTGCTTCCCCCTCCTGGACTTCTCTGATCTCGCCCCACTCTGATCTCAGTGCCTTTGGGCAAGCAGCAATTACCTGGGGAATGGCTTTGCACGCCCCTCACCCACAGTAAGGAAAATATTGGAAATGCACCAACACAAAAAGAAAGAAACCAGGAAGATACTTTTCTGCTGCACAAGTAGCAGAAAACTGAGGCCACGTGATATGTTTGATTTGAAAATACTTTCCTAATAGATATCTACTAGTAATTTTAGTTCATGTTTTAGTTTGCTGCTTGATCTTCTTTAATAAGGAAAGAGAAGCATATTGCTTACATCAGTTCCTAATATAGGATGTATACATTTTATGAAGATTAATGGATATGTTAGGACTGCTGAGAAGCACACCTGTTGCCTTCATGTTACTTAGTTTAATATGTATTTTGGGACCAATGGTTCCACTTCAGTTTGTTTTTAGAATGTCTTGTATCTTGGTACATTTTGGTGTATGTTGTAAAGATACACACAGGTATGATAGAATTTGTATGTGAGTTATGTTGACAGATTTTTGAGTGTGGAGAAATCATCTTGTGCAATTTGCAGAATGTCTGATTTCACTGTGTGTATTTCTTTTTGTTTTGTCTACCTGACCCTTCTGTACATGTATGGCAGCCCTACTGCCAGTTGAGTGTGGTGGATTATCTTGTGTATCATTTTTTGGTGCGGCTGATGGTTTTGTGCGTTTTCTCCATATATTTGTTGCTTTTTTGGCCTGTGTGCACACGCATGGTGGAAATATCTTATTGTTACTGTGACAAATCATTGGATGTCTTCATTTCCCCCCAAGGTGGAACACTTTCCCATGAGGCCAGGGAGGTGAGGCTGCTATCCGATAGTCCCCCTGGGGGTGGTATAATGCAGGAGGATCTCATTGGCAGGGACTCCTCCCCACCCTACACGGAGAAGGACAATCACCTACGGTATAGCCCTTATGAGAACATCAGACCCTCACACACTCTAGCTTCTCCTTCTGCTAACCTCTTTTTTGACAGTAGACCTATGTACTGTTATAAGACAGACTACCTAAAGTTCCTGAAAAATACTGAGACAAAGAAAGACATCAAGAACATAAGTAATACAAGCACTGGGACGGGGTGGAACACAGCAAAAATGAAGCGCAATATCAAGAAGGAACCACAGCGGTGTAGACTTCCGCTGAGTCGTGGTTCCTCCTAGGTCATAATAATCAAAGGAGGACTGCCTATCTGGGAGACACATCCAACCGGGACGAGAGACCGTGAAGCCTGGGAAGCACGAAGGAGACACGTAGAAGGCTAGGACAGAGCCAGGAGCAGTCCAATCCCGGAGTCAAGAGGACAACTTGACTCCTTTGCCCAGCGGCGTCCAGACTCTAATTGGAGGCTGGCAGACGGTGACATGAATGCAAGAGGCAGAATTCATACTGTCATTCAAGGGCCGGGCAGTAGATCCGCAAGGTGAAGGCACCAAGACACAGAGATGCCCGTGCAGCATACAGAGTAGGAGAGAGACCGCAGGAAGAACCAGCCTCACATCCCAGGAACAGGCAAAGTAACTGGAGAGGTGCAGGGACCGGTAGGGGCTGGAAGGTACCGGAGGCAAAAACCCTCTACAGATATATCGAGCAGGACCATCCTCCTTGTGTCAGTACTTGGGAAGCGAGGCAGCCAAGGGGGAATAGGACGAAATGTTCGAATAAAAATTACCGACCTCACCAAAAGACCTAAACACAGACCACCAAAAGTTCTAACTACCAAAAATGTGAATTTTTCGTGGTGTGTGTTTAGGTGTTTTGGTGAGGTCGGTTAACAAAAAGAAAATTTAAAAGGCTGCCCCCTGCAACACCCTGCTCACTAGACTGTACAGTATAGTGAGCAGGGGTTGCGAGGGACACCTTAGCAGCTCTCTCGACAGAAAGAAAAAAAGGACGGGGCTGCGAGGGTGTCCCCCGCAACACCCCGCTCACTACACTGTACAGTATAGTGAGCGGAGGTTGCAGGAGACACTCCCGCAGCACACCGGTACGAAGAAAAAAAAAGTAAAGGACCCAGCGCGAAGGAAAGGTAAGTATGGTGGTGGGGGTATGTTGGTGGTGTGTTGTGGGTGTGGGTGCGGGTGTATGTATGTATTGCTTTGTATTGGATGTTTGCATGGGAAATGTACAAATATTTGTAGTGTGTACATTTCCCATGCGAACATTTCCGTTGCAGATTTTTCTGCCGCTGAAATATCACACAGATCCACCAGGGGGACATAAAAGGAAGGCGAGAGACACCAGGGTCAAGGACCCAAACCAAGGAGTGATACGAATAATCTTCCTCATGGCAGTATTTGGCAGTGAAGTGAACCAAGTGGGCCAAACCAAAGAAGAATAGAAACCAAGATCAAGGACTCAAAAGAGAAGACCAGGGGAAGGGAGTCACTACCCCTGGTCAGTTGATATTGTTTTAGGATTACCAGGAGAAGGGAGCCATTCTCCTGGTAACTTGTACCTGGAGCAAAGCTCAACAGACCTGGGGACGGTAGTCATTCCCCCTGGGTTTTCTGAGACTGAGATCAAACGCAAGAAGGGAGGCATTCTCCTGGCCCACCGCAGAAATATTGTTGAGAACCTTTGTGGCCTGGGGAAGGGAGTCAATGCCCTGGGCTATTTGAAACAGAATACCAGGAGAAGGGAGGTATTCTCTTGCCCTGCAATTAATTGTTTAGAACTTTGTGGCCTGTGGAAGGGGGTTATTCCCCCAGGCTGTTGGAGACCGAATGTCAGGAGAAGGAACACATTCTCATGGCTCACGCAGGAAACAGTGTGTGGAAGTTTGACCATAATCCACGAGAAGGGAGACATTTTCCTGAGACCCGACAACTTTATTCTTTACTTTTTAGTGTAAGGGACAAGAGAGAAGTAAGGTTTTCTTGACAAAGGACGGTGGACACGTTACGTTAACAGACATCCTGACATTCACCTTAGATCCTCAGCTGAGGCAGGGAAAACCCTCTTAGGCATAGGGAAAGATAGAGTTTCTCCTGCTTTATTATTTAATATGTATTTAGCCCCAAACATGCCACCTTTGTGTCAGTCCTTCTTCTGCACCCTTACATTACCCACAAAGTGAATCTATCCTGTATTGCTGATCATATTTTCAAAATTCTTTTTGGCGGCAAAGGGCTATGTCTGTGTCAAAAATCTCTACACTCTAAATGGTCAATTCTGAAATATGGGAGGCTAAATCGCTTAAAGTTCTTTTAGCACCTGTGTAAATAAACAAACGTTCACGCATTTGAACAATCGTTTTGGACGTGAACCATTGATGAAAGTTCAGTAAATATGGGCTAAGTGTTTATATTTTTCAGCAGAGTTGTATGCCATGTTTAGTGGACTTTTAAATGTTACAGAGGAAAAGATGTTTGAAATTTCGTGTGGTGCTTATCAATCAGTTTAGATCAGGCTGTGTATATTGCACCATCTAGCAGTAGGCCTAGAATCTTCTAAGTTGTTTTTTAAAAACTAGAGGTCAGTGGGGCATTCCTTTCATTCTATCCCTACTCTACATGTTCAGGTACCTGCAATGCTCCTCAATAACTATGTCCTTATATAACCACCATTAGTACATTTGCAACAATAGAAGCAGGAACAGAAAACATTGACCTTAAGATGGCATCAAAAGACCGTGCCGCAACACATGGCTTTGTCCACAAATCATTCCCATGACTCCAGGAGTAGCCATAAGCGGACCATGTATTTTTACCATTCTAAACTGGTTCTCCAACATCTGACCTAAACAATGTCCATGGGAAACACTTCCCCAAATGACTACATTATTTAATACATTAAATTCTTCCCCAAATGCCATATGCGTATATGCGTTTTGCACACCTAGATACATATCTAGTGTGTTAATCAGTGTTTGCCCAGAGACCACTCTGCAAACACGTGCTGCATGCCAACAAGGTAAGCATTGAAAACCTTAGGACATGCCAGGGAGACCGAAATATTGTCACACCAAAGTCGAGATATCGGACCTCGAGGAGACATTCACCCCGGACTCTTCATAAAACCTCTTGGTATTAAGCGCGTTATAAATAAACTATCATATAATATCATGCCATATAAAGACCCAATGGCTTCCAAATAATGGGCCTCCATCTTCCAGAACTCACTGAAATGCTCATTTATGGTGGCCAAAGACTGCAGGGGATAAAATAACAAAGTAGTGGCTAATAATGCCAACGTTTAAGGAAAGCACCAAGTACGTCCATCTCCAGACCTGCAAGGAGAACACTAGCACAAGAAACAACGGTGCTATTCAGACTGAATCCCCAAAAAATAACACTTTAGGGGTGATAATACAAGAACAAAGGGAAGTGTCAAAGCAGGACACCGAAAAGCATAGTGCTACAAAGCATGGCCAGGCAAACATCGTGCTGACAAATCTAGAACTGAAAATCATGGCTCGGATAAACATGGTACAGATAAACATAGCACCGACAATCATGGCATGGTAAACATGGCACTGAAAAAAAGACCACAGACAAACATGGAGCTTAACAACACAGCACCAAAATATATGCCATATGACATAGAAGCACACATAAGGATGTTCAAATCTGAACACATGACACCAAGATACTTGGCAGACAAAAACAAAAGCTGAAAGCAATGGCTACTCAGTCTCTCATGCCCAATGACATATCATAAGCTAAAATGCAGCCAATAGAATCTTTTTACAAAGTCTTCAGGGCCACCTTCAAGCTTAAAAACAATTGCCCAAAGAGTTTCACTTCACTTATGGGGCTTCATTACAAAGAGGACTGCAGCATGATGTAATACCTCAATTAACCAAGAGATAGAAGAAAAAGGTTTTTATTGAGTAAACTCTAGAAGCGTCAAAACCATTAGCACAATACATTCATCTCATGGAGTCGGTGAAACACCAACTATAAAAGCCTCTATGGCTACACCTGCCATTTGGAAGCCTGCCAACCCACATATTGGAAATAAATGTAAGTCTTGCCCTCAGATCCCCTCATGTTCAGCCGTCAAGTGAGAGTGGGCTTGCTAGGCCGTAAAGACCCCCACATATGGAAAATAAGGCACAATCATCATATACTAGTGATACGACAGACACAAGGTTCGATTTTCCAAGTAATATGGTTTATTTCAAAGTAAGCTATGTCGGCCGACTGGATCTAACGTCTCGCAACGTGTGTCACCCAGACCTCGTGAGACGCAAGAGAGCGAGCATCGCTCAAGCGGCAACATATATAGAAACATGCAATCTTTGAAGGCAAATCAAACCGCCCATAATGTATCTTCTAGAGCTAAGGTTCGGTGATTGACAATCATGACAAATATGACACATTATGACAAGTTTCTTATTCAATCTAATTATACTTATTTTAGCAACAGTTGCAGAGACCGTTCTTTGTTATGGAGAACATAAAGCACTTGTTAAGCAAGGATATTGTGTTTGTGAGAGAGATACATTCCATAGCACGTTATCTACCCGTTTCTATTTGTGAACTAGGGGTCAGCCTGTTCTGAGGCAGATCCGCGAAGGAGGACCGCTAGAAGAGTATAATTCATGCTTTAACTGCCTATTGCTACAGCTTTAGTAAAACAGGCCGGCACCTGGGCCGCTGATTAAATGCCGTTTCTGCTTGCCTCCAAGGACTTTGTGAGGGAGGAAAATAATGTATTTCTGTACTGTTTGGCATTCCTGTCTGGGTTGATCTTTCAAACGAGCAGGCTGTGGCCTCGCACCGTGTATGAGCTTTCAGAATAAAATACATTTTGCAAAGCATTTGACTGAAAGGAAAAAAGCAAATGGCGGATGTTATACAAAATGGACGCTCTGTGCTTATACTGACGATTCTGTGTTTGCGGTGTTTGTCACATGATGCGATTGGTTTCCGGCCAACATAATATACATACTATATATGGTTAGGGTCGTTTCTGGACTAACAGACTCACTGATAATAACTGGAATCAGATGAAGAAGTGGAGCACAAAGCTCTGCCTCAGAGTTCCCCATGGAAAGCGAAAACAAGAGCGCGTATCTAATCAGAAAAAGAATGGCAAGAACTGCAACATATACCGTTAGGGGAGCAAATGTCTTGGGCCTACTTGTTGAATACGATAGGGTCCATTGGGGAACAATCGCAGAATTAGTAAACAAAATGCCATAAACCTTTAGAGCCAAAGCCCAACAATTTTAAAAGAATGCCAAATAACTGCCACTGCTGTCATCAAGGGCAGTTTAACTGCAGCGCTCTACAGATGCAGCTGAAACCGTGCACATGTATGGCTAAGAGTTACTGGGGTTAAAGCTGAAACGCAGTCATAACTGTGACAAGGCCAGAAGTCTAGCCTTTTCAAGACGGTTGTGAACCCCTTAAAGGAAAAGTGCACTCAAAAATATTATTGGCATAAAAGATGGGCAATAATCAAAAACATATATTAAACATCTTTTTTAAGAAAGTTCCTTTGTAAACTTTTGGGCACACTAGGCTCAAAGTGTTTACATGGAGCATCCATTTTGTCGTTTCAAGTTGCCGCCTCTGTTCATGTTAAGCTCTGCCCAGGCGGCACTAATCAAGCAGCAAAAGCCCCCTACTGGGAGCTTTTGCTTACTGCAGCAAGAGCAGAGCTGAACATGAAGAGGAGGCTGCCTTTCATTTTACGTTTTCGATGCTCCACAAGCCCAGGCAAGCACAGAAAACATAAAATGTAAGTCAGAGCAATTATAATTACTTTGCCGGCTGCCGGCGAAGTTTTCATAATTGCTGCCACTTTCTTTTCTAGTTTCCTGTGCGGGAAACTAGAAAAGAAAGTTGCAGCAATTATGAATACTCTGCCGGATTCCAAGAAAGTATTCATAATTGCCTGGATTTGCCTTCAAGAAAAGGTGCAGCAATTATAAATACAACATTGTTGTATTTATTAGTGCGGTGGCTTCAGCTTTGAGTCTCCTGGGCTCCGCCGGGCTGGGGCACTGTTGAACTCTTGCCACTGCAATCATAAATACAACGTTTCCCGGGCTCCCCAGGGCCCAAGGAGCCTGGGAAACTTAGAAAGAAACCCACAGCATTTATAAATACAACTGCGTAGTATTTATAAATGCTGGTACTTTTGCTTTGAGTCCCCCAGGCTCCCCCGGTCTGGGGGAGCCTGGGAGACTCAAAGCGAAAGCCGCTGCATTCATAAATATAATGCGGTTGTATTTATAAATGCTGTAGTTTTCTTACTAAGTTTCCCGGGCTCCTCTGGCCAGGGGGATCCCGGGAAACTTAGAAAGAAAACCACGGCAATCATAAATACAACGCGGTTGTATTTATGAATGCTGTGGTTTTCTTTTTAAGTTTCCCAGGCTCCTCGCAGTTGTATTTATAAATGCTGTGGTTTTCTAAGGAAGAAAAATAATGTAAACACACTTACCAGCATGCAGCCTTCCTGCCTACATTCTCTGCTCTCTGGCAATAATGAAGCAAAACCCACCTGCTGGTAGCTTTTGTTTATTGCAGCTGGCTGGCTTTTGCTTCATTAGTGCCGCAAGGGGAGAGCTTAACACAAGCACAGGAGGCTCATCCATTTCCCAAAATGGATGCCTCCTAGTGCTTGAAATTTTTCTGTTTGAGCCTCATTTGCTCAAAACTTTGCATAGGAACTTTGTTTACAAATACTTTTTATATATATTTTTGATTTTGTGCCATCTTTTTGGCCAGTACAATCTTAGCGTGTACTATTCCTTTAAAGCCAAGGGCTGTAGGCCTATGAGGGGGAGATCTTGATCCAGGCCTACGCCTTAGTGCTTGCCTCCAGGCTTACTTCCAATGACCGATACTTTTCAGTGTCTTTCTGTTGCTTTCAGAGCTCCAGCACCGAAACCAAGCACAACCATCTAACAGAAGAAATAGGAGAGAGATCGGAGTCATCGGCAGAACGCTGCAATAAATGACCATAGTCAGGGAGAGAGCAGTCTAAACGAAAGAAAGCAGAGCCACTGCTACAAATAGGCACCAAAGCCAGCGGTGCTCCACAATGGGGAGAGAGGAAGCTGCACTGAAAAGCTGCTTCCATATGCAGCAGAGCAGAGGACCTCATGGAGCTGCCGAGCCATACAGGCAAGCCCGTGCAACAACCTAGAGGCCTCCCTAAAGCACCAGGGACCAAAAGGGGAGAAGAATCCACCCTCCATTAAAAAACGTACCTGGGGACACCTCGGAATCGGGTCCTGGAACACAAATATAAATGCTGACCTTCCCGGGCAGCCATCTCCAGTATGTGACTAGCCTGTGTTGAAATAATTGTTTTTGCAATTTTTGGATGAGGAATGACCGAATAGAGTAAGGGTGATTGAAATACCATTGCCATGTAGTTCTTCCAGACTTCTGCTGAGATAGAGGAACAGAAATCCTCTCTATGATAGCAATTGGCCTGGTAATCATACAGCAAATTGATTTATGGTTACAAATATGTTTCATAATTTTTTGGTTATTCAAGTTATGCTTTTTGATTTTAATTTATTTAACTCTGTTTTTATAAGTTTGAAGAACATGTTTCTTATTAATATTATATTGAACTGAGTAGTTAATGCTGTTTCTCAAATTCCTCAGTTCTCTATTTTTTTTAATGAGAACTTATGACTGCAATTAACAGGCTTTTCTTTGCTAGCTAAATATTTCAACTGTAATGATATGATGTTATTGACATGTTCTTCTGTTGCACAAAAATTCCTTTTTTTGTTGTGCACATCCCCTGTCATTTCGAGCTCTTGGCAAACCATATTAGTAATTTGCTGACACAATTGGCATTCCAGCGCAAAGATATTAATGGGCGATCTGATTCCAGCAACATCAAAGTTGGATCAATGCAGTATTTTACAGGTACAATGTTTGCCCTTAGCTGGATTATCAAATGATCACTTTGTTGTGCAACATGAGCAACCACTCGCTCATAGACATTGATTACATTTGTGTTTCTAAGGCAATTAGCAATTAATGAATGGACTGAACCTCGTTTCCATGTGTATTTGGGGGATTTGTCTGCAGTTTTGACAACAGATATATCCCAATCAGAAAGGTAAGCAACTCACCTTTTATCTCGAGGCTTTGGCAATGAATCATCCAAATTTTGGGAGTTAGAGGAAACCACATTACAGCCCTCAAAGCAATAGGAATTAAAATCCCCACCCAGAATAACCTCATAATTAGGATTGTATAGAAAAGCGTCTTCAAGGATTTTATCTAGCTGTTTAAAAATATTCCCCTGAGTAATTTTAACAGGATTCCAGTATAAGCATACGAGCAGTAAATAATTTCCACTTTATCTCTTAAGTATACTTCAACAACCAACAGATGATCAGAAAGAGATACAAGTCTGGATGTTAGTCTTAGTGCATTTTAAATAGCAATCACAAGACCTTCTGAGGGTCTTCCTGCAAGGGCAGAAGTGGAAGCTAAACAGTAAACGGTATTTCGAGTGGATTGTGTCCTCCAACGTATTCCTCATCTTAGATAGATGTATTCCATCAAGCTTTGCTGCTCTTCGGAATTATTTTTTTTTCTTCGGCAGAGGGCGCTGTGCGTCAATGTCGTCGAGTCGATGGTCCCTCGAAGGCCTCCATCGAGGGTGACATCATCGGGTATATAAGTAGCACGCGCGGCGCCCGTTGGCCTCAGTTCTGTTTTTCCGCAGTATACGTTGCTTCAGAGATTCGTCGCTCTTCGAGTTCTGTGAAGAATAGTAAATAAATGAATATGTCCTCGTCATCGACACCGACCACGACCCCGAGATCGGGTTTCAAAAAGTGCAAGTTGTGCGATTCAAAAATGTCGATCACAGACCTGCACCGAGAGTGTTTGTGGTGCCTCGGAGAAGGCCACGACATGGAGGCCTGTATGAAGTGTCAGGCGATGACGGGGAAGGCCTTGCGAGAAAGGAGAGGAAAACTACAGGTAGGTCGCAAACCCAACCGTAAAGCCTCTAGCGTCGAGTCGAGGTCCCGTGAGGAGAAATCTCCTTGACGCGAAAGGCATCGGTCCAGGTCCCGAAGCGATTCCCATTACTCGTCTTTGACGAAATAATTCGAAGCAACATCGCCACAGGTCTCCCTCCACCTCGTCCTCAGACGAGTCGCCAAAAAGGATGAAATGCCCCACGAAACTTTCGTCTTCCGAAGAGTGGGAAGCATTCAGGGTCAAAATGATGGAGGTGTTTGATAAAGCGAAGCCTCGGTCCGTGCCTTCTTCGGAAGCCGGCCGGGAGCGTCATCGTTCCGACACTCACGCGCCCTCGAGCCCGGTTGATCGAAAAAGGAAGGGTAGAGAACCTTCCAGGACGCAGAGCGAAAAGGACCGCTCGAGTCGAGTCGACAGTTCGAGGTCACCGACGCCGTCCGAGACCCAACGCACCTCGAAGGGCAAATCTTCAAAGAGCGCCTTGACGCCCTCGAAGCAAACTCCGTCGACGACCACTATTTCGTCGACGCCATTGACGCCCTTATCGACATCGACCCCGAAGCCCTCGGCGCCAAAGGCTCCAGCCAAGCCAGGCCAGCCAGAAAAAGGGAAAGATAGGGTTACAAGACCTGAAATACCCTCAGAGCCCTGTAATACACCTCTTCCTCCTCCTCTCCCAGAGAAGGTTTTCAAGCCTCTCCCTAGGAAGGAGTTTTTCAAGTCCCTGACCTCAATTTATGAGGAACAGGAAAGATCTGATGAGGAGAATGTACCTTCTGGGCTAGAATATGGCACTCCAAATGTCCCAGAATGCCTGCTTTCAGAAGAAAGCAGAATGAGGGACTTGGTGGAATCATTACACAATGCAAGTGGCATTGACACATCTCCTGAAAATGACTTTGGCAGACCAGAACCAGGAGAGCATGCCAGTCCATCATACCGTCAGTTAATGACGAAGGTAGTAGATTACTTAGGATGGCCCAGACCATCAGCCCAATTGATCCAGGATGATTTGACAGATATATTGGACCGTGGTCCCACTGAAGACCCAGTACTACCCTTTCATGTAGCCCTGCAAAATAGTGTGGCCAAAAATTGGGAAAATCCGGATTCTATTCCTCCGGTAAATAAATCCCTCACCTCAAAATACCGCCCTGCCAATAGCGACCCCGGCTATCTGTCCAAACATCCCACTCCCGAGAGTCTGGTCATACAGGCAGCCACAGCTTCTAACAAACTTGCGTACCCTTCTATCCCTCCAGATAGGGACGATAAGCGTGTGGATGGCTGGGCACGGAAGGTATTTTCAGCTGGGAGTATGGCTTTAAAATCTGCCAACTCCACATGTGCCTTGGCAAAGTTTTCGTACACTCTGTGGGAGTGCATTGCAATGGCGGCGGGGTACATACCAGAAGGGGACGAAAGGGAAGGGTTCCTAGCCATCGTTAGAGATGGAAAGGAAGCCATGCAGGAATCCCTTCAATCTGGATTGGACACTGCGGATAGTGTAAGCAGGTCCATGGGCACTAGCACGGTAATGAGCAGATTTGCGTGGTTACGGAAGTCGGGTTTCGCACCGGATGTACAGAACCGCCTTCTGAACATGCCTTTTGACAGGTCTCACCTTTTTGGCAGCAAGGCTGACGGGAGCCTTGAGAGGTTGCAGACCTCAAAGGCAGCTGCCAAATCTTTAGGTGCTGTTATTAGGCAACCTCAGCCTTTTGGTGCACCAGGACAATCGTGGAGGGGACGATCCTATCGTTAATACTCCTCATGTGGAAAGGCGAGAGGAATGGCCAGTCAAAGGGGCCAGAGAAAGGCCACTCGCGGTGGATGAGCAAAACGTGCAAATCCAGCACCAGCTGCAGTCTCTTTGCCATCAGCGGCTGCAACAACCACCACAAAACCACTTTGAGGACTTGCATCCGAAAACACCTGTAGGAGGCAGGCTGTCACAGCATTTGCAAGAATGGCGAGCCATTACTTCAGATGTTTGGGCTCTACAAATAATAACCCAAGGTTACTGCCTTCCTTTTCTAACGCAACCTCAAAGCAATCCACCAGGGAGACACCCTTTGAAGTTTTCAGACCCGCTCCTACAGCAGGATGTTCTAACCGTGCTGGAGAAAGGTGCTATAGAACCAGTACCTACAGTGTAGAAGGGATGGTACTCACCATATTTTTGATCCCCAAAAAGGACAGAGGACTGAGACCCATCTTGGAAGTAAAGATGCTTGAACAAGTTCCTCAGGAAGGACAAGTTCAATATGGTTACCCTTTCTCAGATTCTCCAGACCCTTCAACTTCAGGACTGGTTGGTGTCATTGGACCTCTACGATACTTATTTTCATGTGCCGATTCATCTGAAGCACAGAAAATACCTGAGGTTCGTAGTTGACGACTCACACTATCAGTTTCGAGTCCTGCCATTCGGATTGACCTCCACCCCGAGGGTCTTCACCAAGTTAATGGTAGTGGTGGCAGCGCACCTCAGGAGGAGCTCATGCCACCAATCTGACAATCAGCAGTCGTTGGTCTCCATTGGAGTCCAAACTACACATCAACCTTTTAGAGATAAGAGCAATCAGACTAGCGCTGAAATCTTTCCTGCCATCTGTCAGGGGAAAGAATGTCCTGATAATGACAGACAACACAGTGGACATGCATTATCTAAACAAAAGAGGTGGTGTACGGTCACTACCTCTGTGCAGAGAGGCAATGCAGCTCTGGTATTGGGCAATTCAGGCGGGAATCTCTTTAACGGCAGTTCATCTAGCGGGGGAGGAGAATATGACGGCAGATGCTCTGAGCAGGCAGATCACGGTGTCCCACGAATGGGAATTGGCTCAGGAAGTCATTCAAGAGATCTTCGCTCTTTGGGGAACCCCTCAAGTAGACATATTTGCGACCAAAATCAACCAGAAGTGCGAAAGGTATTGCTCAAGGGAATTTCCCCCGAGAGGAGCCCTGGGAGACGCGTTCGTGGTGGAGTGGAATTTCCCACTATTGTACGCGTTCCCCCCAATTCCCATCATTCCTCAGGTCATCAGGAGACTGAGACGGTTTGGGAATCGCATGATCCTAATTGCCCCCGGATTGGGCCTGGAGAACATGGTACTCAGACCTTCTAGACATGTCCATCTGTCCCCCAGTACGTCTTCCTCAGAGAGGGGACCTTCTCACAAATGGAGGGTCAGGTTCTCCATCCAGAGGTCAAAACTCTCAACCTTCATGCTTGGTATCTGAAAAGCTGAGATACAAGGATTGGGACCATCCAGATGACGTCATGGAGGTGTTGCTTTCGGCAAGAAGGCCAGCAACAAAATCTCTATATCGTTGCCGTTGGAGGAAGTTTTGCAACTGGTGCAGAGAAACGAATGTCGATCCTTTTCTATGTTCTATCCCGGAAGTACTGTCCTTCCTCTTGTCCCTAGCGCATAGAGGTCTAAATGTTGGTACCATTAAAGGTTATCTTGCAGCGCTTTCCATCTTCAAGCGCTCGTCGGAAGAATGCTCCTATTTCAAAATTCCTTTGGTATTGCAATTCTTAAAGGGACTCACTAATGTGTTTCCTCCTTACCCATTGCAAGTGCCAATTTGGGATCTCATTCTGGTTCTAAAATTCTTAATGTGTGCTCCTTTTGAGCCTTTGAAAACTTGTCCATTAAGATTACTGACATGGAAAATTGCTTTCCTAGTTGCTTTAACATCTGCAAGAAGAGTGAGCGAATTGCAGGCACTGTCTTCTGGCACCCTATACCGTGTTCCATACGGACAGCGTTGTGTTGAGAGTTAAACCCTCATTTTTACCTAAAGTATTATCTGATTTTCATTTAAGTCAGAAAATTATTTTACCCGCATTCTATCCTCCACCCCATCCTACTAAGGAGGAGGAAAGATTACACAGGTTGGATCCAAAAAGAGCTTTAAGCTTTTACATCTCTAGGCTTTCCAAGCTTAGAGTGGACAACCAACTGTTTATCGGTTACACCGGAAGGAAACTGGGTCAATCAGTGACAAAACAGACAATATCACGCTGGATTGTGCTTTGCATTTCAGAATGCTACAGATTAGCACAAAAAGACCCACAAGAATGGTTAAGGGCACATTCTCCAGAGGCATCGCCTCTTCGACAGCCCTTCAAAGAGGTGTTCCAATAAGGTCCATTTGTGAAGCAGCAACTTGGTCTTTACTGCACATCTTTTCAAAATTCTATAGTCTGGATGCTTCCCAGTCTAAGTATCTGAGTTTTGGTAAAGCAGTACTATATGCAGCCATCTAAGGGCATTGAAAAATCTAACCCCTCCACCAAAGAAATTATCCATACTTCTTTAAGTATGATGAGGAATACGTTGGAGGACACAATCCACTCGAAGAACAAGTTACTTACCAACTGGTAACGTTCTTTCGATTGGATGTTCCTCCAAAGTATTCCTCATCGCCCTCCCAGCCTACCCCTCTGTAGATTTGTCCGGGTTATTGCCAACTCAACTCTCGCAAGGCTGATACCTGTCTGCCGGCACAATCTACACAGTACAAAATCAAAGATAAAAAGGGGAAAAACAGAACTAAGGCCAATGGGTGTCGCGCGTCCTACTTATATACCCGATGACGTCACCCTCAACGGATGCATTCGAGGGACCATCGACTCGACGACATCGACGCACGGCGCCCTCTGCCAAAAAAAATACATATATATATATTTCCGAAGAGCAGCAAAGCTGGATGGAATAATTGAATACATCTATCGAAGATGAGGAATACGTTGGAGGAACATCCAATTGAAATAACATTACCAGTTGGTAAGTAACTTGTTCATCCGTCCAAATAAAGTTGGCCAACCTTGAGGGTTTCTTGTAAAAATAGAACATTTGGTTTATTTTCAGGTAGAAGCCGAGAAAACCAAGTATGTAAGTTTTTGAAACCACATGAGTTCCAGGAGATCACAATTAAATCCTTTACTCTACACTGGCTGCGCTGATGTTACTACAGGCTTTGGAGCAAAAATAAAAGAGAGGTTCGACCCACGTCCAATCTTTTATTGGTCCTGCCAGTGACAGAAACTGCGAGATGTTATCTTTGCTTAATGCCTGCTCAGTTCCTCCACCGGAGATTTGACTTACTGATGTATCCTCTTCATTGACACGAGTTTCCACAAACTCCTTTGCTTCCTGTTTAGTTTTGAATAATTGCATAGACAACCCTACATGGGCAAGGTACAATCTGTGTTTCCAAATTAGTTTTAAAATAATTGTACTGAGCTAGAGTAATCCAATCAAAGTCCTCCGAGTTTAAAATTCTCAGAGATGGAATTTGGTACTCCCAATAGAAAAGATCGATTGATTGAAGCATTATCCAGGTCACTCTCCCAGCCTATAATGTTTAAGGTCTACTGGGATATATCACAAGTATCAGATTCCACCTCTGATGTGTTAATGGGAATTTCGTTTATACCTTTACACAAAGTTGAGGACATCATGCTTGAGAAAGAAGGGAGACAGGTAGTACCCACCGAAGCAGCACAATTTAATTGAGGATGGAAGGCACCAACTTTGGACTGACTAATCCCATTTTGACCAGGTAAAATATGAGAAGATATAAGACTTGTAATAGGCAAATTATCATTGCTGGAGCTTGAAGACAACGTATTTGAGGCAAAAGGAGAATGGGTGGCTCCCATAGATGGAACGCAATTTGTTTGAGGCAGGGAGACATCAACATTAGACTGGGTAATCCCATTTTGGCAAGATAAAACAAAGGAAGGCAGAGGATTTTCAATGTGCAACGTACCATTACTTGACCTTGAGGACATTGTGCTTGATACCGACGGCGGATTGGTAAGAACCATAGAGGGAATACAGTTTATTTGAGGCAATAATAAGTCAACATTGGACTGGTGGATCCCATTATGGCCAGGTAGACTGTGGGAAAGTAAGAGATTTTCGATAGGTAGGTTAGAGGGTTGATGCAGAATCATGCCAGAGCCCTTCATTTTACCAGTGATTGGATAAAACTTGGTCTTCTGAGTTTGTCTTTTGGAACCAAATTCATCCAAGTGCCGAGGAGAGATGTACATCTCATAGATTTAAATGAATTTTCTTCCCCATATTAAGGGCTTGTGTATCTGTCTTATTGGCTTCATTATGTTTTTCATTGGTTTTCTTATCAACTACGAGTTTACTAGCTGGTTTCTTTGGGGGCTTAAGATCACCGTTTATCTGTAGGTGTGTTTTGCTTTCTTCACTCAGTTGTTGGAGATCTAGTATCTCGTTCTCACTGCTGATTGCACAAAGATTTTAATATTAGAGTTGTGTCCATTGATTTTAGTCAAGGGCAGGTTCTTAAATTTCTTGACTTAGGACTTATTTAGATTCCTCCTATTAGCTCTTCTTTCAGCAGCTCTAAGTTGAAGTCGTTTGATCCTGCGAGACAGAAAAAATGTAGAACGATTAGAAGATTCCTCTGCAGCTGCAGCAGAGTTCTCTTGGCCAATGATGTCAGTTAAAGGAGACAGGCTATTCAGATGTACACGATCTTCAGAGACTGACAAATTTCCAGTTTTCAGTATGTGTTTGTGCAGATTTTGTTCACCAGTAACTTTGTTCTTGAGGGACTGTACTAATGCCTCAAGTTCTATAATTTTTGCAGTGTGAGACTTGACATCGTTCCAAAGTTCGAGAGTATCTTGTGTATGAGAATTTGGCATACGTTTAAAGTCACCATCCAAATAGCCTGTGTCCACACAATTATTTATGGACCTCTCTGAAAGGTCCAAGTTTGTTTGAGACAAATTCTGTTTACACAGTACATGAGTAGTCTGAGAATGTACAGATTTAGTCGCAGGATTTGAAGTACTGGAGTCAGGGGTGGGAGGTGTAAAGGTTTCCCTAGCAATCATAAATCCGTCAATTCTATTCATTTTGGAAGGTATGTCAGAAAGGGAGATCTTAATATCTCTATCTTAAGATGTGTAACTTTGTGCCCATTATCTAGAAAATTTAAGATGCAGGTTAATACAGGGAAGGAAATGCATTCCGGTGCATCAGGGTCAGTTGATAGAGTAATGCTCGAGGGTGACCTTTACTCTTCATTTCCATTCCCAAAGTAACCAGATGGTAGATTGCCAGGAGGCTTAGTGTCTATAAAGGGACAGGCAGTTGCCCCTTGCAAGTCATGAAATGTTGTATGCAGAATATGAGATGGTGAGCTGGAGTTACGAGTCCCCTGATTTTTGTTTTTAAGTATAGCGGATGCAGAGGTGGATCTGGGAGGTTTCACATATGAATTCTTTTTAGAAAACAGGCTAATTTCATCTACCTCCCTAGATTGAGTTGATGTGGGAGTGCACAAACCCAGGGAAAGTCTGACACTTTTCCCTAGTTCCGCCGTCACCACTGGGGCAAGCATTGAAATGTCAGATATAGGATCATTATTAAACTCAACCATGTTAACAGACAAAGATCTCCTCAAAGGATGTGAAGCATTATTCATGTGACTTTGCATGGCTGATTTATCTAGATCGTATATTTCCTGTTAAGACTAGAGGTTGGAGTCCTGAATCGATGTATTTGAGCACAAATATGAGTATGTGTTGTGTCTTTAGGTACATCCAATGATTGATTCATAATACTTTGCACCGCCAAGTCCTTATCAGGACATCCATTTTTATGCAAGGGAGTATTAATACCACAGTCAGGAAATGACTTAATTGGGGAATTCAAAGTACCAGTCGTTGGTAAAGTGCGAGAGGCCGAGGAATCTGTGAGGCATCTGCAGCTATGAAGTTCCCTTAACATAGTTGAAGTATTACTAGTAGTCATTTTGCCAGTGGTACTAAAATCACAAGCACATTTGTGTTTCCTTTACAACTGCAAGTCATGCACGACCCTCTTCAATCTATTAGCAATACCACTTTTGAAACGAATCAGAATCGCTCAATAATTTAGATGTATATTGCAGATGCGATCGCGCACGGTGGTTGTGGTGAAAACTATGCATGCTGCCTGTTTAAATAGCAGTAACCTTTGGCAGAAGTCAATACCATTTACAGCGTAAGAGAGGAACGCGTAAGTAACTTTATATGCGTCCGACAAAACCAAGTTCTTTTATCATACAAATCCCACGTAACAGCATATGACACGTTTAGTAAATAGAGAAAATGCTGCATCAGCCCAGTATTCAACTGTATGAGTTACTTAGCTAATAGCCCGTCCTTACCATTTTGGCAAAGTCCCGAACCGCGGGAAGAACGGTTTTGAGAACTCCCAGACCATGTATAATCATAAACGCGATGCAACGCACAAGTGAACTTCACAGCATACAATTGCGCATGTTCAAAGATATCACAGAGCAGAGGGGCGTACCACAGTAAAACCTTTCACAAAATGAAATGTCCTTCATACACTGGTTGGCAAGCCACTGAGAAAGCAAAATACGATCGTTACAATTACAGATTCTAACAGCAAAACAGTCAGCACTTCCGTTGCACGCGCGCTGGTGCGCATGACCGTGTATATTTATGGGTAATATGGGCTGGGCTTCAGGCTAAGGGGAAAATATGGAAATATATTAATATAAGTTGCCTAATAAATGTCCAAGTAGGTGTACAAGGAAGTCTTTAAGTCCACAGTTCCTTTACCAGTCACAAAAGGTACACAGTGAGAAAGGACATGAAACTGGTGGGTATGATGGCATTGTGAATGCTTCTAATACCACATGCAAGGCTACACCTAAGCACTCAATGGGCACAGACCAAATGTAAATGGGAGGATCGAGTGGTGATATACAAAGGTGCTGTCAAAACGCTAAAGTGGTCGACAAAGGAAAATCGTTTATAAGGGAGACCCTTCTCGAGTCCCCCAGTGCAACTCACCTCACCACAGACGCATCAATGCTAGTGTGGGCAGTACATCTTGGTTACATGTCTTTATATCGAAACATTGTATCAAGAATTAACATAATTCGAAACTTTTATAATGAAAAATATAACTATAACTAATTTCTTTTGCGGGGTGGGGGATCCCCCACCAAACCCGTTTCCCACCCCTAAAAACCCACCCCAACCGTTTCCCCACAAGATTTAACCCTTTACCCCACCCCTAAGTGCATTCTTCATAAACATTTTCATTATAAAATATTCAATATATGTTAATTCTTTATAAGATTTTTGATATAATGACTGCATACCGTACATCTCCACACACTTCATGGCAAGTGGACTGCCTTGCAGTCACAAATGCGTATCCGTGTCCTGGAGATCATGGCAGTTTTCAAGCACAAGTAATGGAAAAAAGCATCCTCATCAGAACAGACAATACCAATGCAATGTTCTACATAAATAATCACAGTGGAACACATTCACAAGCACTATTGGGAGTAGCCCAATTGGTACGGCACTGGTGCATCCCCAGAGTGATACATCTTCAAAGCCAACACGCTCTAGGCATAGAAAACAGCCTAGTGGAAAACCTATGCAGACAACTTAAGCAGACTAGCACTACAGAAACATGAATGGGAGTTAAACAAAGACATAATCAGATTTTCCACACTTTGCCTCCAGGTATCTAGAGCTAGGTTACCGGGCAGTACATTATGGATGACTTGGTCTATGTTGTTTGCAAACACGTTCCCCCTAATGTCACTATTACACTGCTAGTAAACAAACTTTAAAAGGCTAACATGAGTTTAACATTAATTACTGCAATTTGTGGGCCAGGCTGGTGTGGTACTGTCACCTATTGCAAACATTGGTCCAGATATGAAAAATATTTACATCTTGCTCGACCTAAGAGAAATTAACTCTACCCGTGAACTTGATGGTATGATATTTTCTTTTATTGAAAAATATGGTGCCGGGGGAAAAAACATTGCTAGTAATGAAAGTTTGCCTTTTAGTGTTCTCTTCCTCCTGGACAGGTTGGAACACCATTTCCTATAGCCAGCAGAGAGCACATGGTCCTCCTTGTGGGAATTACCATTAGGTGAGGCTAATGAGTCTAATTTAAGGGTTATGTTACAATTGGGTTAATGGCTTAGAGTTTCAGACTGTTTGTTGGTTCGAGTTAGGTTTAGAATATGTCTAAAGGTGCATGTGTTTATTTAAGTAGTCTTCTTTCCCTAGGAGTGGTTGGTGCATTCTCCTGACAAGTACTGTGATGTGAAAGGGGGTTCGTAATATTCTCTTGTGGGTAAGGATCCCAGACCTGTACTTCTCTATGACTTGTTTTTGGAAGACCTGGTTCACTCCCCTTCCCGGTACTGCCAAAAACAAAACAACTCCCAATGTGCTCTCTCTTATTTTTCACTTCGGGAGTGGTCTGTGACCAACCACTGTCCTAAGGAAGATGACTCCAGAGGCACTTCTTAATTACGGCTCACACCTGGTCCCCATCTGGACTTTCTCTCTCTCTCTCTCTCTTGTTACCTGTTTACCAGGCGCTCTTTACCAGGTCTCTAAGGGGCTGCACGTCTTGGTTTGCATCATTCCTCACTGCTCTGTATAATTCTGTGTGGCGCTGATGCAGGTTGTTGCTGGCGGTCGCCGCGTTGTTCTGTGGACATTTGGTCCACCTACTTCGGGTCACCGCCACCCTTCACCCTCCAGCTTAACTCGGCGCATTTCTGTTGATCTCTGGGACTTGTTGCACCCCACAGTGTGAAGGATTCCCCTCTCTGACCTCTGGACTTAGGGAGCGGGCTGCTCTCGGCTTCCTTGTCGTTCTCTTCTTGAACTTGCCGAGCAGTACTGCATTCTTGAAGCCCTTCGGTCGATTTTTATAGTGGTTGTTTGTGTTTATGTAAGGAACTCATGGGGGCAACAGTAAAGACAGACACGAATTATCACAGTTCAAGGGTGTTTTTTAAACTGTAAATGCAGGGTGGATAAAAGCCTAACCTAAACCTAAATCTAAGATGGGAGCAAGCTTTGACCATCATATGAAAAATAAGGCAGTCATTGTGGCGTCTTGTCAAAGTAAAGGCCTACACTAAAAAAACCTATTGCCAAATCCTTACAACTTATTACAGAAAGAGTGTGGCATAGGATAGGTCGATTTAATTGAAGGACGGATTTTTGCAAAAAAGGGGTAAGGAATTTGTACATTGTTCTAAGGTAATTATCTCGGTGAATGCATAGGGTTTTCAATAAAGAAAGAAGTGTTCACAAATAATAAGTCAGGAGGTGATTGCCAGGGGTCCCCCTTCCCCACGTTTTGAGCATGGGACACGGTGGATCTCCTGAGCACAGCATACACTCGAGCTTTTCCAGTACGAGTTGTCAATTTGGTACCAGCTATTGGGTTCTTCGATGGTTAACTTTCTTTTCGATAAGTCTCTTGCCTTCAAGGCTTGATGTATCCAACAAACAAACACAAAGTTCAGTTCCACAAATAGTTTGGGTGATGACTTCACCCCTTGGTCTCCCTCTTCCGGGCGTAGACCCTTCACAAATCATATTCAACAAATCAACTAAACATTTCCTTTTTCCATAAACTTTTGGGTGGTAACCTTCGGGCTCGGACCCCTTTCAAACGTCAACCTCCCTCCTTCAGGTTTACCATGGCTTTTCTTGCACTCAAGATCAAAATGTCTTGGTAACCAATTGTTCAGGATTTCTGAAAATGTAGCTTTGGGATGATGTCTTTCCACCCCTGGATCTTCCTCTTTCGGGCTTGGACCCTTTCAGATGTCAGCCTCCCTCTTCCGGGTTCACCATGGGTTTTCTTACTTTCTCGAGTCTTAATGTCTTTTCAAACAATTCACCGTGGCTATCCCTCGATTGGATTCACTCCTGTCAACCCACTGTTCATAGGGACTTCAGGCTTCGCCTCCTTTTCGTCATCATCCCTCCGCCGGATTCACTCTTGCCAACTTTTGTAACACTCTGTTCATTAGCTCATTTCATCATGCAGGATTCATTTCCCTTAGCTTCACAATCATCTAGCAGTCAAAGACTTTCGACTGTACAGAGGATTTTACAAGACCCTTGTATGACCACTTTAACCTCTTTTCACCTCTTCCCAAGGCCTTCTGGTTAAGGTAGCCTCTACCATCGGGTAATTGCCCAGAGTTTCCTGCGTGAGCACCCGTGTGGTGCCGGACTCCTTTCTCGCTGGTATTCCCCTTCTTTTCTCAACTGTTTTTTAAACTTTTCAAAGTTCAAATTAGCCGTTGGCGCTTTTCGTTCAACACAGTTCGGTTTCTTATCAGCTCTTCCCTCGACTCACCTGCTGTGATGAACTGCTTGGATTTCTTCTCCTTCGATTCAAGGTTGGTACCAGAGACACCCACGTCTCTCCCTGGCTTGGTTATCAGCGGAGGAGGGTCTCATGTACCGTAGACATCTGCTGCAAAACATGCTGGCTATTGTTTGCGGTCTTATAATATCTTCTGCAGAGGTTTCACAGGCCTTGGTCTAAAAGGGCAAGGTTGCGTCTCTCCTTGTCACCCTCTCGGTATGTGCCCGTCTTTCTCCTCCTCTTGAACTGCTGTGCTGAGTTAGCTCTCACGTTGTGCGGTCTGCCTTATTCGTACTGTGCTTATGTGCTCCACCTTTTATCCCTGTGGGGAAGGGAAAGGGCCATCAGTTCTGGTCTATTGCCTGACTTTGCCTGACCCTTGTATTTGGACATGTCAGCTTAACGGTTCTGGGGTTAGTTCGTTATCTTTTGTGTTGTGCGAAAGTGTTTATGTCGGAAAAGGGTGGGGCATGTTTTGGAATATCCTACATGGTAGGATGGGGAAAAGGTGTTCCAAGAAGGGGGATACCGCATCTTACCCGTCAGTCTCCCACTCCCCCAGGACCCCCATCCAGGTGATCCTTCCTCACTGGTCCACCCCCAGGAACTGGATCCAATAGCGATGGCCGTGTCCTGGTCACCTGGATGACAGATCCCTGGGTACTAACCAGGGAGACACCTTCAGGTTTCTCACAGTTGGCATTAGGATTTAAGTCCGTTAGTATCTTCAAACCTTCGATCTTCATTCCTTTGCACCCCATCCTCATCTCAGTACTTTTATCATCAATTTTCCTTGGGTAAACCATGCTCTTCCTCGTCTCAGTGGAAGTCAAGTCTATAGCCCTACACAAGTACATAGGTTGGCTAGGTGTGTGGTTGGGGCCTATGGAGCAAGGAGGTGTGTTGAGTGATAGTTGTTAAAACACATTTCTCATAGATGGTCGTCCTTGTCCCCATAGGGGGAGTCTCTCCCCATGAGATCCTTCCACTGAGTACCACCCCCTTGGGAACTATTGGGTAGTGGCCTCACCTCCCTGGCCTCATGGGAAGGGACTCCCTCCTTGGGGAGAAGTGGCGACATCCAAGGTTTCGTCACAATATTGAGGCTCAACATTTGCTAAGTCCCATTTGTTTGAAGTATGTGTCGACAGTGAAACAAAAAAAGAATGTGAAGTATGTGTCGACATTCCAAATGCCCTTACCGTTTTCTTAGACTTTCTATATAACCTCTATGGAGCAGTACTTCCAGTGGAAGTTCTGATAGCCGGATCTTGCTGCTAAACGCTGTGAGCTTGGAGCCTAGGGACCGGTTTATCACTCGGTCTCATCAGGGTCTGGTGGGTACAACCTAGAATACTGCTGACGGCAGTGTTCAGAAAGCCTTCACCCTCCATGACCACATCCAGCCACACCACCTATGCCCCCTCTGAGCTTTGGCCTCTCCTGCTCTGTGACTCACCATCAGGCCATTAAACAACTCTGTTACGGTCAATATGTTACATTTTGAAACTCCTCGCAATGCTTCTCTTCCTCAGCATCTGATCTTGGGTTACCAAGCCTGCCATACTGTTTGGTTCAAGCTTATACATTTCAAATAAAAAGTTACTATAGGGGGTATTCTTTTTTTCATTTGCCTGGTTTTCTATAGCCCCCATCCCACTTCTGAGGTGGAAGTATCGCGCCCAGCAGCCAAGTGTTAATAGCAATATTGCCTGGGCATATACAACATGTTACGACCCCGTAGCTTCTCCTTATGTGACCTCGCTTCACTCGAGATCGTTGGCTCAGAAGTTCCTATTTTGCTTAGTAGCGTGCGATTTGTATTCCTTTCGACTTTTGAAGCCATTGATCGCTATGCAACGTTGCAACGTTATTTGGTTGACTTTATTCGTGTGGATAACCAGAGACGTTGCTAGAGGGGAGCTGGAGGGGCTATAGCCCCGGGTCTTTTGGTTGTAGCCCCGGATAGAAGCTCAGGGTTTACAACCAAAAGGCTAGCTAGCCCTCAGTCCCAAGAGTCCCGATATTAGCATAGTACCAGATCTTTTGGAAACCTAGCAACACCCCTGGTGGATACTATCGACAGAAAGGTTACTTGTGTATAATGAGTGGCACACAGCTTTAGGCGAGTTCACTCATTCCATCCTTTGCTTTACCGAAGGATCCACGTTGATTTTCTTAGACTCACGGATACATATGGGGAATATGTTTTAACAAATCATGCCGGCTGAGTTTCCTTTCATGGCTACACCAGCTCTTTTTGGCAGTCTCTTTCAAGTTCCGAAATAGAAGTCAATCCTTTACATGCTTTGCCACTGTGGGGCCAAGTTTTCTCGGGCAAATCTTAGAAACGTGTGACCTGCCTGACCTTGAAAGCCGCATAAAGTGCCTACATCCCGAACGCTAGAAAGTTAGTGACCCTACTTTAACACAGTGGAGTCGAGTGTCCAACGTTTGAACACTTAAACACGTTCACGTGCTGCTGTTGGAATATCTGTTCTGTATGCGACACATGTTGAGCTCACAGCCACGGAAAGATCATTGGCCACTTGCGCAAAAAAGCTGGTGAAATATTTCCCTGTTTTGTTGTTTTTAACATGTTTTTATGATAAGACCTGGCTTTCGTCGATTCACATTTTTCCAACCTCTTAAAGCCTAGCCAAGCACAATGTGCTTTTAGAATAATAATGCAA
Source organism: Ambystoma mexicanum (assembly GCF_040938575.1). Lineage (NCBI taxonomy): Eukaryota > Metazoa > Chordata > Amphibia > Caudata > Ambystomatidae > Ambystoma > Ambystoma mexicanum. The sequence goes on from NC_090937.1 coordinate 969,439,217, forward strand.
CAATGGAGTATTGTTTTAAAGACCCTTTTTTGCAAGCAGTTTTGGTAGGAGGCCAAGGCATGTTGAAGAAACTGTCAGCGGCATACCACAGGAAAACAATGGCCAGTTGTTGTAGAACTCCAGACTGCCACTTTCAAACCATTCCTCTGCCATTCATTCGGAGCAGGAAAACTCACCATCTTGCATTTCAAAGCCTTCAGTCCAGATCCATCTTAATTACAAGAAGAATAACGTAGTTGTAGTTTGAGTGGCACGTCATATCTTGGAACTGTTGATTTTAAATGGACGGGAGGTTGTAAAGCACCTGTTCTTGGGTGCTGCTGTTAACTTGATCACGTGATTGCTAGCCAGGTGTATGCTCACAGTCAATATTATTCTTTCAATGGGAGTAGAACGAATGCAGCATTAAGCCTCTCGGTCGGTTGAGGTCTGAAGACAAATAAATGTGTGTTCCCTTTTTAGAACCACTTACTGCATTTGCACAAAGCAGCTTCCTGTTTTCTAACCTCAGCATATTCTACATTATGTGTTTATATTTGCAAGCAAGAAATACAAAAAGTGTGCTTTGTATAGAAGTATGTTGTGCCTGTCCTGTATACTAGCGGATTTGGAAAACTGAATAGTTGTAGTGAAACCGAATGTCCTCAGCTCCACAGCTTCATTGAGGCCTATGTATTTTTAGTTTAGGCTATTTGGTGGAACCACCTTTAAGCCACAACTATTGCGTTGGAGGATGGACTTACCGTTTTGGGATGTTTGGTTATTTACTACCCATTGACTGCCCACGGCCATCCTAATCCATATGGCTATTTCCACTGCCTACCTGCCCCAAAACACATCCTCCTGCAATTTCTTTGAGCTATGTCTATCAAGCAGTAACATTGAACTTTGGCCTGCCCACTATTTTTTATGCAGTCTTCTGCGAGTTAATGCTGTTAAATGCCCTATTTGTGTAATAAACATGTCTTAACCAGGTGTACCTTCAGACACTTGACTTATATCTGTCCTTTGGACTAAGTCCTGTTAAAAACAAGCCTTGACAAAGCCAACAGTTTTACCTTGTGTATAGGCATTTGCAAAATAAGGCTATCTTATGCCCAGTTACACGCCCCATTTGTGCAGCTGTTGCCATTTTATAGCCATGTAATATTTTTATGGCACTGCTTGGCAAATGCCTACAGAAAATCCCTAAGTGTTGGCCTTTCCAAAGTTTATTGACTGTGTTCCTCTCTAGTACACTGACCTTTCCCCATTTAGTCCGGATTAAAGGTCTCATTGGGTATATGACTCTAAATGTCCTACTGCAAGCTCTTAGGCTTCACGGGGTTAGGGTGCCCAAACGGTACAGTGGCGAACCAGCAGAAACAGCTAAAATAAACGGTATTTATTTCTATTTACAAGATTTATTGTTAAGTTGTCCGAATGGGATTTATTTAATATTTTTGTCAGGATGGCATGTCTGGCCATTACAAGTCTCTTGGTGATTCTTTGTCAAATTCAATGCAATCCCCAGAATGTAATCTCAGATCTCTTCTTCTCACAATTTCTTTTGGAAGCTTTTATACTTTCAATGCGTTTCCCTGAAGGTAGGTACTGGGCTATTCCTTTTACAATGTATTTTGGAAGCTCTGGTAGTTTGATTCCGTTTTTCCAGAATCCCAAAACAGGGCGCTCTTTCTCTCACAATGCCTTATGAATGCTTTGGTACTTTAAATAAGTTTCCCAGAATGTAGTGTCTGCACGTTCCATCCATCAGTCTTGTTTGGGCACTTTGGTACCTTAAAATTCAGGTAATTGTTTGTTTTAGCTTTGTTTTATCCACAAACCTTATTCGTTCACTACATTACCTTAACGTATAATATCTGTCCAACATCTGTATACACACATATCTCGACCATATCTCTTCCATGTGGTCTCGCTCATCGTTCTTCTCTTTCCATCTAAGGATTTTCACAGACTTAGAACATCGGTGGCTTCTCATTGTACAACGTTCTGCGCTCCAGAGGTCAGTCACATATCTGACAGGGAGAAACACTGCCAACCTTCTGGAAGACTGAGCTCTGGTTCAGCTATCCACCTGGGTTCAGCCCTATAAGGTTAGAGTGCCTTTGGCTCAGCAATATCTTGGCACTCTCTTCCGAGGCTTCAGCACAGACTACCTCTGTGTAGTCTCAACAGCTTCTTCCCCTCTGCTCTGCCTGTTCTCCCTTTTCATAGTGCTCAGGTATTCCCTCCATTGGTGGGGAGTCACATAACCTGCTCTCACTGGTCCCATTGGCCGGCTGGTATTTTAGCTGCTTACATTCCTGTTGCTGACCTCTACTCGTATAGTCAGTCTATCGTGAGAGGGTATAAAGCCCCAAGACACCATCTTGGATTGCATCGCCATTTCACTATGGAGCCTCGTGTTCTCTGTTCTCCTAGTTTACTAAGGGCATGAATGTCTGATTTTTCTTCCAACAGAGCCTATGGATAAGTCCCTTTTTATTGGCACTTGTGACATTCAAAGTATGCACTTTTTCACAGCACCCTTTTCTTTGTGTGTGTCTCCTCGCTCAGATGATTGTATGGGCTTCACTGGTTGGTGTCAGCACTTTGTGGGTGATTCTAGAATCCAATTGCGTAACGTGTCCTGCAGAGTAAATTGAATACAGATGTTGCAGATGTTGCAATATTTTATCATGCCCTTTGCTGGTGTCAGAGAGCAGAGGTCTCAGTTGCCAGAAACTAGCTTTGTATGTATACTTCAATGGTGCTTGGAATTGACTTTTAATCCACACCAGAGCAAACGCCAGGAAGATGCATATGAAAGTTTTAATGGGGCAGCCCCACTGATTATGTGGCTGCAACAGTGTGTTTGGGAGCAGCAGTACCTCGCTAATGTAATCTGAGGCACTACTTCCATACCTTGTTGAGTCATGTGAATGAAGAGCAAGCAGAGAGCTCTGAAACTCAAAAGAAGCCACCCCTCAAAGCCTTTTGACCAGCTAGAGGCCCTACACTATTCTGTTTTCCCATGACTGGGCAACTGAGTCGCCGGCTCCTACATGGTTCCTCTATGAAGATGTCGAGACATTGCAACTACGCGTGCAGGACCAACATCCCATGCACTGTGTACTTAGTAAAGAATTGAAGTAGGTCATTTCGGACCCGATGCCATCATGGCCATCATGCTGACGGTGAAGATATATTCACAACGGAATGAGAACTACCGGGGAGCTGGTCCATCTGTGGATGACAGTAACATACACATACTGAGTAGAGTCGTTAAGTGTACTGTTTTCTGCTCTGCTGCAACTCCTGCAAGGACATATTTGTGTTACAGCAAGTCGTCCACGTTAGCCCCGGGGACATTGTACCCAATTGGTTAATGTGCAACAAAAAGTTGAAGTTTGTTCATAGCCATCTTGTATCGTCTCTGTATTCAGAATATTTTTTGTATTCCCTTTATTATTCATCAACAAATACTGATCTAATCATTACATATAATGAAAATGCATTAAATTGCAACAATATAAAGTGGCGGCGTGTGGGCGCAGCAAATATATCCTTATCAATGTAGCACTAACAAGACTAATAATGTAAAAACAAATATATTGAGCAATATAGCAGTACAAAACATGAACATTGCAGGAAATAAAAATATTAATATTAATCTCATATTAGTATATATCTCAGACGGAATCACCCGTCACTTCACTCTTATTTCCATCATCCCTTCCAGTCCTGTGGAGGTCTTTCCCTGTGATGCTGTGACTGAAGATGTGCTTGCGAACATCCGGGCACCCACATGTGCATGAAGGACTGCACTGAATACTGTGGACTGAGATCCACATCAAGATGGCCACCTCTGAGCCACACTGCCTTGCCTGCACTCTTTTCAGCAGGAGAAGCTCAAGGCTGTCTCCAGAGACCCGATTGGCTAATGCATGCAACAAATTGCAGTTCAACTACGAGCCGTGAGGCATATCCGGGCCAGCGCTGAGGCCCATGTCCAAGGCTGAAGCCCCTGTCTTTCCCTGTCTGTCCGTGTATGCCGGTCCTGCTGCTCTTCCTGCCTCCCACCCCATTGGGATGTTGTGCCTACCCTGCCCTCACACAGCCTTCCTGCATCCCTGAAACTTGAGGAGAACCATCTCCGGTTCCGGAAGCACCTCAAAACCTTCCTCTTTGCTTCTGCTTTCTCTCCCCCTCTCCCCTGTTAAATTCCTTACTGAAACTGCACTGATTCTGCAACTGGGCCACTCTCACCGATCTCGGTCCTTGGCCCAGCCACTCACCCCTTGCACTGCCTCCCTGGCAACCCCTGCACTGCAGGACTGTATCTGTATCCATACAGCCCCTCTTCCCAGCACTTGTCTGCAATTACCTTGCACTTGCCACCTGCTGGCCCTTATTATTTATCTTGTTATTCTTCTACCCCTGTACTGCACTTTCCCCTCTACCTTTCCCCTTGCACTTTTCCCTTCCCCTCTACCCTTGCACTTGCGCAATCTGAATGACACCTGGCCTAGTAGGATCGTTGTCTGTCTTCCCTTTGTTCCCCCCTCCCTGCCCAGTCGCGCCTTGAAACACTTGTGTATAGGCGCGTTACAAATGCCATATCATATAATATAACACAAGACAGCCCCAGTTCACCTAGTCCACCTGCTCTACATCACAGGTAAGAGGTGCCCCAGCTTCTCATTGTCACCCTCACGTTGGGCAGAGACGTGTCCCGCATGCTCGCTGGCCATTATATCCCCCCAATGCTCTTTAACTTATCCCCATTGTGTCTTTGCCTCCATGGGGATATCTAGATGGGCTCAATCTTTTTGCCGAGCGTACCTTCATCCCACCCTCACTCCTCACTCCTGACTCCTTTCTGGCATGCCCGCGATGGGATAGGGGCCAGACTTTCCTGCTTGGCTCAATCGCTTTCCCTACGGCCAAAGGCACTTGCTTGCAGGCGACCCCCCCTTTTGTGTTGAGTCACCGCCCGGCCGATGCCACAGATTACATTTTGAAACTTTGACCCGACTGCATGGCGCCTTTGGCTTGTTAGTCAACCCGCTGCCGATTTCCTCCATCAACTACTACCGCCGAACATTTATCTATTCTGTGCCCCCATGCTAAGCATGGTAACGCTTCTACATGCCTCCTGTCTCTCGGCATCTCCTGAACTTTCCTCACCGAATGCGACCGTAACTTGGCATGGCAAAACATGACTCTGTTAATGACTGTACTTTGTGCCCTGTACCTCTCCTCATGGCTTCTCCTCAGATATATATTCCCTCCTTAATCTCCACCACGAAATGTTTATACCTTATGCAGTTCTCACTAGCTCCCTGCAATATGGCCTTCTGCCCGCCCAACTTGCTTGCATCCTTCCTGACCTCAGTAGTACTGTTATGCTTTCTGCTCTTGCTCGTACCAATCTCCTCTGTGTACCTGTACACAGCTATGCATTTTACAGTTTGTTTTGTAGGATAACACATCAACAAAATTCAATCGCTGCCAGGTCACCAACAGTAAGCAAGAGCATTTGCCCAATTTTCATGATGCCGTTGCCCACAATATATGCCAAATTCTTCCAGTGTAAAAAGACATTTTCATTTTGTCTGTGCCCCATAATGCCATTAATGCCATTGTAAGTAAACCTCTCCAGCATTGGATCTTTTTTAGATTCACATGCTGTAAGTATTCCTAGTCGTCAGGCTTGGAATCCTCAGTTACCTTTTGATTCCCCTTGCTATAGGCAAGAGTTACCTACATTTTGTAGTCTTATGCCCGTGTTATGGGTGCTTTTGGTCCCCACCAATGGGACCTCGAGTAGCCCTAGACTACTGACTCTTCCCATCAGATTCTGACCCAGAAAGGAGGGCGCATGTGTATCTATGAAAGATACCAATGCTGTAGAACAGGAGTTACAGGTGAGAAACGTTCTCCTTCTCCAGCATTGGATCTTGCGGAGGAGCCTGGAGGGGCTTCCCCGTAGTTCTGTGACAGAACGCAATGGCCGACGAGATCCACCTCGCTATCCTTGCTTGGAAAGAGCATTGTCTTTATTCGTCGGGCCATATGCTATAAAGAGCTGCGTTGACTTCCTGAAGGACTGCGTCCTGTCAATGTAGTATTTTAATGCTTGCTTGAGGTCAAGCGAGTGCAACGCCACCTCTGCCGGGGACTTTGGCTTGCTAAAGAAAGCTGGTAAAGCTATCTTGGAGTTCCTGTGGAAGTCCGTGGGGACTTTGGGAATGAATGGTGGGTTTGCCCTGTCCTTTTGGAAACGCAGATAAGGTTAGTTAACTGCGAGGGCTTGTAGCTCCAACATCTTCCTGGCCAATGTTATCACCACTAGGAAGGCCACTTTCCACGACAGATATCTTAGTGGTGTAGAGGCCATGGGTGCAAACGGTTTCCTCATGAGTCCTGAGAGTACGGTATTAAGGCTCTATTCTGGAAATATTTTACTGGTGGGAAACCTCTAAAAAGGTCTTTGAGGAAATCCTTCATGAACCTGCGTCTGTAGAGGGTGAGTGCCTTTTTCACGTCTCGTGTACCTAGAGATGGCCGCCAAATGCACTTTAACAGAGTTGTGGTCTAGGGCCTGTTTGGCCAGGACAACCAAGTATGGAAGTATATTCCATATATGTCTACTGTTAGGAAAGATTTCTCTTTACTGCACCTTACCTTCCATCTTTATGGAACCCCCAAACCTTTTGCTTTTATATTTTAATCTAACCTGTACTTCTAACAGCGCATTTAAGCCTTAAGCTTCACTGCACTGGCTCATGCTCATATGTCATTGGGAAACTGACATGTCCTTCTGGCTGTCAGTACTGGGAAACATGGTTTCCCTTAGTCGTATTACTGTGTTACTACTATTTGGTTACTTTTGTATCAATTGTGGTAACTTTTTATCATTGTACAGCGCAGCTTACACTGCAGTAAAATGGGGTACATTTTTGTTTTACCCTAGACTAACACTCAGAGGATGTCTGGTTTCTCTAGGTGTGCTAAAAGGATAAGCTAAAAGGATAAGCTGGTGGCAATAGTGACTTTTTCCCACTTTTTGGGAATTTTGATTTTAGCCTTATTGCGTTTGACTACTAACTGTGGCTACTGGTCAAACATGGCCGTACCACAAGATTTTTCGCTTGTCATTTTGACATCTTGTTCTTTAGCCTTCTTCCTGGCTTAAAATGCCAGGAAAATTCCTTATAAGGACTTCCAGTGCCTGGGAAAGGAAAGCAGTGACTTTTGGTGGGCTGCTGGAGGGCTGTGTGTGTTTGCTGGCAGGATGTGGGCTGGGTCTGTCTGATTCCAATCCACAAACTGGTTACGGTGTGTCTGAGTGGTGTGTATGAATGTTCCTGCCAGTGGTCCTGATTGGACCACTGCTGGGGTGTGTGTGTGTGGGCTAGTCCTGCTAGTTCATTGTCTCGCTCATTCACGGCACCTTGGACTGCATACACACTCATATACACACTGCACTCAAAATCATGCACACATATTCACGGTATACCCCAACTGCATTTTCACTGAATTTATTACTCCTTTTTTCACCATGTCTGGCTAAGGTATATAGAAGTGGAGGGTGATGGGTGCAAGGTGGGGGTGAGGTTGCAGGAGGTCTTCCCCTGCCCTCTGTGGTAAAAACAAATTTAAAAAGTGGTAAAAACAGAAGAAAATAATTTTGGAGATGTTGCTAGTCAGCAAAAACAATACCAGCAAACCTTCATACAACCTACATCCACAATCGCAAGCATTCACACCCTTTAAATGTATACACATACACAACCCCTCACATGAACATATTATTTTTGAATGACTGTGGTAATACGTTTCCTTGAGTTCTGAGTCCAAGCAGGCAAGACGAAGCGTCAGGAACTCCCCACCCTAAACCCTTCTCACCCGGGGGAAGTGCAGGAGTGCCCCTTTGGTATTTTCAGGATGGAGTATGCCAGCCAGCAAACGGTCCTGGCCGTGCGTGGCTCATTGTCACAGATTATGTACTCAAGGAACAAAACGGCCCATGAGCTCTTCCTCAGCTGCACACTGCAGCCGAGGGAAAGTTCAGGCGTTTACTGTGCTGGCGTTACAGCGTGTACATAATTTATGGCATGTCGGCAACCTGTTGTCTGTTATGGACGTGCTTCCATTACCCATAGAGTGCCCATAGAGTGAATAGTCCTGGCTACAGTATGCAACATCGTGTGTCTGCTGCCTCTTTAACACGTTTTGTTCGTTTTCTATTTTATTCAATTTTTATATATCAAAATATTGTTGACATACTTATAAAATATGTATGCATAGTGATTTCTTGTCCGCATGCGCTTAGTTTTTCAGTGACATCTCAGAAGTTCGAGTTTTGATACCATTTAATAGACTAACTGAAAATAATATGCTGAGATGGAATAATGCATGAGCTTTCAAAGTCACATATATCTTCAGATGGTAAAAAAAAGGTGAGGGGAATGAACAATAGAGACACATTTACATTGAAAGCTGTCGTACAAAGAATGCAGTGCTGTGATCATATTATCTATCAACTATAAATCAACACAGCAGAACCCTTAGCTTGCCAATAGAGGAGTTGGAAAGATTGCACTGCTTAAAAGATGTTTGTATTAAAAACAATATTATGCTACACTTTGAATGTATATGTATTTTCTGAACATTCTTTAACATGCTTTAAGGTGCTTATTCTTTTGTGTATTTCCAAACATGTGGAAAATGCTTTCAGAAACAGGGCCTAGTGTATTTGAAAATATTTATAATTTCTTTCATGGTAAAAATGTCATGGAGTCCATGCTTAAAAAAGGCAGAGGAAGCATGTGCTATATTGTAATAATTTTACAGAAATAATTGCATTGCTGAACCCATCTGCGGCAAAGTTGAACATTTTCAAATACTGTCTGTTGGGGGTGATTCTTACACTTAATAATACTTTACAAAGGGCACTTTATACTCCGATGCATAATAAACTGTCAGTTTCGTAGACAGGTGCTGTGTGGCCTTTATGTCACAGCAAAGGAGTATAATTACTAACACCTACATGACCTTATTACCAGTGTTTACATGGTGTGCTCCTTGATGAGCTAGGCTCCAAAGTTCACCAGACTTAGACATGAAACACATGTCTCTGTCTGAACCTTTGTTTTTTAGGTCGACTGTCTAAAACACTTCAGTTTCTCTGTTCTTCTGTGTCTTTTATTTGGGAGATCGCCTTTCAGTACCAGTTGTCATTTATGAAAGACCGACGAGATAACTGTAAAATGTATGCAACCCTCATTTAGTCTCAAATTGAACTGTTGATTATTGAGTATTCTGGGTTGTCCTTTGCCTGATGGGAGGCAATTTGCATAGTAGGAGGTGTTGGAATGCCTCAATAACACACCAACTCCCAAATACCGTTCAAGGGTTTTATTGATTTTCTTGAAATGGGCTGTAAGGTCTGTTCCTCTCTCTCGTCTGCTAGAGAAAGCAAAACCTTCCCTAACCCAAGGTGTCCCTATTCCCCAGGTTAGTGCCTATTGATTGTTAATCCATATCTATGTTCCAACTGTCATGTCGTGGGGGCCTAAAGGCAACCACCTTATCTATTTAAACTCCCTCTGAGAGTTCTTAGGTGTGACCTATATTATTTTGGGTTGGTTCTAATGGGTTGATGGGGTGCCTTCCAGACACACAAATCCCACTCTATCTTCTTGTTTTCACTCCAGATGGATCTCTCCATCGCACTCCCTTCTTCCACAGACCCTCTTCTCTCCCTATGTCTTCTTTCTCGTCCCTGGGATGTCTCTCCATCTACAGTCTACCCCACCTTCTGATCTTACTCTGTCTTACTCTTTCCTGATACACTCCCCTCTCCTCAACAACATTCCTACACCACCACTACTCTCTCCTCAACACTCTACACCTCTACTATTCCTACCTCTCCACTTCTCTGCTACTCTCCCCTCCCTACTCCACTTCTACTCTCTCCTCATGACACTACTGCTACTCCACGCCTCCTTCTACTCAGTAACCCTCCTTTCAGTCACCTTCCTCTCACTCACTACTCTTCACTATTACTTGTGAGAAACACGAGAATGTTCTTACACCTAACCCCCTTAGATCCTCTGCACAGGTGGCCAGGGAAAGGCCATTGATGTTGGATCCTAGCCCTGGGGGCGGAGAAGCGAGGGAAGATCACCTGTGTGGAGGGCCCTTGAGGATTGGGAGTGGAATGACCTCAAGCGAGACATGGTATTCCCATTTTTCTAATGACGACCATCCTAACCCTCCCCTGGCCGTTTTGGGTTATTTTAAGACAGCTCCTCTCAATTCCCCATATGAGACACTTGATGGTACTGAGATGAGGAAGAGGCAACTGAGAGTAATGAACACCACACACTTTCACCACCTTGCTACTGAGATGAGGAAGATGGCTGCAAGGTGGTGTGAAGGTCAGGCATGTCCTCCTAATTATTGTCAGGCAAAACTGATTGAGCGAACACACCTGCATCATGTTGGAGGATTACAGGTGTATAAAAGGAGGAGGAACAAGCAACACGAAGAGCAGTAGCAAGGAGTCCTGTATGAAAAGCAGAGAACCATGCTGGAAGAGAGGCGAGCCTCTGGAGGGAACTGCTGTGTAGAGGTCAAAGGTCTACAACACACAGACACTCAAGACTGCCAGGAGAGGTGACCTGCAACGGCCTGGTGTGGGAGAAAGAGCTCTGTGGAATGGACTGGCAGCAAATAAGGGAGCCGGGTGGAAAGGCTGCCCATTTCTCTTTTGAGTGAGGTGCTTGTTCCCCATTGCCGAGAAGCCAGTACAGGGCTGTCAAAGGGGCAGAGGTTGGACCCCAAGCAGCTGACGCTTCAGTTCGTGTGCGCCACTCTACAAGGATTAACTGAAGAGGCCAGTGAGTTTCTGTAACATGAGAAACCCAGTGCGCGAAGTGCGAATGAATGAATATTTCCATTTGTGTTGAAATACATTGTTACTAGCAGCGGAGTGGTCACGTGTGTTACCAGAGCACGTTTTCGAAGGTCTCCGCTCCTAGGCCTTTTTCCATTGTGAACTTCAAAGAGCCAGAAATACTTTGTGTCAGAGTGGTCACGTTTCTTAAAGCAGAAGAGTTTCAAAAGTCCCTGAGCATGGGGTTGTTCTCTTAAAGTGAAAGGCACCAATATTCCATGGCGTGCTGAATGAAAACAAGAGTATAAGCCAACTCAATGTGCAGAGATTGCCGAATTGAATGCAAACATTATATATAATTAAGCAGAAATACTGCATGATACCTTTGGCAGTGAATGAAACTGTGCAATCACTCAAAATGATTGCACAATGCATACTGTATTTTGGGCACAACTGAACTTTCCAGGTTGTATACATGTTGGTTCAATTAACTCTATGAAATCCTGAAAATAACTTTATTACATGAAGAAACAAAGTGAACCTGCATGGGCCAAAAGAAGGATAAAGAAAATAGCTAAGGCCCTTTTTCTATTTTGTGGTTTGAACTATGGTGAAATACAAGTCCTGGAACGGGAATGGTGAAACTTCATGATTCTTTCTTTTGTGCTTTAAACTTTGACAACTTTGAGACTTCTTGTGGAACTGTTTTATACTTGGGGTAGGGAGCTGAAGGAAAGCTGTGAGCTGGAAGAAGCTCAGAACCTTTGGTTGAACATTGTTTCTTTTGACGGTTACATCTCTACACACTGGTTTGTTGTAGTTGTGAGGGCAATGATAGGATTTGGACACAGACAGACTTTTAAGTTGAACTCTTTGGCTCAAGCTTTCCTTAGTTTCATTCAGGTAGGGAACTCCCACCTTAGCATAGGACAAGTTAGGCTTACAACCATCCTGACATTTAAGTTAATAAATATTCTTTTGTTGTACTTGATATCTCTTGTCTGTGTCGTATTTCATGATGCCTTCACAACACTTACAACACAGAACCACTTTCTCTCACTAACCAATATCTTACATTTTCTGAAAAGAGCCCCCATTCTCCTATCCAGTGTCCTTCCTCCTTCTGATCTTAGTCTGCCCCCTCCTTCGCCTCACACTGCACCTGAAAACCCCACAACGTTCGGTTTGCTGTCCACTGCTTTATTACCCCTTCCTTCTCCGATTACTTCTCCCCCACTAGTTCCCTGGGCAAATCTTGTCTTCTATTGCTATCACGGGAGGTGTTACAGATAATAGAATACATAAAAAGGGGACAAAGCCCCATCCCTTTTTGTGCCTTACTGTGCCACCGATCCAGGTCATTGGCTTTCCACTGCGTAGAATCTTCCAGTCTGTGTCGGGGATCTGCCCTGTCGCTGGTTCATAGGTCAGCAATTGAATTACGTCTGAGTCTGCCTCATGGAGCCGTGCCACGGCCCCTCTGTCAGTGCTTGCATTGTTGTTAGTGGCAGGCTCACAATAGTTCCTTGCTGCCTTGTATGGTTGCTGCCCTGCTGGAGATCTTTTGACAGGAGCTCTCGGGCTGGAAGCACTGGTGGGCTGCCATGTTTTGAGCGATCTACTGGTAGATCTGGTAGTAGATCTACCAGCATCTCTTGGGAATGCTGGTAGATGTAGTTGTCTGAAATTAGAAGAAAGAGACTTGTCAGTATCTTCGTGCAGAGGTTTGTGTTAATTGAAAATTGCACTACTCAAGGACACGTAGGGAGGGGACCAGATATGTGGCCCTCTCAACTTCCACTGTCTCTCTCTTGGGTAGGAATGGCTCCGGCTTCCAGCCTGGGAGGCCTCCCACCCAATTCTGAGAGGGGATCCCCCACCCCCTCTTCACATGATCAGCTTACTGACCTTGTCATACAAGCTATTGAGTTTGGGCGGTTTCTCCCAATTCACACGTGGGCAGTAAGAGCAAAGGTAGCCACCTAGATGATTCACAGTGCTTTCTGTAAATGCTGTACATTGGATATGTGTGCAGCTGGTGTTATGTTATTTTGCATTTATATAGCGCCTTATATACCATTGGTATGGTCTGATGGCGCTGGTAGGATGAGCACCCTTGGGAACCGAAGCTCAGATCAGTAGAGAGAGTAGAGAGAGTCAAAGGTGCGTGTGAGCACCGGATATGTGTGCAGCTGGTGCGGTATTCGTGTAATAGCTGCTTCTTAGCAGTAGGTGTGGTGGTTGAGAGATCAGGAGTATGTGTTCATTCTGGCAGGATTTATCCAGACCGAATGTGGCTGCGTTAGGCCTGAGGAGAACGCCTGGCTGCGGGGTGTGTAACCAGCAGTGTTTACTTAGAGTGATGGGGAGTGTGCGGTGGATGTTGGTATGAGAACAGTTATACCGAATAGTGTCATAGTATCTCTGTGTTCTAGTTGAGTGGTGGTGTAAAGAAGAGAGTAAGCGTGGTGGTGTGATATGATGGGTTATATGCTCTTTCAAACGTTCCCTGCACTCCAAACCATACTATATACGTCACGCAATTCTATGCGCTCCAGTCCGTTCCATGCACTCCTGTCCACTCCATGCACCCCAGTCTGCTCCACACTCTCCGGTCCGCTCGACGCACTCATGCACTCCAGTCAGCCGCACGCACTCCAGTCCGTCTCACACACGCACTCCTGTCTGCCCCACGCACGCACTCCTGTCCGCCACACGCACTCCTGTCCGCCACACGCACTCCTCTGTCCACCACATGCACTCCTGTCCGCCACACGCACTCCTGTCCGCCACACGCTTGTGCTCTAGAGCAGATATTTCCATCTGATGAGTGTAAGTTCTAATTACTCACTGTAGCTCACCACGTGCTCCCTTCCATCAAGGTTGTATGCCCTCCATTCCCAGTCTCAAATCTTGCATAATGCCAGCGAGGTCGACAGAAACGAATGGAAAAGGGCAGGACACGCCTTCTCTCAATCTACCCCATTGGTTTTTCAGTGCTTGAGTAAGTTCTCTTATTCTGTATGTCTTCTGGCATCAATACCACATGCATTGCTGGCCCACACTGTGCGTACAGTAGTATCTGTTTTGTTCTGATTATTTGGGATAAAGATATGGGCAGAAAGGATAGCTCAGGGGCAACGCATTGTCTTGGAATCAAGACAAACACAGAGCACCACAGTTTCGAATCCTCGTCCCCCACTTAGAGGCTGGTCTCCGGTATTGAGTGCGTTATAAAATGTTAATTAATTTAGTTAATATAGCTTGGGTACTATGAGGAGCCATAGGTCTCATGGAGAATGCCAGTGTCGTTTCTGTTTTGATGTGTGATAGAGTGAAGGTGGGCATGTCTTTTTACTAGTACATTAATGTGATTCCTTGAGCTACTGTTAGTTGTAATAGAAACAGAAGACCTGACTAATTGTAAACACCAATTATACTGTTCCAGTTGTTTCTGACAAGTGTTAGCTTGGCTTTTCAATTTCTTTTTTCAGAATCGATCATAAAATGTCTGGTGGCCAGAGTGGGTATGAACTTAGTGAAGCCAAAGCAATTCTCAGTGAACTGAAGACCATCCGAAGAGCCATCCACTCTGGAGAGAAAGAAAAACAAGACCTCATGCAGGTATGTGTATTTTTTACATAAGTGATTGATGTCTCCATGAATAGCAATCTCAAAACAGATATCGACTAATGCTACACCTACAATCTCTGGAATTCGGACTCTTAGTCACAGCTGTTTTGTGACTAACAACAGAGCACTACTCGGGAGAGCCAACCTATTCAAAAAGATATTGCTCCCGAGGCTACTATACATATTATAGAATACCCCGGTAACAGTGGCCAAAGCAATATTTGCCAGAATTGATTCCATGTTGTGACAGATCTTGTAGCGACAGGGTATCCCTCGGATAGCGCTAAAATACTTGAAAAACTCATTGTGAGAGGGGGGTGGGGCAGACATACGCAAGTACTACTGGGCATCACAGCTAGTGCTCGCGAATGAGTGGTTGTTCGGGGACTCAAATACAGCCCACATCAGGCTGGAGGACGATATAATGTTGGGCAGCTCTCCAATACGAGTATTGTACAGAAGCCCGAGAGGCTGCAATCTCCCATCAGCGGGGCAGAGGATTGTAGAGATAAGAAAGGAGGTCACAGGGGCAATGGGCTGCACAGGAGTGATTACAAAGATGGCACCATTATGGGAAACCCTAACATACCGATAGTGCACAAGATGGGCAAACAAAGTAGGTGGTATGACAGAGGCATCACCAGGGTGTTTTAGTAGATAATAAAGTGATTGACGTCCTCGACTTACAAAGGAGTTGCAGGTTAGGGAGTAAGAGATCACTTCACGCATACAAGACTACGGCACACATTTCACATCTAAATGGGGAAGGAGATGGACAGACTGGAATATACGCCATTGGAGGCCAACTTACTTCCCGAAAGAATTGGGGGAAAAAGCCATTAGAATCTTGTACCAATCGATCAGTAACTTTACGGCACAGAAATTAGACCGGGTTAGAGCCAAGTGGAAGAGGGATCTAGGAGCATTGGAAGAGGAAGAATGGCTGGAAGCGCAGACAGCAGTTAAATAAGTCAATATGTCCACAAGACTCCGCTGATGCAACTGTAAGTACTATATCAGGTGTATTACTCAATGACCACTCTATGCAGAATGGGAAGGGCGCCAGCTGAGTTATGTCTGAAATGCAAGTGGGAGGTGGGGTCCTTTTTTTCCGTTTGATGTGGGACTGCCCAAAAGGTGGGACATACTGGGAGAAGGTGTTTCGGAGCCTAGCCCTAATGGAAGGGAATGAGATTCCGAGATGTCCCAAGTTAGCCCTATTACACATTCTGGGAGACATGACGAGTGCCAGGGGTGGCAGACATTTAATCAATATCGGGCTGGTAAATTCAAAAAGGGACGTAGCCACAAAATGTGGAACATAAGATATGCCGACCCTGACCAAATTAAAGGAGGGGGGTGGATCAATGTAAAAACTTAGAGCAGGTGGTGTAGGCATAGAGGTTGTCCTGGGAAATTCCAGAGGATAAGGGGGGGACATGGCATCTGGTGGGATGAACATGAGGGGATAGGCAATATAAGAACAGTGCATGGAAGGGAAATGTGAATCCTGGCCGATCGGTTGGTCATGACATCAGTAGGGGGAGGAGAGGGGAAGAACGAATCGTGGTTCTAGCACTGGATGCACGAGGAAAAAGGGGCATTGTTGGGGACCAATGCTGTATCTGTGGGGAATGTACATTTGATCACGAAGAAGGAAATGTTCTGTCAAGTTGTATGTTTGGATTAGTATCAAAATAAAAATGAATTATCAACAAATAAGGAGCACTATTTGGAAGGGAACCATTTTCAGGTGGGATCATCAAAGTGAAGCCTTTTGGCGATATAGAACATTTTGCATTAGGTTTGAAGTTGAGTAAATGCACAGTACACCATTTGTGCTGCTTGTGTAATAAGGGAGGCAGCAAACATGTTTTACAGATAAGCCATATTGCTAAAAACTTTGCACAGGAAAACATTTAGTATCCCGACTTAAATAAAAAAGAATTACACACGCACACATTCACGTTTTCCAATCTTGATTTACAAAATGTATGTTTTTCTGTAAAAAACACTACCTCGCATTGGAAGTGAATACTTTGAGGAGTTGGACAGGTTACACATCTGTGTATGATCAATGACTCCTTGTGTATTGTCTCATTATTATGCGGGCGTATGAGCTGGCAAAATTCTGTTGTACTTATTTGCTGTTGCACGGGTCATGTTAGCAACAAGAGGAATGTATGGCTGAGTCTCAGGACCTGGTTTTGTATAGGACAATGAAACTGAGGTCTAGGTCATATTCAAATTGTACTACTAGTCCAGCTCATTAAGAAAGGAGTGTTCTGAATACAGCAGCCTGTAAGAGGTTTTGTTTTGTTTTATTGGGGTAAATTCGGGATTTGGCGGTATTTTCTTACTGTAAAAATATTGGTGGTAACTTGGCGGTAAATTAGTCTTGCATTTATATAGCATTTATTGCATTTATATTGGGTTTGGTATCACACTATTTTAGTGACCATACCTTGTTATTTTATATTGGTGGTAATTTTAGTGGTATCTTGTTTTGCGGTATTTATATGTGGTATAGCGATGAGCATGGTTTTCTTTTTATACTATAACCCCATCCTAAAACAAACCTTTCCTTTTTATTAGAATACCTCTTAGTTGTCTGTAGAGAGCCCCCGATTTATGCACTGTCAGAACCCAATGATTTTATTCAGAGCGCCACCTACAGTTTGTGGCTGGTACTACTGGCTTATGTACATCCAGTAATCTATGTGCCATAAGACATTACTGGCTTATTTACATCCAGTAATCCATGTATCAGATCAGACACCTTCCCATCAGCATGCAAGGAAGGAAACATTCATTACAACGCACACAAACCTCTGCTTTAGAACTGTTTATTGCTAGCTTTTTCTTGTTTGCTATTTTACTTGCATTGGTAAACGGGCAAATGCACTACTGCACTGATATACATTACTTATGTACATAAACAGATGCATGAATGACACAAAATCCCATTGGTTTTTATAAATACAAAAAGTATTTTTTCTTATTTACAAGTCACCGAGTCTTACCAGGAGTTAAATTACAGCACCATCTGTAATAGAGAATAAAACAGAACAAGCAGGTATTTTTGAAACATGGATTAATGTTCACACATTCTGAAATTGAAGAAAAATAAACATGCAATGATTTCCTAACTTCCCTACACTGTAATAAATCTTAGTCACACATACAGTATTTCAGATGGTCCTCACTTAGCACTTATTTTATCAAGATTGGTATTTCTTTGAAGTCCCCCGCATGGCCTTGCTATGTTTGCAATTGCAGACCCAGTGTCAGCGCAAAATTCTTCAGCAAGCTTGTGTGGGGAGCGCCATCTTATCAATGTCCCATAGCTAGCACTCTACCCCTCGGAATCTCCGTCAGTCTTCTCAGCCCAGCATAAACTAACTGCTTTTCTCATTTCTTGTTACTAAAAAAAAACTCCTATCCATCGCCTTATTGACGTGGCCTGATTGCCTATAATTTCCACCAATCATAGTAAAAATATGTGCTCTGTATCAGCCCTCATTTTCAGAACAGTGAAAGCTTTAGGCCTCCCTGTTACTGTTTCACTCAGTTTCCTGCTGCCTGCATTTTTCTGCTCTCCACAAACAGTGTGCATTTAAAATGAATCTCAGCAGTGCCACGAAAACATGGATTTCACCTCATTTTGCATAGAAGACTGCATTTTACTGTTAGAAAAGTTAGAATTAGTATTTTAGTAATATTAATAATGTTAATAATGTTATATATTACAATGCAGTTTCCATACATGAACTATCCAAAATACATGGTGCACTTCATTATTTGAACCTGGCAGCACATTAAGTTTTTCTATGTGTGCTCTGAATATCTGCAATTTCAAGTTGGGCCTGGCTGTGTTGTAAATCCTGTACTTTGCATGCCACCAACAATGTTATATATTATACTGGCAAAAGAAAAAATGCTATATATGTCCTTAAAAGCCCCAGCCTGCAACTGTAAACCTGTAACTCACAGGTTGCCCATGTTTTCCAGAAAACGCAAAGGACCTTCTCTTGGCTCCTTCACTGCAACAGGCATAAACCCCACCATTCCAGCTCTGTTAGGCACGGTTACATACCTGGTGCAGGCGATCTAAGATTGGAGCGTTGATGGCATTGAGAGTGCACGTTCCCTGGTACTTTCTTTTTTGCATTTCTGCTGCTCTATTCCAGCCAGGTCCTGGCTTCTAGTGATGAATTGAAAGCAGAGATGGTTTGTCTGTCAGGTAGGGGTGAGGAACACTGGGCACAGCCTTGGAGTTGATGCATGCTTGTAGGAGTAGCCAGTCTGACAATTCAGTGTCCTAGCCTCTTCCCAAGTGCTGAGGTTAACTTTGTCGACCAGAAGTGCCCGAATTTAAGGACCCATGGGCCATTATCACAAGCTTCCTGGATGCAGACAGGGCTGGGATTCAGAGAGTCATTTTCCCAACCTGGCGCCTCTGATTAAGTTTTTATAGACCCCTTGAAAAGGATGACCAACCTTACTTCCTGTCCCCAAACATTATCAACCCTTCCTGTAAGTGGCTGAAAAATAGTCACACTCATCCAACTTAGAATTAGTTGACGGATGAAGTATTCTGTCAAAAGGAAGCTGAATTGATAGTGGAATGATTCACACAGTAACAAAACCTGTCTCTATTAGTTATTCTGCCTATTTACATTCAGCCTCAGTGGTTGGACATATGCTCTATTGTTTGTGGTATGGTGGACCCGCCCCTATCCAGCCAGTGGCACCAGCCATTGTGGGAAGTTTCAAAATAAAAACAGCTTCAAATTCACCTCTGTGTGTTGCTTAGACTGCATAAATAAGGTATGTAGAAAGTCAATTAATGACAGAGCATTTCATTAAAATCCATTTCCCCCTTTCACAGTCAAAGCCTCTAAAAAACACCAGTGGAAGAAATCAGCCATTCCCATAATGAGCTAAACATTCTTTGATGCGTAAATTAGCGAGAGAAAGAAAGAGAAGGAGAAATAACTAATCGAGCCGGTGTAATAACCAATAAGAAAGGATTTTGTTACACTGTGAACTGTCTCCATGTAATCCCCATTGGAATATTTGTGTTATTAGCATAAGGTATCCAGGAGGCTAATGACTTAGAAAAAGTAGTTTGTATACCTATGTTGGTCAATTTATTTTGACATTATTTGTAAAGTACAGTGTAATGTCTCAAGAGAGGCAAGGACTTTAAGATGAGAAGTTTTTAACTTGTGCTTACTAGTATCTATTCCGGTGTTGTATACTGTTCTAGCCGTTTTCACCAGGAAGCTCTAATTCGTTTCTGGAGATAATTCTTGAAAGGACCCTATAGGTATATAACCAACCTGCTCCTTGTGTGAAACCTAACAAAGGATATCTTTGGAACAACTATAAATTGTTGTGAAGCGTGTCTTTGTGGTTGTATACGATTTGTTCGTATTACCACTGTTCGAATGACAATTGACCTTTTCAGAATTGACCGAATTGTGAAGGTCAATTGTAACATATATGCGGGGAGAAACCCCCCGCAACCCCCCACCCAACCCAAACCCGCCCAAAACCCCTTACATATACATATATATATGTATATATGTATATGTATATATGTATATGTATATATATATATATATATATATATATATATATATATGCGGTCAATTGTGAAAAGGTCAATTGTGACCCTTTAAATATGGTCAATTGTTCATTCGAACTATTGTAAACGAACAATTTGGGTAATACCGTCTTTGCGCGGGCTGCCAAAGAATCTGTCAAGGTTGTTATCAGGTGCTAAATTCAATTCTTATCTCATGATCAGCCTCATGTGACTGATTTCTTTCAACAACTTTTCAATATCATCAAGCACCAATTTTGGGTTATTGTTAAGTATACACTGCAGAGGGTGATGTTTTCCCCCCAATATTGACCTTCGCATTTAATAACTTACTTCCTAATCTCTTCTTACATCATTGATGTCCCTAACTTGAAGAATCTTGTGAATTAGTATTCTGACACCTTTTGCTTTTCCAACATCCTAGCTATGTTACTCTGTTCCGATCCAGTCTTTACAAAGCTTTGTAGTTTCTTCGTTCATCAGGTGCGTTTCTTGCAGGATCAAGGTCTGTATTATATTTTTCTCTTGACAGGGTGGTTAAGACCATTGACTTTCCATGCCACTGTTTTCAATAGTATTGCCATATTTACTTACTTGCCCTTAGACGTGTTTATGTCAGTTTCTGTACCAAAAGCAATTTGACTAGTCCTATGAACAAAACCTATGCTAAGAGAAAACCCATTTTGTTTAAAAAGACAGCCACCTCTACAACCAGTATGTAACAACCAGTATGTATCTCACAAAGTGCACATAACACTTACCAGGCATAGGTGTACCAATCCTGCATGTGATGCAGGTGCTAAAATGGCCTATGAGACCTTGTGCCCCATACTATCTGTAAGTGAGTGGCGTAAAGCCAGTCAACTCTGTTTCTGAACTGCTCTGGGAAAAAGATGTAGTGTACAGAACGAGATGACTCCAAAATGTGACATCCCGTTTAACCCTGCCTACCCCCACCAGTGCCATGACTTTATAGCCCCGCTAACCCCGTCCTTAATGTTGATATTACAGGCCTTCCCATCAAAGGGCTTTTATGTTGTCTACAGGAAGCAGGGTGTGAAATACAAATCCACGTTGCAGCCATGCCTTGGCATGTCCACGTTAAGACTGACGTAGGGTTACCACTGTGCACAGATCTTAAGGAACATCTCTTTTAGCCCAGCAGCAAACATGTGAACAGTAGTCCAGCGTGCTGTGTACCCCACTACCCCTTGTGAATCCTGAAACCCAGGCATCACCCTCTGTGTGCCCCCTCTCATGGGCTTTGTTTGATCTGCATTGTGGAGCGCTTCATGGTCACCCATTCCTCATATCATTATAGATTGATTGTAGCAACATCATTTAGCAAGCCTTATTTGAGTTCTATTGTAACAATAACAGTGATAACTCCTATTGTTCTGCACAGCTATACTAGGCCCTAATGACACATTTTAATATATGTCTAGTACAAAGTCATTGTAGTGCATGTACCTGTTCTAGAGCTTATGACTGAACGAGTTCTCACTGGATTAACTCTGGTCTGCATATTCCAGTGGACCTAATGAGCCAAGCATGGCCACGCTGTTCAGTCTTCTTCCATAAGCCACTCCATTCCCCCTTCAGAGCAGGATTCAATGGCAGCACAGGGCATACCACTGAGCATTCAGCGTGATGCTCCCTGCAACACTGGATTCAGTGACCAACAGCCACAGCCCTCACAACCCGCCCACTGCGTCCTGGTCTGACTTCCCTTTGTCACCGACCCCCCTCCTCCAAGTAGCCTCATCACAATGCAGAATAATCATCTGAAGTGGCAGACCAGGTAACGTTCATCAAGGGCCAACACTGTTTGCTAAATCACTAAATGTATTTATGTATGACAATATAATGTGCATTTCTGCTACTGCTTAAACTATCCAGTCTGTTTATCTCAGTACACCATGTGATGCACAAGGCACCTCAGCAAATGTGCCGAGCGGTCTACCCCAGCGACCCACCACCAATACTCATTCAGACCTCCAAGATTTAGACTGTCAAGCATTCTCTTTCGAAAAACATCAAACACTGAAACTGGTGACAGCCTCTACACAATACCTACAGATTCTAAAACCTGTAAGGCTATGCTGTTTTATCACAGTACAATTTACTGTTTTACAAGTCTGTTTGCATCTTTTATTTATTGAGAAGGGGTAGTTTGTAGTGTGCAGAGTGTACTCCTGTGATGTGGTTACCTTTTATCCATGATTGTTGGTACATTTTTTTTTAATTTTCCTTTATTGGTTTTACAACAACAAAAGAGAGGCAAACAGTAATAAAATAGAATTATACATCTTCGAGGTACATGTCAAACAATCAATGTAAAGTAAGAGACGCTACTGGTATCGTCTAGTCTTGTGACAGTTCCATTTGCCTGGGTATGTCTCGTAGACTGTTCGCCTCAACCCATTCCCACCCCCCTACCCCACTTGGAGTAGTGTACATCGTAGGTATAATCATTTAACATATAACATAAGCACTGGGAGCGCGTAATTAACTCAGTGGAACATCTGCCAGCACCATGGCCGCTGGAAATGAGTCTCTGACCCCTTGTAGTGTTCTTATGAGTTTGGCCTCGCTAGGTCAAGTTTCTGAGGGTTCCTCTGACTGGGAGTCCATGATAGGTGTGATATATTTAATCTTAAAGTCCATCCATAAGGTTTCACATTTTGCTGATTTATTATGTAGAGTGGCCATGATCATTTCCATCACGTAAATGTTTGTGGCGAGTTTGATCCATTCATTCTTTCCTGGGGCCAGAGGAGATTTCCATTTGGTCGCTATCAGAGCTCTCGCCGCCAACAATAGCTGGGGGGCCAGACCTTTCACCTGGAGCTAATCCTCTTCGTCCCTTTCGAGGCCAAACAGTACGAGGAATGGATTGAGCTCCCTTTGGATTCCATCTACCTCCTTAATCCATCCCAAGACCTCGTTCCAAAACACCTTGATATGTGGGCAGCTCCACCACATGTGCCCGTAGTCGGCATTTACACCACAATTCCTCCAGCATCTCGGGCTCATTGACTGGGACATTTTAGAGAGTTTGAGTGGGTCATAGTGCCACCTATGTAGGAGCTTTATGGCATGGAGCTTATATTGTTTGGATAAGGAGGACTTGGGTGCAGCTCTACACATTAAATCCCATTGGCCAGGGAGTATCTCTTCGCCCAGATCTTTTTCCCATCTGGCCCTAAGGGAGTCCATGGATCCACCTCCCGCCATTATTAGCGTCTGATAGATTATGGATATGAGACCTTTCATTTCTGTTCTAGAGTCTAGTAGTCTCTCAAAGGTGGTAAGGTCTCTTTTCAATTTTCCTCTCCACTCAGGTTTTATTAGCACCCCTGTGAATTGGATAAAGTGGAACGTCGATAAGTTGCCTATCCCCAATACTGTAGTCAAATCTGGTAGCGTGATGAACGAGTCCTTTCTTTGGAGTTGCCCCACCCTCTCCAGGCCCGCCTCAGTCCATGACTGGAACCGATCTAGATTTGGAATGTGGTTGTTTATGCCAGGAGACCACAAGTGACTGAGTGGGGATGGCCAGGTTGTGACTTCTCGCATCTCTTTCCCAGTGCGCCATATGTTCCAGTATGGGATGGTGTTTAATTTTCCTTTGGACCCGTCGGTATGGTGACCATAGCCATTCTGCTACTGTGGCGGGGGACATGTAGTAATTGTCCATCTGTACCCATTGTAGGTATTTGTGGTCCCTAAGGTGTGGGATTAAGACGCGCAACTGGGCGGCTTTATAACAGGTCTTTAAATCGGGAAGACCTACTCCTCTCCTATCCTTGGGGAGTATGAGTGTGTCGTATGCGATCCTCCGTCTTTTCCCCTGCCAAATGAATCGCATCATGATCTTTCGGGCGTCTATGAAGAATTTTTTAGGCATCTCAATTGGTAGCATCTGGAAGGGGTATAGAAAGCGGGGGAGGCACACCATTTTGACGGCGTTGATACGCCCCAGCCAGGAAATCGATCTGTCTCAAATCATCAGAGGAGAAGGGGGAAGTTAGCCTCATATAGATCACTTAGGGTTCTGGTGATCTGAATACCCAGGTACTGCAGTTTCGTGTGCTCTACATTAAGTCAGAGGGAAATAAACTTGGTATCATTCTCGTCGGGGGTACCTTGGAGGGGGAGGAGTATGGACTTGGATTTGTTTACTTTAAAGCCGGAGTATTGGCCGTATTCTTCTATTAAGGTTAGGGCATGGGGATAGAGTTATTAGGTTTAGTTACGTGTAGAAGGATATCATCTGCGTACAACGCTGTCTTATATTCCGTCCCTCCCAACCGTATACCCTCTATTTGGGGGTCTTCTCTAATTGTTTGGGCTAGAGGCTTGAGGGAGAGTGCAAACAAGATCGCGGAGAGAGGGCATCCCTGTCTGATCCCTCGCTGTAGCACAAACCACCTGGAATATTCCCCGTTCACGAATACTGATGCTTTGGGGGAGGCATATATTGCACGTATTCCATCTCGGAATTTGGGGCCTATCCCTACTTTCTGGAGGACAGCTCCCAGGAAATCCCACTCCACCCTATCAAAGGCTTTTTCTGCGTCAATGGATAGGAGAACCGGATCATCTGGTAGACTGCGCGCCGCGTGGATGAGGTGTAAGGTTTTACGCATGGTGTCGGCACCTTGCCTCCCAAGAATAAACCCAACCTGGTCGGAGTGGATCAATTTAGGCATTAAGGTTTCCAGTCTCGTGGCCAATACTCGAGCATAGATCTTGGCTTCGAGATTGAGGAGGGAGATGGGCGGTATGACCCACATAACTTTGGATCTCTGCCCTCCTTAGGGATGACTGTTATGAGGGCTTTCTTGAAGGAGTCCGGAGCGGCCCCAGAGTCCACTATCTCGTTAAAGAGTTCCGTGAGGAAGGGTGACAGTTGGTCGCTAAAGGTCTTGTAGAAGCCAGCCGAAAAACTGTCTTCACCCGGGGATTTCCCTAGTGTTAGCCGTTTGATTGCATCACGTATCTCGTGTTCGACTATTGGGGCATCAAGGAGCTCGGCCTCTGTG
Source organism: Ambystoma mexicanum (assembly GCF_040938575.1). Taxonomy (NCBI): domain Eukaryota; kingdom Metazoa; phylum Chordata; class Amphibia; order Caudata; family Ambystomatidae; genus Ambystoma; species Ambystoma mexicanum. The sequence continues at coordinate 969,464,400 of NC_090937.1, forward strand.
TGTGTTACTGTAGGCATGGTGATTGAGGACAAGTAGAAGGATATATCAGATTGGGCAGAAATCAGCTCAGAGGTATATAGATTTTCGTAAAAGTTGGCAAAGCACTCTAGTATTGAGTGGGGAGGGTGCACTGTGGGATTAGTGGTCTCTGTTATCTCCCTCACCCTACGTTCCTCCCTCTGTTCCCTGAGCCTGCCAGCTAATAATGCGTCGGCCTTGTCCCCCTCCTCGTAGTATGTCTGCCTAAGGAGTTTCAATTTTCTCGCAACCTGGCCGTGTTCCAACAATCGCAATTCTTCTCTTTTACGGTGGGCTATATCTAATTTAATGGGGTCAACCTCTGAATTATCTCTTACTTCCGCCTCCAGTTGATCTATTTCATTGCACAGTTTGTTTTTTACGATCTTACGTTCCCTTTTTTTAGAGGCGCCTTCGCGTATCAGTATCCCCCTCCAAGTAGCTTTCCCAGCTTCCCAAATCACTTGCTTGGAGACCTCACCATTGTTGTTCACCTTGAAATATTCTTCGATCTCGGTCTCCATTTCGTTTTTAAACACCACATCAGTCCAGAGGGACTCATTGCAGCGCCAGGATCCTCCGGCGACAGGTAGGTCAGTCCAATTGACATCCGCCAGGACCATGTTGTGGTCTGACTATGTTATCGGGACGATTCCAGAGTTGTTTGTGGACTCTGCGAGGTCAGGAGAAAGGAATATATAATCTATTCGTGTGAAGGTGCCATGGGGGTTCGAGTAAAATGTAAAGCCACTTTCATCAGGATGCATAGACCTCCACACGTCCCGTAGGTCGTAGAGCTCCATCTTGACGGCAAATTCAGTACGGTCCCCTCTATGTTGGATCTTCGTGTCCGGCTTGCCTGGTCACCAGTCTACGGAAGGGTCCACCCACTGGTTAAAGTCGCCTCCTAAGATGAGGTGACCTGCGGTTTCTAGTACTATTTTGGAGATCGTTTTCCTGAGGAATGCGGCCTGTCCGCTGTTGGGTGAGTATATTGTAGCAATTGTGACCTGAACTCTTGCAATTTTCCCCACTATTAGGAGGGCTCGACCACTTACATCCGACCAAGTCTTTTCCAATTCAAACCCAATCCCCTTCTTGATGAGGATTCCGACCCCTGCCTTCCTGAGCGGGCCAGAGCCCCAGAATTCTGTGCCTCCCCACCTCCCCAGAACTCTCCGCTCCTCCCCCCTTGCAAATTTCGTCTCCTGGATGAGGAGAATGTCAATATCAGATCTACGGCATTCTCTGTGCACCAACAATCTCTTAGTAGGTGAGTTCAGTCCCTTCACATTGATAGTCCCTATTCTGAGGAGACCCTTGCCCTTAGACTTCTCAAGTGATGCCATCGGTGATTAGTGCTCGAGGATCGTTCATCTCCTGCGGCCAGAGAGACATGCAAGCTCCCAGTGCCACCTTGACTGTGATGTAATGAGGTGAGCCCAGTGATGTATGTACCTTTTCCAAGTGATTATTACCCCTCTCCCCTTTCCTCCTGTTCCGCCACAGCTGGTGGTGCTCGATTGAGCTTGGGAACTGGAGATGCTGCATAGGCAGCTGTTGACGGCATCCGGAACAGACTGGATGACACTATGCAGTCCATTGGCGGACCATCAGTGGGGACCGTTGCCTCACGGTCCCGGTCAGATATACCATCACAACTTAAGGGTGAGCCCCCATCTCGATCCCCCCCCCCAATCATTATGCGATTTCAACAATAGTAACAACAAACATGTAAAAGTTTAACGTTACGTGTGTTCCCCGGGTCCTCTCACAGAAGTGCACATCACCTCACAGTCCAGAGGGGTGCCCCACCAGCGGTGGCGCCCACACGACGAATCTTGCCATTTCGCGGCCTCTGCAGGGACCAGTGTTTCATTTTCAGCCGTGGCTGCAGTCGGGCCAAGTCGTGCACTCTTCCTCTTGCTTATTCCTTGTCAGGCGTGTTGTTAGGGCGTCTATATTTTCTTGAACGCTTTACTCTCTTACGCCTGGGGCCCTGGAGCTCCCACTGGGATCCCGGCTGCTCATTGTCACCTCCTTCGTTGTCCTTCGGGCCCGTGCCAAGGAAGTCGGCGATGCAGTCTTTGATTTCGTCTTCAGAGCGTAGGACAATTTTTCTGCTCCAATGCTCAAAGGTGAGCGAGAAAGGATAACCCCATCTGTACCGTGTGCCCTGGTCTTTGAGCCATTTCGTCAGGGGGCTGCAGAGGCGCCTGAGTGCTAATGTTAGCGAAGACAATTCCTGAAAGATCGTGATTTGGGCGCCCCCCATTGTGAGTGGGCCTCCAGACCTAGCCTTCTCCAGGATCCTGGCTTTGTCTTGGTATCGATGAAATTTGGCCAGGACGGAACGCGGGCCACCAGGCGGTCCGCCAGCTCGATGTATACGTTCGGTTTTAGGCTCATCAATTTCTTCATCACCGGTGAGTATTTTTATGATGTCATGGATGGTGTCTTTGAGGTCCTTTTCAGTTTCACCTTCGCGCTCTGGAATACCAAAAAAGTGGAGATTGTTCCTCCTCTCCCTGTTTTCTAAATCATCTATCTTGAGCCACGCCTCAACCTCTCTTTTTTCAATGTTATGGATCCGTACGTCTATCTGAGTTTCAAGGGTGTCTATCGAAGCCTGATTATTCTCCACGCATTCCAATCGTTCTTCAAATCTGTCCATTCTTTGGGTAATTTTATCGATTTACCGCCTAAGTTGGCCCCCATGTTTTGTATCGCATTCAATAGTGTGGTGATGTCACCTTTGGTGGCGGCAGCACTCGCTTCGGATGTGTCCATGGACATAGTTGCTGTAGGTCTGCTCAGCGGAGGGGACGGGTCGTAGGCAAATCTGGCTAATTTGTGTAGTGGGTCCATACAGTGCAACCCGGTCAGAGGAGGCACACGCCCCTAAGTAGGGGGCCCTACCCTCTTTGAAGATGTGGAGGACTGCAGGTTCAAGGCAGTCCCCTAACTTTGGTATTTCGTGCAAGTCGACTTACAGCCATCGGGACGTGGGGTGTGCATTCCGTGGGGACGTGCAGCAAGTTCCTCAAATAGTACTACCTGAGTTGTGCTCTGTGGGAGGGAGGATTGGTTCTGGCAGGATCTGGTACCTTGTTCCTAGAGGTATCGTAGTCCGTCAGGAGCACCAAGAGCCTCAAAGCGTAGATCACAAGGGGCGGGCACGTGTCGCCACCATACCGGTATAGAGCGTGTAGGAGGCACTGGTATGAAGGTTCTCTGGGTCCCCTAATGGGCGGGGACCAATTTGTGTGCAGGGTTAAGGGAGCAGGTTCCACCTCTGAGTGCTCGTTGCTTACTGTCAGTGCAGGGTGCTGTTTGAGAATTCTGGGCTCTGAGGGGTGTAATTTGTATATATCCGGTAGTTCTTCAGTGTAAGGGAGCTTCAGTGCTTTCCCCAGGTCCGTCAGCGACCTATGCTTATCATGCAACGTTGGCGCACCTTCAGCTTACATCGGTGACCTCAAGGGGTCCCCTTTTGCCCCTGCGCTGTAGCTGCCCGGGGCAGAATGTGGTGCGGCACTAGAATCATCTGGGTTGCAGGTCCCCGTGTGTCCACTTGGGCAAAATGGAGTGTGTCCAGCAGTACGCTCATATAATGTTGCTCCTGTGAGGGGGCAGTGATTAGTAGATCCTCAATCATGTGCTTCAATCTACTCCCCGGGCGTTGTGCTCTTGGGGTCCGTGCGGGCAAGTGACAGTGCCTCTGGGGGGGTGCTATTTCTATGTAGCTTCAGTGTGCCAGCTTGTGGGGGGCTGAGAAGTAATTCCAGGGTCTTGCCATTTGCTATGTCCTCAATCTGTTGATCTCGGTATCAGATTTCCCCCTGCATTGTGGGGGTCAAGTCCACACTACTACGCACCAACCGCTCCGTGGGGCATAGGGAAAAGGAGGCTGTAGTCTCCCTGGGGGAGGTCGGGTGCTTTCCAGTGGGTCCTGCACCACCTCCGCAAGAATCGGGGCGTTTATCTGTAGAAGGTGACTTGCAGGCCTGGAGCCGCGTATTGCGCTGCTCATTCTCGGCATGCACTTTCAGATGAGAGGGCCCGGGTCCGTTCACTACGCACCAGTGCTCTGATCTCTGGCCACGGCGCTCCGAGGCACCGCAGCCTCAGTTGGCTCCGTGGACTGCGCCCGGCCCCAGGGTACAGCTTACCTCCCTGGGGAGTCTTTCCAATCCAGGCTTGTGAACTGCGTGCAGGGGTGGGGGTCTGTGCTGGGGAGTCAGCGGGGGCACCTCAAAGCTGTGCGTTTTGGGCCGGGGAGGACGCACCGACAGGTACCTTGAAAGTCGAGCGTTCTCCTCCGGGCAGGCCCGCCTTCCAGCACGGCCGCAACGAGTCTTCTTACTTTCAATTTCAGTCTCCCGCCGAGGCGAGACTTCCAGTGGGGCGTTCTTGGGCTTCCCAGCCCCGATTTCTCTCAGGTTTTCTTCTATGCCGTGGGGGGGTGTTCCGACGCCCAGGCCCCGGGTTTGTTTCCGCGGGGGGGGTCACAACGTGGGGGCTCAGTGCACTTCGCGGACCATCGGAGACTGAGCTCACACGGGACAGGCAGTCATCCGTGCGCCCCCTGGTGGCCAGTCTTGGTACATTTTTAATGAGGCATGGATAGCAAATTGTCAACTCCATTGTCCTTTTCCTTGCTCCACTAAATGCCCTACATTTATTTAGTACCTCTAATGGCACGTCCTGAAAGATTGTAATATGAGTGCCTTTTCACTCAAAGGACTTCATTTTAATTATGTCCCCAGATCAAGTTCTTTGGATGAGAGCTGTGTGAAAGAAGCCAATGTGCAACGTTCGGTTAGTCATTTCTTCTTTCTACCTTAAAAGCCAATCACCTCCTGTTTCCACAGTAGCTTTTCCTTCATGATATCTGTAAGCAGGACAGATGCAAACTGTTATTCACCAAACCAGGTTTCCTGCTTTTCCGTAATGCCTTTGGTTTGATCATTTGTTTTCTTCAACTTGTATGTTTTTCCCCCTAAAAATTCTGCAGCTGAGCTCAAGCACTTCAGAGTTCTATCTATCATTGATCCCCAGCTCACACCTGACTGAGGAGCTCAATGTAACTGCGTTCTCCCTCAGCAGACTCATGTATGCACCCAACAAGTGGTACTTTCATTAGATCTGACAGATAATATAGTGCAACAGTGGGGGTTACCGTTGATCTCTTTGCAAATCGGTCAAGCATGAAGTGCACCCTTTACGCATTGTGGAATTGTCAGAGAGGAGTCTCTAGGGGATGCCTTCCTTCTCAGCTGGAAAGTTTTTGTATGCATTTTGGCCTCTATCTTTGATCACCATGGGTGATGCACAAGCTTTGCGGCTGCAGTGAGGTTACAATGATTGTGGTTGCTCATGCCCGGCAAATAGGTTTTGGTTTTTATATATTCTCAAACTCTTGGCACCTCATCTTGTCCTCCCTCTGAAGACAGATCTCTTATCTGAATGGTGTGGAAGGCCCCACACTCACATTCCCTCTGCCATTTGCAGCCTTATTCTTGAAGACCTGGTCTACAGCCATTCGTGGCTCTCAGCAAAACCTGAATCTGTGAACTAGAAGCCCTCGGTTCTGTCCATCCCGTCCTGCTTTTTCAAAAAGATATTGGTTCTTCGCACACATCCTAGTTTCATGCCAAAGATTGCTTCTAACTTTCATATTAAGTAAAAGATGATTCTTCCTGTTTGCTTCCCAAATAATACTTAATCATATTGTCAATAGGCACTACACAACATAGTTGTGGCAAAGGCACTCATGTTTCACTTGGAAAGAACATGGGTCATATCACTTACAGGGGTGGGGGGTGTATCTCCAGGTTCTAAAGCAGACAAAGTCTCCATTGCAAAGTAGCTGGAGGACTTCATTATGAAGTGCTACATATTTAGTAAAGTGCAGCCTCCAAAGGGGTTCCATCTGCACCTGGTGAGAGCTAAGACAGCCCCACCTACTTTTCAGAGGCATATTGCCCTAGAGGGCATCGTCAAAGAGGCAGCATGGACCACCTGCCACACTTTTTGCAAGTCATTTTCTCTGGATGCTCGAGGACAGATGCGAAGTTCGGGCAGGCCGTTCTTCTCAACATCTACCACTGAAGACGTGGCTTCACAGGCATGTGAGTTGTTCTTGCTTTTCTGTGATTGTTTTTTTTAAATGTCTTCTGCATAGATTTATTATTGCTTTGTAATCGCCCAGGAGTGTAGAAGAAAGGGCACCGAATGTAGGAGCAAAGGAACATTAGTCAGCATGGTGAGTACTGTACTGCTAGTCAATATTCTCTTTTCCTCCATACAGTCCACCTCCACACACCTGGCAAGTAGCAGGGGTTAACTGGCATACTGTCATAAATTGCCTAATTTACATATCATTTGAACAGCTCTAACTCCAAGCCAAGCCACATACACCTGCAGCTTTCCTATTGACTTTAGATGGACTGGTGAAACAAATGTAGAGATGTAGTTCACACAATACTTCTAAGAGAACCCTGGGATACACAGAAAATGTCTGCGTGGTAGACACATACCTTCCCCCAGCCTTGAAATGCAATGTCCAAACAATTGGGGCTGTGTCGCACTTAACACTTGCAGTATCTGGTTTGAACTAGACCCACGGGCAGATTACATATGCAATGCCAATGTCATCATGGAAAAATAGATTTTTCTTCATTTCTTTTTTGCAATCATGTTTTTATTGCAGTTTAATGTTAATGTTAAAGGATATTTGTACTGCACACTATCACCACCAGAGTGGTCCCCTGGCACTCTGGCGGCTCTGAAAAAGGGAGTGGGGGGGGGTAAGTTAGTGGGAATAAACTGGAAAAGTGCAAGAGAGCAGTGATGTGCTGTTGGCGGGCTTAGCCCGGTAACTCAGTTGGCTGGGCTTGGGGTGTTTTCCGGTCGGTAGTCGTTGTGTGCTGTTGTGCGAGTCTATGTGTGGTTTGTTTTGTTGTTGCAGTGTAGTGATGTTTGTGCAGATTGTTGTGTTGTAGGCTTGTTATTGTGTTTTGTTAGAGTTTGAGAGGTGTATGCAGAGGGGTGAAGTTGTTAGTGGATTGGTTAATTGGCATTGCTGTCTGGAAGCAAGGTCCTAAAATTCTGTATTCTCTCCAGGTGGGGGGAAGCGAGCATCTCTGCGTCTCTGTCCAGATCTGGGACCGTCCGACACTCACAGACCCTTTCACGTGGCATCCACTCATATTCATACATATTAGAACACATTACATCACAAAGTACAATTCACTAAAACTATAAAAAGATATAGTCGTGCTTATATTCTGTACATTTTAGTTATAACAACTTTCATAATGGGGAAAAGGTGGCGAAAGAAAGAAAAAAACATTTATCATAATTTGGGTCATCAGATTGTAGGGCGTCCATGCCAACTTGTGGTATACTTCTTCTATGTCAAAGCATCTTATATATAACCAAAACAAATTTCCTGAAGCACCTTTACTACGTCTAATGCAAGCTCACAACAATGTAAAGGTTCACATATCATGGGGTTTATGATGTGCATTCGGATAGTCCTTTTGCTGCACAAACTCTATGAAGGGAAACCAGGTTTCCAAATATTTCGGCATCTCATTCTTGTTGGCCGAATCAATTTTATCCATAGCCGAACCAAACCATATCCACACCGGCCATTCTCGTATGTCTGGGTCCCATTCTCCTTCCAATTATGGGACAGTGTTAACCTGGTGGCCACTAAGAGATGAAATATGAGCTTGGCTCCCTTACTGGACACATTATAGGTTCCGCCTTGGTCCACATTGCTCAGCAAAATAGGGGATCCAGCGAAGGTCGGTCTTAGTAATCTTCTTAATGTGTGATAAAGCATCTTGCCAATATTGCTGAATAAGTTAACCACCACATGTGAAATAGTGAACACAGAGCCGGCCCACATCGCTAGCAATTTGAGGAGATTGTGGCATTCATATGACATAGCCTTTCAGGGGTGAGATACCATCTGCACATTAATGTATAGCTATTTTCTTTCAGTTGTACACATCTAGAGAATAACCCATCTATCTAGCCCCCTATATCTGTTTTGCCAAAAGAAATGTGGGTAATTGAAGCATCGCCCATTAAGGATCCTGTATAGTGTGGACACTTTGCGTCCCGCAGCATCCACACTGAATAGGTCTTCAAACTTTGTGGTGTCCCTGCTTCCCCCTTTTGTCTCTTTGGGTTTCCCCAGCCAGTGCCTTAACTGTATATATGTAAATCTTGCTAAATCCGAAAGCAAAAATTATTGTTTGCACTCTTGGACTGCCTTCGCCAGACCGCCAGTAAATAGTTGACCGATTTTGTTCAACCCACCTTGCGTGAAGGAGCAAGTCCATTGCGTGAAGGAGCAAGAGTGTTTTTTCTAGGGGAAATACAGGATTTTGGAGCACTGGGGTGAGCAGGGAAGGATATGTAGTTCCATATTTCTTAACAGCCCTGCCCCAGCTCGAAATCGAGGATTTTGTAGCAGGCTCAATCATGCAGGGGTAGCATTTAACCTTCTGGGGGATCCAACGCTAATTATGCATACCCACCCCTAAACCCGCCTTCTCAATGTCCGCCCACTGTTTAGCCCCATCTGATGCAGAGCTCTCTAGAAATGAAGCAAGCTGAGTAGCGTAGTAATAGCTTTCCAGCTCTAGGACCCCAAACCCCAAGTCACTTTCATTGACAACATTGTGTGGCGAGAGACCCTCTGTGTTTTTTTGGCACAAATACATTTGAGAATATGAGTTTGTAGATCGTGTAAAACTTTCTTTGGGATAATCAGAGGGAGAGCCTGTAACGGGTGTAGGAGTCTATGCAGGAGGGACATTTTCACAGCCGTGATTCTCCCGAACTAAGACATTGCATCCTATGACCAACTATTCTATTTTAAAACAATGTAGGGTTTGAGGGGGTGTCCCCCGCAGGTTCCATGGGTTAATATTGACGCAATAAAATAGCACCATTTTTGTATGGCGATATTTCTGCAGGGATATTAACACATGGAACCCATCGTTCTTTGTCACAACCTACTTCTAGCCTTCACACTATAACTAAAGGATAAACTAATAGAAAGTTCCTTCTTCAGGAGAATGGCTCCCTTCTCCTGTTGCCTGGATAGCATCCAAAAATAATGTTCTTTTGCAATAAAAATGCCAGGGGGAATGCCTCCTTCGCCCTGGCTTGCACCCTTCACCGAGCCCTTATACAAGGTTTGCCTCCAAGGAAATGACTTCCTTTCCTGGTGTAGCTCTATACAATTTTCCAATAAAGCCAGGGGGAATGACTCCCTTCCACAGGCCTTTTCAGCACAGCTCCCAGCTTCAGACCAGGAGAATGACTCCCTTCCCCATGCGTCTTTAACACCACTCCTAGTTTGACTCCCTTCTCCTGGTATTGCTTCATACAGTTCACCACAAGGCCAGTGGGAATGACTGCCTTTTACCTGGCGTTCTTATTACAACTCATAGTTTGGTAACAAAACACAAAAATACACTTGCACACCAATCTTATTGGTTGTAAAACAGTGAAAGGTAAGTAGTATAGAATATTTTATCAAAATTTGAGGTGCAGGGGAGAAAGACTCAGCCTTGGTATCTAGGCTGGAGTATACTAGAGAACAAAGAAATCCAAATTATGGAAAGCTGCGTCCCCTACACACTTTCTAGAAGGCTATAAGCCTAAGGGATATTCAACAAGAATTTATAGTGCATAATAAATGAAATTTGTAACCATAGAGCTAAAGTATCCCGCAAGGCCTGAGATTCTATCTCAAGCCAACACTTTGCAAAGAAAACAAAGAATTTGTCAACAGATGGGAACACATCCTTAACAAGTGTTCATTGGACTTGATCTTGCTCACCATAGAGGAATTGTCAAAATCAGTCATAACCTTACAACAGGAAATAGAAGAGGTCTCAGTACAATTGTCGAAACTCAAAACAGAAACAGAACTAAACCAAATCCTGGAGGATACGAATAACAAATTAGAAACATACAAACAGGACATAGAACAACGGAAGATCAGAAAATTTCACCGTGACACCTTGGATTATGCCAGGGACATTGTTTACTCCTGGCAGGAGTTCTATGCAAATAATAGACCGACACCAAGGAGACCACAGAGACCCCAGACCACACCGGGCAGTAACACTGATAGCAGCGAAGTACTAAGTGGGGAAGAGAACGATAGATCTTTGCCCTCAGCGGCATCAACCTCTTCCAATATCCCAGTCACAGATCAGTTTGAAGATCCCAGAACCAGACCAACTCCTGAAATCCAACAACGTCCTTTTTTAGGAAATGGAAAACAAGACGAGGAAACAAGAAAACTACGCCAGAAAAAGAAATAGAAAAACATCTGGTGATCAACATCTCATCGAAACCACTTACTTCGGCACAAATTGAAACACTGAATCTGGGAATTTCCTTATACCAACGACTTCCACCTCCTTCTTTGAAGAAGAAGTTAATTTGTTTAAATTAATACAGAAAGTGGAACTAAATGTATTCTTCCATAATATTGAAGATAACATCCAACCAAAAGACACACCAAGATACCTAGAAATGAAGAACAAGAGCACCTTTCACCCTCTGGTGAATCACCCTCTTATTCATTTGTTCAAGCAAAGAACCGCGAAGGACTTGAAACTTCTTAAATATGTTCCCTCAAAAAAATGCAACATCGCGAAACACCAATTGAAATTGATAAAACAATTAGCTGAAGATTACACCTTGACGCTCATGCAGGCTGACAAAGGTGGAGCCCTTATCTTGATGGACACCTCACTTTATGATGGAGGATGCTTGAAACTTCTGGAAGATGTCCGTACCTATAAACCACTAGACAATGACCCAGTGGTCGGAATCATGTCTATTATCCAAACAACTGTGGACAAAGCTGAGACTATGAGCTGGATCTCTGAGAAAACAGCAGAATACCTTATTCAGAAACATTCCCGTTACTCCGTTATTCTATGGACTCCCAAAAATTCATACAAATCTTAACGATCCACCATTTCGTCCAATAGTCGCAGGGATAGACAGCATTTTTCAACCGCTTGCTATCTACCTGGACACTGCTCTCCAAACATTAGTACAATCCATCAGTACATATCTTAAAGATACTACTCACTTCTTAAGAACTCTACAATCACTACAGTTTGCTGAAGAAAACATACTACTTTTTACAATGGACGTCAACAGCTTATACACTTCCATCCCTCACTCCGAAGGCATTGAAGCAATGGAATCGTTCCTACTGGCACACAGAGAAGTGAATATCCAAAAAGTATTTGCCTTAGAGTTACTACACATCATACTTTACAATAACTTTTTCAGGTACAGTGGACAATATTATCTTCGAATCTCAGGCACATCAATGGGGTCCTCAGGAGCCCCATCCTATGCCAATATTTTCATGTACCACTATGAAAAAATACATGTACTGGACAACTCAACATGGAAGAACAAAATACAAACCTGGCTAAGATATATCAATGATATTTTTGGAATTTGGAGAGGCACGGAAATGGAACTACTGGAGTTTTGGAACTACTTGAATACCCGTAACCCGAGAATTGGATTCACGATTGAAATTGGTAAACCCTCTGTGAACTTCCTCGATGTCACGGTGGAATATAATGGCACACACATGAAAACAATTGTTGTTAGAAAACCCACAGATGTGAATAGTTGTCTACATCATGCAAGCCAAAGACAACCTACCGTACAGTCAGTTGCTACGACTTAAAATTACCTCCGAGACAAATACACTACAGGAGGAATACAATACCACGAAGAGAAGGTTCTTAGATAGAGGATTTCCTCCCGAGATTATTGATAAAGCAATCACACAAACTGAAACCCAGGACAGAAATGTACTACTACAAGGTCAGCAGAAGAGAGAAGACAAAAACCTGATACATACACTCAAATACTCGAGCCAGAGCTTTCAAATTCAAAGAATCATACCCAAGAACTGGAACTTAATCAAATCAGATGATACCTTATCACATTTATTTCCGGAACCACCTATGATGGCTTACAAGCGAGGGAAGAATTTCAGAGATCAATTAATAAGAGCAGAAAGAAGCAAACCAACATCCCAGAGGACCCTAAGCAAACCAAAAACTGGTACTTTTGCCTGTCTACATTGTCAACATTGCAATAACTTGATCAAAGGCGATCATATCCGCCATCCACAAACAGGCAAAAAAATCATGCTGAAACATTTCGCGACATGCGACATGAAGAATGTCATCTATGCCATACGCTGCCCCTGCGGTAAATACTATGTCGGTAAAACTAACAGAAGGGCCAAAGACAGGTGGACGGAACATAAATCATGTATCAGGACACAGAACATCAATCAGACATTTCCGCGACATGAGACATAATGCCTCCCAAATGCGACTAGTCATCTTGGAAGTCCTACATCCATTCAGTAGGGGAGAGAACTTGCCCAAATTATTGGCCCAGAAAGAACTATTCTGGATTAACAAACTAGACGCAATGACTCCTCTACGCCTAAATGAAGATTATTACTTGGGACCATTTTTATAGCCCCGTTGTTACACACAAATTATGATAACAAGAACCTTTCAAATTTTGGATCCTGTAAACTAGCGTCTAAGGTAGACATTTGTGTGAATACCTATAATAACCATCCTAAGATGCTGATAATAGACTGTACACCCAACTGTTTTGGGGTAGACAATTGTATAAAATGACTATTTTTTATTGTACATACATTCATTTTTTTACGCACCATACTGGCTCCACCGTATGTTGGTTCTTCTTCAGTTATAACAATGCCTGTACTCAATATATGACTGATTCACAGACACATCTAGACATTTTACTATATTTGAACAGCAGGGCATTCCAGCCATTAATTAATTGACTGATTGAGCATCAGTGCCCTCTAGTAGCAACACGACAGCAATTGGCAATAAGCAGAATTAGATCTACAGCAGCAGCACAACACTAATGGCAGAACTTCTGCTCTTCCCACTAGTCCTTATTAAATTACCTATGCATACTCCATGTAGACACGTAACAAGTCTGACTTGTACATTTCCTACTGGTCAGCACAAAACATTAACTCAACCATTAGTCAGCATACTGTATGCCTGAGGTCAGGTCTATCTGGACAACATCCGCTCGAGATAATTCTTTACATAACTCAGGCTTAATACGCATTAACACATGACATGACGTTGTCTTTCTTAAAAGAAATATCTTTATTTAGCGTGCAATATTTTCTGACCTTCCAGTCAGCATATTTTATTCTTTTTTCCTTCTAACCTATTTACAAGGCACGTCCTTACTTACAAGTGGGGTCTTATCTAAATTTCATTTGAGATTCTCGTTGAGCCCATATTGATTTGACAAAATGGTCCTTAGAGAGATGATGACGTAGGCGCACATGCGAGTGACATCATCGTTGTGTACGTTGCTCGCGTGTGAGCAATACTCATCATGCTGGCGCTCTCGGCCCCCCATGTTGCGCTTTACCATTATTCAAACTCCAAAAGCCCGACTTTTATAGTCCAAACACCATTTATTATCTAATTTTAATTTTTATAACATTATGTCGCTCGCACGTGCGCGAGTGACGTCATTGCCTACGATGCTGCTCGCGCATGTGCGATTGACGTCACTTTACCCAATTAGGATATATAAACAGTCCCAAGGGAGATGTGGACAGAAAGCTGCGCTTCCTGACCGCATCTCTGCTGAGAATTACCACAGCTATACCCACTCAGTAAGTCTCGCTTTATGGGCTGCTCTTGTGCCCAACAATACTACATCATCATTGTATTCATGCTCCCATTCTCCCCTAGGAGAACGGAGCAAGCTTTGCCCTTATTGAACATGATGAAATCACCAGACCACATCATGTTTCCTCAACTATAGAACCTAGAGGCTATCATCCCGCCCTTACTTCTTAAAGCATTTTTTTTTCTACCTGTTATGAAGAATGATGAGTTTGACCATCTTTTTACTATTTCACATAGGTAACAGATAGGTACTTCCCGTTTGCAATAGTTGACTTTCACCAAATTGAGTGAAGGCATTGTTGTGATTGAATACATGAAGTCTCTCTCACTACCCAAACTTTAGATTTTATCACGTGCGGAATAACTGTGTTGAATTGAAGTCTGTCACTGTTAAAAATATGCATTTTTGGTTAAAAATGGTTTTCCTGAGCAAAATGAAGTCTCTAGTGGCACTTGTGACAGAATGTCCATCTTAACAAGTTTTGTGATCATATAAAAGTTTTTGTTTGAAATCCTGTTAGCTCAATTTACAAGTGATGACATTAGTAAATGTTTGATTAATTTTTGTTTCTATAGATCTTTGTGAAATGTATGTTGAGAACTATGCCTCTGATGAAGAGTATATGAATCTCAAAATGCGTTGGGCCAACTTGAAAACATTAATAAAAAAGGAGAAGACCTTCTTGTTCACTAACCAAAAGGAGTCACTGATTTCATTTTGTGTGAAGAACCTTTATTTATCTATTGCATTTTGAATATCTAGGTTACAAATTTCATTTATTATGCACTATAAATTCTTGTTGAATATCCCTTAGGCTTATAGCCTTCTAGAAAGTGTGCAGGGGACGTGAACTCATAGTGTGGTAGCAGGAGAATGACTCCTTTCTGCTGGTAGGGTTTGGTACAGTTTTTTCTCACTGCTTTCAGCTTGATGTACACTTTGCCACTTTGGTTTGCTGTTAGCAAGCTTCCAAATCTTGTTGGGGTCTCAGACCCTTCTCTTTTGGTCAGTGGTTCTCTCTTTGCCACTGTGACTAGGAAGATTTCCCATAATACTCTCAGTATCGGCTTGCGGGTCCCAGAACCTTCTCTGGTGGTCAGTGGTTTTCTCTTTCCCACTGTGATGAGGAAGATTTCCTCTTACGCTCGCAATATTCGTTTGCAGGTCCCAAAGCCTTTTTTGCTGCTCAGTGGTTTTCCCCTTCCCACTGTGACGAGGAAGATTTCCTCTTATACTCTCAGTATTTGTTTTTAGGTCCTAGTTTATTTTAAAATGTTTTTATTGGCATTTATATAGTAGCAGTTATACAAGTATCAAGTGTGTCATGTTTTGCCATATATTTCCATGCATATACAATGCCTTGTAGTTAACAACCAAATAACACAGTAACAACCAAAAAAACTTTCTTCACTTATCGGGCAACATACAGTATTATGCATCTCTGCTTTCCTTGCAGGTGAGTAGGGGTTTACATTTGTGTCAAACACTACCTTCTGTTGGGGAGGAACACCCTGATCAGCACCCTCCATATGTTGTTTTCCACGGTACCATGGTTTAAACGTCATAGGGAAAACCTGTTTGCATTCATGGTTTTTAAATCCATAATTTACAACAAATTATATAGTATAAATTCATTACCCAAAAGAAATACACACAGATAAAACAGTAAGTCCAAATAATTCTAATCACATAAGTCAACATCACTAGAGTTCAACGCCATTAAACGCTGTAGTTCATTTTGAATTAATGCAATGAATACATAGAATTTGATCATAAAAGAGTCATTAGAATTGGTCATACACTTTTGCCATAGAGATTCCCTTGCCAAATAAGTTGGACCAACATTATTTAAACCCAGATGGACAATCCTCAGAGTTTCAAAAAAGTAGCAATGTATGACTAGGTGTTTTAAAGTTTCAGGCTGTTTTTCATTTAGACAAAATCTGCTTTAGACAGACCGAGTAATCGCCCAATGTTGAACACATTCTAAAGTATGAAACTGGTTCAATCTAAACCTCATGTACGTGTGTCGGATCTTGTCACATGGAAAGCAAAGAATATATCTTAATCTGGCCATACGTTTATGGGTATGTCTCGCATATTCTGTATAAAGACGATAAGTACCAATGTCGTCCACTGTTAAGCACCAATCGTAATCATACAGTTTCCTTTTCGAGTAGGCCGGGTGTTGCCGGAGATCATCCCTGGTTATACCAATTATTACCAGAATCTCTTCCATCATTTCTTGAAACTTGATCAGCTGGGATTGGCATTGTTAATCATTTGGGCAAATTCTGAGTATAAAGAATTCAGGGGTGGATTTAGCATCTTAGAGTAGGAATTAAGTTGTCTCCATTGAAAACGGGCCACAAGACTAGATATCCCCAGCTCAGACCGAATACAAGAGTTAGGAATGGAGTTAGCTAGACCCAATACCTGTTTCCATATCACACCCTGTAGGCAATTCAGGTGCAATGTAATGTCAAGAAGACAAAGGTCCAGACCATACAGAAGCACTGCTTCCACCTTATACAAATAGAACTGCATTAGTGGAGCAAGGGAGAACTTAAAGGATAGTTCCGGGACTTTTTTTTTATTGTCCCTACGGTTCGGCCATGTGTTTTTAAGCATAAATCGGTAGATCGTAGAAAACTTTCCTATGGACCATACCCAACTTTTCGTCCATTAACGCACTCGAAATCAGCCGCCATTTTCTGATAATCCTCTCACTTGCCGCATCGCCCTGGCTCACCTGCTTTTGCGGCACTAAATCAAATCCCCCGCCCCTGAAACAGACTTTATCAAAACATTCATATTCCCCGCCTCTATCCGTGACGTGACTGAGCTGCGTAGGCAAACGCGCCCAGGCGTCTTCTACGCGACTCCACACAGAACCCGGAAATCAACACAGATGAGCTCACACAACACAGCGCGCCACAATCGGGAATATGAAACTGTACTTTTAAATTAAACTTCAAGATTGTAAATTTGGTAAAGTACATTTATTTGACATCAAATGTTTTGAGAATATTCAGCGATTTTCATTTTTATTTGCTCACGTTCCAAAAAGTTCGTTTTGAGGCACGCGATGTTCCTTTGCTGTACACAGGGTCTTAGATCATCTCACAATACAGCGCCACAATTCGGAATATGAAACTGTGGTTTAAAAGCAAACAGCAAGATTGTACATTTGGCAAGGTACATTTATTCGACATCAAATGTTTAGAGAATATTCTGGGATTTGCATTTTTCTTTGCTCTCGATCCAAAATAGTTTGTCTTGAGGCAAGCGATGTTCGTGTGCAGTACACAGGGTGTTGGTTTACGATAAAATAAGCTCTTCGGTCGCACTGATAATCGCATGGCTGTTCCAACAACGAGGCACTAGGCCACCACAACGGTCTGTATGTTGCATCTAGCCGTTAGTACCGCGTAAGGGCATACTTGTACTTGGCGATCGTCCCATAAAATGGTCAGGGTGGTAACGTTGTTCACGCGGAGAAGCAACTGGCGGTTAAAAAAACCATCCGCCGGTGTCTGGTACTCGTGACACATGCAGTAATGCATGATGTACCTGTTTCAAAAACATAAAAAATGAAATTAGTCTCACCATCAGATCTTTATTAAAATTATTCATTTTATATATTAGGTCGGGAAATTATTTCATAGCTAGGACAGTGCAACTGGGTATTATACATCAAGGGGTGGCTGTAGGATACTGAGACAGTCCCCCAGTGCAGGGGTTGACAGGGAGGCAGTGCAGGTGGAGAGTGGAAGGGCCCAGGACCGAGGTCGCAGACAGTGGACCAGTTGTAGCAGGGGAGAGGGAGAGAGAAAGCAGAAGCAAAGAGGAAGGTTTTGAGGTGCTTCCGTAAAAGGAGATGGTTCTCCTCAAGATAGTGCGCGGTACAAAACAATATGCCACATAGAACGAACAAGTACAACTTAACCCGTCTTTAAAGCTACTGTATAGTAATTAAATTGCGGTATAAACTCATCTAAAGAGTTACTTACATTATATTTGCATTTTCCATTGTGTCTGTGCGTAGGGCAGCCCCGAAATACCACTCCTTCTATGCCGACGTTATTTCTTCTAATGAACGAACATGAAATGGCTTCATTATCGTTTCTTACGTTATTGCCCCACACCCCCAAAAAGAAGTCTTTCGGGATGGTCCCGGCCTGTCAAGGTCAAATAACAATACAACCTTATACTGAGTCGTGGGCCATTCCGGCACCCGAGCAAAAAATCAAAGCAGCTGACCTTCACTTTGAACGAGCGCACATTCCTATTTAGCTACATTCAGTGTAAGGCCATCTCACAGGACTTGAAATTTACACTCCATTTTTGCATTTTGTCTGCGTGCGTTGCAGCCCCAGAGAACCATAAATACGGAGACATTCTATATTTTTTGAAAAATGATTTATAATACTGTTTGGTTTAATTTAATGCGCAGATGAACAAGGTTGGATAGACACATTGCATGTACACTGAGCAATCACTTTAATTTACACATTACATAGATACACATATTCAATGGGCCTGCGACATGAGGAGACTCGAGAGAACAGACAATCAAATTACAATAATTTAAACCGTGATGTGTATTTCTCAATGAGCTCTTCTTTAGGTGGACATGGAACAGAGGCAATGTTGGGTGGCAATGCAGTTGTCCCCTGCACAGGTTCGTTCACAACTCCATTTATGTGCCTATCTAGGACGTCAACAATAAGTCTCTCAATAAACTCATATTGCATATCCTCAAACACTGGTTTGATCACCCATTGTTTACTTCTTTTAGTGAAGGCCTTATTGTAGCGAAGCGTCCCTAAAGTTCCGGTCGTCCTACTTTGTTGACGTCCAATATTATGGTTATGTGCCAAGACCGCTAGAAGAGTCCGATTTATCATGCCCTCCATGCCAAAATGCAATCGTTTTGGCCTGTACTTTAGGCACATATTGTGGAACACCTCCAAATCTCCTGTGTGGCAGAATTCCGTGAGTCCCCTCAAATCTCTTGTTATAGTTTTATCAAATACAATCTTTTCAATGGCTTTGTGAGTGGGTGATGAAGGAATCAACCACTTCTTCTTCCGTGCCTCCTCTGTGGACAAATGGCCATGTTCACAATTGTGGAAATGTTGGTTTGTGTTCCAACGGTGAACGTTTATACAGTGTAGCATTACTGACCGCCATTTTTCCAGTAGAATTTCCAACGATCCTCCACATGTTTTTGAGCTCCACCAAAGATGGTTGCTGATTGACTTGGACCACTGTGAAATACCTTGCGTTTCTTTTTTTTTACCTGCAGCAGACATTTTTTTATTGATTGTTTTTGCAAGATGCCAAACGTCAAATTGGTGATTTATATTTTTGTACTCTTCTCTCATTGTCTTGCCAATTGAAACGTGTCTGTCCGTGGCTATCAGGTCGATCACCATTCCCCGCGATTGTAGTTCTTGCAATGATGCTACAAAGCCAACTTTCTCCATGGCCACTGAGGATGTACTTTGTGACACCTGCACGACCACCGAACTCACAATTTTCTTACTTTCCATGTCCTGAAAGTGGTAGGTGCAGTACTTGGCTGAAAATCCTGGGCTGTCGCACTGTCCATCACCGGCTAGCCTGAACCGTTTGCCCGCGAATGTACTATCAATAGACATTTTTTCCATTCTCCAAGCTTCGCTAATGGCTGGAAATAGATAATCGGTTTGGTATTTGTAGAACTGAGTTTTCGCAATGAAATGGATTCCCACAAACTGAAAGAAAGACTCTAACTTTTTAAAACTTGAACCACTAAAAAGTGCAGCCGCTGCACAAAGTAGATTGCCTGCTGGCAGTTGCCCCAGCATGGGTTGTGCAGACCATGAGAAAGGATGATATTTTGTACAGGTGGCATGTATTTTAAGGTTAGTGCCTCGAATTGCACGAGTCACATTAATCAATGGCTCCCCACATACTTCCCCACCAACCGAATGCCCACATTTCATCCGAATAATAATATCAATCAAACAACTATCGAATACAATGAATTTGGCCTCTTTCCTTATACTGTCACTCTGCATCCCAGCTGGTTCGGCCTGTAACGTTGAGGACATGTCACTCACATGAAAGGTAGAATCTATGATATCGTCTTCCGCTATGTTCAGTGATATTGATGGTGTTTCATTGTCGTCCACTTCATTCTCTTCCATTGCAACATCTGTTCCTTCTCCAGCGATGGGTGAATAAGACAATTTCTTCAACTTTCTCGCGGTCTTAGTTTTTGCGGGTGTGGATTCTGTGAACTGATCTCCGACTACATCCGAACTACCAGGAGGACATTCACTATCAATGGCTGGATGTGGTATAGCTCCGTTGTCAATCACTTCATATTCTTCCCATTGGCACGATGCATCTCCAGTCTCAAGTCCCTGCCAAAAGGTTTGACAAGCAACATCTCTCGTTCGCTTCACTGTCTGTGTAGATCTAGTTCGTACACCCACTCGCAACTAGAGGACAGATTGGAAAAGGGATGTTCAGTTTAAACACAACTTACAGTATTGAACTATTAACAGTGAAAAACAACATAATATAGTGACCAGGACACTAACCTTCTTTTGCTTTCTTTTCTTTGAAACTTTCTTGCCTCAAACTTCAACATCAGGACGCTGTTGCTCCGACTCGTGTGTGCATGTCTCCACTTCCTCTTGAGCTGCAACGACTATATTTTCATGATAAGCACATCCATCACGCACTGACGCTCCATCGACTCCCTGAAACATAGAACTTTCATTAGTATGTATAATAATATCGAAAACACAAAATGTACTTGGGGACCAATACCCACGTACATCTCAATAGCAAAACACGAATGAACGCTTTGTGTAGAACATTCAAACGACAATTATTCACGCATTGTTGATCTAGTTAGATGGAACTGTCAAGATCCATACCTCGGGCTCCTCATAGACTTCCATTGATGATATTATTGAAGATGATGCTTCGGTGACTCCCTGAAACACAGTAATTGCATTAGTATGGTTTTCTATTTTGATAAAAAGAACAGAAACTTTGTGCAGGCGTCAACGGCTCATCTAAATAGACCTGCACAAATGATCAGTTGTCTAAAATAAATAATGGATATGTAAATATGATTCGATTTGCTCGATCGTTGGAAGTGTCACCACCCAGAGATCTGCATCAACTACTAGGGGTGATGTTCTTGTAGAAGAAGGTCCGTCATCTCCCTGAAACATAGTACTTGCGTTAATAAAAAAGGAAGTATAGCGGATGTAATCACGTCATATGATTTCGATTGATCGAACTGTCAGTATCCATACCTCGAAATGCATAAGAACATCAAGGGACGATGTAACTGCGGTGCACACTTCTGCAAGCTGTTGCGCCGACCCGTAACTGCGTGCTCCCCCTTCTTCTTGGACTAATGCTCCATCGACTCCCTGAAACGTAGGACTTTCATTAGTAATGAACACAATATTGAAAAAAGAAGACACATAGGAGGGCGACGACAGAAGGACATATCAATGGCTAAAAACGAAAGAAACATTGTGTGTAACAATCACGCTACAAGAATGCAAGATCTGATGATCTCCATCGATGGAACTGTCCGGAAACGTACCTCGAGCATCTGAGTGACATCAACGGTTGTCGTCAATACGTTGGACTCCTCAGCATCTCCCTGAAAGACAGTACTTGCATTATTTTGGATAACAATAATTATAACTGAAAACAAAGACTAGAGGACGAGTACAAGGGTGTACCATTAGGTAAAATAATTACACGATAAATTAAAACTATTGATTTACATGCCTAAAAAAAGTCAGTGGCAGAATAGCCAAGTAAGATTACCCGATAGGCGCTTGAAGTGGCTGATGACTGCAATAACGACACGGATGGAGAATCTTCCGCCTTCATATTGAGTGGATACATAAATGGGAAAATTATTGTTAGCTAATGCTACACACTACCGCAAGGCCGAGAGATAAATACGTAAACTTGACTCACCAGTGGAGGGATGTGGACGAATAGAGTGGGAATAGCGTTTGAGAGCAATTTTCGCCTCGCTCGCGGTGTGTTCTTCTTTATTAGCAATGATGTGGAGTACATGTCTGAGCTAAAGTGCCTGCTGCAGATGCGGTATCGATCACCCCTCTTGTCCGCAAAGACTTCTAGGACTCTACTTTCAAGCTCAGACGGTGGATATCCTCAATATCGGACCCATTCTCTTATCTGATCTATTGTCTTAGGGAAAACATGCATTATAGTACCTTCAGATTTATTATGGGTCTTCGAAGGGCAACCGCCAATGGAACAGGCAGGCATTGTGGAAAGTTCTGAAAAGTAAAGATCAACAATTCTCTATGAATACCAATGTAAACTCAGAACATGTGACTAGTTCCTTGCATGTACTATCTTGAACAAAAAGAAATTGGACGCAAAATGATTACGGTACATGGCCTTACCTTGACGAACAAACAGTTAGATGCAGGGATCAGAGTACTTTCTTGTCGTACAACAGGGAGCAGTTCACCGGTTGCAAACTGAGGAGTTTCCTCGGAGTGGTCACGGAAGTTCACAGAGACGAAGAGCAGATAACCAGCACCTTCACGGGTTGACTAGCAAAGCGCAAAGAAGTGCTCATTAGAAATATGAAGTGGGTTATAAAGAATTCGAAACAGGGGTGTGTTTGTGAATGAATGACGTCTATATGTCGTGGCATTATGCGGATTGCAGGGGGCCGTCCAGCGTGAGGGGGGATGCTTGGCAGGAGACACGGGGTCTGGAGGTAGACATGGGAACAACAACCCATGCTCTATAGACCACTTTGAAGTGTACATGGTCTTTGGCACCTCTTGGCCTTTATCGCTCCCTGACAGCTCCACTTGGCAGCACAAGTACCCCGGTGCGAACTGCCTTTGATAGGGCGGGGGGTGGATTGGGGCGCTGGTCGTGCAGACAAGACTCGTTTGCTGCAGGGCCTCACCAAGGAGAGGCCATCTAACTGCATGTAAGAGGCAGGCTGCAGGATCTAGTACATGGAAGGCAGGGGGGTGACTTTATAAATACCTCACCCTCCCAGGAGAATATATGGGTGCAAAGGTTATGTGGATTGAAGGTGGGCGGCCAGCGTGAGGGAGGATGCTGGCCGGAGACATGTGGTGTGACAAGACAAGGCACAGGAAGACTATTCAATGGAGACACACTAGATTCATTTAAAAAATGAAAACAACCATTGTTAAAATATATGTTGGGTTTTATTTTAGATCTTAATTTCAATTGAACATAAATAATAAACATTACACATTGTAAAGTTCCGGTTGCAGCACATCCAGGGAAAATCCGCGTTATTGTCCACTGTCGCTTGGGAAATGTTGTCTAATGGCAAGTACCGCACAGGCAGGTATTACTCTCCGAACGCGGTGTCCGAGCCTCCCGTGAAGCCACCAAGTGAAGCAACGATAGGCCACCAGCCTGTACCACCTGTGAAAATGAAAGATGCAAACTGTATTAAAATGACAAAACTTTCTTATCATTCTGCTTTGAAAAAAATTCTATCTAGAAAATGCACAATATGGACCCAATTTACATGCATTCGAATGATATGTAGATGTAATTTTATATGTGGGAGACGACCATGACATAGTAGTGGCATCACTGACATCACAACCAGAGTATACTTACTCGTTACTCGGATTACGCGGACGAACAGTGCCGCGAAGTTCGTGCATAAGCACCATCATCATCCTCAACACGGTCCGTGAGAGGCAGGCTTCCCCGAACTCTGGCAGCTCGGTGATGCATTGCGGACTTGGCTCGCCTTCCGAAATGTAGGCCAAGCACCCGGAATTTTCACGGCAGCAGCAGTTCTCCTCCTCAGTTGGCATTAGCTCGCACCGATTGCACGTGCACCAGGTGGAGACGCCGTCCATGCGACATGGTCCAGGCTCTTCATCCGTTGACTGGTCCTCCCAACTGCCGTCCGAATCCCCATCGTTTTCGCGTGCTTGCCTTTCCAGTAGTTCTTCCTCGGTGTACTCGGGCTCGTACATATACGGCATTATTGTAGCCATTGTGTGGTAAAGAAAGTAAAATAATTTACAGAGATGGCACAGGTGTTCACAAGGCCTAGAAGTGGCGAAGGTAGCTGACCAGAGCACAGAAACGAGTCCCAGAATACTCAAAGTAACACAGAGAGAATAATGGAATCGAAAATCTGCTGCTGTGTGTTGTGAAACGGTGTGTTTATACTTATTGAGGAAAGAGGCGTCCTGCCATTTCCATGGCGACACGTCATTAGCTGAGGCACAGCGATTGTTGACACGAAACGTGCTTTGGCGTTGGGAAATGGGCGGTACGCGTCTGCTGATGTCAGGCTCAGGGGCGGGGGATTTGATTTAGTGCCGCAAAAGCAGGTGAGCCAGGGCGATGCGGCAAGTGAGAGGATTATCAGAAAATGCTGATGATGCGGCTGATTTCGAGTGCGTTAATGGACGAAAAGTCGGGTATGGTCCATAGGAAAGTTTTCTACGATCTACCGATTTATGCTTAAAAACACATGGCCGAACCGTAGGGACAATAAAAAAAAAGTCCTGGCACTATCCTTTAAAACATTTCTTACAAATGATCTTCAATTGAGAAGTTAATGGGCGTGCCTTAGCTTGGATCAAAGTTTGCCAGTTGACAATTGAGAGACAATCAGAAACGTTGTAGCCCAGATATTTCAGAGCAGATACCCGTTCAATTGTATCTCCATTTAACCTCCAAGTATAATGGACAGGCTTCCTTCTTCCAGTAAAGACCAGGATCTTAGACTTAGTAGCATTTGCACTAAGATTGTTAGCAACGGCATAAGAGGCAAATGCTTGAAGCTTGTTTTGGAGGCCAAAAGGGGTTTTGTCAAAAAGCAAAATATCATCGGCATAGGCAAGCCAATCAACCTTCAAATGACCAATTTTGATGGGAAAGCTAACAATTTGAGGCCAGATGTATTGTATATCAGCCAAATACAAGTTAAAGAGAGTGGCTGCAAGATTGGTGGTTTGTCATCAGAGGGATGTAACATGTCCCAAATCAGTGCTTTCCAAGCTTCGAAAGTATGCTTCTTTGGTTATACCAAGTAGCGAGCTTCCCACTACTGAGGCGAGAGAGAGCTTTGTGAACAAGCCTCCGCTCTACCCCTCAGTCTCCTCCGGGTCTCCCGTACCTCCTGTTACATTGTGTGGGATCATGGTACGTCACCTGGACTTCCTGGGACCGCGTCTTCTCTCTGGCTCTCCTGGTTCACTGCTGTGACTCTTGTCGGGGAGCAGTACATCTTCTGTATGTTCCACGGCTCTGCTCTCTTGCTTAGTCTGCTCCCAGGTTTGCTCCTGCAGAACCCATGGAGGACTCCGGTTTAGGACGTTTTTCCCTTATCTAATGGTTTGCATGAACCAAAAGTTCTAAAAATGCTACCACCAAAGGTTTGAACACCAAAAGTTTGAACCTTTGGTGGTAGCATTGTAAAAACAAAACAGGGGCTGCGGGGGTGTCCCCCTCATCGCCCCGCTCACTACACTTCATGGTATGCGGGGGACTCTGTTTAAAAAAAAAAAGAAAAGGACCCTGCAGCGTAGGTTCCCGATCACGGAAGTGAAAGGGAACTGGCGCTGCAGGGAACCAGCGTGAAGATGCAGGTTAGAGGGCTTTGTTTATGTTGGGCGTGTGGGTGGGGGTGGGCTGAGGGTGTGGGTGGGGGAGTGTTATTGGTGTGTTGTGTTTGTGGGTGTGAGTTTGTATGTGTGTTCGTATGAAAAAGGTGCAAACTTTTGGTAGATCACACCTTTCTCATATGAACGATTTGCCAGCTGTACTTTCAGCCGCGGGCAAATCACTCGGATTCGAGGACTCCCACTGCACTTCACCAGAGTCCTCTTCTCTCCGGTCATTCAGCAGCGTCTGGACCTCTCGTGTTCGTCCACCACCACATCTGCTGCCAGACCCGGTGGGGTTAGACACAGCTGGGCTTGACACATTTGGTCATCTATTGTTCCTTTGTATACATTGTATCAAGTTCCTCCAATGTGGATTGTAAAAGTCCTTTGTCTCTGTTAACAACTGGCTCCTTATGCCTCCTTGTTGCCACCTCGTAGCAGTACAAGCACAGTCGATGATCTTTATGTCTCCTGTGATCTTCTTCGTCCTAATACTTCTGGCTTTAGTTTTATATCCGGTAAGGCAACAGCGCATGGGTTGACTCTCAGTAAAGTGGTTCTGATCAGTGGGAAGGGCTAGGGAATGTTGGGGAGTGACAACAGCCAATGGGCTGTTCCCTAGGTGGTCGTCCTTGTCCCAAGAGGGGAAGCCCCCCCCATGAGGTCCTCCTGGATGGGTTGTGGTCGCAACTCCCTAGCGTCTTGGAAAAGGGCTACCTCTTGGAGAGCAGTGACAACACCTTGTGAATCGTCACAGCCCTCACTTATGATCTGTCCTGTCAGGAATGTACCCAAAAAATATGCCTGATGTCTGTGTTAGCATTGTAACGTCCTTGCCACTTTCTCAGATTTTTTATGTTCTCTATATAGTGCAGTACTTCCAATGGAAGCTCTGTAAGCCTGCCTCTGCTCTGGGACTTCTCCCTCCACAATGAAACCATGAAAGTGAAGTAGTGGTCATGTTGATGCTTGCAGCAGAAGCTGTTGAAATTCCAGTAGAGGATGTGGAGATGGTCACTCTCTGCCTCACTCAGGGTCTGGTGGATGCCACCTATACTGTAACTGGCAGCTGTCTCTAGCAATCCTTGCTGTCCTTGGACCCATCCAGTCTCTTTGCCCATACCCCATCAAGAGCTGTGGCCTTTCGTAGATCCATGCTCCACCATCAGAAGGTCATTATGCAACTTTGTTACAGACAATATGTACAATTTTCAAACATCTCACAATGCTTCTCTTCCTCATGTAAGGAAGGCATGGCATCAACAGCAAGACAGACACAGTTCAAGGGGGTTTGCCAATCCTTACTTCGAATGGATTGTGTCCTCCCACGTATTCTTCATCTTTGATATTCGATATCTAACTTCAGCTCCTTCAGGATGTTTTTCTTCGGCAGAGGGCACAGTGCGCCAATGGCATAGACTCAATGGCCCTCTGTAACGCTCACCTGATTCTCGCAGAGGCGCCGGTCTTGACTGGGCGACTACCGTATCTTCAAAGGTGATGTGCAGCACCCGATTGGCTCTTTGGGCTGGACCTCTGTGCCCTGTATGCCTGATGTGCAGAGTAAGATGTCTGCAGATAGAAAATACGGGGTTAATGAACTGGGGTTATTGGGGTGTCCCTATCTCTTTCCTCTTCTCCTCTCCTGTAGACCCCCACAGGTTAACGCTCTCACCTTAGGTAAGTGAATGCCGAGCTCTCCATCTGCCTCGGGGCAGGGTGCTGTAGCCAGTTTCTTCACTGGATAGGTAGCGCAGGCCTCTTGACTTCAGAGGACTGCTGTCCGTCGTTTACTGCACGAACGGTAAGTTTCGAGTAACTCAAATGTCTTTAAAGTCTTTAATAATGATGTCTCTTGTTTTGCAGGGTTCCGGCGATGGCGGATGAGGGGCTGAAGTGAGTTGAAGATGGAGCCCGTGTGATGAATAGAAGCGACTGGAAGCACGTAAGTAAGCGCTTGTTGCCAGCTTCACAAAGCGCTCTAACTGTCTTTTTATTTTGCAGGTACAAGTTCGGAGCGGCTGCAGGGTGCCGGGATACCCACTGGGTTAGATGTGGAAAGGAGTAATGGCACGTGAGTATTAAAGTTCCCCAATGTCTTTAAACGCACCTTGTTTTGCCTTTCAGATGCGAGATGCAGCGCCGACGGCCTCCGGAGCGTGCGAAGAGTTGGTAAGCTTTTGTCTTTCAGATGCCGGAATGCAGTGTGAAGACCTCCGGAGCGCACGAAGAGTAGGTAAGCCTTTGCCTTTCAGATGCCGGAATGCTAACCTGTTCTTTCTTGTCTTTATAGGTGTTGCTGAAGACTGGATTCAGGATGGTAAGCCTTTTTCCTTAGGCCCAGGACCGGATGCAGAAGACACGATGAGCGTTCTGCTGCAGAGGGTGCAGAATAACGCAAAGCAAGATTCATCCACCGGGTGTGGTTTAAATAGCCTCCTGTAGTGCTTAGGTGTCTCCTTCCACAGCCACGCCTAAGTAAGAAAAGAGTTCCTGGTAAAAAAAGAGTTCCTGCCTTCCAGAAGAGTTCCAGTGTTCTGAATCTAGGGAGTGGCTCCAGCCCCACCCAACAGGAAAAGTAGTTCCAAACAGAAGAGGATCAGAGGCTCAACTGGCAGGCAAGTAAGCAGCATGGTCTGCTGCAGGTAAGTCCACCCAAGCATTATGAGCCCGGCGCTTCCAGCGCTGGGACTGGGCATATTTATGAGCCTGGTGCCACTGACGCCAGGACTGGGTCCAAAAGGTCCCAATTGGGACTGGTTGGCACTCGGAACCTGGGTTATGGATCTGCTTCCAAGAGAGTTGGGAAAACCCTGACCTTTTGGAAGCAGAGATCATGACACCCTCGAAGGCCTCCGACTCGAGGATGTTGTCATCAAAGGCATACATACCACGCACAGCGCCCGTTGGCTTCAGTTCCGTTTTTCTGTGAATGCTTTTGCTTCGAGAAATACGGCACGCTTCTTCACTTCGTGACGACTTCATTACTTCGAGAACACCGACAACCCCGAGACTGGGTTCAAAAAGTGTTGTGATTGTGGGTCGAAAATGTCATTGAACTAACCTCATTGTATATGTTTGTGGTGCCTCAGGGTAGACATAACACTTTGAACTGCTCCAAGTGCCAGTCGATGAAAGGAAAGGCCTTGAAGGAACGGTAGGTAGAAACCTGAAATTTCCTACCGCAACCAAAAAACCTTTGACCGATCAGTCGAGAGATGGCTCTCCTCGGAGGAAGGAGGTTAAGCGGTCGAGATCGAGGAGTGGCTCCCACCATTCCTCATCGTCGTCGAAGAAGTCTAAGCAGAGGCACCATAGGTCACCTTCTTCAACTTCATCATCTGACGTTTCCCCTGAGAGTGTATCTTGCACAACTAAAAAAGCCAGTCCGGCCGAGTGGGAGGCTTTCAGAGCAGTGATGCTCAAGATATTTGAAAAACAAAAGTCTCCAAGCCATGCTCCTACCACACCTTCGAAAGAAGCTGGGAAGGAAAGAGCTTGACCTAAATCTTGTGCGCCTTTGAGCCCGGGACGTAGGCATGATCCTCATCAGTAGCCATCGAGGCCTCGATCCGATGATGTAACATTGAAGGATCCGTCGTGCTGAAAGCACAAGCATAATTCAAGGTGGAGGTTGTCAACACCATCGACACTGGTGGCAACTTAGACACCAGCCAAACCCTTGACATTGACGTCGACTTTGACACCGAAGGCATTGACACCAGCTGCGTCATCATTGCCACCTGAGCCATCGATGCCGAGCATCCCACAAAAGCCTATGGCTCTAATGAAAAAGTCGACAGCTCCTCCAGCGTCGATTCCATTGTTCATAAAACCCCTCATACCTGAGAAGACGTATGTGCCTCTACCAAGAAAATACTTATTTTAAGTTCCTTACTTTTATAGATAAGGAGAATGAGCCCTCAGATAACATGGCTCCATTTGGCCTCCAATTTGGTACGCCAAATGTACCAGAACATTTTATCTCAGAGGAG
The DNA here is from genome assembly GCF_040938575.1 of Ambystoma mexicanum. Taxonomy (NCBI): domain Eukaryota; kingdom Metazoa; phylum Chordata; class Amphibia; order Caudata; family Ambystomatidae; genus Ambystoma; species Ambystoma mexicanum. The sequence continues at coordinate 969,493,906 of NC_090937.1, forward strand.
TCAAGGTTGAGAGACCTTTATGACAACCTGCAGACAGCCAGTGGGGTAGAACCTCACCTGAGTTGGAGTTTGGGAGACCAGAGGCTGGGGGGCATGGTAATGCGTCTTATAGACAACTCATGTCCAAGGTAGTGGACTACATGTGGTGGAGTAGGCCTCCATTGCCATTCAAACAGGATGATCTGACATACATCCAGGATAAGGGTCCTCAGTCAGATCCTATATTACCTTTTCATATTGCTTTGCAAAAAAAGGTGGTGATGAATTGGGAAACACCGGAAACCAATTCCGGCTGCAAATAAAATCTTGAACACGAAGTACCGTCCTTCCAGTAGTGACCCCGACTACCTGTCAAAACACCCCACTCCAGAGAATCTGGTGGTACTGGCAACTACTGCAACTTGTAAGCAAGCGGCTTACACTACCATCCCTCCAGATATGGATTGACAAAAGAGTAGATGGATGGGCAATGAAGGTATTTGTTGCAGAGAATATGGCACTCAAACCAGCCAACTCCACATGTGCCCTTGCAAAATGTATGTTCACTCTATGGGACTGCATTTCGATGGCGGCCAAGCACATTCCTGAAGGAGATGAAAGAGATGGGTTCTTAGCCATAGCTAGAGACGGCAAAGAAGCCATGTGTCAGTCTCTTCAGTCAGGTGTGGATTCTGCTGACGGCATCAGCAGAGCCATGGCTACTAGCAATGTTATGCGCAGATTTGCGTGGTTGAGGAAGTCGGATTTTGCACCAGATGTGCAATTCAGACTTCTCAACATGCCCTTTGACGGGTCTCACCTTTTTGGCAACAAGGCGGACAAGAGTCTTGAGAAGTTGCAGACCTCGAAGGCAGCAGCCAAATCTTTAGGTGCCGCTATTGGGCAACCTTAGCCTTTTCAACCTAGTAGACAACCTTGGAGGGGTAGATTTTTCGCTACTACTCCTCAGTTGAAGGGTGACAGGAATGGCTGGTCAAAGGGGCCGAAGAAGATTCCTCGTGGTGGACAAGGTAGAGGTGCGAAGCCAGCTCAAGCAGGGGCATCTTTACCATCTGCCAATGCATCAGCTTCCTCAAAACCTCTCAGTTCTTGAGTCACAGTTCACCAGGGTGCTGACTGTCTGAGCATCTGGAGGAATGGTAAGACATTACTTCGGATGCTTGGGCCTTGGAAACCATATCCCACGGTTACTGCCTTTCTTTTATACAGAGACCTCAGTAACAGCCATGCGGACCCACTCTTTGAGGATTCCAGATCTGTTCCTTGTGCAGGAAATGTTAACCCTGCTAGAGAAAGGCGCTATAGAACCTGTGCCTGTAGCGTAGAGGAACAAGGGTTGTTATTCCGCTTATTTTCTAATACCCATATAGGACAGAGGACTCAGATCCATCTTGTACTTGAGGTACTTGAACAAATTCCGTAAGAAGGAAAAGTTCAAGATGGTCACACATTCTCAGATCCTTCAGGCCCTCCAACTGTACTGGAGACACCCTTGGAAAAGAGCTTGCCACCCGAGGTGAGGGCTCAAGACATTCTACAGATGGCCAGAACATTTTTAAGTGCCCAGTGTGTGCCCAGGCCTTTGATTTTTTTAGGTTGCTCGGCCTCATGGCATCCTGTATTTGTCTGGTGCCAGAAGCCCGCCTGAGAATTAGGTCCCTTCAATTGCTCTCAGAACTCAATGGTCCCAGTTCTCAGGGAAGATGTCGGACTTACTTCATGTTCCAAGCAGAGTCGCACAGAATCTTGTGTAGTGGGCCTGCAAAGACAACATTCGGAAGGGAGAACCATTTTAGCAACCATGGCTGGAGATAACAGTAGTGACGGACGCCTCACTCACGGGGTGGGGAGCCCACACCAATGATCTGACAATCAGCGGTCATTGGTCTCCATTGGAGTCCAAAATACATATCAGTCTTTTGGAGCTAAGGGCATTCAAACTAGCGCTGTAGGCCTTTCTGACCTATGTACGGGGAAATAATGTCCTGATAAAGACGGACAACACAGTGGCCATTTACTACCTCAACAAGAGAGGAGGTGTAGGATCACTACCACTGTGCAGAGGCAATGCAGCTCTAGTACTGGGCAATTCAAGAAGCAATCTTTCTATCGGCAGTTCACCTAAACTAGAACTAAACTAGAACACGGCAGCGGACGCTTTGAGCAGCAGAGCACAGTCTCCCACAAGTGGGAACTAGCTCAGTCCTTCAAGAGATCTTTACCCTTTGGGGAACCCCTCAAGTGGATCTGTTCACGACCGGTGTCAACCGGAAGTGTGAACTGTTCTGATCCAGGGAATTTCACCCAAGAGGAGCTCTAGGAGACGCGTTTGTCATGTACTGGGAATTTCTACTTCTGTACATGTTTCCTCCAGTCCCCGTCATTCCTCACATGATCAGGAGGTTGAGAAAGTTCAGGAAACACATGATCCTAATTGTCCCCGATTGGGCCAGGAGGATTCCCCTCTGGACATGTCCATCTGTCCTCCGATGCGTCTTCCACAAAGAGAGGACCTTCTCTCGTGAGAGGAGGATCACGTTCTCTATCCAGAGGTCAAAACACTCAACCTTCATGCTTGGTTTCTGAAAGGGTGAGATACAAGGATTGGAACCTCCTGGATGACGTAATGGAGATTTTGCTTTCGGCCAGAAGGCCAGCAGCTAAGTCTTCGTACCGTTGTCCTTGGAATAAATTCTGCGACTGGTGCAGAGAAAACAATATAGATCCTTTTCTGTGTAAAATACTGAATGCTTTATCCTTTCTGCTATCATTAGCCAATCTGGGGCTCCAGATTGGTACTATTAAAGGCTATTTGGCAACGCTGTCCATCTTTAAGCTCTTGTCAGAGGAATGTTCTTACTTAGAAATTCCACTGGTGACACTTTGTAAAGGGGCTCACTAATGTGTCCCCCCACACCTCCTTCTCCTTTCCAGGTTCCAGTTTGGGACCTTAATATGGTTCTAAAATTCCTAATGTGTGCACCTTTTGAACCTTTTATACTCATGTCCTTTATGGTTGTTAACCTTCAAAACCATTCTATTGGTAGCTCTAATAACTGCCTGTAGAGGGAGTGAGTTGCAGGCACTTTTGTCAAAGCTACCCTTTACTATCATTCATAAGGATAAGGCTGTTCTAAGGGCAGAAAATTGTTTTACCTTCTTTCTATCCCCCACCGCATCCTAGCATGGAGTTGGGGAGGTTACATACGTTGGACCCTTGCATAGCTTTTATATATCTAGACTGTCAAAACTCTGTATTGATGATCAACTTTTCATTAGCTATATGGGCCACAAACTGGGTCAGACTGTTACTAAACAGACCTTATCCAGATGGATGATTCTGGCTATCTCAAAAGGTTACAGGCTGGCAGGGAAGGATCCTCCTAAAGTTTTAAGGGCCCATTCCACCAGGGCATGGTTACCTGTACAGCCCTGCAAAAGGGTGTACCGATAAAAAATATTTGTGAAGCAGCAACATGGTCTACTATTCACACGTTCACAAAGCATTACTGCCTGGAATCTTCCTTCGGTCAGGATGGGAGCTTTGGAATAGCAGTCCTGCACTTGGTTCATGAAAACCATTAAAATCTAAATTCTACTCCCTCCACCAAATCAAACACTGCTTTGGGAGTCTCTCAAAGATGAGGAATACGCGGGCAGACACAATCCATTCGAAGAACAAGTTACTTACCCCTGGTAATGTTCTTTCGACTGGATGTTCCTCCCACGTTTCTCATCACCCTCCCAACCTACCCCACAGTAGAATTTCCCATGCTATTACAGCTTTGTTCCTTCAAGACTGAGCATGGTCATTCCTTTGGTTATGCAGGTATTTCTACTGTAAGAAAAAATTAAATGAAGCCAACGGGCGCTGTGCGTGTTATATATGCCTTCAATTACATCATCCTGGAGACAGAGGCCTTCGAGGGACATTCAGTTGACGCCATCGTGCACTGCGCCCTCTGCCGAAAAGGAAATTCCAAAGCAGCTGAATCTGGATATCGAATATCGAAGATGAGGAATACGTGTGAGCAACATCCAGTCGAAAGAACATTACAAGGGGTAAGTAACTTGTTCTTCTACATACAAATAGTGTGGAAAACAGTGTTACGAAAAAGAAAGAACTCTTCACAACATGATATGTCAGGATGTTCAGGCCGCTGACCTCCCTTCCCCACGTTTTGAGCACCAGACAAGGCGGTACACTCAAGCTTAGCAGTCTCTGGCTTCTGTAGCATGAGGACACAGTTCAACCATTAGTATCAAGGCCTTTTGTGCACAAGTCTCTACTTTTCAAAGGCTCTTCATTTTCAGGGCCTGATGTGACAAACAAATGATACGTTATTTTCCTCTTTCAGCCTTTCACAAGTACTCAATCTCTTAGTTGATTCACTATTCATTTCGGATCCCCCTCAGCCAGGCTCAGATCCTCTCAACACAATGTTTGTAGATTATTTATGCATCCAATTTCTCGTAGGAAATTCTTTTTCGGGTGACTCACGGTTCACCGTGCATCCCTGCCAGTCGGGCTCAGATCCTCTTAACGCAATGTTCAATTAGTCTCCCTCTGCTAGCCTCAGACTAATTCCAATTTCCAATATATCTTTACATAAACTTGCTTTAACCAAGATTTCAGCTGATCTCTCTCCGTCTGGCTCATACCAACTTCATCTACTTTGTTATCAAACTTTCTTTATGTTATTACTATCGAAGACTTTTGAATGTGCACAGGGTTTTGTTTGACACAGTGCAGGACCCCTTCGATTTGACAATTCTTTATCACTCTTCACATTTGCCTCTTTTCAGCTGGATACCTAACAGAGACTTTCGAACGAGCGCCCACGTGGTCCCGGACAGCTGTCTAGGGTATCATATCTTGGCATCAAAGTTCAGTCACTCATCTGCTCTTTAATTGTGTTTACGTCGCTTGCCACATATGCTTCATACACTGTTCTCTTCAGCTTTCACTATACAATGTTGCCTCTTGCAACCTTGGCTTCAGCACAGACTGGTCTGGTATCAGTCTCCCCAATTCCCTAGTTGTGCTGACTTCGCTGGCGCTGCTTTGTTGTAGGAGCCAAGGACAGTACCACGGCGGCAAACGATTCTCCCCGCCTTGATTATCGGCGCAGGAGAGCCTCGGGTACCTCCAACACACAATGCAGGATTCTTCAACCCTGATTCCTGGTCTTACGTTTCCTATTCTCGAAGGTTAATGAAAGTAGTGGTCTTTCGTTGAAAAGGTCAAGGGCACTTCCCTCCTTCCAATCCTCTTTGATTTTGCCGTCCTTCGCCTTGTATTAAACTGCCATTTTGTAACTGCTGCTTCCTCTTGTGCATTGCCTTGCTCAGAGTATGCTTTCGTGCTCCACCTTTTATCTGTGTAGGGAAGTGTAATGGAAGACCAGTTTGTGTGTAATGGTCAGTAGTAATTGCCTGACCCTGCCTGACCATTGTTTTGGGACATGTCAGGTACATGGCTCGGGTGTTAGTCCGTTTTTCTCTTGTAGTGGGCTGTCCGTGAGGAAATGTTTGTGTTGGGAAAGGGGGGGTGAGTTCCTACGTATCCTACCTGGTAGGATGCGGTAAAGGTGTTAGAGGGATGGGGATACCGCGTCTCGCCATCCGGTGTCCCACTTCCACTCCCGAAGACCCCTCACCCAGGTGATCGTCCCGCACTGGCCCAACCCAAGGAACTGGGTCCAAAAGCGATGGCTGGGTCCTGGTCACCTGGATGACAGATCCCCGGGGAATAGCGGGTGAGACACCTTCAGCTTTCACACACTCAACACCACATCTTGGGCTACAAAGCCTGCCACACTCTGGAGTTCAAGCTTATACACTCCAGATATACATAAATCAATAGAGAATCATTGTTCTGACTAATTATTAATGCTAGAACAAAACAGTTACAAACCTAATTAATCCTGTGCAAGCCTGGAAAATGTACCCAAAGGTACCCAAAAACATAATCCAGGTTGCTGAAGCGTGGACATAAGGGCCCTGATTCTGAGGTGCATGCGCACATAGGAAAGTGTTCTTCTTTCACGGAAGAACGATTTCCTTAAAAGCACCATATTTTGTTAAAGTGATGTGGTGACCTGGCATCAATGCCATGACATATGCATGTGCCTGATTTACTGCTTGACAACAACCTTTGCAACCATGAGGATTGCAGAGCAGGCACTGCGAGAGGGTTCTCCATTCAAAAGCACTGGTTTTGCATGTAAAAAGGGAGATACATTACAACTCCTCTGAGTTGTCGTTATCCTCTACTGCACCCTTTTCCCTGTCTTTAAATAGAATTTCCCAGACTCAGCACCACATTTCTAATTTGCTGAAAGCTTAAGGACAATTTCGCGAATTAGAAAAGTGGCAGTCTTTTAAGAAATGCTCGTATTGCCATTGATACACATGCTTTTCCGGCAGTGACAGATTTAGCAGCTTTTGCTGCAGGGAAGCATGACATCTTTTCTCCAATACTTCCACCCACCTCAGAATGGTGGTGCTGGAAACTGGAATGTCGGCTTTTCACAATACTTTTAGAATCGGGCCCCCGTACACCAGTTAAAGGACACATAAATACCTTTTTTTGTACTAACTGTTTGCAGGTCGTAACAACCGCTCCTCTCTTCTTAGGAAAAGCAGAAGGATGCTAACCCAGTGGCAGGCAGGCAAGTTCCTTGTACTGTAAGAGGATTCAATTCAACACTACAGCTAAGTCAATACCTAGTCTGGGATACTGAATGGAAACCCTTATTAATATATCTTTATGTCCAGTTCATGCGTTCTGGATGACTACCCCTATATAACACCCCTCTCTTGGAATCCTCCTGACCCCACTGAGCCAAGAAGTAGTTCTGTTTTGCACGTTTAAAGGTTTATTTGATAATTTAAACAATATATATATATATATATATCACGCTTTATAATAAATTAATAATTGAATATCACACTTAATCTGAGCAGTAATCAATAATGGATAATCTGGCACTAGCACACTTGTGAATAGGAACAGAAGAATAAGGTGGTAGAGAATGCTTTATATAAGTTCAGATGGATGTAATGTTGAATGAAAATGCAATACAGAAAATACTCAATATGATTTCAACAAAACAATGTAATCACTTTTCTCTGGCAATCCCCTCCCCCCTTTATGCAATGCAAGGAAATGGAAGGAAAGCACACAGTTCTCAGAAATGCAATCAACTGTAATTCAGTTCACCCCAGCAAGCTTACACTACAGAAGTTGGAAACACAGGCCCAAAACGCTTTTATATGTGCTGGCAATGAAGTGAAAAATATGCTAAACTGCTTTTAATTCCCTCTAGAGGTTCAGGGTGAGTGGAATATACTTGGGATGAGTTCAGGCTCACTTTAGCAAGGATCTAGGAGTAACTTAGCAGGTTAAACACATTTTTGGCAACTGAAAGCAAGAAAACTGCTGTTTTCACACGTTGAGAAATTTGCAAATCGCGGCAAATTCGCGAGTGCGTTTTTCGCGATTACAGAGGTACTACAAGGACTAGCACTATCGTTTTGGGTACCTAGGACAGCCTAGGATCTCAGCTTCCAGATGAAAGTTACTGCAAGTCTCTACGGTCACCGAGATATGAGCGATATGGTAAAGGTCGTTTTTCAGATTCGAAATTTTAAAGTTCAAAAAGACAAGTGACAGCTAGCAACTAGAAAATGACAGGTGACAGCTTTACAAATGACAGGTGACAGTTAGGAGGCAGTTCTACTTAGATTAAAATAGATTGAATTATATTATTTTAACTAAGAGATTGGTTCTGCTAGGTACTCACACTATATTCTTGAATTAAATGGGCCTCGCCACGGATCTGGTCAGGTTTTAGACTGGACTCTGGTCTGGTCTCTGCACTTCACAGTGATCTGGGTCAGCTCTCTCTCTCTCTGGATTCTGGAGATTGATGGATTTGAAGTCTGGATCTTTCTGCACAGCTTTCTCTAGAGATTGATGGAGGTAAAGTATGGATTTTCCCGGCAGAGCGTCCCACAGCAAATGGATTTGAAGGTCCCTATCTGTCCTGTCTGTCTGCTTTTATGTGTTTTGAAAATGGGTGTGTGTGCAGCATCACTAGGCTCTACCCCTCTCCACTCGTCATTGGCCACTTCATCCTCTTCCACTTGATTGGGGGAATGAAATGAAGTGTCATCATGATGAGGTCTGTTTATGATACAGAGAACCCACCCCTGTCAACTTTACACACAATCTATATTTTGACCCAAATACATATTTGCAGAGGTACATATTGTTTTAAAATCATATGCCCCCATCACATGTCACATGGGGTATACTCTGTCCAAATCTGCTCTTCCTGGGAGCTTGCATTCAGAAATGGCGACATTTGCACTTTTTAACTGGTTTCGCAATATCGGACATTACCCCAAATTTATACACATGTGCGCAAGGGGTATGGACATTACTTGATGAAGTATCAGACTTTTAACATGCATACATTTTAAGTAATACCCTCTTAACTGCTAGTTTGCCCCCAGATCATGCCACCGGTTCTAAAAACCTCTTAAAATGTGGGCAGAAAAGTCACAAGAATTATGGTATCATTTAAATAATTATGACAAGTCCGTACTATGAGTTATTCATCTTTTTCTAAGACCATATTCTGGCTACAGGGATGTGTCTTTTCAGGTCACATGGTACAGAAACCAGTCTTTCCAGTTTCTGCCAAGCTCAGAGACCCTGCCCCTCCCAGCTTCTGCCAAGAGGAAGCTGTTTTACGACACCTGCAATAAACCATCTGCCTGGGCCCTGGAAGACCCATTGTTCAAGAGGAAGCCATTTATGGCCCCCATAATAAAACATTTGCCTGAGTCAGGACAGGGCTTTGTTCAATTTCCTGCAGAGGCCAGGTAATTCAATCAGAGAAATGTCATATCCCTTTTGGTGGGAGCAGCAAAATGCAGGTCGGCCTGGGAACACAGCTGTTGTGCAAGTCTCAACTCCTGTCGGGGGTAGCTGGTGGGCAGAATTCAGTTCCTTAAGCCAGGTTTCAGATAAAATGTCACTTTTTGTTCCCCAGTTTAAGTCAAGACAATTTTTACATATGCAGCTAGAATGCTGATTCTAAGTTCAAAACTATGACATTTAAACAATTGCAACCTATGTGACACTCAAAAGTAGGTCACTCATTTAATTTAAACATTTCGATTTTGGTGGTTTTAATCCAGTTTCAGTTAGGCTGCTGACATGCATAGCCCAGCCAGTTTTGTGATGAACATTGTTTTAGGCTCATCCTCTTTCCAGATTTTGTATGCCCACAAGACTTTATTCTGCCAGATGTCCGCTGGTGTTCAGTGAGATTTTTGCATGTGTTGCAAATAGGCATTTTGAGCTGGCATTCAGAGAAACAAAAGGTGATTTTAAAGTGCGGTTTTTCCTTTGGCACACATTTCACTCATGGCACCCCGGCCCATCCTGCTTGCATTGGTGGGTGGCAAGTTAGGCAACCATTTTAGTGTGCACAACTGCGCGGTTTTCATAGATTCTGGCGCACATGTGGGCTTTTTCGGCCATCTTGGATTTCCTAAACCCACAGCACCAAATGTAGCATAATAGTCCAAACGTGGGTCAAAACACCCAACAAACCCCCCGCCCGACGGCACTTGGATTGAGTTGAGGGGATGTCGGGTGCACAAGGGTTTTGACCCACGCACTGGTATGTCCGCATAATCTTCTTCCAATTCTGCAAATGGCACAGTTCAGCATCTTTTCCTCCATCCGGTACTGATCGATCGGTTCTCCTCGCCGGTCCTGATGGGAATATTGGGCGGTACTCTGGGCCCCCCCGCGTCTCTGCTCCCGGTCTCCGGATCGTCCTCCTTGGCCCGTCTCCAGGTTTTCTTTCTCCTAGGACGACAAAGGAAGAGCGGCAATACCTATTCATGGACATTTTTCCCCCACCATTGATATAGTGGGGTGGCATATAAATTTTAGAACTCAGCAGATATGAACATGCACATTTTTTTAAATTAAGAGACAGGAACACATAAACTTGAGAAACGCAGAATTTGATAGGCTATATGTAGGATCTTTTAAGTTAGAACTGAATTAATCTGAGACAGTACCCTCTAGGATTCCAGAGGATTCCTCCAGTTGTTGCAGAGTGTGCCTGGGATGGCAACACTTCAACTGGTTTATGTGGACCCACTTGTCTTCCCCCGCTGCCAAAGGACCTTTGGGGATGTGGATTTTGTAGGCCACAGGGGAGATCTTGTCGATGATCTCAAAGGGTCCCTTCCACGTAGGCAAAAATTTTCACTGTTTGGCCTGGTTCCTTTGGAAATTGTATAGATAGACCCGGTCCCCCACCTGATATTCCTTCCTGGAAGTCTTCAGGTCATAGTGGGTCTTCATGCTATCAGCTGATCTTTCTAGATTCCGCCGAGCATAAGCAAAAGCATGTTGAAGGTGTTTCCTTAAATTCTCCACATACTCATGAGTTGTGGAGGCATTTATCAGTGTCTGCTCTTGGGTCCTGTAGAGCAAATGCTGAGGAAGCACCATCTTGCGTCCAGTCATCAACTCGAATGGTGACATTTTGGTTGCAGATGAAGGGGTAGATCTGATGGCCATTAGGACCAGAGGTAATCGGATATCCCAACTTGGCCCAGAATCTGCCACAAACTTCTTTAATATGCTCACAATGGTTCGGTTATATCTCTCTACTGCCCCAGAAGAAGCTGGCTTGTAAGCAATATGTAACTTCCTTTTGACCCCCAGTATCTCCCACATCTTTGTCATTACTTCACTGGTGAAGTGGCTACCCCTGTCTGACTCAATCCTTTGAGGTAGACCAAAACTGGAAAAGATGTGGTTAATCATCAAGGCAGCTGCCGTTTCTGCCTTGCTGTTTGGGGCTGGGAGACATTCCACCCACTTGGTAAACAAGCATGTCACAGTTAACATGTACTTATTCCCCCTAGCAGAGCGAATCACGGGGCCTACAAAGTCAATTTGTAAATCTGACCATGGCAGTGTCATTCCCCTCTTTTGGAGAGGCGCACGGTGCGTGAGGGATGATGGCTGAAATTGTGCACACACAAGACACCCCTTCAAGTATTGGTCGAGGTCCTGCCCCATGTGTGGCCAGTATGCAACCTCTCTTAAGATTTCCAATGTTGTGTGAAACCCCCTATGACCGGCGGTGGCCGCATCATGGGCGTGACTTAACATCAGGCTTCGGAATGAGGTAGGAACCACCCACTGATCGTGGCCAGATTTGGATTTCCTTACCAGCAAACCGTCTTGGATTCGGAACATTTTTGGACATTTCATCAACACTCTTAGGTCCTCTTTCCCAATATAATCGGTATCCGTCAGGGGAAAGTTCTCAGGGTCCTCCAGGTGTTGGTAAAACTTACCAATAATTGTATCCCCCTTCTGAGCAGTAATCAAATCAGCATCAGGGGTCTCCTTACTCCATTGTGCAATTGAAAGGTCGTTGTGAGCATTTGTCTGGGACCTAGTGATAGCAGTGACCAGGATTTCCCCCAACAGGGACTCAATCTCAATTAGATCCCCTTGGATGGCCCCGGTTTTGGCCAGCTGATCAGCTAAGTCATTTCCAGTTTTGTCTGGTCCCTCTACTTTGGAATGACCCTTGATCTTTTTCCAATAGATGGTCATCTCATTCGAGGTGACCAGATCATCAATGTTTTGGATCAACTTCCCATGTTTCAAGGGTTTGTTGTTAGCACATAACATGCCTCTGGTTTTCCAATTAACCAGGTGCTCCACGAACCCGTTCCGTACATAATCCGAATCTGTGATTATGACCAGTTCGTGGAGTTGATGCTGGACAGCAGTGAGGATGGCCTGATGCACAGCCATCAATTCTGCCACCTGACTACTTCGGGGACCAATTTTGTATCCAGCGGAGGGTTCTGGGGACTCATTCACCCATGCATTCCCTACGCCAGCCTCCAGTTCTTTCTCCCCGTCGTTTTCAACATGGTAAGAGCATCCATCCACATATACAGTGGGCATTCCCTCACACTTGTCTTCTTCAAAGACTTTGTGGGGGGAATTAAGGTATGCCTCCATGTTGTCCTTTATTTTTAGACTTTCGTCCTCGAGACAGTTTTCTCTGGCACAATCATGCAAGTCAGCCAGACCTTGCGCGAGGGGACTCTTCTTGTTTTGGCCATATCTGACCTCCACAGGAAAGCCTTGCATTGACAGAATCCAGGAAGTAATTCGGGAATTACTCACATTTCCGGCCCGGATTCTATCACTTTGGAGATATTGCAGAGGCTGGTGTGGAGTCTCCACTATGATGTGTTCCCCCTGGATAAACGGGCGGTAATTCTTCAATGCCCACACCGTCGCCAGGAGTGCCTTCTCACAATCGTTGAATTTTTCCTCCACAGAGGATAAAGTTTTGCTCGCATAGGAGATTACTTTATTGACCTTGTCATGCTTTTGGTATAATACTGCCGTCAAGCACGTATTAGAGAACCCCGTCTCCAGGAAGAACTCCTTGTTTCTGACAGGGTAAGCTAGGCAGGGCGCTTGTGAGAGGCTTCTTTTGAGTTGTCTTACTGCCTCGGCTTGTTCTGGACCCCATTCCCACTTGACCCCCCCTTCAGGAGATGAATCAGGGGTCTGGTGATCTCTGCGTAGCCCTCAATGAACTTTCTGCTGTAATTAGTCAGTCCAAGGAGGCTCCTTAGTTCCCGCAGAGTTGTGGGGTCTTTCAGTTTCTGAAGTGCTTCCACTTTCTTTTCCTGGGGACAGAGACCCTGAGGAGTAATCTCATGCCCCAAGAAATTAACACGGGTTCTACACCACTGTGCTTTCTGAAAGGAAAGTTTTGCTCCGGCAGCCCTCAACTGCGTCAGAACATAACGGATCTCCGCTATGTGTTCCTCCACAGATGAACTTTTGATGAGGACATCATCTACATAAGCCAGGTTACCCCTCGCACCCAGGTCGGGCATGGCCTTATGTAGGAAAATATTGAACTCATTACCGGAGTTAAGGTATCCGAAGGGAGTCCGGGTCCATGTGTACTGCTGGCCCCCAAAGGTAAAAGCCAGCTTGTATTGGTCCTCCCTACTGACAGGCACAGTCCAGTATCCATTGGTCAGGTCTATTGCAGTGAATACCTGTGACCCCTGGATCTGGGCCAGCCCTTGGTCAATGTAGGGCAGAGGCCATCGGGAAGTATGGACCAGTTTGTTGAGCTCCCTGAGGTCAGCGCAGAGTCTCCACTGGCCGTTTGGCTTTAATATTCCCAGCACCGGATTATTGAAGGTGCTGTGGACGGGACGGATTATTCCCCGGGACTCAAGGTTCTTAATTATTTCAGTAAGGGACTCCATTGATGCGAGAGGCAAGCGATATTGCCTCACAAACACAGGAGTCATGCCAGGGTCCGTGGGGATTGTTGTTGTGTGGATGTCAGTGCGACCACAGTCATATGAGTCTACCGCAAAGAGATCTTGGAAATCCAAGAAAACTTGTTTAAACTTTTGCTTCTGTTCCAGAGTCACACAGGCGTCAGCTAGGTTGACTCTCTCTTCCACCATCTGCCTGAAGCCTGGAAAGACTTCTGGTTTGGCTATTTCAGCGGCCTCCTCCAGCTGGGTGGAGAAGTCCCTGGTCAGAGTGCTGATTTGGACTGGGGGCTTCAGGTGGGAAAGGCAGCCCTCATGGACTTGGAAAATCACCTCATCCCTCCTGAAGTCACAAGTCACATCTTCCTTACCATAAGGGCAAGAAGTGTACACCAGGAAGTTCCCCCCATGCCGGGTAAAAATCCTGTCTGGTGTTGTATTGTCGTCACTGTCACTGTCAAAGCAGTCCTTGGGGATTGGCCCTAACAGTTCATTACCTAAATCTATGGAAAAATGTCGGTCATCAACCGCCATTCCAATAATGGTGCCTGCGGCTAGAGTAATACTCTTTAAGTCGCTGTTATCCACCTCTATTAGAATGGTGTCATGTTCTATGTTGACTAATGAAGTTGGGTTTACCCCTAACCCTTGCAGTTGGAGAGAAGCATTTAGATGTATGTAAGCATCAGGGTTTTTCAAATGTTGTCCTCTTTTAGCTTTCACTTCCAGGGAGAATTGTCGGGTCCTTTCTGGGATGGTGACTTCCTCTTTAATCTGAATTTCAACTGCATAAGGTAGCAATTGAGCTGACCTAAATGCTTTTTCTGGATCATCAAAGCCCCTGGGATTATCCGCTAATCGGGACCAAGCTTTGAAGTTTATTAGGTCCAAACTAATGGCAAAGCGATTGAGAATGTCACTGCCTAAGTAAAAGGCGGCAGGGACGTCTCGCACGACTCAACAATTGTGGACTATGCTCTTGTTGCCAATGGAGATTTTGAGCATACATCTGCTTGGCAGGAGCTGTTTGGAATTAGGTGCTTCCAGGTCCATTTCCCATTTGTCTATCAGTTTGAATGTGGGAATGGCTGGATCTTTTGGGAGTTGGCGGAACATGGCTTCGCTGATGAAGCTCTTACCGTTGTTCACACACACTCGAGCGAGAACAGAGTCCTTCCCATCATTTAATTGGACAGGGATGAACAACTGCTCTCCAATTTGCTGAATATCAGCCAGGCTCTGAGCTGATTTCACATCTTTCTGGACTATAGAAGTGGGAGTTTCTGATTGTGGATTAGTATAGAATCTCAGGGTGTTTCCTTCCAGTGTGGAATACCACCTTAAACTGGAAGGAAGGTTGATTTTCAGAAATAGAGAGGACCCTCCATCACCAGTCTGTTGTCCTACTGCTATTACTGTCACGTCTGGAATTTGGCTATTCTGGAAGTGAAATTCTACTTGGTCAGGTTTTTGTTCAACCATGTGGCAGGTGCCGTTTAAACTAACATGGTTGACACTCTGTTTTAATTTTATTGGTCGGCTAGTCTGGGTCCAGGGGACCTAGTTTACGCAATCTATTAAGGGTGACAACCTCCTCAGGAGGTCATTCCCCAGTAAACAAGGGGTGCCCTCTGGAGTCACAACTATGACCGGGTGTTTCAACTTGTGTCGCCCAATTTTAATGTCCAAATCTGCCGTCCCCTCGACGGGAATTTCCTTCCCGTCAAAGTTCTGGAGTTGTCCAGGAAGTGAGGTGAGAGGAATTTGGTAATTCCCTCCCCTTCCTGCATTCAGTTCATCAAAGGCCCTTCTGGACAGAAGGGTAGCTTGAGATCCCGTGTCCACCAGTGCCAAAATTGTACCCTGCCCCTGTACTTGTACCGGGGCATAGTATCTTCCCTCCTTCTCCTCAAGGGGGCACAGATAATGCACATTTTTGGACAACTGGTGGGCTAACTTTCTGGTTTTGGACATTGCTAGCGAAGAGATTTGGGCAGAATTCTGTGGAGCGCCTTGGGAATCTGAAAGAAAAAATTGGCAACTGGAGATCAGAGCCATTGTGGGTTCCCCTGGCTCCGGTTCCGGGCCGCCCCCCCCCCTTTTGGAGGCAGTCACCAGGATGGGCTTGAACCAGGGGATTTTCTTGCTGTTGGTTCTGGGATGAGATGGTGGGCGGCGGTAGCTCAGTCTCCACATCTCCCCAGTCTGGATTTGCATCCCTAGGGACCCATTTTTCTTTGGGAGGAGTTCCCCCCCTCTCTGAAGGAGAAGACCCTTTTCCCAGGATCCTCTGAGGATCCCTCTCCCTCCAATTGGAAGATCTGTACCTCCTCCTCAAACTGAGTCTGTTTGGGTCTTTTGTTTCTCCTACCCCCCCTCTGCTCCTTAGGAGGCAGACTTTCAGGGGCAAGAGATTTTGTTTCCGGTTCCTGTGTTTCCAGGGGCTGTTTACAAGTGAGGAAGGAAGCTTCCTCCAAGGCTTTACACCCCCCTTACCTTTGTGCCTCCTCCCTGGGAACCGGTGAGTTATCGGGGTGCTGCCCCCGTCATTGTTCTGGAGCACCAGGTCCAGAGTTGGGTGCGTTCTGCGCTGGCATGCCGATCTGAGGGTTCTGCTGAGCCCTCAGTATGTGACCCAGATCCCGCGCCATGTTTTGAACCTGGCGCTCTAACTGGGAAACCCGCTCAGGCTGATACGGGGCCCTGTTTTCTCCCCTGGGCTGATCCTGGGAAGGGTAGCTATCCCTTCTTTGGTAGTACCCCTGGTTGGGAAGATTTGGATACCGCTCCACCCTTGGCCTCCCCTCTCCCGGATTAGGTTGTCTGGGCTCAGGGAATTGGGGAAAGAAGGGTGGAGGATTTTGGGGCTGGAAATTGCGTGGATACTGTAACGCTCACCTGATTCCCATAGAGGCGCCGGTCTTGACTGGGCGTATACCGTATCTTCAAAGGTGATGTGTAACACACGGCTGGCTCTTTGGGCTGGACCTCTGTGCACTGTATGTCTGACTCGAAGGGTAAGATGTCTGCAGATAGAAAATATGGGATTAAGGAACTGGGTTATTGAATGTCTCTCTCTTCTTCCCTTCCTCTTCTCCTGTAGAACCCCAAAGGTTAACGCTCTCACCTTAGGTAAGTGAACGCTGTGCTCTCCATCTGCCTCGGGGCAGGGTGCTGTAACCAGTTTCTTCACTGGATAAGGGGAGCAGGCCTCTTGACTTCAGAGGACTGCTGTCCGTCGTTTACTGCATGAACGGTGAGTTTCGAGTAATTCTAATGTCTTTAAAGTCTTTAGTAATGATGTCTCTTGTTTTGCAGGGTTCCGGCGATGGCGGATGACGGGCTGAAGTGAGTTGAAGATGGAGCCCGTGTGATGAATAGAAGCGCCTGGAAGCACGTAAGTAAGCGCTTGTTGCCAGCTTCACAAAGCGCTCTAACTGTCTTTTTATTTTATGTGTTTTGAAAATGGGTGTGTGTGCAGCATCACTAGGCTCTACCCCTCTTCACTCGTTATTTTGCAGGTACAAGTTCGGAGCGGCTGCAGGGTGCCGGGATACCCACTGGGTTAGATGTGGAAAGGAGTAATGGCACGTGAGTATTAAAGTTCCCCAATGTCTTTAAACGCACCTTGTTTTGCCTTTCAGATGCGAGATGCAGCGCCGACGGCCTCCGGAGCGTGCGAAGAGTTGGTAAGCTTTTGTCTTTCAGATGCCGGAATGCAGTGTGAAGACCTCCGGAGCGCACGAAGAGTAGGTAAGCCTTTGCCTTTCAGATGCCGGAATGCTAACCTGTTCTTTCTTGTCTTTATAGGTGTTGCTGAAGACTGGATTCAGGATGGTAAGCCTTTTTCCTTAGGCCCAGGACCGGATGCAGAAGACACGATGAGCGTTCTGCTGCAGAGGGTGCAGAATAACGCAAAGCAAGATTCATCCACCGGGTGTGGTTTAAATAGCCTCCTGTAGTGCTTAGGTGTCTCCTTCCACAGCCACGCCTAAGTAAGAAAAGAGTTCCTGGTAAAAAAAGAGTTCCTGCCTTCCAGAAGAGTTCCAGTGTTCTGAATCTAGGGAGTGGCTCCAGCCCCACCCAACAGGAAAAGTAGTTCCAAACAGAAGAGGATCAGAGGCTCAACTGGCAGGCAAGTAAGCAGCATGGTCTGCTGCAGGTAAGTCCACCCAAGCATTATGAGCCCGGCGCTTCCAGCGCTGGGACTGGGCATATTTATGAGCCTGGTGCCACTGGCGCCAGGACTGGGTCCAAAAGGTCCCAATTGGGACTGGTTGGCACTCGGAACCTGGGTTATGGATCTGCTTCCAAGAGAGTTGGGAAAACCCTGACCTTTTGGAAGCAGAGATCATGACACCCTCGAAGGCCTCTGACTCGAGGATGTTGTCATCAAAGGCATACATACCACGCACAGCGCCCGTTGGCTTCAGTTCCGTTTTTCTGTGAATGCTTTTGCTTCGAGAAATACGGCACGCTTCTTCACTTCGTGACGACTTCATTACTTCGAGAACACCGACAACCCCGAGACTGGGTTCAAAAAGTGTTGTGATTGTGGGTCGAAAATGTCATTGAACTAACCTCATTGTATATGTTTGTGGTGCCTCAGGGTAGACATAACACTTTGAACTGCTCCAAGTGCCAGTCGATGAAAGGAAAGGCCTTGAAGGAACGGTAGGTAGAAACCTGAAATTTCCTACCGCAACCAAAAAACCTTTGACCGATCAGTCGAGAGATGGCTCTCCTCGGAGGAAGGAGGTTAAGCGGTCGAGATCGAGGAGTGGCTCCCACCATTCCTCATCGTCGTCGAAGAAGTCTAAGCAGAGGCACCATAGGTCACCTTCTTCAACTTCATCATCTGACGTTTCCCCTGAGAGTGTATCTTGCACAACTAAAAAAGCCAGTCCGGCCGAGTGGGAGGCTTTCAGAGCAGTGATGCTCAAGATATTTGAAAAACAAAAGTCTCCAAGCCATGCTCCTACCACACCTTCGAAAGAAGCTGGGAAGGAAAGAGCTTGACCTAAATCTTGTGCGCCTTTGAGCCCGGGACGTAGGCATGATCCTCATCAGTAGCCATCGAGGCCTCGATCCGATGATGTAACATTGAAGGATCCGTCGTGCTGAAAGCACAAGCATAATTCAAGGTGGAGGTTGTCAACACCATCGACACTGGTGGCAACTTAGACACCAGCCAAACCCTTGACATTGACGTCGACTTTGACACCGAAGGCATTGACACCAGCTGCGTCATCATTGCCACCTGAGCCATCGATGCCGAGCATCCCACAAAAGCCTATGGCTCCAATGAAAAAGTCGACAGCTCCTCCAGCGTCGATTCCATTGTTCATAAAACCCCTCATACCTGAGAAGACATATGTGCCTCTACCAAGAAAATACTTATTTTAAGTTCCTTACTTTTATAGATAAGGAGAATGAGCCCTCAGATAACATGGCTCCATTTGGCCTCCAATTTGGTACGCCAAATGTACCAGAACATTTTATCTCAGAGGAGTCAAGGTTGAGAGACCTTTATGGCAACCTGCAGACAGCCAGTGGGGTAGAACCTCACCTGAGTTGGAGTTTGGGAGACCAGAGGCTGGGGGGCATGGTAATGCGTCTTATAGACAACTCATGTCCAAGGTAGTGGACTACATGTGGTGGAGTAGGCCTCCATTGCCATTCAAACAGGATGATCTGACATACATCCAGGATAAGGGTCCTCAGTCAGATCCTATATTACCTTTTCATATTGCTTTGCAAAAAAAGGTGGTGATGAATTGGGAAACACCGGAAACCAATTCCGGCTGCAAATAAAATCTTGAACACGAAGTACCGTCCTTCCAGTAGTGACCCCGACTACCTGTCAAAACACCCCACTCCAGAGAATCTGGTGGTACTGGCAACTACTGCAACTTGTAAGCAAGCGGCTTACACTACCATCCCTCCAGATATGGATTGACAAAAGAGTAGATGGATGGGCAATGAAGGTATTTGTTGCAGAGAATATGGCACTCAAACCAGCCAACTCCACATGTGCCCTTGCAAAATGTATGTTCACTCTATGGGACTGCATTTCGATGGCGGCCAAGCACATTCCTGAAGGAGATGAAAGAGATGGGTTCTTAGCCATAGCTAGAGACGGCAAAGAAGCCATGTGTCAGTCTCTTCAGTCAGGTGTGGATTCTGCTGACGGCATCAGCAGAGCCATGGCTACTAGCAATGTTATGCGCAGATTTGCGTGGTTGAGGAAGTCGGATTTTGCACCGGATGTGCAATTCAGACTTCTCAACATGCCCTTTGACGGGTCTCACCTTTTTGGCAACAAGGCGGACAAGAGTCTTGAGAAGTTGCAGACCTCGAAGGCAGCAGCCAAATCTTTAGGTGCCGCTATTGGGCAACCTCAGCCTTTTCAACCTAGTAGACAACCTTGGAGGGGTAGATTTTTCGCTACTACTCCTCAGTTGAAGGGTGACAGGAATGGCTGGTCAAAGGGGCCGAAGAAGATTCCTCGTGGTGGACAAGGTAGAGGTGCGAAGCCAGCTCAAGCAGGGGCATCTTTACCATCTGCCAATGCATCAGCTTCCTCAAAGCCTCTCAGTTCTTGAGTCACAGTTCACCAGGGTGCTGACTGTCTGAGCATCTGGAGGAATGGTAAGACATTACTTCGGATGCTTGGGCCTTGGAAACCATATCCCACGGTTACTGCCTTTCTTTTATACAGAGACCTCAGTAACAGCCATGCGGACCCACTCTTTGAGGATTCCAGATCTGTTCCTTGTGCAGGAAATGTTAACCCTGCTAGAGAAAGGCGCTATAGAACCTGTGCCTGTAGCGTAGAGGAACAAGGGTTGTTATTCCGCTTATTTTCTAATACCCATATAGGACAGAGGACTCAGATCCATCTTGTACTTGAGGTACTTGAACAAATTCCGTAAGAAGGAAAAGTTCAAGATGGTCACACATTCTCAGATCCTTCAGGCCCTCCAACTGTACTAGAAACACCCTTGGGAAAGAGCTTGCCACCCGAGGTGAGGGCTCAAGACATTCTACAGATGGCCAGAACATTTTTAAGTGCCCAGTGTGTGCCCAGGCCTTTGATTTTTTTAGGTTGCTCGGCCTCATGGCATCCTGTATTTGTCTGGTGCCAGAAGCCCGCCTGAGAATTAGGTCCCTTCAATTGCTCTCAGAACTCAATGGTCCCAGTTCTCAGGGAAGATGTCGGACTTACTTCATGTTCCAAGCAGAGTCGCACAGAATCTTGTGTAGTGGGCCTGCAAAGACAACATTCGGAAGGGAGAACCATTTTAGCAACCATGGCTGGAGATAACAGTAGTGACGGACGCCTCACTCACGGGGTGGGGAGCCAACACCAATGATCTGACAATCAGCGGTCATTGGTCTCCATTGGAGTCCAAAATACATATCAGTCTTTTGGAGCTAAGGGCATTCAAACTAGCGCTGTAGGCCTTTCTGACCTATGTACGGGGAAATAATGTCCTGATAAAGACGGACAACACAGTGGCCATTTACTACCTCAACAAGAGAGGAGGTGTAGGATCACTACCACTGTGCAGAGGCAATGCAGCTCTAGTACTGGGCAATTCAAGAAGCAATCTTTCTATCGGCAGTTCACCTAAACTAGAACTAAACTAGAACACGGCAGCGGACGCTTTGAGCAGCAGAGCACAGTCTCCCACAAGTGGGAACTAGCTCAGTCCTTCAAGAGATCTTCACCCTTTGGGGAACCCCTCAAGTGGATCTGTTCACGACCGGTGTCAACCGGAAGTGTGAACTGTTCTGATCCAGGGAATTTCACCCAAGAGGAGCTCTAGGAGACGCGTTTGTCATGTACTGGGAATTTCTACTTCTGTACATGTTTCCTCCAGTCCCCGTCATTCCTCACATGATCAGGAGATTGAGAAAGTTCAGGAAACACATGATCCTAATTGTCCCCGATTGGGCCAGGAGGATTCCCCTCTGGACATGTCCATCTGTCCTCCGATGCGTCTTCCACAAAGAGAGGACCTTCTCTCGTGAGAGGAGGATCACGTTCTCTATCCAGAGGTCAAAACACTCAACCTTCATGCTTGGTTTCTGAAAGGGTGAGATACAAGGATTGGAACCTCCTGGATGACGTAATGGAGATTTTGCTTTCGGCCAGAAGGCCAGCAGCTAAGTCTTCGTACCGTTGTCCTTGGAATAAATTCTGCGACTGGTGCAGAGAAAACAATATAGATCCTTTTCTGTGTAAAATACTGAATGCTTTATCCTTTCTGCTATCATTAGCCAATCTGGGGCTCCAGATTGGTACTATTAAAGGCTATTTGGCAACGCTGTCCATCTTTAAGCTCTTGTCAGAGGAATGTTCTTACTTAGAAATTCCACTGGTGACACTTTGTAAAGGGGCTCACTAATGTGTCCCCCCACACCTCCTTCTCCTTTCCAGGTTCCAGTTTGGGACCTTAATATGGTTCTAAAATTCCTAATGTGTGCACCTTTTGAACCTTTTATACTCATGTCCTTTATGGTTGTTAACCTTCAAAACCATTCTATTGGTAGCTCTAATAACTGCCTGTAGAGGGAGTGAGTTGCAGGCACTTTTGTCAAAGCTACCCTTTACTATCATTCATAAGGATAAGGCTGTTCTAAGGGCAGAAAATTGTTTTACCTTCTTTCTATCCCCCACCGCATCCTAGCATGGAGTTGGGGAGGTTACATACGTTGGACCCTTGCATAGCTTTTATATATCTAGACTGTCAAAACTCTGTATTGATGATCAACTTTTCATTAGCTATATGGGCCACAAACTGGGTCAGACTGTTACTAAACAGACCTTATCCAGATGGATGATTCTGGCTATCTCAAAAGGTTACAGGCTGGCAGGGAAGGATCCTCCTAAAGTTTTAAGGGCCCATTCCACCAGGGCATGGTTACCTGTACAGCCCTGCAAAAGGGTGTACCGATAAAAAATATTTGTGAAGCAGCAACATGGTCTACTATTCACACGTTCACAAAGCATTACTGCCTGGAATCTTCCTTCGGTCAGGATGGGAGCTTTGGAATAGCAGTCCTGCACTTGGTTCATGAAAACCATTAAAATCTAAATTCTACTCCCTCCACCAAATCAAACACTGCTTTGGGAGTCTCTCAAAGATGAGGAATACGCGGGCAGACACAATCCATTCGAAGAACAAGTTACTTACCCCTGGTAATGTTCTTTCGACTGGATGTTCCTCCCACGTTTCTCATCACCCTCCCAACCTACCCCACAGTAGAATTTCCCATGCTATTACAGCTTTGTTCCTTCAAGACTGAGCATGGTCATTCCTTTGGTTATGCAGGTATTTCTACTGTAAGAAAAAATTAAATGAAGCCAACGGGCGCTGTGCGTGTTATATATGCCTTCAATTACATCATCCTGGAGACAGAGGCCTTCGAGGGACATTCAGTTGACGCCATCGTGCACTGCGCCCTCTGCCGAAAAGGAAATTCCAAAGCAGCTGAATCTGGATATCGAATATCGAAGATGAGGAATACGTGTGAGCAACATCCAGTCGAAAGAACATTACAAGGGGTAAGTAACTTGTTCTTCTACATACAAATAGTGTGGAAAACAGTGTTACGAAAAAGAAAGAACTCTTCACAACATGATATGTCAGGATGTTCAGGCCGCTGACCTCCCTTCCCCACGTTTTGAGCACCAGACAAGGCGGTACACTCAAGCTTAGCAGTCTCTGGCTTCTGTAGCATGAGGACACAGTTCAACCATTAGTATCAAGGCCTTTTGTGCACAAGTCTCTACTTTTCAAAGGCTCTTCATTTTCAGGGCCTGATGTGACAAACAAATGATACGTTATTTTCCTCTTTCAGCCTTTCACAAGTACTCAATCTCTTAGTTGATTCACTATTCATTTCGGATCCCCCTCAGCCAGGCTCAGATCCTCTCAACACAATGTTTGTAGATTATTTATGCATCCAATTTCTCGTAGGAAATTCTTTTTCGGGTGACTCACGGTTCACCCTGCATCCCTGCCAGTCGGGCTCAGATCCTCTTAACGCAATGTTCAATTAGT
Source organism: Ambystoma mexicanum (assembly GCF_040938575.1). Taxonomy (NCBI): domain Eukaryota; kingdom Metazoa; phylum Chordata; class Amphibia; order Caudata; family Ambystomatidae; genus Ambystoma; species Ambystoma mexicanum. Next base: position 969,517,362 of record NC_090937.1, read on the forward strand.
CTCCCTCTGCTAGCCTCAGACTAATTCCAATTTCCAATATATCTTTACATAAACTTGCTTTAACCAAGATTTCAGCTGATCTCTCTCCGTCTGGCTCATACCAACTTCATCTACTTTGTTATCAAACTTTCTTTATGTTATTACTATCGAAGACTTTTGAATGTGCACAGGGTTTTGTTTGACACAGTGCAGGACCCCTTCGATTTGACAATTCTTTATCACTCTTCACATTTGCCTCTTTTCAGCTGGATACCTAACAGAGACTTTCGAACGAGCGCCCACGTGGTCCCGGACAGCTGTCTAGGGTATCATATCTTGGCATCAAAGTTCAGTCACTCATCTGCTCTTTAATTGTGTTTACGTCGCTTGCCACATATGCTTCATACACTGTTCTCTTCAGCTTTCACTATACAATGTTGCCTCTTGCAACCTTGGCTTCAGCACAGACTGGTCTGGTATCAGTCTCCCCAATTCCCTAGTTGTGCTGACTTCGCTGGCGCTGCTTTGTTGTAGGAGCCAAGGACAGTACCACGGCGGCAAACGATTCTCCCCGCCTTGATTATCGGCGCAGGAGAGCCTCGGGTACCTCCAACACACAATGCAGGATTCTTCAACCCTGATTCCTGGTCTTACGTTTCCTATTCTCGAAGGTTAATGAAAGTAGTGGTCTTTCGTTGAAAAGGTCAAGGGCACTTCCCTCCTTCCAATCCTCTTTGATTTTGCCGTCCTTCGCCTTGTATTAAACTGCCATTTTGTAACTGCTGCTTCCTCTTGTGCATTGCCTTGCTCAGAGTATGCTTTCGTGCTCCACCTTTTATCTGTGTAGGGAAGTGTAATGGAAGACCAGTTTGTGTGTAATGGTCAGTAGTAATTGCCTGACCCTGCCTGACCATTGTTTTGGGACATGTCAGGTACATGGCTCGGGTGTTAGTCCGTTTTTCTCTTGTAGTGGGCTGTCCGTGAGGAAATGTTTGTGTTGGGAAAGGGGGGGTGAGTTCCTACGTATCCTACCTGGTAGGATGCGGTAAAGGTGTTAGAGGGATGGGGATACCGCGTCTCGCCATCCGGTGTCCCACTTCCACTCCCGAAGACCCCTCACCCAGGTGATCGTCCCGCACTGGCCCAACCCAAGGAACTGGGTCCAAAAGCGATGGCTGGGTCCTGGTCACCTGGATGACAGATCCCCGGGGAATAGCGGGTGAGACACCTTCAGCTTTCACACACTCAACACCACATCTTGGGCTACAAAGCCTGCCACACTCTGGAGTTCAAGCTTATACACTCCAGATATACATAAATCAATAGAGAATCATTGTTCTGACTAATTATTAATGCTAGAACAAAACAGTTACAAACCTAATTAATCCTGTGCAAGCCTGGAAAATGTACCCAAAGGTACCCAAAAACATAATCCAGGTTGCTGAAGCGTGGACATAAGGGCCCTGATTCTGAGGTGCATGCGCACATAGGAAAGTGTTCTTCTTTCACGGAAGAACGATTTCCTTAAAAGCACCATATTTTGTTAAAGTGATGTGGTGACCTGGCATCAATGCCATGACATATGCATGTGCCTGATTTACTGCTTGACAACAACCTTTGCAACCATGAGGATTGCAGAGCAGGCACTGCGAGAGGGTTCTCCATTCAAAAGCACTGGTTTTGCATGTAAAAAGGGAGATACATTACAACTCCTCTGAGTTGTCGTTATCCTCTACTGCACCCTTTTCCCTGTCTTTAAATAGGATTTCCCAGACTCAGCACCACATTTCTAATTTGCTGAAAGCTTAAGGACAATTTCGCGAATTAGAAAAGTGGCAGTCTTTTAAGAAATGCTCGTATTGCCATTGATACACATGCTTTTCCGGCAGTGACAGATTTAGCAGCTTTTGCTGCAGGGAAGCATGACATCTTTTCTCCAATACTTCCACCCACCTCAGAATGGTGGTGCTGGAAACTGGAATGTCGGCTTTTCACACTACTTTTAGAATCGGGCCCCCGTACACCAGTTAAAGGACACATAAATACCTTTTTTTGTACTAACTGTTTGCAGGTCGTAACAACCGCTCCTCTCTTCTTAGGAAAAGCAGAAGCATGCTAACCCAGTGGCAGGCAGGCAAGTTCCTTGTACTGTAAGAGGATTCAATTCAACACTACAGCTAAGTCAATGCCTAGTCTGGGATACTGAATGGAAACCCTTATTAATATATCTTTATGTCCAGTTCATGCGTTCTGGATGACTACCCCTATATAACACCCCTCTCTTGGAATCCTCCTGACCCCACTGAGCCAAGAAGTAGTTCTGTTTTGCACGTTTAAAGGTTTATTTGATAATTTAAACAATATATATATATATATATATATCACGCTTTATAATAAATTAATAATTGAATATCACACTTAATCTGAGCAGTAATCAATAATGGATAATCTGGCACTAGCACACTTGTGAATAGGAACAGAAGAATAAGGTGGTAGAGAATGCTTTATATAAGTTCAGATGGATGTAATGTTGAATGAAAATGCAATACAGAAAATACTCAATATGATTTCAACAAAACAATGTAATCACTTTTCTCTGGCAATCCCCTCCCCCCTTTATGCAATGCAAGGAAATGGAAGGAAAGCACACAGTTCTCAGAAATGCAATCAACTGTAATTCAGTTCACCCCAGCAAGCTTACACTACAGAAGTTGGAAACACAGGCCCAAAACGCTTTTATATGTGCTGGCAATGAAGTGAAAAATATGCTAAACTGCTTTTAATTCCCTCTAGAGGTTCAGGGTGAGTGGAATATAGTTGGGATGAGTTCAGGCTCACTTTAGCAAGGATCTAGGAGTAACCTAGCAGGTTAAACAAATTTTTGGCAACTGAAAGCAAGAAAACTGCTGTTTTCACACGTTGAGAAATTTGCAAATCGCGGCAAATTCGCGAGTGCGTTTTTCGCGATTACAGAGGTACTACAAGGACTAGCACTATCGTTTTGGGTACCTAGGACAGCCTAGGATCTCAGCTTCCAGATGAAAGTTACTGCAAGTCTCTACGGTCACCGAGATATGAGCGATATGGTAAAGGTCGTTTTTCAGATTCGAAATTTTAAAGTTCAAAAAGACAAGTGACAGCTAGCAACTAGAAAATGACAGGTGACAGCTTTACAAATGACAGGTGACAGTTAGGAGGCAGTTCTACTTAGATTAAAATAGATTGAATTATATTATTTTAACTAAGAGATTGGTTCTGCACAGTCTGCTAGGTACTCACACTATATTCTTGAATTAAATGGGCCTCGCCACGGATCTGGTCAGGTTTTAGACTGGACTCTGGTCTGGTCTCTGCACTTCACAGTGATCTGGGTCAGCTCTCTCTCTCTCTGGATTCTGGAGATTGATGGATTTGAAGTCTGGATCTTTCTGCACAGCTTTCTCTAGAGATTGATGGAGGTAAAGTATGGATTTTCCCGGCAGAGCGTCCCACAGCAAATGGATTTGAAGGTCCCTATCTGTCCTGTCTGCTTTTATGTGTTTTGAAAATGGGTGTGTGTGCAGCATCACTAGGCTCTACCCCTCTCCACTCGTCATTGGCCACTTCATCCTCTTCCATTTGATTGGGGGAATGAAATGAAGTGTCATCATGATGAGGTCTGTTTATGATACAGAGAACCCACCCCTGTCAACTTTACACACAATCTATATTTTGACCCAAATACATATTTGCAGAGGTACATATTGTTTTAAAATCATATGCCCCCATCACATGTCACATGGGGTATACTCTGTCCAAATCTGCTCTTCCTGGGAGCTTGCATTCAGAAATGGCGACATTTGCACTTTTTAACTGGTTTCGCAATATCGGACATTACCCCAAATTTATACACATGTGCGCAAGGGGTATGGACATTACTTGATGAAGTATCAGACTTTTAACATGCATACATTTTAAGTAATACCCTCTTAACTGCTAGTTTGCCCCCAGATCATGCCACCGGTTCTAAAAACCTCTTAAAATGTGGGCAGAAAAGTCACAAGAATTATGGTATCATTTAAATAATTATGACAAGTCCGTACTATGAGTTATTCATCTTTTTCTAAGACCATATTCTGGCTACAGGGATGTGTCTTTTCAGGTCACATGGTACAGAAACCAGTCTTTCCAGTTTCTGCCAAGCTCAGAGACCCTGCCCCTCCCAGCTTCTGCCAAGAGGAAGCTGTTTTACGACACCTGCAATAAACCATCTGCCTGGGCCCTGGAAGACCCATTGTTCAAGAGGAAGCCATTTATGGCCCCCATAATAAAACATTTGCCTGAGTCAGGACAGGGCTTTGTTCAATTTCCTGCAGAGGCCAGGGAATTCAATCAGAGAAATGTCATATCCCTTTTGGTGGGAGCAGCAAAATGCAGGTCGGCCTGGGAACACAGCTGTTGTGCAAGTCTCAACTCCTGTCGGGGGTAGCTGGTGGGCAGAATTCAGTTCCTTAAGCCAGGTTTCAGATAAAATGTCACTTTTTGTTCCCCAGTTTAAGTCAAGACAATTTTTACATATGCAGCTAGAATGCTGATTCTAAGTTCAAAACTATGACATTTAAACAATTGCAACCTATGTGACACTCAAAAGTAGGTCACTCATTTATTTTAAACATTTCGATTTTGGTGGTTTTAATCCAGTTTCAGTTAGGCTGCTGACATGCATAGCCCAGCCAGTTTTGTGATGAACATTGTTTTAGGCTCATCCTCTTTCCAGATTTTGTATGCCCACAAGACTTTATTCTGCCAGATGTCCGCTGGTGTTCAGTGAGATTTTTTCATGTGTTGCAAATAGGCATTTTGAGCTGGCATTCAGAGAAACAAAAGGTGATTTTAAAGTGCGGTTTTTCCTTTGGCACACATTTCACTCATGGCACCCCGGCCCATCCTGCTTGCATTGGTGGGTGGCAAGTTAGGCAACCATTTTAGTGTGCACAACTGCGCGGTTTTCATAGATTCTGGCGCACATGTGGGCTTTTTCGGCCATCTTGGATTTCCTAAACCCACAGCACCAAATGTAGCATAATAGTCCAAACGTGGGTCAGAACACCCAACAAACCCCCCGCCCGACGGCACTTGGATTGAGTTGAGGGGATGTCGGGTGCACAAGGGTTTTGACCCACGCACTGGTATGTCCGCATAATCTTCTTCCAATTCTGCAAATGGCACAGTTCAGCATCTTTTCCTCCATCCGGTACTGATCGATCGGTTCTCCTCGCCGGTCCTGATGGGAATATTGGGCGGTACTCTGGGCCCCCCCGCGTCTCTGCTCCCGGTCTCCGGATCGTCCTCCTTGGCCCGTCTCCAGGTTTTCTTTCTCCTAGGACGACAAAGGAAGAGCGGCAATACCTATTCATGGACATTTTTCCCCCACCATTGATATAGTGGGGTGGCATATAAATTTTAGAACTCAGCAGATATGAACATGCACATTTTTTTAAATTAAGAGACAGGAACACATAAACTTGAGAAACGCAGAATTTGATAGGCTATATGTAGGATCTTTTAAGTTAGAACTGAATTAATCTGAGACAGTACCCTCTAGGATTCCAGAGGATTCCTCCAGTTGTTGCAGAGTGTGCCTGGGATGGCAACACTTCAACTGGTTTATGTGGACCCACTTGTCTTCCCCCGCTGCCAAAGGACCTTTGGGGATGTGGATTTTGTAGGCCACAGGGGAGATCTTGTCGATGATCTCAAAGGGTCCCTTCCACGTAGGCAAAAATTTTCACTGTTTGGCCTGGTTCCTTTGGAAATTGTATAGATAGACCCGGTCCCCCACCTGATATTCCTTCCTGGAAGTCTTCAGGTCATAGTGGGTCTTCATGCTATCAGCTGATCTTTCTAGATTCCGCCGAGCATAAGCAAAAGCATGTTGAAGGTGTTTCCTTAAATTCTCCACATACTCATGAGTTGTGGAGGCATTTATCAGTGTCTGCTCTTGGGTCCTGTAGAGCAAATGCTGAGGAAGCACCATCTTGCGTCCAGTCATCAACTCGAATGGTGACATTTTGGTTGCAGATGAAGGGGTAGATCTGATGGCCATTAGGACCAGAGGTAATCGGATATCCCAACTTGGCCCAGAATCTGCCACAAACTTCTTTAATATGCTCACAATGGTTCGGTTATATCTCTCTACTGCCCCAGAAGAAGCTGGCCTGTAAGCAATATGTAACTTCCTTTTGACCCCCAGTATCTCCCACATCTTTGTCATTACTTCACTGGTGAAGTGGCTACCCCTGTCTGACTCAATCCTTTGAGGTAGACCAAAACTGGAAAAGATGTGGTTAATCATCAAGGCAGCTGCCGTTTCTGCCTTGCTGTTTGGGGCTGGGAGACATTCCACCCACTTGGTAAACAAGCATGTCACAGTTAACATGTACTTATTCCCCCTAGCAGAGCGAATCACAGGGCCTACAAAGTCAATTTGTAAATCTGACCATGGCAGTGTCATTCCCCTCTTTTGGAGAGGCGCACGGTGCGTGAGGGATGATGGCTGAAATTGTGCACACACAAGACACCCCTTCAAGTATTGGTCGAGGTCCTGCCCCATGTGTGGCCAGTATGCAACCTCTCTTAAGATTTCCAATGTTGTGTGAAACCCCCTATGACCGGCGGTGGCCGCATCATGGGCGTGACTTAACATCAGGCTTCGGAATGAGGTAGGAACCACCCACTGATCGTGGCCAGATTTGGATTTCCTTACCAGCAAACCGTCTTGGATTCGGAACATTTTTGGACATTTCATCAACACTCTTAGGTCCTCTTTCCCAATATAATCGGTATCCGTCAGGGGAAAGTTCTCAGGGTCCTCCAGGTGTTGGTAAAACTTACCAATAATTGTATCCCCCTTCTGAGCAGTAATCAAATCAGCATCAGGGGTCTCCTTACTCCATTGTGCAATTGAAAGGTCGTTGTGAGCATTTGTCTGGGACCTAGTGATAGCAGTGACCAGGATTTCCCCCAACAGGGACTCAATCTCAATTAGATCCCCTTGGATGGCCCCGGTTTTGGCCAGCTGATCAGCTAAGTCATTTCCAGTTTTGTCTGGTCCCTCTACTTTGGAATGACCCTTGATCTTTTTCCAATAGATGGTCATCTCATTCGAGGTGACCAGATCATCAATGTTTTGGATCAACTTCCCATGTTTCAAGGGTTTGTTGTTAGCACATAACATGCCTCTGGTTTTCCAATTAACCAGGTGCTCCACGAACCCGTTCCGTACATAATCCGAATCTGTGATTATGACCAGTTCGTGGAGTTGATGCTGGACAGCAGTGAGGATGGCCTGATGCACAGCCATCAATTCTGCCACCTGACTACTTCGGGGACCAATTTTGTATCCAGCGGAGGGTTCTGGGGACTCATTCACCCATGCATTCCCTACGCCAGCCTCCAGTTCTTTCTCCCCGTCGTTTTCAACATGGTAAGAGCATCCATCCACATATACAGTGGGCATTCCCTCACACTTGTCTTCTTCAAAGACTTTGTGGGGGGAATTAAGGTATGCCTCCATGTTGTCCTTTATTTTTAGACTTTCGTCCTCGAGACAGTTTTCTCTGGCACAATCATGCAAGTCAGCCAGACCTTGCGCGAGGGGACTCTTCTTGTTTTGGCCATATCTGACCTCCACAGGAAAGCCTTGCATTGACAGAATCCAGGAAGTAATTCGGGAATTACTCACATTTCCGGCCCGGATTCTATCACTTTGGAGATATTGCAGAGGCTGGTGTGGAGTCTCCACTATGATGTGTTCCCCCTGGATAAACGGGAGGTAATTCTTCAATGCCCACACCGTCGCCAGGAGTGCCTTCTCACAATCGTTGAATTTTTCCTCCACAGAGGATAAAGTTTTGCTCGCATAGGAGATTACTTTATTGACCTTGTCATGCTTTTGGTATAATACTGCCGTCAAGCACGTATTAGAGAACCCCGTCTCCAGGAAGAACTCCTTGTTTCTGACAGGGTAAGCTAGGCAGGGCGCTTGTGAGAGGCTTCTTTTGAGTTGTCTTACTGCCTCGGCTTGTTCTGGACCCCATTCCCACTTGACCCCCCCTTCAGGAGATGAATCAGGGGTCTGGTGATCTCTGCGTAGCCCTCAATGAACTTTCTGCTGTAATTAGTCAGTCCAAGGAGGCTCCTTAGTTCCCGCAGAGTTGTGGGGTCTTTCAGTTTCTGAAGTGCTTCCACTTTCTTTTCCTGGGGACAGAGACCCTGAGGAGTAATCTCATGCCCCAAGAAATTAACACGGGTTCTACACCACTGTGCTTTCTGAAAGGAAAGTTTTGCTCCGGCAGCCCTCAACTGCGTCAGAACATAACGGATCTCCGCTATGTGTTCCTCCACAGATGAACTTTTGATGAGGACATCATCTACATAAGCCAGGTTACCCCTCGCACCCAGGTCGGGCATGGCCTTATGTAGGAAAATATTGAACTCATTACCGGAGTTAAGGTATCCGAAGGGAGTCCGGGTCCATGTGTACTGCTGGCCCCTAAAGGTAAAAGCCAGCTTGTATTGGTCCTCCCTACTGACAGGCACAGTCCAGTATCCATTGGTCAGGTCTATTGCAGTGAATACCTGTGACCCCTGGATCTGGGCCAGCCCTTGGTCAATGTAGGGCAGAGGCCATCGGGAAGTATGGACCAGTTTGTTGAGCTCCCTGAGGTCAGCGCAGAGTCTCCACTGGCCGTTTGGCTTTAATATTCCCAGCACCGGATTATTGAAGGTGCTGTGGACGGGACGGATTATTCCCCGGGACTCAAGGTTCTTAATTATTTCAGTAAGGGACTCCATTGATGCGAGAGGCAAGCGATATTGCCTCACAAACACAGGAGTCATGCCAGGGTCCGTGGGGATTGTTGTTGTGTGGATGTCAGTGCGACCACAGTCATATGAGTCTACCGCAAAGAGATCTTGGAAATCCAAGAAAACTTGTTTAAACTTTTGCTTCTGTTCCAGAGTCACACAGGCGTCAGCTAGGTTGACTCTCTCTTCCACCATCTGCCTGAAGCCTGGAAAGACTTCTGGTTTGGCTATTTCAGCGGCCTCCTCCAGCTGGGTGGAGAAGTCCCTGGTCAGAGTGCTGATTTGGACTGGGGGCTTCAGGTGGGAAAGGCAGCCCTCATTGACTTGGAAAATCACCTCATCCCTCCTGAAGTCACAAGTCACATCTTCCTTACCATAAGGGCAAGAAGTGTACACCAGGAAGTTCCCCCCATGCCGGGTAAAAATCCTGTCTGGTGTTGTATTGTCGTCACTGTCACTGTCAAAGCAGTCCTTGGGGATTGGCCCTAACAGTTCATTACCTAAATCTATGGAAAAATGTCGGTCATCAACCGCCATTCCAATAATGGTGCCTGCGGCTAGAGTAATACTCTTTAAGTCGCTGTTATCCACCTCTATTAGAATGGTGTCATGTTCTATGTTGACTAATGAAGTTGGGTTTACCCCTAACCCTTGCAGTTGGAGAGAAGCATTTAGATGTATGTAAGCATCAGGGTTTTTCAAATGTTGTCCTCTTTTAGCTTTCACTTCCAGGGAGAATTGTCGGGTCCTTTCTGGGATGGTGACTTCCTCTTTAATCTGAATTTCAACTGCATAAGGTAGCAATTGAGCTGACCTAAATGCTTTTTCTGGATCATCAAAGCCCCTGGGATTATCCGCTAATCGGGACCAAGCTTTGAAGTTTATTAGGTCCAAACTAATGGCAAAGCGATTGAGAATGTCACTGCCTAAGTAAAAGGCGGCAGGGACGTCTCGCACGACTCAACAATTGTGGACTATGCTCTTGTTGCCAATGGAGATTTTGAGCATACATCTGCTTGGCAGGAGCTGTTTGGAATTAGGTGCTTCCAGGTCCATTTCCCATTTGTCTATCAGTTTGAATGTGGGAATGGCTGGATCTTTTGGGAGTTGGCGGAACATGGCTTCGCTGATGAAGCTCTTACCGTTGTTCACACACACTCGAGCGAGAACAGAGTCCTTCCCATCATTTAATTGGACAGGGATGAACAACTGCTCTCCAATTTGCTGAATATCAGCCAGGCTCTGAGCTGATTTCACATCTTTCTGGACTATAGAAGTGGGAGTTTCTGATTGTGGATTAGTATAGAATCTCAGGGTGTTTCCTTCCAGTGTGGAATACCACCTTAAACTGGAAGGAAGGTTGATTTTCAGAAATAGAGAGGACCCTCCATCACCAGTCTGTTGTCCTACTGCTATTACTGTCACGTCTGGAATTTGGCTATTCTGGAAGTGAAATTCTACTTGGTCAGGTTTTTGTTCAACCATGTGGCAGGTGCCGTTTAAACTAACATGGTTGACACTCTGTTTTAATTTTATTGGTCGGCTAGTCTGGGTCCAGGGGACCTAGTTTACGCAATCTATTAAGGGTGACAACCTCCTCAGGAGGTCATTCCCCAGTAAACAAGGGGTGCCCTCTGGAGTCACAACTATGACCGGGTGTTTCAACTTGTGTCGCCCAATTTTAATGTCCAAATCTGCCGTCCCCTCGACGGGAATTTCCTTCCCGTCAAAGTTCTGGAGTTGTCCAGGAAGTGAGGTGAGAGGAATTTGGTAATTCCCTCCCCTTCCTGCATTCAGTTCATCAAAGGCCCTTCTGGACAGAAGGGTAGCTTGAGATCCCGTGTCCACCAGTGCCAAAATTGTACCCTGCCCCTGTACTTGTACCGGGGCATAGTATCTTCCCTCCTTCTCCTCAAGGGGGCACAGATAATGCACATTTTTGGACAACTGGTGGGCTAACTTTCTGGTTTTGGACATTGCTAGCGAAGAGATTTGGGCAGAATTCTGTGGAGCGCCTTGGGAATCTGAAAGAAAAAATTGGCAACTGGAGATCAGAGCCATTGTGGGTTCCCCTGGCTCCGGTTCCGGGCCGCCCCCCCCCTTTTGGAGGCAGTCACCAGGATGGGCTTGAACCAGGGGATTTTCTTGCTGTTGGTTCTGGGATGAGATGGTGGGCGGCGGTAGCTCAGTCTCCACATCTCCCCAGTCTGGATTTGCATCCCTAGGGACCCATTTTTCTTTGGGAGGAGTTCCCCCCCTCTCTGAAGGAGAAGACCCTTTTCCCAGGATCCTCTGAGGATCCCTCTCCCTCCAATTGGAAGATCTGTACCTCCTCCTCAAACTGAGTCTGTTTGGGTCTTTTGTTTCTCCTACCCCCCCCTCTGCTCCTTAGGAGGCAGACTTTCAGGGGCAAGAGATTTTGTTTCCGGTTCCTGTGTTTCCAGGGGCTGTTTACAAGTGAGGAAGGAAGCTTCCTCCAAGGCTTTACACCCCCCTTACCTTTGTGCCTCCTCCCTGGGAACCGGTGAGTTATCGGGGTGCTGCCCCCGTCATTGTTCTGGAGCACCAGGTCCAGAGTTGGGTGCGTTCTGCGCTGGCATGCCGATCTGAGGGTTCTGCTGAGCCCTCAGTATGTGACCCAGATCCCGCGCCATGTTTTGAACCTGGCGCTCTAACTGGGAAACCCGCTTAGGCTGATACGGGGCCCTGTTTTCTCCCCTGGGCTGATCCCGGGAAGGGTAGCTATCCCTTCTTTGGTAGTACCCCTGGTTGGGAAGATTTGGATACCGCTCCACCCTTGGCCTCCCCTCTCCCGGATTAGGTTGTCTGGGCTCAGGGAATTGGGGAAAGAAGGGTGGAGGATTTTGGGGCTGGAAATTGGGTGGATACTGTAACGCTCACCTGATTCCCATAGAGGCGCCGGTCTTGACTGGGCGTATACCGTATCTTCAAAGGTGATGTGTAACACACGGCTGGCTCTTTGGGCTGGACCTCTGTGCACTGTATGTCTGACTCGAAGGGTAAGATGTCTGCAGATAGAAAATATGGGATTAAGGAACTGGGTTATTGAATGTCTCTCTCTTCTTCCCTTCCTCTTCTCCTGTAGAACCCCAAAGGTTAACGCTCTCACCTTAGGTAAGTGAACGCTGTGCTCTCCATCTGCCTCGGGGCAGGGTGCTGTAACCAGTTTCTTCACTGGATAAGGGGAGCAGGCCTCTTGACTTCAGAGGACTGCTGTCCGTCGTTTACTGCATGAACGGTAAGTTTCGAGTAATTCTAATGTCTTTAAAGTCTTTAGTAATGATGTCTCTTGTTTTGCAGGGTTCCGGCGATGGCGGATGACGGGCTGAAGTGAGTTGAAGATGGAGCCCGTGTGATGAATAGAAGCGCCTGGAAGCACGTAAGTAAGCACTTGTTGCCTGCTTCACGATGCGCTCTGTCTTTTTATTTTGCAGGTACAAGTTCGGAGCGGCTGCAGGGTGCCGGAATACCCACTGGGTTAGATGTGGAAAGGAGTAATGGCACGTGAGTATTAAAGTTCCCCAATGTCTTTAAACGCACCTTGTTTTGTCTTTCAGATGCGGGATGCAGCGCCGAAGGCCTTCGGAGCGTGCGAAGAGTTCCAGATGCCGGAATGCAGTGTGAAGACCTCCCGAGCGCACGAAGAGTAGGTAAGCCTTTGTCTTTCAGATGCCGGAATGCAGCGCGAGGCATTGGTGACAGCCGATGGACCAGGTAAGTGAAGAGCTGTCACTGAAGACCGTAATGCTAACCTGTTCTTTCTTGTCTTTATAGGTGTTGCTGAAGACTGGATTCATGATGGTAAGCCTTTTTCCTTAGGCCCAGGATCAGATGCAGAAGACACGATGAGCGTTCTGCTGCATAGGATGCAGAATAACGCAAAGCAAGATTCATCCATCGGGTGTGGTTTAAATAGCCTCCTGTAGTGCTTAGGTGTCTCCTTCCACAGCCACGCCTAGGTAAGAAAAGAGTTCCTGCTTTCCAGAAGAGTTCCAGTGTTCTGAATCTAGGGAGTGGCTCCAGCCCCACCCAACAGGAAAAGTAGTTCCAAACAGAAGAGGATCAGAGGCTCAACTGGCAGGCAAGTAAGCAGCATGGTCTGCTGCAGGTAAGTCCACCCAAGCATTATGAGCCCGGCGCTTCCAGCGCTGGGACTGGGCATATTTATGAGCCTGGTGCCACTGGCGCCAGGACTGGGTCCAAAAGGTCCCAATTGGGACTGGTTGGCACTCGGAACCTGGGTTATGGATCTGCTTCCAAGGGAGTTGGGAAAACCCTGACCTTTTGGAAGCAGAGATCATGACAGATACCTGGGGAAAAAGTTCTGCCCAGGATTTGGTGAGTTTCTGCCCTCCGGTGGGAAGTTAGGAGGGAAGTTCCCTGGGTTAGGTGCTTGGCTGGATCCCCCCCCTTGGGCTGGAGGAGTCCACACATAACCCAGGATGGGCCGATTTCCCTTGTAACGGGGGCTTACATAATCAGGAGAGCGAGGGACCCCATTTGTGGGGCTGCCTCCCTGGCTCCCTGTCTGTGACTGGCCCGAGGACCTTCTGGGCCTAGCATTATTAGGTGCAGGTAGGTTTTTAGGCCCCCCCATCTCCAAATCTAAAACGGGGGTGACCTTTACTTCTGCCACCTTGGCAGCAGCAGGGGTGCTGTTGGTTTTGGGGTTTTTAGGCTGGTTTCTGTTTTCCACCGGTTTCTGCACCTCGTAGATGCGGGTGGCTTGTTCAATGACCCATTCTAAAGATCTTTTCTCATGAAAATCTCTCACGAGCTGGGTCATTATGTATTTGGGCAAGGCATGGAAAAAAGTATTAACAAATTCTCTGCTGTCTGTGCGCACCCTTATTGTGGTCTGTGCAAAAGCACGCTTTAACTCCTGCACATATTCTTGTGGGGCCTGATCCTCCCCACATTGTAAATTGTAGGCTGCCTTGCGAGCCTCTTGGGGATTTCTGTGAACAGAAAAATGTTTTAATATGGCCACCCTATAGGTGGACCACCTGGAATGATTTTGGTCCTCCAGCCCTGCAAAGAAACTGGAGTACTCTGGGGAGAATGTCCACTTTACATATTGGATACAGCTTTGGCTGTCCTTCAAATGGAAAGTCTCCATCATTTGCTCAAACAACTCTAAGTGCTCCCAAACAGAATACTTGGCATTCTTATGATACGGCGTGATGACGCTCCTGATTGCCTTAATCTGCTTTAAGGGGTCCTTAAGCAAGGCCCTTTTTGTCTTATTGGCCCTTTTGGTCCGGGTAACCCTGGTCCATTCATCTTCTGACTCAGAGGCACTGCTCCCAGAGGTTCCCGTCTGTTCTTCCAGGTTTTCCTGTATTCTGCGAGCCTGGGAATGGCTGGCAGAATGTGGGGACCTGGTCTCCTGTGTCCTGTACCGCTCAGAGGAGTCTTCAGATCCATCCTTGCTGCCAGGATTTGATGGGTACCCCCCCCACTGACCTAACTGGGCAGAGGTTTTCAGGATGCCCTTAATGGGCCTACTCACCTGGGGTTCCCCATCAAATTGCACTGTGCTTGGGTGCCCATACCCAGATGCCCGCCCCTCCATTCCTGGGTGGTACTGGCCTATGAGCCCCATGCTTCTGGCTGGATAGTAATCTGCCATCCCTGTGGCCCTGTGCTCATGTGCGCCAGGGGACATGGGGGTGGCAGAGTCCAGGGACTGAGAGAGATAAAGGCCTCTGGTACTAGGGCTCCTGGGGTTATGCTCAGGAGTTTCTCTTTCCCAGCGAACCTCATCTCTATCCGCCCCTGCTCCCTGTTGCAATGCAAGAGCCTGCGCCTTCAGTTCCTCAGTTAAGGCTTTACTAGACTCTATCAGTCTCTCCTGCATCGCTACCTGTTGTTGGAGCCTATCATTGTGCTGGCAGAGAGCCTCATTCTCTCTCTGCGTTTCCTGATTGGTCCTGGAGCACTGGGCCAGTCTTTGCTGCAGGAGGGTTACCTCCTGAGCCGTGTCCCTATTGGCCTCCTTCTTTCTTGCCAGAGCATCCTCCACCTTCCTGGTGTGCTCTAACAAGTTATGGTGTTCTTTTTGGAGGTCACCCAGTCCCTGGAGGGCCAGGTGATTTTCTTCCATTTTCCTTTTTAAGTGGCAGACTTCCTGGCCTAAGGTATCCCTTTCCTGACTAAGAGCCTGCATCTGTGCCGCCAGGTCGTCCCTTTGCCTTTGGAAGGCACCAGCTTTCTGGCGCTCCTGGTCAAACTCTGCCTGGGTATCCAGGTCTTTCAAAATCAGTTTACTGCTCTCTGCCTTCTCCCTATCTAGGTGGCTTTGCAGGGTGACTACCTGCTCAGCACATGCCCTATTGAATTCTAACTGTTTCTCCAGCTTTTTCTGGCTCTGCAGTAGGGAGTCCAAACCTTCTTGGTACTCCTTCTGCAAGGCCAGAAATCTGGTATCCTGGTCAGCCTTTTCCTGTTGCAGGTTGTCCATATCCCTCTTTATTTTAATGATGTGCTGTCTACTCTCATTTTCTGACTCCTGGCTCCCCTGCAGCCTCTGCTCAGAAGAGACCAGGTCAGATTGGACCTTCTCTAACGCCATCTGTCGCTTGTTCGCCAGATCTTGGCTTTCCGTACATTTATCCTGCATGTCTCCCATATATAGGTACAGGTATGCCGCTATCCTAACCATCTTGTCTTGTTCATCCTTAGCTTTAGGAGCCATGTATAGTTCACTCAGGGCCACATGTAGGGGACCCTGATCTCCCCATATATCTGACCCTGTCTCAGTGACCTGTTGCATGATGGCCTGCAACCAGACCATGCGGTCCTGGTGAGTCCACTCACCTCTCACAAATAACTTATGTAAGAAGTGCTCTCTGGCTATTTTCATGACTACTAAGGTCGTCATTATGGAATTTGAGTTCCTTCCTGACTTACAGAAGTTTTATTTTTGCAAAACAGACCTTTTCCTTAGAGCGTTCCTTTGAGGAGTGCTTTACAGCGTAACACAGCGTGGTGATCCGACCGGATATGTGTATCTGGTCAGCTGGCACGCTGTATTAATCTGCACAAGTGATAGATCTAACCCAAACGTCCGGCACGAGCCCCCAATTTGTAAGAGGATTCAATTCAACACTACAGCTAAGTCAATGCCTAGTCTGGGATACTGAATGGAAACCCTTATTAATATATCTTTATGTCGAGTTCATGCGTTCTGGATGACTACCCCTATATAACACCCCTCTCTTGGAATCCTCCTGACCCCACTGAGCCAAGAAGTAGTTCTGTTTTGCACGTTTAAAGGTTTATTTGATAATTTAAACAATATATATATATATCACGCTTTATAATAAATTAATAATTGAATATCACACTTAATCTGAGCAGTAATCAATAATGGATAATCTGGCACTAGCACACTTGTGAATAGGAACAGAAGAATAAGGTGGTAGAGAATGCTTTATATAAGTTCAGATGGATGTAATGTTGAATGAAAATGCAATACAGAAAATACTCAATATGATTTCAACAAAACAATGTAATCACTTTTCTCTGGCAATCCCCTCCCCCCTTTATGCAATGCAAGGAAATGGAAGGAAAGCACACAGTTCTCAGAAATGCAATCAACTGTAATTCAGTTCACCCCAGCAAGCTTACACTACAGAAGTTGGAAACACAGGCCCAAAACGCTTTTATATGTGCTGGCAATGAAGTGAAAAATATGCTAAACTGCTTTTAATTCCCTCTAGAGGTTCAGGGTGAGTGGAATATACTTGGGATGAGTTCAGGCTCACTTTAGCAAGGATCTAGGAGTAACTTAGCAGGTTAAACGAATTTTTGGCAACTGAAAGCAAGAAAACTGCTGTTTTCACACGTTGAGAAATTTGCAAATCGCGGCAAATTCGCGAGTGCGTTTTTCGCGATTACAGAGGAACTACAAGGACTAGCACTATCGTTTTGGGTTCCTAGGACAGCCTAGGATCTCAGCTTCCAGATGAAAGTTACAAGTCTCTAGGACAAACGGTCACGGAGATATGAGCGATAAGGTAAAGGTCGTTTTTCAGATTCTAAATTTTAAAGTTCAAAAAGACAAGTGACAGCTAGCAACTAGAAAATGACAGGTGACAGCTTTACAAATGACAGGTGAC
Organism: Ambystoma mexicanum; assembly: GCF_040938575.1. NCBI lineage: Eukaryota > Metazoa > Chordata > Amphibia > Caudata > Ambystomatidae > Ambystoma > Ambystoma mexicanum. Next base: position 969,534,332 of record NC_090937.1, read on the forward strand.
AGTTAGGAGGCAGTTCTACTTAGATTAAAATAGATTGAATTATATTATTTTAACTAAGAGATTGGTTCTGCACAGTCTGCTAGGTACTCACACTATATTCTTGAATTAAATGGGCCTCGCCACGGATCTGGTCAGGTTTTAGACTGGACTCTGGTCTGGTCTCTGCACTTCACAGTGATCTGGGTCAGCTCTCTCTCTCTCTGGATTCTGGAGATTGATGGATTTGAAGTCTGGATCTTTCTGCACAGCTTTCTCTAGAGATTGATGGAGGTAAAGTATGGATTTTCCCGGGAGAGCGTCCCGCAGCAAATGGATTTGAAGGTCCCTATCTGTCCTGTCTGTCTGCTTTTATGTGTTTTGAAAATGGGTGTGTGTGCAGCATCACTAGGCTCTACCCCTCTCCACTCGTCATTGGCCACTTCATCCTCTTCCACTTGATTGGGGGAATGAAATGAAGTGTCATCATGATGAGGTCTGTTTATGATACAGAGAACCCACCCCTGTCAACTTTACACACAATCTATATTTTGACCCAAATACATATTTGCAGAGGTACATATTGTTTTAAAATCATATGCCCCCATCACATGTCACATGGGGTATACTCTGTCCAAATCTGCTCTTCCTGGGAGCTTGCATTCAGAAATGGCAACATTTGCACTTTTTAACTGGTTTCGCAATATCGGACATTACCCCAAATTTATACACATGTGCGCAAGGGGTATGGACATTACTTGATGAAGTATCAGACTTTTAACATGCATACATTTTAAGTAATACCCTCTTAACTGCTAGTTTGCCCCCAGATCATGCCACCGGTTCTAAAAACCTCTTAAAATGTGGGCAGAAAAATCACAAGAATTATGGTATCATTTAAATAATTATGACAAGTCCGTACTATGAGTTATTCATCTTTTTCTAAGACCATATTCTGGCTACAGGGGTGTGTCTTTTCAGGTCACATGGTACAGAAACCAGTCTTTCCAGTTTCTGCCAAGCTCAGAGACCCTGCCCCTCCCAGCTTCTGCCAAGAGGAAGCTGTATTACGACACCTGCAATAAACCATCTGCCTGGGCCCTGGAAGGCCCATTGTTCAAGAGGAAGCCATTTATGGCCCCCATAATAAAACATTTGCCTGAGTCAGGACAGGGCTTTGTTCAATTTCCTGCAGAGGCCAGGTAATTCAATCAGAGAAATGTCATATCCCTTTTGGTGGGAGCAGCAAAATGCAGGTCGGCCTGGGAACACAGCTGTTGTGCAAGTCTCAACTCCTGTCGGGGGTAGCTGGTGGGCAGAATTCAGTTCCTTAAGCCAGGTTTCAGATAAAATGTCACTTTTTGTTCCCCAGTTTAAGTCAAGACAATTTTTACATATGCAGCTAGAATGCTGATTCTAAGTTCAAAACTATGACATTTAAACAATTGCAACCTATGTGACACTCAAAAGTAGGTCACTCATTTAATTTAAACATTTCGATTTTGGTGGTTTTAATCCAGTTTCAGTTAGGCTGCTGACATGCATAGCCCAGCCAGTTTTGTGATGAACATTGTTTTAGGCTCATCCTCTTTCCAGATTTTGTATGCCCACAAGACTTTATTCTGCCATATGTCCGCTGGTGTTCAGTGAGATTTTTGGATGTGTTGCAAATAGGCATTTTGAGCTGGCATTCAGAGAAACAAAAGGTGATTTTAAAGTGCGGTTTTTCCTTTGGCACACATTTCACTCATGGCACCCCGGCCCATCCTGCTTGCATTGGTGGGTGGCAAGTTAGGCAACCATTTTAGTGTGCACAACTGCGCGGTTTTCATAGATTCTGGCGCACATGTGGGCTTTTTCGGCCATCTTGGATTTCCTAAGCCCACAGCACCAAATGTTGTAGCATAATAGTCCAAACGTGGGTCAGAACACCCAACAGTACACATCTACATCAGAGCTGCTCCAGACCAACCACCCCATTTAAAATGCCATCTCCAACAGGCTTGAATGGCAGACTATGTGAGACAGGCATGTTATCAAGAGATGGCACAGACAACAGATTGTGACTTCAACAGTAGCATCTTTATTAAGTATCGAGATGAGTGTAATGCCTAACTTGCCCTATAGCTATGGTGGTGATTTCCCTACCTAATGAAACTAAGGAAAGTCCAAACCAAGAGTCAGTCTGTGTCAAAACCTATGCTTGGCCTCATGTCTAATACAGAAATGTAGTGTAGTTTTTTTTCACTAAAATAGTGTTCAAAATAATGTCTGCCGCAGTCTCTAGTTTCCTTGCCCAAGCCCTGGATACAGTTCCAAGAATTATAATCTTCAACTGTTCCGTCAGGACTTGGGTTTCTCTTTCCCAAGTTTCAAGCACACTTGGTTTCAATATACAAAGTTCAGAAGGAGCTTAGGGTTCCCATCCCCAAGCCTAAAGTACTGGTTTACAAAACAATGTTCCCAAGGAGCTCAGGATTCCCTTCCCCAAAGCTTCAAGCACCCTGGCTCACAAAACAAGGTTCCAAAGGAGCTCAGGGTTCCCTTCCACAAGCTCCAAGCACAGGTTCACAAAATAATGTTCCAAACGAGCTCAGTGTTCCCTTCCCCAAGCTTCAAACACTGGTTGTTTTATTCGTTCAGCATTTTGCCCACACTTCACTGGCTCCCCTAGGTTCTTCATCCATAGCTTTTATTTTATTTTCTTTAGCATTACCATTTCATATTACTTTCTCAGTGCCTTTTATTGATCAGAGACCGTTGAGCACAAACTGCCTCTTCAAACGCGAACACTCTGATACAATGTAACTCTCTGACACATTGACTTTCATACACGCACCAGGTTTCTCACACGCTTTGAAACTCACCCGTCACAACATTCTTTTCTTTAGCTTCCTGGTTATGCCGGTTTCTTGTATTTGAGGTAAGGGTCTCACCGCCTGCCCTTCAGGCACCCCTGGACTGTAACTTTACATTCAGGTGAAAGAGCACTGCTTGGCCACAGTAAAGGGACCGACAAGTCTCACGGCCCCCTTCTCCTGCTTTTCATGGCTTGCTGGAGACACGGCTCCATCGCCACGCAACTCCACTCTGCTTTACTGTGCAGTCCTTCAGCGTCTTGATGTCCCATTCAACTTTGGCTTCTCGCGGGTTGTGCTGGCCTTCCTGCTGCTCTCCCCCTTCTACCAAGGCAGCTCTCTCCCTTCTCCTTTTATAAACCTGGATCCCACCAAGGGGTTCCAGGTGTGATTCACTTGCCTGGTTTGCCTGATTCCAATTAGACCAATTATTGGGACATGCCTGACCTTCAGCTCTGTAGTCTTCAGGATCCCTCTTCTTCGTCCCAGTACTATAGTGGAGTTTCCTATAGGTATTCTACATTACTCTTTGAGGCATCTTCTTCTTCTCAGTACTTAGTGAAATTTCAGCGGAATAATTAGGATATGGACAGCAATATCCTACAAAGGCTGAAGGAGGGTAATGTAAGTCACTGTCAGGAAAGATACTGTGTCTCGCCCTCTGTCACTGTAAGGGAGTCATGGTATCACAGGTATGACACTGACACTAAAGGTACAATGTGTAAAACCTTTATTCCATTTTTGGGGTTTGGAAAAGCTCCTACTTTGCCTTATAGCTAGGATGGGAGTAGTATCTACCATCAAATAATAAATAAAACAGTCCTAGTTGTGCCCATCAAATCAAAATGGCCTACACTAACAAAATCTAATGCCTGCCCTATCTCTTGTATAAAATGTGTGTAAAGGAGAACATGTATGCAAAAGAAAATCAGTGTTAAGATATAAATAATAAATGTGGCTGTGTCAGCTCTCCTCTCCGCATTAGACAGCACGGAGTAAGGCGGTCCGCGTAGACAGGATGAGACACTCTGGCTTAGGTTCTCCAAAAAAAAGGCAGTTAAAAAACATGGATCACGGGCCGCCTGACCTTCCATGTTAAAGTCTCTCTTTGCAGCTTTCAAAACACAGTTCAAGAAAATGTTCACGTAGGTCTCCCTCAGTCAGATTCAGACCTTTTCCTGATGTCGAACACTTTTGAAGGTGCATGCCTTTTACTATAGACCTCAGCGGGACCAATTTGACTTTCCCTTCAGCTCACACTCTTTTGTTATTTGCCCCACTGTTTCTTGGTCTGGTTAGTTTGATGTCATAAGAACAAAAGTTCAAAGTTTACCTTTTTATCCCCCCCCCTTTTCTCCGAGGTTAATTTTTATCACTTCGCTTTTTATAGTTAATTCCCTTTATCGCTTCATAACAAAAATATTTCACCTTTCACAGAGACTTTCGAGTGGGCTACTTCCTTTCAATGGACCACTACGCTACTCAGTATCGCTGGTTTCACAGCTATTAGTAATTCAAAGTATATCACAGGTCTGCCTTCCTTTGTGTCTCATCCACTCACATGCAGCCTTCAATTGTGCGACATACTGTTGCAACTTCAATCTTTCCTTAACACACACCAGTGTTTCATGTTGCTTGCCAACTCACAGCTGTGTGCATTTCTTTCTTGTCTTTGCAGGTTTTAATTCACAAGTCAAAGTTAATACCACTGCTTGGCCTCGCCCACCCAACTCTGCCGTTCACCTGGGAGAGTCGCTGGCGTCCTTGAAACACAATGCAGTCTTCTTGTCTGGGATTTGGCCTTCTCCCTGTGTCTTTTGGAGGCAACAACCTCCTGCAGGGAACTCCTGGAATTCTCTACCCTTTGCCCTCGTCCCTCTGTCCGTCCCTCTGTCCGTCACTCTGCTCCAGTAGGTTCCCCTTCACCCCAGAAGTTCTTCTCTTGCTCGTGTTCCACCTTGCCCAGAGTGTGTCTCTATGTTCCGCCTTTTATCAGTGTGAGGAAAACTAATTGGTATCAGATGTATGCACTTAAAGTCAAGTGCTGACTTTGCCTGACCCAATGTAAAGTTTAGCCTCTTTACTCTGTCTCCCTCTTCCTCATCCCAGTGTTTGTGTAGGAAGGGGATGGGGGTTGGGACATTGGAGAATCCTATAAAATAGGAGGGGTCATGTGTACGGAACCAGGTGATCCTCCCGCACTGGTCCACCCCCAGGGTCTGGTTGCAAAGGTGATGGCCATGCCCTGGCAACCTGTGAGAAAAATCCCTGGAGACTAGTAGGTGAAACACCCTTTGGCTTCTGACAGCACCCTCTCCACAATCCCCAAGGACCCTCTGCCCAGGTGATCCTTCCTCGCTAGTCCACCCCCACAGTCAGGATCCAAAAGCGATGGCCCTTCCCTGGTTCCCTGAACAGAACATCCCTGGGGAGTAGATGTGAGAGTACCTTCAGGTTTCTCACAACTACCACAGATTGACTTGTAGGTTATTGGGATTCGCCTGGTGCACTGCTACCACTTTGATGACAGATATGGAAGGTACAATTAGTCCATAGAAACATTTTAGAAGGGACACTAAGCCAGAGGATCAAGTACCATTGAAATGGTGCCTGACTCACCTAAAAAGTACTCGACATTTTGTGACAAAGATAACTTATCGACTAAGATGGCGAGCCCTGCGTATTCTTGATTTAAACATTGTATGCCGACACACTGATGGGGCTCCTTATATTTTCAGGTACAACGATCTTGTAGAAAGACTATTGTGATCATTCAGTTCATATCTCCAGCCGGCATATGCCCAATGCATCTCCTATGTACAGCCTCATATGCCCAAGTACAACCATCACACACTCAGAAATAACCATGTTATATTAAGCCTCTTATGTCCAGGCCAAGTTGGTGTCTGGTGCAGCTTTATATACTGGTTTATAGTCATTTTTTCGAATACAAAAATGTCGAAAGTCATTTTATCGAAAAAGTAATATCGAAAAAAAGTCGCACTTTTTTTTAATTACGTTTTTTTATTCGAAATGGGGGGTTCCCCCCCCAACCCCCCTTTTTTACATTTTTTTTGTTTTACCCATTTGTTTTATTCCCCGGACCCCAAAATAAATATATAATTTAAAAAAAAAGAATTTGACTTTTTTTTTATATTATTTTTTCGACATTTTTGTCTTTCGACGTTTTTTTTTTTCGAAATTATGACCGACCACATTATATATTATGGTGCAATGATTGTAACTGGCTAAATAAGGCTGCACTGGCCTCATTACTGCAGCATCCCAATGTGCTTTGACACAGCCTCATTGGTCCAGTAATGCCTCATGAGTCTGCTAAACCTCACATGCCCACTCCCCTGTCCCAACTCCCGCTTACTTGGCTCTGGCCTGTCGTGCACATCGGTGGAACCAGGGACCCTCAACCAGTGGTGATGCTGCCATTTTCATTTAGTGGAGCTAGCTGGATTGCTCCTTCTCTCTCCTACATTTTCCTCAGTCTCCTGCCTACTTTGGTACCTGAGGCACTGGTGAAGGAGTGATCAGAAAGTGGAGGGTGCACAAGACCAGCGGGACAGGAGCTGTCAAGAATAAGACACTTTTTAGTGCACGGCAGCAGCCATAATTGCACTCCTGAGTTTGGGAAATAGAGGCCTCTGTCCTGTCATGTGGTTTCCTGTTGCCTTTGGGGCATGGCGTTCCTTTGTGGTATTTTAATCCACCTGATGTGTGCAGCAGGGGAGAACTTCCCACTGTCTGTTGCTCCCTTCACATCCAGCAGCAAATTTCTGAATGCTTAGTGTCTAGGTAAATGTGAAACACTGTTCCACGCGTAGCTCCTTAACAGCCACCTATTTGTTGCTGCGTGTGTAGAGGAGGGGAAAGAGTTGGGAAACAGAAATTAAACCTGGCTCGTAGTGGGTCCCATTAGCCTTCTCCCGCTGACACGCTACACCTGTGACCTCTGATGAAGGGGTAGCATTGTGGTTGCTTCTGACCACTATTTAAGGGTGCTATATTATTACGTGAAAATGCACTGGTTTTACAATCCCCATTCCTCAGAGTGCAATGCCATACCAACTGCTAGTAACACTGAATGATTTCTCACATGTGACGACTGTACCTATGGAATGTGTAGTTTCACATAGTTGAACAAAAGGCAATAATGTTGGCTTCTTAATTAGATGAGTTTCCAGGATTATTGTGTCACTGCATAAATGATTATATGTGTGTTTTTATACACTTTTCAACGTTGTCTTTATATCCCAGGCAGAAAGCACTTGCACTTTCTTCCTAATCTTTCCAGGGTAAAAAATGTCAAGTTGTAAACTACTAGCGAGACATTTGTTATTCGCCTCCCCACTCCTCTCCGATGAATACTCTACATGCAGACAGCACATTCTGTGTTCACCAAAAGTCAATTTTCACTCGCCAGTACCTAGTGGTGAGTGCACATTTGGTGGCCTTTGTAGAACTCACACTTCTCCAGCATTGGATCTTTCATAGATTCAGATGCTTGAATATTCCCTGTTATTAGACTGGGAATCCTCGGTGATTAAAATAATAAAATAAATATATATATATATATATATATATACATTATAAAAAATGAATGTAGATTGTCCATTGTGGCCTATGAGCCATTCAATTGTCTGTCTTCCCTCTGTTCCCCCTTCCTTGCCTTGTTGCGCCTTGAAACACTTGTGTATAGGCGCGTTATAAATTTCATATCATAGTCCCTCCACCTCACTTTGCTCCATTATGGCCCAAACCAATTAGGTGGCAGGGTTTAAGCTCCGCCCCAGGCAGCCATTTTCAGATTTTTCACAGCAGTCTAACAGACGGAGGGAATCCTCAGCTCTATGAGATTTTCGTTTTTCTATTTTTAACTGTTTTCAAACTATTTGTCAAAATATACTTCATCTTGATCTCCTGATCAAACCCTACTGATTGTGTGTTTCTGGGCTCAGAAAACACAACAATTCAACCTGTGTTCATCGAGTGACAGTTCTCGTCGCACCATGGCTGAAGAACCAACTTCCAAAAAGTCTTCCCTTTTCAGGGACTGCACCCAGGTGCAAGAAGAAACTTGTTTATGTGAGGGACCCTCATGAGCACTGCATTTACTGCCTCTACCCTCATGATATCCTCAAATGCAACATTTGCCAGACCTTCACCCACAAAACCTTGCAAGACAGACATAGGAGACTTCTGCTACACCTCGAATCAAAAGGACAATCTTCTAATGAGGAATCTGTCAAGACAGCTCCTGTCCCATCTATAAAACCGTTTGAGAGGCAAACTTCAAAGAGAAGTGCCTCCTCAATGGAAAGGAGCATTTCTCCTTCACATAAAAGCAAGAGAAAGGTGGAGATGACCTCCCTTAGACCTTCTCTTAGCCTTGGGGACCAGAAGAAACGGCTTCCTGAGGAAAAAACAACCTCCAAATGTAAGGATGTGTTTTCTAAAAACTCGTCAGGGGCAATCGTCCACGAAAACGCCATCTACGAGCGGCACCAGTGATAAAGGCCCTTCGATGACCAAACCGTCAACGAAGCTGAAAATGTCCACGACAACCCTTCAAACCTCATCATCGACGAGTAAGTCCTTGTCGTCAAACTCGTCATCCACGAAGCAATCGTCGACGAAAGAATCGCATCACTCGTCCACAAAGCTCTCGTCGACGGAGCTAATGGATCATCACTTGTCGACAATCGGCGTCAACAAAATCTTCATCGATGAAGCACCACCATCTTTGACAAAACCGTTGACGAAGCTATGAACACCCACGTCGACAGTGAAATACAAGCCTAAAACACTGTCCACGGACATCCCGGTTGCGCTGCCCAAGGAGGACAGCACAGATAAACGAATGGACACGGTTCCTTATGCCCCCAAGGTTCACGATGAGCCAATAGGAGCGCAGTTATCCCCTTTAAGAGAGATGACAGAGCTGCCAGACATCATTTTGCAGGAAGAATTTCCGGACACCGAATTCAAACGGGAACAACCTATTCTCACTCCTAAGGAGAATAGCCCACCCTGGCACCCCACTACGGAGAAGCCCACAGACCCATACAACCCAGCACTCATGGAGTCAATGCAGAGGATTATTAATGAATTCAACAGGTGTCCGTGACAGAGAAATCGTTCTTCTGGTCTGACAGATGCAAGGTACCCTCGGAGGGACAAATTGCCGCGCCATAGCACGCGAGAAGCTCGCCTCCCAAGGGCAGACTGCATAAAAGGCCACGTTCATCCGAACCTCCTCGCAGAACTAGGAGCAGGACACGTAGTGCTTCACCAAAAGTCGCCCCACCCAGGTCATTGCCCAGACCAAGACCACGCTCGCCTGCAAGGTTACCTACAGTTGTACCATCCACTGTCTCGGTTTCGGACTGGCAGGAGGACTCGTTCAGAGATCTTTCAGATGCCAAAGAGGGAGAGATTACCCATGAACCGGACACACAAAGCGAGTGGGATGACTACATCATAGAGAAACCCAGGAAGAAGTATTCTCCAGGAGATACCTCACCAACTGACGATTTGGTATTGTTCCATCCGATTATCGGCAAGGCAGCAGATCTTTTCAAATTGCAAGTTACGTCAGAAGAAAAGAATTCAGTATTGTATGAACATAAGGATAAGCATAGGAGAACAATCACCACTATTCCTATCCTAGACACCATATGGGACTCGGGAGCAAAGTTATTGTCTTCACCCCTGTCCACACCTGCACTCGTCTCGAGGCCAGAAAAGAAATACAAAGCCCCAGACATGGCACCTGTATGCCTAAGAGGTCAACCAAGCCAGATTCCGTTGTCACGGTAGCAGCCAGAAAGAAATTGGCTAACCCATCATCTCCCTTATCAGCCCCGCCTGATAAGGAAGGCCGTAAATTGGAGGCTATGGGCAGAAAAGTGTCCTCGTCGGCTTCCCTTACCATTAGGACAGGCAATGCTCTGGCCATGACAGCGCGACTCGACCATGAGCTATGGCTTCGCATGGCTAAGTTATCCAAACACTTACCAGCAGTGTTACAGGAAGAGGCTAGGGCAATCATATCGGACGGTGGAGCCACATCAGATCATATGATTGACACAGTGGTGGACGTAGCAGAATCAGGCTTTCGGCAAATGGCCCATAGTACGGTCCTGACAAGGCAAGCCTGGATGAAAGCAACAAACTTCAGGCCGCAGGTCTAAACTCAAATATTGGCTATGCCATTTGATGGACAAGATCTATTTGGGAAAAAGATTGATGACCACCTTAAGGGACTAAAAACGGACACTGATACGGCTCGAGCCATCAGTTCCCTTAAAGATGAGGACAAGGAGCGCAGACTTTTTCAATCATTTCAAGGATCATCGTCCAAATACAGAGGCTTTAGCCATCCATCCTACGGTCAAAAGTCACAAGGCAACACCTTTCAAGACAACAGATACCACCAGTCGACAGCCAGGTACAACCAAAGTGGGGACGTGGCTCTAACAGACCAAAACACAAAGCAAACAAAATTCACAACTCATATCTTCCCCTACCATGTTACACCCCGGTGGGGGGAAGAGTAAGCCGTTATTACGAACACTGGCAGCCAATAACAATGGACGGATGGGTGTTGCAGGTGATTCGAGAGGGTCACACTATCAAATTCCTGGATCAACCTCCATCCCTTGCTCCCATCCCACGCAAGGTATATCTCATGAAACATATCATGTTGGAAGTCCACAAGTTGCTTCAAAAAGCAACTATAGAACCGGTTCCAGATCAACAAATGGGAAGAGGTTTCTACTCCAGGTTTTTCCTCGTGAGAAAAAAGAACAGTCAGTGGAGACCGATATTAGATTTAAGAGCGCTGAACAAATTTATCAAGCGCATCAAATTCGAGATGACGTCCCTCCAGAACGTCCTCCTATGGTTGAACAAACACGATTTCCTAGCCACCCTGGACTTGGAAGATGCCTATTTCCAAATTTCCATCCATCCTGCCCACAGAAAGTTCCTCAGATTCATTATAGGGGAGTTACATTTTCAATTCTGTGTTCTCCCCTTCGGACTAAAGTCAGCACCGAGAGTCTTTACCAAGTGTCTGGTGCCAGTGACAGCAAGACTCAGATGGACAGGAACGGAGGTGTACCTATACCTGGACGATTGGTTAATAAGGGCAAGCTCGTTCAAACTTGCAACCTCAGCTGTGACAAATAAAATGAACCTATTGAAGGGGCTAGGTTTCTCAATAAACAAAGACAAATCCTGTCCAACACCCGACAAGACAGTGCTCATCCTGGGAGCGTAGCTCAACACCAGCATACCTACAGTACGGCCTTCAGCGGACAGAATATTAGAAATGCTTCAAATAACCTCTTGGTTCCACGACAACGTAACAGCCACAGTACACTCTTTCAAGTCACTCCTGGGCATGATGTCCTCATGTATATTTCTCATACCAAATTGCAGACTTCGCATGAGACCAATCCAAGAGACCCTAGACCAGCAATGGAGACAAGCACTCGGGTCCTGGGAAGATACCATCGAGCTCCCGGAAACCTTCCACAAGGCGCTTCAGTGGTGGAGCACACCTCACAATCTGTCTCAGGGAATGTCTTTCCAAGCTCGGACATCAACACTTCTCATCAGAACAGATGCATCGCTATAAGGCTGGGAAGCCCACCTGGCAGATCTGCAAACAAAGGGCACATGGTCAGGCCCAGAGTCCCGGCCACATATCAATATATTGGAATTCAGGGCAATACGCTGGGCACTGAAAGCCTTCCTTCCGGTACTAGCAGGGCAAGTGGTAACCATCCAGACGGACAACACAACCTCCATGCATTATACCAACAAGCAGGCATGAGATCGGAGATGTTGTCCCAGGAAGCGCAGAAGCTATGGACCTGGGCACTACAACACAAGATTCACATCAAAGCAGAACATCTACCAGGTGTGGATAAGGTTTTAGCAGACAAGCTGAGCAGAGACTACTCAGCATCCCACAAATGGGAACTGGACGAAACAGAAGCTCAATGGATATTCCACCAGTGGGGACATCCGAAGATCGACCTCTTTGCCACCAAGAGCAACAGAAAATGTCACATGTTCGCTTCCAGATACTCAGGACACCGGTCACTAGGCAATGCCTCCTCAGTGAACTGGACAGGGTCATTCCTGTATGCCTTTCCACCAATTCCTCTAATAGCGAGAGTACTTCACAGATTGAAGGAACAGGCGTGCACAAAGATACTGATAGCACCGGATCGGGCTCATCAGGTTTTGTACCCAACCCTCCAACACTTATCGCATTGGCCCCCGATTCACCTCAAAGCTCACCAGAATCTTTTAACACAACAGAATCACAAGGTTCTCCACCACGACCCAGCAAGCCTATCTCTCAAGGCGTGGTAACTGAGCAGCGAAAACTAGCTAATCTGACTCTTTCCCCCCGAATGCTGGTACATAATCAGACCACATACACCCAGTAATGGACTTGCTTCACCAAATGGTGCGAGACATCACTGGTGAACCCATGCACTGTGTCAGTAGAACAAGTGCTACCATACTTATTGCACCTAGCTAAAGCGGGGCTCTCCCTGGCTTCCATAAAGGTGCATTTATCCACCATATCTACCTACACTACAAATCCAAATCAACCATCCTTGCTTAGCGACGCGGCTATCAAGATATTTCTGAAAGGATTAATGCATACTTTCCCACCAACGCAGGTTCCTTCCTGGAGCCTGAACATGATCCTGGCAGCACTCATGGAATCACCATATGAACTCATACACAGGTGTGACATGAAATGTTTATCATGGAAAACTGCTTTCCTAGTAGCTATCACATCAGCCAGGAGGATTAGTGAACTGCAAGTTCTTTCATCAGAACCCCCATTCACCATGTTCCAAAGGGACCGTGTCATCCTTAAAATGCACCCTAAATTCCTACCTAAGGTGCTTTCAGAAATGTTATTTTCGGAGGGAATCATGCTTCCTACTTTCTTCGCAAACCACACATCTAATGCAGAGAGATCATTACACTCGCTAGATCTAGTGCGAATCCTGAAATTTTATATACAGATGACTGCTCCTCTACAAGACTTTTAATTTTTTTCGCTAGTCGCACAAAAGGACAGCATACATCTAAACAAAGCCTTGCACGTTGGGTGATCCAATGTATTACCCACTGCCATCAGTCTAAAGGCGATCCTCTCGCCAAACCTCCTTCAGCTCACTCCGTCAGGGGAAGAGCAGCTTCAGTTGCATTCCACGCAGGAGTACTCATGAAGGACATCTGCAGAGCCGCGACCTGGAGCACACTGCATACTTTTGCCAAACATTACTGCTTGGCTGATGATGCCAACAAAGAATCCGCGGTTGGACAGGCGGTCCTCCGCCACCTATTTGCGTAAGGTAGTAAGGTAGGAGCAGCCTTACTCTTCCCGCCTTTTCCCTAGTAAATGTAACTTGTTGAGTTGCTGTATGCTAGAGGCAATAAAGGCTACTTCAGAATGTATAGTATTGTGGGCATGCTTAACTGCTTGGTATTCTATTCAAGCATCTGAATCTATGAAAGATCCAATGCTGGAGAAGTCTTAGTTACTTACCTGTAACTGTATTTCGAATGGATTGTGTCCTCCCACATATTCCTCATCTTAGATATATATCCTTACCCTCAGTTTCGCCTCGGAAAATGTTTCCTCTCTCCAGCAGAGGGCGCTCCACTCGAGGCAACGACGTCGATGTCCCTCGGCGGCCTCCTTCGAGCACCGATGTCATCAGTTGTATAAAGGCCTCGAGCGCGCCCCTTGGCTTCAGTTCTGTTTTTCTGTTAGCTTCGCTTCGGATCGAGACAAAACGGCACTTCAGTTATAGCGAATTATGTCGTCTTCTTCGAACCCGTCCACTCTGAAAACAGGTTTTAAGAAATGCCAAAGCTGTGTAAGAAAAATGTCGCTGACCGACCCTCATCGTAGCTGCCTCTGGTGCTTCGGTTCTGAACATCGAATCGACGACTGCGGTTCTAATCAGTCAATGACCCATAAGGCCTTGAAAGAAAAACGAGGTAAACTGGCGGTGGAGGAGGAATCCTCGAAGTTTTCTTCGAGAGGGAAGAAAGACTCGGCTGAGTCTTCGGTGAAACACCATAAAAAATCCAGATCGAGGAGTAGATTGAGGAAGTCCTCTTCTTCATCCAAAAAAGCGAAGAAAAGACGGCACCGATCTCCCTCTTCCTCGACTACATCGGAGGAAGATATTAGATGTCCAACAAAGCATGACTCTCCTAAAAAGTGGGAAGCATTTACAGCATCGATGATGACAATTTTTGAGAATGCGGCCCAGACCCCCTCAAAAATGTATGTTGAAGATCATGCCTCTACACACAAGAACGGTGACGGGGGAAGGTCTAAAACTAGGAAATCCGACAAGAAATTGTCGAGGTTGTCTTCTAGGGATTCTTCCCAAACACCTAAAACGAAAAGCCTTCCATTGCATAAACAGGAGGCAGACCCTAAGAAAAAGACTTTAGACGTTGATACATCATTAAGAACCTCGATGAAAACATCTTTGAAGCCTCCATCGAGGGCTGTCGAGTATAAAGGGTCGACGACCCAGCCGAAAAAGGTTACGTCGAGTACTCTATCGACGACCTCGAAGACTCCTTCGATGGCGTTGATTGTTTCGAAGGCTCCTTCGACGGCGTCGATTGTCTCGAAGATACCTTCAACGACATTCGTAGCGCCTTCGAAAACATCGAATAATTCCTCAACAACATCGAAGGTAACGGCCACGACTTCAGTGCTTTCGACGCTTCTATCGACGTCGACACCAATTACAGGCGTGAAACCTATTCCTGAGAAAGTATTTCACCCAGAAAGCAGGCATGATTTTTTCCAAACTATGTCATCCATATATGGAGAAATGTCTTCAGGAAATGAGGAGGATGAAGAAGAAGATGAACCTGAAGTTTCATCAGCAGCGGTAAAATATGGTGCAAGGGAAGTTCCTGAGGAATTAATTGATCCTCACTCAAAAATGCAAGACCTGTATGAATGTTTACAATCTGCAAGTGGACTAGATATGTCCCCTGAATATGAGTTTGAAAAACCAGATTCAGCAGAACATGCTGATTTGGGTTATAGAAAACATATGAACAAAGTAACAGAATTTATGGGGTGGGGTAGGAAATCACCTTTATACCAGGATGATGATATGACAGATATTTTGTCAGGAGGTCCTCAACCAGATCCCATACTTCCCTTTCATATTGCCTTGCAAAGGAGAGTAAATGCTGCTTATATATGCAATATATGTGGCAAAATACAGACCTTGTAACTCTGATCCAGAATACTTGAGTAATCATCCATCTCCTGAGAGCCTGGTAGTTCAGGCAGCCACATCAACAAAAAATGCTGCATACCCTACAATTCCCCCTGATAGGGATGACAAAAAGATCGATGCATGGTCGAAAAAGGTTTTTACATCAGGGAGCATGGCTCTAAAATCCACGAATGTATCTTGTACTCTGGCGAGATTCACTTATACTCTGTGGGACTGCATGTCAGCGGCAGCTCAACACATCCCGGAAGGAGAGGAACGTGATGTTTTCCTGTCCATAATAAAGGATGGCAAGGAGGCTTCAGGGGAATGCCTTCAAGCAGGTTTGGACACAGCGGACAGTATCAGCAGGTTCATGGCGTCTAGCGCAGTGCTACGCAGATTTGCCTGGCTAAGGAAGTCAGGTTTCGCACCAGATGTTCAATCTAGACTTCTTAATATGCCATTTGACGGCTCAAGGTTGTTTGGCAGCAAGGCAGATGAAAGTTTGGAGAAGCTGCAGACCTCCAAGGCAGCGGCAAAGTCACTCAGTGCAGCTATAAAACAACCTCAGCAATGCCCCTACAAAGGCTCATCTTCCTGGTGGGGTCGTCCCTTTCATTTTTACTCCTCATTTGGTAGAGGAAGGGGACAGGCCAGTCAAAGAGGGCAAATGAAATTTCCTCGGGGGCGAGCAAGAGGTGCTAGATCTGCCCCAGCAGCGGCATCTGTCCCTTCAGCCCCTGCTGGAGCTCCCTCAAAACCACTCTGAGGTTTTGACTCACAAGACCCCAGTGGGAGGCAGGATCTCACAGCATCTGAAAGAATGGCGGTGCATTATTTTAGATGCTTTGGCGCTGAAAACAGTATCCCAAGGTTACTGCCTCCCCTTTCTAAAGAAACCTCAGAATCACCCACTGGACTACAACTGTACCAAAAATCCAGACCCGCTCCTGCTGCAGGAAGTTTTAACCCTGCTACAGAAAGGTGCAATAGAACGTGTACCTGTAGCGGAGAGGAACAAGGGTTGGTATTCCCTATATTTCCTCATTCCAAAGAAGGACGGAGGACTGAGACCCATCTTGGACTTGAGAAACTTGAACAAGTTCCTCAGGAAGGACAAGTTCAAGATGGCCACTCTTTCTCAGATTCTTCAGGCTCTTCAAATTCAAGGCTGGTTGGTATCATTGGACCTTCAGGATGCTTACTTTCATGTGCCAATCTATCTCAAGCACAGAAAGTACCTGAGGTTCGCGATTGGCAATTCTCACCATCAGTTTCGAGTTATGCCATTCGGGTTAACCTCTGCCCCAAGAGTTTTCACCAAGTTGATGGCGGTAGTGGCAGCGAGTCTCAGAAGAAGGGGGATTCATGTCTACCCCTATTTGGACGACTGGATGATCAGGGCACGTTCCCCAGAACAAGCCCAGGACCATCTATCCAAGACTTGCCACTTCCTTCACAAACTAGGGTTTTCTCTCAATTTAAAAAAGTCAAACATGATACCATCACAGAAGATCCAGTTTATAGGAGCAGTCTTGGATACTTGTTCGGGCAAAGCCTCGCCTCCCGAAGAGAGAGCTCACCACATTCTGCAGATGGTAACAAAATTCCAGAATGCCCAGTATCTACCGGCCTTCGACTTTCTCAGGTTTGTCGGTCTCATGGCATCCTGCATTTTTCTGGTGCCAGAGGCCAGATTGAGAATGAGATCTCTTCAATGGGCTCTCAGGACTCAATGGTCCCAATTCTCTGGGGAAATGTCAGATCTTTTACAAGTTCCAACCAGAGTGGCACAGGATCTACAATAGTGGACTTGCAGACAGCACATCCTCAGAGGGGAATCTTTTTGGCAACTATGGCCGGAGATAACAGTAGTGACGGACGTCTCCCTTACGGGATGGGGGGCTCACCCAACGAGTTGACGATCAGCGGTCGTTGGTCTCCATCGGAGTCCAAACTACATATCAACCTATTGGAGCTGAGGGCAGTGAGACTAGCACTGAAGGCCTTCCTGCCAGCTGTACGGGGAAAGAATGTCCTGATAATGACGGACAGCACAGTGGCCATGTACTACCTCAACAAGAGAGGAGGTGTAGGGTCACTACCACTGTGCAGAGAGGCAATGCAGCTCTGGTTCTGGACAATACAAGAAGGGATCTCTCTATCTGCAATTCACCTAGCAGGAGAGCAAAATATAGCAGCGGATGCTGTGAGCAGGCAGAGCACAGTCTCCCACGAGTGGGAGTTAGCTCAGGAAGTCCTTATGGAGATCTTCACCCTTTGGGGAACCCCTCAAGTGGATCTGTTCACGACCAGTGTCACCAGGAAATGCGAAATGTATTGCTCAAGGGAATTTCCCCCAAGAGGAGCTCTAGGAGACGCATTCGTAGTGGACTGGGAGTTTCCACTGCTATGCGTGTTTCCTCCAGTCCCAGTGATGCCGCAAGTAATCAGGAGGTTGAGGAAGTTCAGGAAAACCATGATCCTAATTGCCCCGGATTGGGCCAGGAGAACGTGGTACCCGGACCTTCTAGACATGTCCATCTGCCCTCCAATACGTCTTTCAAAAACAGAGGATCTGTTACGCTCATCTGGTTCCCACGGGGGCGTCGACCGGAACTGGGCCGCTGTTATTTCCACCAGCGTGACGTGTAGCACCGAGATGACTGACTGGACTGGCCCGCTCAGCCTAGTTTGTCTGGCTCGCAAGAATATTCTTCTGCAAAGGAGAAGAGGAATTAACCACCCGTGGAATTGAGTGTCAACCCACCTTCCCCACTCCCGTTGTCTTCCCACAGATCACTCTTGATGTCCCTTCCTTAGTCTCACCTGATGGTTTGGAAGGATGAGCTCTCCATCCTGCGTCGACCGCAGGGGCGCGTTGATGACCAGTTACTTCACTGGCGTAGAGGAATTGGTGAGTTCCAGTATTGACTCTAAAGTCCAATTGTTCATAAGAGTTCAAATGTCTGCTCTTCACTCTGTCCGATTCCTTGCAGGTTGCCGATTAATCCACTCGAAGATTTCCAAATGGCACTCGGTAAGATTCAGGTAAGTCTATTGTGGTTTTCCCCTTAGGGGCCGGGGTACGGCGATGAAGCAGAGTTGACTGTGCCGACCCGAGATGAGGTGAGACCCCCGTGGTAAATCAGGTAAGTTTTGTGGGGGGTAACTGGTATTGTCTTTGCTTTCTCCCCTTAGGGGCCGGGGTACGGCGAAGAAGCAGAGTTGACTGCGCCGACCCGAGATGAGGTGATTACTTCCCGTGGTAAATCAGGTAAGTCCTTGGGGGTAGCTTGTAAACCCTTAGAGAGTCCCCTTGCTCACCTTGCTGTCTTTGTCTCCTTAGGTGTCGGAGGGCGGCCGCGAGATGGAGAGAGCGTGATGGAATGCTGAAGTACCGCCAAGCAGGTGAGTTCAGCGCAGCGCCGTAGGAATGCAAAGCAATGCTTCAAAGACTTCTGTCTTTCAGTTCCATGGCGAAATGGATCAGGATTCAGGTAAGGATTAAAGTTAAAACTCCTGTTCTAACCTTTATCCTTCTTGTCTTCTTGTTTCAGGAGTCCCAGGACTGAAGCGGGCGTGGCTGAAGACTGGAGCTGCTGAAAACACGGTGAGCGTTATGCTGCAGCAAGCAGAATAACGCGAAGCACGTGTGGCTGTCCGGGCGTGGTTTAAATAGTCTTGGAAGAAGATCCAGGTAAGTATTCTTCCACAGCCCCGCCCAAGTAACAAAATAGTCCCTTCAGTAAAATAGTCCCTCCTAAGCCTCATTTGGCTTGAGTCTTCATGCAGCATGGTCTGCCTCAGGTGAGTATGCAGCATGGTCTGCTTCAGGTAAGTTATCAATAATGAGCCCATGGCGCCAGGACTGTACCCAAACAGCCCCTATCTAGGGCTTTTGGGCATGCTCCAAGTGGCATGATGCCTGCTTCCGGGGCTGCTGGGCCTTGTCTGGTCTTCCGGGGGCAGTCATCATGACAGGATCTTCTCTCGCAAGAGGGAGGTCCTGTTCTCCATCCAGAGGTCAACATACTCAACCTTCACGCATGGCTTCTGAGAGGTTGAGATACAAGGATTGGGACCTTACGGATGACGTTATGGAGATCTTAATTTCGGCCAGAAGGCCAGCAACAAAATCTTTGTACCGGTGTCGTTGGAACAAATTCAGTAACTGGTGCAGGGATAAGAATGTGGACCCTTTTCAATGTGATATTCCAATGGTATTATCTTTTCTGTTACATTTGGCTAATCTGGGGCTCCAGGTTAGTACGATAAAAGGATACATAGCAGTGCTATCTATCTTCAAGCGCTCGTCAGAAGAAACATTTTATTTGAAGATACCTTTAATAATACAATTTCTAAAAGGTTTAAACAATGTTTTTCCACCAATACCTTTTCAAGTTCCTGTGTGGGATTTAAATTTGGTACTGAAATTTCTGACATGTGCACCCTTTGAGCCTTTACATTCTTGCCCATTAAGGCTTCTTACTCTGAAAACTATACTTCTAATTGCATTGACAACAGCCTGGAGAGTAAGTGAGTTGCAGGCATTTTCTAGTGGTCCTCCTCACACCATCTTTCATAAAGATAACGTTGTCCTTAGAGTCAAGCCTTCTTTTCTGCCAAAAATAGTTTCAGACTTTCACCTGTCACAGAAAATAATTCTACCTACTTTCTACCCTCCTCCTCACACAAGTAAGGAAGAGGAAAGACTATATATGCTAGATCCTAGAAGGGCTCTTAGCTTTTACATCTCAAGATTGTCAAAAATACGTCAGTGTGACCAACTGTTTGTGGGATACACTGGTCGTAAGTTAGGACTACCTGAAACTAAACGAACATTATCAAGATGGATAATCTTAGCCATAACAGAGTGTTATAGGCTAGCTGGAAAAGATCCCCCTGAGGGTTTAAGAGCTCATTCAACTAGAGGCATGGCAACTTCAACAGCACTTAAAAGGGGGGTTCCTGTACAAGATATTTATGCAGCAGCCACATGGTCATCCATGCATACTTTCATAAAACATTATGCTTTGGACTCAACTACCTCTTAAGGAGGTCTATTTGCCAAATCTGTGCTACATTCAGTACATGACTAAAAAGGTACCTGTACTCCCGCCTCCAATAGAAAACTGCTTTGGGAGTCTATCTAAGATGAGGAATACGTGGGAGGACACAATCCATTCGAAGAACAAGTTACTTACCAACTGTAACGTTCTTTCGATTGGATGTTCCTCCCACGTATTCCTCATCGACCCTCCCAGCCTACCCGACAGTACAGTTTACGTGGTTTACACTCTGATTTCTTTTGAGGCTTGGGTCAAAAGAGGCACGCCTTTAACCATAGTCATGGGCTCTGATACACGAAAAAACAGAAATGAAGCCAACAGGCGCGCTCGAGGCCTTTATACAACTGATGACGTCGGTGCTCGACGGAGGCCGCCGAGGGACATAGATGTCGTCACCTCGAGTGGAGCGCCCTCTGCTGGAGATAGGAAACAATTTCCGAGGCGAAACTGAAGGTAAGGATACATATCTAAGATGAGGAATACGTGGGAGGAACATCCAATCGAAAGAACGTTACAGTTGGTAAGTAACTTGTTCTTGTCCAGCACTGGTATCTTTCATAGATTTACATGCGCCCACCCGCCTACCCTGAGAGGCTGCTCCAAGGCCCAGCAGTCATCGTACATGTAGTCTACTCGCGGCTCAAAATCTGAAGATGGCTGCCTGCAGCGGAGCTTAAGCCCTGCCACCTCATTGGTTAGGGCCATAATGGACCAAAGTGAGGTGGAGGGACTAGACAATTGAATGGATCATAGGTCATAATGGACAATCTACATTAATATGGGAATTATGTATATATATTTAATTTCTTTATTATTATTTTAATCACCGAGGATTCCCGGTCTGACGGTGGGGAATATTCAAGAATGTGAATCTATGAAAGATACCAATGCTGGAGAAATACAGTTACAGGTAAGTAAGATTCTTCATTATTTGTTCCTTTTCTGTATCTTTCCCCTAATTAGTCACATATTTGTTTTATGAAAGAGCGTTATTTCAGTAAATTCGGGTTTTTTGTCGATTTTTAACTCTTTAACCGCATTGTGAATGTGTATATTTTCACTACAACGCTTTTCAGTGCAGTGTGCAATCTCATAATGTCGCCTCTCGCCTCGATTACGTCAGTAAAGAAAATCAGGTGTAGAAAAATGTTTTACACAAGAATATATCCTGTTCCATTTTACAGAGTCTTGCTAAACTGAAGGAACGTTTTCGACATGAGCAGGATGTGGGGAGTTCTGAGCCAGATTTGATTTCCAGTCTATTGACCTCCCAGCTGTCGCTGTCCAGGCAAACCTTAGATGCGGGCTCTCAAACAGACATTTCTGGAGATGTAAGTACCTAAATATATTGCTATTTGAATGCAAACTGTCATAGCTGTCAAACCCGCCATGCACAAACAGGCTGCAGTGTTGGTAGAGCGCCCCGATGCAGTTGTTGTTGATATTGGTACAGGTGGGACAATTATAAAATAAATATATCCTTCTCTTATCCTGTGTAGTTATATATTCCACTATGTAGCCCTTTATCGATATTAAAGTACTTTAGGGGTTGGGGGGTAATTGTTCAAGAAAGTGGTAGGTGCTTGGAGGGGGCTGCCAATGCTAGCATTTATGTGCGCTTGGGACATCCTCTTACAGTTTATCATTTCAAAAAACGTACTGCAGGAAATTAAATGGAAAAGCTGGCAAAACTGCGTGTACACCTTATTTCTGCCCTCATTTTGAAAAAAGTGTAAACGCTGTGTGCAATTTACGCATTTTAGACGGAATTTACAATATATTCCTGTGGAATCCACCTTCTTTTAGCCAGCACAAATAGCGGGCGAATTCCATAGGAATCCATTGGTTTTACACCAACATGAAAATGCCAAGCTGGTGTAACACCTTGTGATGTTTGGAAGCGGAGCCGGATTACACAGGCGAAAATGTATTTCCCATTCTGTGCAACATTACACTTTTGGATAGATTCAAAATCCCCTGCGAGCATAAAAGCAAGGCGTAAACTGCTTATGCCTTGGTTTCATGCCTTACCTTTATACTCAGAAACCTTGGGAAATGATTTCATATATGGTATGACCTTTCAAAACATTATTAGATTGTTTCACCCTAGATTTGAATGGAACAAACGGTAAAGGATGTACATGTATGTGTGAAACATTTTCAGGGCAAGAAGAGAAGGGAATCATCATGACCTCAGTTTATCTAAAATACCGTGAACTCATACCTGTTGTGTCAATTCATTTGAAACTCTCAAGGGCAATGGACAGGCAATGTCCATATGTTCTATTGAAAACTAGGCAAGTAGGGTTTGCCATATTTCAAATCACATAAGGAGGGGGGTAAAATGAAAGACGCCATTACTGCTGTATTGATGCATGCAGTTTAAGTGCCTCTGTGTACTGTGTGGATCTGTCTCTAGGAGGCCTGTTTCGGGGTCATAGAGGAATTTGTGTCCAGGTGTTACATTGGATGCACATGGAGGAAACCTCTTGCCCAGGACCATAATGGCTTCCATTTTTCATGTCATAATTGCCTACCCACATTTTTGTGCTATTTGCCTTGGAAATTGCATCTAGTCAATACGCAGGTGTGAGCAAAAATCTTACGCAAGGTGCAGATGAACTCTCTGGTACATCTCTTGTTCCTGAGTATGTTTTCAAAGGCCATGGGTTGGCAAGTAGCTCCTTCCTTGATGGCTCGATGAAGCTCCCAATGGCTAATCTGAAAGTATTCCATCCTCTTTGCTTTCAATAGGCTACACTCCTTATATTCTTGGAAGAACTTAACTCTATCCCAAACTAACACATTACCAGGCTCGGACTGGCCTCTAGGGCATTAGGGCCATGGGCGAACCAAAATCACAAAATGCTGGTGTTGGGTAGTATTGTTGGTCAAAGTGGGCCACTCTTTTGGCCTATTTGAGCCAGTTAATGAGTTGATTCAATCTGCGGCTGGTAGCTTTGACCAGTGTTGTGGACAAAACATTCTTTACAATGCACTATTTGCATCACACTTTATCAGAAAACTCTCCCTTGGGTACTATTCAAACAGTGTCACAAAAGGAATGAATTGCCATTTGCAACTGTGGGACACTTTTTCATTGGTGCCCGAGACAATTTTATGGCCCAGTCCGATCCTGCACAGTACCTTTTTTTTCACACACCTAGCCGTCCATCCCCTACCCTGTGGTGAAATCTGGATTACAGTCTTATTTTGTCAATACTAGGTCCGAGCCTGCAAACATTGATCCTGTCACTCGGCTAACGTAAACTGAGACGGGTGGGTGGATTTTGGAATCCATATAAAATTGTGCGTCCGCTCACCGTGCTGTCCACTACCCCTTGCCCCTTTGCCCTGATTCGACATAAGATTTAGTGTGGATTTTGTCACTGATTTTGCAATGAACCCAGCGGTGCAAAAGTAATTCAAACGTTTTGCCAAATGTGACCAACATTTTCTGTGACAGAGTCCTAAAAAGAAGTTCTTTTACAACATCAGGGCCCTCAGGCTCTTTTTTGACTTCAGTTTTGTGATGGTTGCTATTACCCAGCTCCGTCCGCATAGTTCCTCAGAGCATATATATGATATGGAGTTCTGCATAGAATAGGTCTGTATAAAAATCCGTAAATGCTTTTAATTAATCTTGGTCCTTATACTGTCTAATGCCAGTCTTGCCCTTCGTTATTGAAATAAATGGGTGTTGGGACACAGTTTTGGCTAAGAATTTGTCAGGTTTGTTTCCCTTCTCATAGAAGGTAATCGTGGGAGTGTTCAACTTGTGGCCGAATGAAAAGGAATCGCTGCAACTAAAAGGTGCCCCTCAAATCTTGATGCCCTTTACTTCAAACAATTAGTGAGGGGGGCCCACACACGCATCTGGGTGTGAATCACATAGCAGTGCCTCCTCCCCCCTCTGCCCTGGGGTTACCATCTTACTGTCCCATTCACACTACTCCTAAAAGCGCCAAGGCCACACATTCAGCTATCTGACCCGACCATGGACGAACATCACGTTAAATGAGCTCCTCACAAAACAGATGTAATATGGAGGAAAGGCTATGACGAGTCAGATGAGCCTGATTACTACTGACAACTCTGATCAGTAAGGCAGAGACCAACATTGACCACCACTCACAACACATAGAACTGTGACTAATATTCGCTCACTTCACCAACAGAATAGTACTGATTCAAGACTATCTGGGAAAAAACGGACTGCAACTCAACACCCAATAAAAAAATGGAACAATCACCTAGGGCAGTTCCTCTAGGGACCCTCGGCGCCTTGCACATCTTCTTTGTGCAGTATTGTGCTACACACAGTAAACCTCAGCAATCTAGCAGGAACAAAGGCATACCACAACAACCAGGGGTTATCGACTTCTTCCAATCACTTTTCACCTTGTCCATTGGCCTTAGACAACCAACTGTTCTTCAAACGTTCAACTCTATACAGGTCAATCCTCTATTTAAAAAAGGTCGCATCAAATCCTGGTTGTGCTGCGTACCCACTGGGACTTCATCCTGGTTAAGGTCCTTCCCCATGGTTTTTCAAGAAAGCTTTTAAATTGCATTGTTAGCGCAGTTCACCACAACCCTCGCTCACCTCGGTCTTTGTATCTGCTGAAGAGTGGACTGAGAGTCTAGCCAGCCCTCTGTTCTGAGCCTCACATTCAATAACTTGCCATTTGTGTCTCACTTGCTCAAACACATTAAAGGAGACAGCAACTTAACAGCAAGCAAAGTTTAATATATAATAACACATTCAGTCTGTCAGACCTCCCCTCTTAAATCATGGCCCCTCCCCTAATCTTTCCCTACTTCATCTTCTGGATCACTTGTCCCTACCTTCTTTTCTCCTGAATGTCCCTCTCTCTGATTGTCCGTGAGGTCTCTGGCTTGCAAAGCTGTCAATCAAGTTATCATCATTTGCTTAACTGGAGGGTTATGGGTAGGCCATCCTAGAACAATTCACCCTTCTCTGATGCCTGAGTGACTGTCATCAGCCAGTGAGGTACCATTGTTGATCAGTGTTTCTTCTCCATCCCATTCCATTTGGCTGGGTCATCAACTCTCTATCTCGGCTCCTCCCTCTTCCAGCCTCACTCATACTATGGACGTCATTTTGCTCATACCTGGAGTCAGAAAAGCCTTGACGGAGTCCTATCTACAACATGGGTGTCTACAACATTGACTGAGTCTCTGTTCTGTTGCACAACAAGGTGGGGAAGGAGGAGTTGCTTGTGAACAACTTGGAGAAAGACCAATTACCTCACTCATGGTAGACAACCGCAGGCTTCGGCTGATATACTCAGACTAGTTTAAATTGGAGGGGGTATAATAGTGGGTACTCCCAAATTTTTTTTGTTTTCGGGGGGTCAGGTCTGTAAACAGGGAGAGTGAAGGGGAATAGAAACACAAAAGGCAGATAGTTAAAAATAAAATTTCATAGAAAAATATACACTTAATAGGCTTTATCATATCTCACTCATTCCATTCATACCAATTCACTCATTCTGTGACATCCGGGTTCGGCAGTTAACATTTTCTTAGCACATATTAGTTATTATTAATATGTATGACAATTGGAAAACACACAATTGGATTTTCTATAGGTCGACATATGTTTCGGCCCCTTTTCCATAGTCCCATCGTTGTCTACGGTGGTCTAAATAGTCAGTGTTGGGCCATCTTCAGGACAGTGATGATTTAGTAAAAGCTTAACGTCTTCACCCTTTTTCCATATGAAAAGCCAAATCTGTGGCCGAGAACGTAGTTGTGGACCACGGAGAAGAAATCAGAAATTGGAGGGTATTTTCTGTATTACCCTAGTCTATGACCCTTTTCGCAAGTGGGTGGAGCTTCAAATCTCTTTATCTCCATCTCATTTCATGGGCAAGTTTCAAGAGGGACTTGCTTCCTTCGACACTTGAACACGTAGTGTCTTTATAGTTAGTTGGAACGAAGCAGCGAGGTTGCTCGAGCGACGTCTGCTGACTTGTAAGTGAGTCGCGTACTTTTATTTTTAACTATTAAAGAGATTTATTGATATTTGTATTACGGTTTCTGTATACCAACTGTCTCTCTTAAAAGACAATAGCTGTAGATTTATATGCCAGCTTCTCAGCACCTGTACCTGTTGTGTTGCCAGACCTAGAGAGAGGGGTAGTCAGTCTGCCTTTTGTGTTTCTATGTGTTTCTATAGTTTAAATTGGAGCCACCCAACTCCTTCCTGTGATAGTGCCAGCACATTCACTCTATTGACCACTGGTAAAGGAGTGAGTTTCTGCTGTGAGTGCAATAAGTATCAATGTATCCACTTTTCCTATATAAAATGTAACTTTTGTACATACATTTGGAAATGGTTCAATCAAATTGCCTAATATGTGTGCTGAAGGCTAGGGCTCATTCACTAGGTCCAATTGTGTATGCAGGCTAGTGTTGATACTGTGTTAATGGGCTGTTCCCGAGAGATACTGGGCAACTGCCACAAAATGTTATGTATAGTTTCACCATATTGAATCTCAAAATATTTGCGATCCCTCCAGTTGTTAAGCTGGACTTTTGCAGTCCACTCCTATAGAATCCGGCAAACTATTCTCTTCTAATGTGAACCTGGGGTCTTTCAGACCCTGAAGGTATATGGTATTATTGAACGTACATCATTGTGTGTAGCTATAGTCATTGACACTGCGACCCCTGTAACTAATAAATAATCATCAACTTCATTGAAGGCTCACACTGTAGTCTCAACCAGCAGCCTTTACCATAGAGCAAATTAATATCTGCAATTTTTTCAATAGTGCCAATTTCTCTGTTATCTGTAAAGTGCCTGGTTTATCATTTCTTCCTGTCCAAGCCCACATTTAAATCATTAACCTCACCCAACACTTCCTCCAAAACAGTATTCAGTATCTTGACTGAAGTAATGTCCTGACTCACCACAATTTATTTGCCCTTCCATACTCTTTTTGCACGTTAGTTACTGCCATCCATATATTCTTCACAAATTCCATGATGACTCCATCACTTTTTCGATACATGAACCTTTCTGATCTAAATTTGTCTGTAATACTTACCCTTGTCCGACACTTAATGTTGCCTCTCTGTCCTAATTCCTTTATCTCTATTGCTGCTTATTGTTAAGGATTTCAATCGGGCGACACACACCAGTCCAGGACCCTTGCCTCTAGCCTTGGAGGTAGCGCTCAATTGAGATGCCTTTCTCTTTATTTTCTGCTAATTCAATTTGAGATGGTACACAGCCCGTCTCACACCCACTTTTTCAAATACCCTGGGTCACAATGGACCATGAACCAGGCCGGTTGGTGAAAATGCAATATTTATTTATTTTAAAATTCAAAGGGAATAATACACATTTTAATAACGGGCAGCAATCACCAATGGGGTGATAATTACAATGGAAACTGAAGCAATACACTTGGTTAACCTTCTACAAGAGCATATCCAAAGCACAAATGAATAGGAGCACTTTTTCTATTTGGGTAGATAGCACCAGAGTTAAGGTTTCCCCTGCAATGCTCTCCCAAATGACTCGAATTTGGAATGGACAGAAAGAAGCAGCAGGGAGTCGGGAATATGGTGCAGCAAATAGAATCAAAATCCAACCTTCCCTCACAAAATAAGATTTTAAAGCCCTTCGCAATGGCATAAAATGATACTCGAAATTGACAAATAATTAATGTGCGGTTAAATCTATGAGGCAAATATGATTTCTCACAACAGCAGGAATGTATAAACACTGGCAATCACAAGGCAAGCTATCAACCAAAGGCATACAATTCAAAAGAAAGTTGCAAGTAGGAACATGATACAGCCGGAATCACACATTGGAAAGTTGCATTTTACACGGTAGCAGTTTTAAATGTCATAAACGGTTTTTAAGAAAAATGGGTGAAATACTTAAAATCGGTATGCGGTTTTTGGGCTTTTGGGCTGGGGATAGATGCACATCACAGGGACAATATAGAAGTGAAAGGGTGTTTCTAGCTGAAGAACTGGATAAGATTTACAAGATAAAAGAAGGTTTCTATTTTGGTAAAATAAAGCCGTGAAAGAGAGAAATCAGTTTGGAAAGGAAAAGACAGATTTTGCTTACACTAGTTTTAATGGCTGAGAAAAGAGGAATGCCACCCGTGAATATAAAAGTTACGCTGCAATTGTAACCCTTCACGCAGTGTACCCCTTTTCTTTAGGGAAAATGAATTTATTTAATCAAAATATTGCTAAGGAGTTACAAGATGGGATGAATGAAAGAATGGCGCTAACACTAGGAAATCAAGGACAAGTTGCACAGATAATTCTAACAGTCTTAAACAAGTTACCAGGGTATGGATAGGGTTACTGAGAGTGGAACTAAGACAAAGGATCAAGATGGGTAGGCTATGTGTTTCTATGGGATGGGGAAATACTCACAGTCCACGCTTGAAATTGGGATACTGAGACAGTCAACCCGGTTCTGGTCACCGCACAACGGGCACCCCTTACAGCAAACAGCTGGGCAAGTCTGCTCGCTGGATGGCAAAGGTACAGCTGGATGCAGGAAGTGGACAAAAAGCCGGTCTGGTCACAAGATGCTTCCCAAAAGGGTACCACAGCTTTCCCCCTTTGTTAATGGGATTTTTTGTGGGATTGTCTGGATCAAGGCCTTGCTGGGATAGGGTCAGCTATGCTTCGGCCTTGTAGTGGAATCTGGAATCTGCCAAGATGAATATAGAATATCAGGAACGCAGGCGCTGGAAATTCAGGAGTCCCTAGAGTTCTGTCAGCCACCCTTATTTATAAGACACAGTGACATCATAGAATTATTGGTGGGCAGAACTGAGCTACGCCTACCCCCAAGACCCGGAATAGGACAACCAATGTTGGTTGCCTCCTCTAGGAGGTGACTCAGTTTATGGAGTTGGATTTTATGACGTACACTGCCTTCCCACAGAACTTTTTGCCAAAAATCAGCCCGAACATAATTTACACATTTGTACAGTTGTGGCACTTAAGCAAATCACATGGGCAGATTATATATTTTACTCCAGTTTGTAAGACTTTGTTTCACCCGCTTAACAATTTTTTGTTGTTTTCAGTAAGAAATATTTGGCCTAGAATTCTGTAACTTAATACATGTGTATAGATTGCAATTCAATACTGATATGCCTAATAATAAAGTGGCATCATGTACACTTTCCTTATAATACCCAATGCTCTGCCATTTCTGTTCCCAATATGGCAGTGAAGGCTACAATGTCTTAAATTAAAAACCACAAAATTACATTTACACTGTTAATTTTTTATGTTCCTGTGAGGCCCTGTTGCAAAGATAAAAGTCTTTAAAGTTTCTTAATCAACTAGTCTTTTGAAACAAATGGGGCTGGCCTTTGTCCTTCACTTGGCCTATTTTTTTCTCAGCTACCACCAACTGTCATTTTAGCCCAGGGTGGCCATGGGGGGTTTCCCAGTTTGATTGAATGTTTATTGCCACTTCCCCTACTTCACAGGTTGGTGTCCCAGAATCTCTATTGTAAGAGCCTGAAGCACAGACGAAAGTCTGATTATTATGTGATATGTGGCCTTCTGGTCCTATTCAAAGTCATCCAAGCTAGCAATTATCACTTGTGTCCCAGATGTTTATGGTGGCTCCTTTTGGGGGAAGGCCTCAGTTTAGCCAGCAAAAAGACCAGTTCTGGAGATTGCAAAATCCAGCCAATGCATTTTATTTCCTTTATTTTCTTTTATTTTGTTCTGAATCAAAACCAAGCCTGTTGAATAAACATCCCATATATATTCCCCAGCAAAACCCCCTTTACATTGCTAGGCACGGACAAGTTTTTATTCAACATTGTACTTTTAAAACAGGCATTTTCTTTTGGTTTGCAAAAGCCCATTTTGAAAGCTGCTAGGATTTTTCTTTTAAATTCGTTTTTTCTCTCTTCAACCTGGCTTCCCAATATTGTTTTGCAGCCCTATTCAGTTCCTTTTATCCAGCAGTTTGTTCAAGCCACAGGTTCACTGAAATTGACCTATGCCCATAGAGCTAGGATTTCTTTAAAGCGTTGTTTTTTTGCATTTTGTAACCCAAAAGTTAAGCGTTTTCTCCACGGCTGAAAGTGAAGTTTCTTAGATTTCCCAGATTTGGCTTGACATTAGCCTGTCGTTCAGGGCTAATGCTCTCTTCTGCTGAAGCACAATGTGAATATGGATGGGCATGGCAGGGCCTTATTGATAAAAGCAATGTGATATGGAATAGATGAAAATAGCGTCAGGGAAGCATCCTTTTTAGTGTAAAATATTCCCTTTTCAATGGGAACTTTTTGCAAGCAGCTGAGCAGCGCTGTCTTTTTCAATTCGCTTCTTTTGGTGCACACAAGAGCACACACTGGCACTTTTCTCAGTGTGCTCCCTGTTCCAACTCGCCCAATAGGTGATTGGCAAGATGGTGCAGCCATCCTTTTGTCGCTGCCAAACGCAGTTTTGATGCAATGGTGCTCCAAGGAGCCAGCGCAGCCATTTTGCTGTTGACTGCAGAAGCGCAGCTTGGTGATGTGGGGAGTGGGTAAATATATCACACAACAGGAGAGAGGAAATAACAAAGGAGGCAAATTGATCTCCTTCTTAAGTGTGTGGGATATGTGGATGTTGAATGGCAGAACGGTGGGTGACATCCCAGATGCTTATACATGGAGGGGTTTCAAGGGCATTGCTACCCTGGATTATTTATTTGATAATAATGTTTGTCTGCAGTTGGTGAAAAATCTCTCAGTAATTCAAACTGAATATAGTGATCATGATATACTGGCATTGGAAATGAACATACATACCTAGGAGGGGAGGCTTAGAAGGGTGTAAGAACTCTACGGTAATGCTGTACGCTGGACAGAAAATAACCTCACAAAGATTGATGTATTATTGGGGGATTGTCTTTGGTCCAGCCCAACCAATATTGAAAGTATGAGTGCTGAGGAGATTGAAAGGTGGATCCATCAGCTAACTAAAAAGGCTGGGAATATAAAAAACACTGGTTCTGCAATTTGTAATAAAATCACTTATGGCTATGACAAGACTATACGGGATGCTAAATGAGCGATGCGCAGTGATATACGCAAGCTCCGTAGAAATGGGGTAAAATGTTTGGAGACGGCCACACGATGTAAAGAGATTAGAAATAAATATCAAATGTGGCTTAGTTGCTGGAGAGCCTCTATCCGAAATGTGGATTGGCAGATTATGATTAAAGCTCTACTGAGCGACTGCCCCTGCAAAAGGCGAGGTAAGAAAATTGACAGTAAACCCCATCCAAGAAAGCATATTGAAAGCCCACTTGGAGGATGGGGCACTCGAGCAGACATCGAACTTGTGCCCAGATTAAGTGATTGGGGGTTGGCCCCTCACATTCACAATAGAATCAGTTAAGAAAGTAATTGTTAACTTGAAAAACTCAAATCTCCAGGTCCAAATGGACTGGCAAACATAGTGCTTAAGAAAAATCCAGATCAGTGGGCCTGTATATTAAGGGTTTTATTTGAGAAGGTCCGTGATACACAGCTCATCCCTTTATCATGGCAGCAGGCGGTACTACTACCGGTCTACAAAAAGGGTGACCTCCCAGAAAATTATAGATTACTTTCTATGTTAGATGTAACGGGAAAGATGTTCTCTATTTTTGTGTTGGAAGAGCTGCAATTATGGGTGGATGAATCCACGATACTACATTTTACCCAAACTGGGTATTGAGCTGGTTCGAGTACGAGCCACAACCTGAGAGTGCTGAACACAGTAATTAGAAGCACTCTGGATTCTGGGAGTCAGACAATATATCTAATATTTGTGGTTTTTAAGGCCGCTTTTGACAGTGTAAACTGGTCACAGCTCTGGGAGAAGCCAAATGAAGGTGGGTGCCCTGCCTGGTTGATTAATATACTGAAGGGTCTCCACCAGCACACCAGGGCCGGCGTTAGGCTTACAGATGAAGGCATGGTCACAGCCATGGTAGAGCTAAAGAGGGGAGTGAAACAGGGATGAACCCTGGCCCCTACTCTGTATAATCTATAAATGTCAGACCTGCCGGAATGGTTAAATCCAGAGGTTGGATGTTGCCCGAAAGTAGGGGGTCATCTTCTACCTTGTCTTCTCTATGCGGAAAACCTCATTCTCTAAAATCACATTTACTCTGGTGCAAAGGCCATGTGCGAGACCCTATGCAGGTACGCGACCCTGAATAAATTAGCTATTAATATGGGGAAGACCAAAGTATTGGTGGTGTCTGCAAAAAAAGTAAAGCGGCCTACCTTCAATATCTCTCTAGGAATTTTAGAATACATTGAATCCTATCCATATTTGAGATTGGATCTAAGTAGCACCAAATCATACACGGAAATTGTAAAAGCAAAGACGACAAAAGCTTCAGGGCTTATCCAGCAGATACTGAAATTTGCAAGAGATAGAGCTGGCTATTCCCTAGAGGGAATAATAATGCTAAATAAACAATGTTTCTGCCCAGTGGTGCTTTATGGGCTGGAAGCCCTTGCTATGCGAGATTTAGACTGGTTAGATAAGATCAAAAGTGGTTTTTGGAAAAGGATCCTGAGATTTAAAGCCGGGGCCTCAATACAATACATCAGACTAGAACTCAGCCTGATATCTCTTACAGGTGAGCTTTTGAGAAAACGGGGTTTACTATTTATGAAAACCCAGGCAGGTCCTAGATGTGAGCTATTAGGTTTAATGGCAGCCCCAGGCCATGGAAAAGACAGTTTTGAAAGTTTGGTCACTGACTTCTTTGATCGCATAAATTGGCACCTGGACTTTACTAGGGGTTTGACCTATGAAACAAAAAAAATCGAGCAATGGGATTGGTTTACCAATTATACACATGCTGAGACATTGAGTAGCCATTCTTTCATGGCGGGGGTAACGTATAGTTACCTTAAACCGCAATTATATATTAGACAATGCCCTTGCTCGAATGTTCGTGCCTTTAGGCTTAGGTTGCAGTCAAATTAGCTTCAATTATTGGCTTTAATTGGCCCCCAAATGGGCCTTAACCGAAGTGAGAGATACTGTTGTCTTTGTAAAATACCTGAACATACTGAGACAGCAAGGCACATCCTGACAGAATGTGGCATTATGGGCAATGTATGTATGACTCTATTAGGTCCTTTTGTGTTTCACCATGATCATATTAAGAGTGATGATTTTGGTGTTACTGTCTCAATACAGACAACCAAAAAGTACGCATAGCCCTTTATCAGGTGTGAGTAATTGCCCAAAAAAAGACTTGGGAGTGCTACCAGATAATATGACAAATATATTCATATAGTAGTCTTAAATTGAACATGGACGTATCCAGATGGAGGTGTACGTTTGCTAAAGTTTTTATCTAACATTTTAGATTTTTAAAGATTTTTTAAATATTGATAGATGTTATATATTCTGATAGTTTTGGGTAATTTGTGCTGTTCGTAAGTATTGTGATGATAGAACCATCAGTATATTGAATATAATGACCTCAAAGGAATTAAGAAAGAAATTATTCTGTTAAATATTTGTACACTTTATAAACTTTAATGAATTTGGAAAATTGTATAAACTGGCAAGATCAGTTTTGGATTTTTCACATTTTAGACATTTTTATATTGTGTTAGGAAATTTGGTGTAATTTGATATGTTTTTATGAATACTTTGTAAAGTTTCTTATGAAACTAAACAAAGTATAATTATAATAATAATATGTTTCTTGTGATGAATCCAGGGAATTCGGGAATTAATCCCCTCTCCCCAAAGTGGAGCAATCCTCTTTGGGACTAGGGTGGTGAGGCTGCTCAGCTTAACACCCCACAGGGGACAGGGCAAGTGGGACAGGCCATCCCTAAATAGGGGATAAGTATCTTCCTCACTCATACCATGTTTCTCATAGTTTTGTGTTACATGGGAGTGTGTGCATAATGACTTATCCCTTGTACCTAGGGCTGGTGTGGTTTCTGACCCCTTTCAGGCACCATTGTATGCACAGGGCGCAGAATGGGTAGAAAGCCCACCCCCTCACTGCACGGAAAATAAAAGACTCAACAGCACTGGAAGGAGGAGACAGAGAAGCCAGAGTGGCTGCAGAGCGCAAGGGTGCTCCCAGAACGTGACAGACCGAGTAACCTCCTACAGAGAGATGTGGCATGGGGCAGAGCCTACATGCCCAGCATGTAGAGCGGAAGCACGGAAGAGATCGCGGAATGCCCGGCTCTCTTGCTCAGAACAGGACCACAGAAGCCTGATCACAGAGGCTCTCCCACTGCAAAAACACTCAAGCAGCAACCGAGTGAAACCCTGAGATGCCAATGCTGAGAACCCACTGAACCACAGCGAGAGAGGAGCCATGACTCCTACAGACATGGAACCAGTGGAAGGAAGCTGTGTCGGCCGAACAGAGCGCCTGCTTGGAGGAGCATAGAGAGAAGAGGTACACGGTTGCTCCTCAGAGCCCAGAGAAGGGCAGAGAGGCAACCTTAGACTCCAGTGCAGACTGAGAACTAGAGGAGCCCTGAGTTTGCTGGAAGCAGTCCGGCTCCAAAAGGGTGTGTGAAACACGAGACCCCAGGGTGGCGTAGAAACCAAAGAGGTTCCGCTCGGGGGCAAAGAGGCCTGGCTATCCGTGGAAAACAGTGAATGTTTGTGGATCACTTGATTGAACTGCCCTTATGAATGAAGACAGACCTTTTGTTGAGCCTTGATTTGAACTGTATAGTGGGCACGAATCCCTAAAGACATTTTGTTGATGCTTCATTTGGGCGAGAAGCCAAGAGACATTTGCTGGTGACCTGGCCTGAACTGATCCTCTGGCAAGAAGCCCCTTCTACTACAGAGACTCTTCCACTTAGGGTCAGATGCCAGCCATGCTTCTATCATTCTGGCAGAAGATCCTTATGATATCTTTCTGTTTGAGATATAGTGGCAGGGCCAGAGATCAGGCTAGGACATGTTTCTAGACAGCAGACAGACTTTCTTTTATGAGACTTTATGACAAGCACCCTTTTGAACTCTTGCCTTTAGTTTAGCAAAGGGGCTTTTAGCTGTAAGGACAAGATTGGTTTTTGGTACTTTAATAAAGCTTGGGCTAGGAAACACAATGAGTTATCAGTCTCCTGATTCTGACTTTCCACATACCCCTGAGTGGTCAACTACAAAGCCTCACTACTAATCAGATCACTGCAGAGAACCACCTGATCATCTCAGCCAATCTGGGTGTGGAAACCTGGCCAGGTATTATACAATAGTCCCAGTTTCCTCATTCTGGTAGAATGGAAGCAGAAGTGCAGATGTGAGCTAGATAACCGTTAGATCAGAGCCAATAAGCAGACCAGGAGAGCATAGAAGACTCAGATGGGCCAACGTGTTGGAGAAACTAGAGACCAAGGAATAATTCATATGTGGTGAAAGGGGTACCCTTTCCCTTGCAAAATAAGGGAGCTGGGGCAGGACGAGAGCCAGAGAGAGAATACGAAGAGCCTGTGGGAGCCTATATCCTGACACTGGCTGAGATCAGACCCAAAGAGCTAGGAAGAGATTAGGGAGCCTGCGTGAGTCTATAATACACACACTGTTGGAGACCAGACTATGGACAGAGATTACAGAGAGCCTGCTGGGTGCTGTAACACAGACACTGTAGTGACCGAACCAAGGAGAATGACATTTGATAATAAACATGGAATATAAATGAAGAGCAATTTTAGTAAAATGGAAGGAATGCAAGCGATAAATCGAAGTGGAGACCCGGCCTCAGATGCCGAGAGGGTATTGCATAATTTGGATGTCAGACAAGCTCTTAAGTTTTATTTGGACAGAACATCTAAATTTAGGAGCATTTCCCAGCTTTTTGTGACCTTTGGAGATCCGAAAAGAAAGCTGGCCTCGAAAGCAACTATCTCCCGATGGATTGCTTCCTGTATTTCAGAGGCGTATACCGTTCAGGGCCTTCAGCCTCCAAAAGGAATTCATGCCCATCTTGTGTGGGGCAAGGCAGCTGCTGTTGCCTTCCAGAAATATGTTCCCTGGGAAACCATTGCCAGAGCAGCTATGTGGGCTTCCCCATCAGCTTTTTGTAAGCATTACTGCTTAGACAAGAGCTCCAGAGCTGATGTTCAGTTCGGCCAGGCTGTTCTTAAGAATCTCTTTCAGTAAGTGAATTCCATCCACCCTTTTTCCTGTGAGGAGTGCTTGTTAATCTCCAAAAGTATGGAGGAAAGGGTACGGGACGTAGCAGTATAACAAAGTTACTCACCATAGTGACTACCTTACTCCAAGTCCATAGTCCCCTTTCCTACAATCAGCCGCCCGCCGTCCCCTCTAATAAGTATCCTCTATTATTGCTTAAAGGTCTCAGACCTGGAGATAGAAAAGGACTGAAGAGCGATGCGCGGGGCGGAGCTAAGGAGGACAGGGTTACGGCTGCGTGCGGTACCCAGTGTAAAAAGAGAAGAAGGACATCTTTTTCAATTTGATGCTTTTTTAGAAAAGTGCTCCGGTCCCGTCCCACTGAACGGAATGTCCCAAAAGTATGGAGGAAAGGGGACTATGGACTAGGAGTAAGGTAGTCACTATGGTGATTAACTTTGTTATTTTGGCTGGGTTTCTTCCAGAAAGAGTTTGTGTGTCGCATAAAGTTCGAACCTGAGGTGGGAGGAGGGGTGCCTTATTGTATTTGGACTGGTCCAGGAAGTGAGCTCACACCTTTCACAATACATGTAATAAAGGCACCTTATACCTTTGAAGTGAAAGAATTGGCGAGAGTCTGCCCCAGAGATAGAGCCAGACGCTGGGGGAGACTACAGAGATCAGGGCACCATGAAGCCAGTATGGTGAAAAATGTATGCTATCCCTTGTAAGATGGGACAATAGGTAAGAACTAGATGCTGGGAGGGGAGAGCTAAACGTTGGGTTGGGAAGAGCCAGAAGCTGGGTTGGGAAGAGCCAGAAGCTGGGTTGGGAAGAGTCAGAAGTTGGGTTGGGAAGAGGCAGAAGCTGGGAGGGAAGCCCAGAAGCTGGAAAGGAGGAGCTAAAACCTGGAATAGAGGCCCGAGGCTGGGGGGAGCCACAGTTCCACAGAATAATTGAAGAAACATGGCTAAGGACCAGACTTGGCGAGAGAGAGCAAGAGAACCAGTGCTTGCTGAGGCGTTATGTCCCATGCACTGATGAAGACCAGACCAAGGAGAGAGAGAACTGAGAGCCTTCTGGGGCTATATTCCAGACACCAGTGGAGACTAGATTAAATAAAAAAGAGGGAGCAGAGTCTGTCTGCTAGGGGCTATATCCAGAACTTTGGTAGTGACCAAATGCCATCAAGATCATGATCAAGCTATAGCTCAGACACTGACGGAGTCCAGACGAAGGAGAGAGAATAGAAAGCCTGCTGTTGGCTACATATCTGACCTTGGCAGGAGCCAAAGGCCAGATGGAGAATGAAGAGCCTTTTAAGGGCTAATCTCTCTGGACAAGGAGGGCAACCCTGGCAGGTGGGTTAGCATATAGCAGCCAAACAACAATGCTAGGCAATATGGAGGAAATGCTTCATGGAAATGAAAATGTTATGAAATGGGAACTCTAACCCTGGGACTGAGGAGACAAGAAGCAAGAGGAGGGTTATAAGCCTGAGATTGTGAGTTTTGAAAGAACCACATCCTATATCCCGAAGATTTTCTATCAGATCAGGGATTCCTGAAGGGACCACGTGTCCTAAGATTGTATACACACCATTTGCTCTTTATTGTCCATTCTGACAGCTTCCATTATAGTTTCTGCTTGTATCGATTATCCGAGCGACTAGGAAACATAAGCCATGCAGAGTCCCTGTCTCTTAGTTTAGTTTATCCCATGCCCTGAGTTAGCCAAATGACACTTTTGATAATAGCTATTCCCTTTTGAGATTTAGGTGATGACCCAAGTTCCTATACAAGTTCATCCCAGTGACCCTTTTTCCTTTACCAATGAAGGGGATAAAGCATACTTTTGTGTGTTCTATTGGTCTCTAGGCCCAACACATTGAGATGAAGTGAGATGGTTAGGAAAGCTTTTCAGGACCTAACAAATGCGATCTGTGGCCAAAATAAAGATATATTTGTGCGGTTTGACAACCTGTCCTACTGTACCTGAATTGGATTTCATTCAAACTTTTGCCCGGTAAAATGAAGCACCCAGGGTGGGATTGGGCACAGTCTTATCCCTAGCATGTGATGGATTAGAAAAACCAGACGAGATTTCCATCCCTATATTCAAGAAAATACTTCTCTTGATTGGTATTGTGCCTATCTTAATAGTTTACTGAGAATAAGCTTCACCCTTAAATCATTCATGTACCAACAATTTCTTTTCACCTTTCTAGTTCGCAGATTTATTCACATTTAAATCTTATTTCACAATTTATAATCTCTGACCCAGCACGTTCTTCGAGCTCTTCCTCAGGGCTTCCTCAGGGCTCATGACTAGAAATACTAAGAGGATAGACTTAAATTCATAAGTGCTTTTACAAAAGGAACTTGTATAGTCAGACACTTGTATAATCAATGTTCATCTGAAAGTCCTTTTTTCATAGATACTCTTTGTCATAACTGTCCTATGTAGCGTAATGATGTGTTAACTATCTTTTTTTTTTCATCCAGTGTTTTTATTGTGATTACTCAGCTGTGTGTGATAGTACAGATCTGAGCCGGGTTTGCTCTACCTGGTCTGATGCAGATTCTCATAAAAGCTACATGGTGTGTGTAAATCAACCTTTTTCCCTGTAAACTGAAGAAGCTTGGGTTTGATTGGGCACAGTCTTATCCGTAGCCTGAAATGGGAATGAAAAACCGGTGCTGTTTATTATCTGGAAGTTGGATCCACGAGAGCCCATGTATTCAGCCAAAGGCAAGGAGACTGTGGCAATCAAGTGACCCATCAAAGCCTACCATCACTGTCTGTATGGCAGCCACTTCATGCTAACCACAGACGATGCACCTCTTGTGCGATTTGTCCAGCAAAACACCTGACTCCTCCGCTGCCTCCTGTCATTAAAAACATTTAACTTTTTTGTTAAATAAAAGTTAAAACAGCAGAATGCAGACTTTTTTTGTCTCTGATGCATCTTCCTAATGATGAAGACCACAAGACGCAGGAGTTACTTACTTTATTTGCTTACAACCAACGACCCACACTAGTGCTCCCTCCACCGAGCTGTTGTCCCTCCAACTGTTGTCCCTCGCTGCCTGCATTCTTGCGTTCCCCTTCACATACAAACACTCTACATTCACAACGACATTCCAATTAAATGTAGAACATAACTGAAGGCTGCTACTACATGCCCCAATCGCTCCAAACACAAAACAATAAACTAAAACAATATACCACAACACAAAGCATCAAAGACGGCAATTGACCCAAAGAGTCCCGGATACCCATCCAGTTCATGACGTAAGGCTTAGACCATATCAGCTGTCTTCTTGCTTTTCCCCTTAAGACGCTATCATCAACAGATCTATTCTGACTGTCCCTTCTATCACTCAGTTTCACATCCATGGAACTTTCTCCTCTTGCATCTGCCACTTCTGTGACCTTATCCCAACAATAGAGACAATTACCTCTCCCATCCCTTTCCACACCCCTCCTCATACTTGTCCCACTCCCATTCCATTTGCTCACTTGGTCCACATTCCAAATCGATCCATCTTCTATTCTGACAGCATTGGCAAACACTTCTCTTGTTCTCACCGTGTCTGAAAATGTAGATCCTCCTTTACCAGGCAACACCCCTTTTTTGATCCTCACCAAATCACCTGGCATAAATCGCACATTTTTTACACGTGCCACCTTCTGCTTCCTTCCTTCAGGAATATCATTCTTCATCTTTACCCATTTTTTAACACATTCTGGATTCCATGCTGTATTAGGCTCCCTCCCCCTCATGATGATGAAATGGGACTTTTCAGTATCTCTTCGGACAGATGTTCGGATATTACACAGTTTGTCATCAATCACTGCACTAACATCTAAATTGTTCATAATGGCTTGCTCTGTTGCCTCTACCAGAACTCTGTTGCATCTTTCTACCATCTCATTGGTCTGGGGGTGCTAGTTAGCTGAAAATGTCCTCTATATGCCCATGCAGCTGGTATATTTCTTCATCTCTGAACTTCTGCACTGAATTGTTGCTAATTATCCTTTTTGGATACCCTTTTCTCCTGAACACACGTTCTAAACACGTAATCATATCACCGGAGCTCACCATCTGCACTAATTAAGCCTCAACCCACTTGGAGCAATAATCTACCATGACAATAAGAACCCTCCCCTCTTTGCCAAGTCGGTAGTACGGCCCAACAATATCTATCCATAACTGCTCCCATGCTTCTTCATGTCTACTCATGACTGTGATGCTGGGAATGCATCAGAGGGACAGGGCCTCCGTATCCTTGTCCTTTACTGATTTTTATCGTGTGTTCTGTCGTGTTTTCTGTGCAGGAGTTCATGTGGGACTCCTGGCGGTGCAGCTCTCTCTCTTTTGGTTTGGTGAACAGACCCGTGGGATACCCTTATGGCACCCATGGGTAGGGGTAGAACCCTGTGCCCCTAGTGTATGTTTTTGGGCACCTGTTTGTTTGTTTGTTTATTCATTTGTTTGGTAATGCGCACCAAGCCCTCAGGTAGATCTTAAAACTTAGTTACAGTAGAAGGTAGCAATCCATAGAGCAGGTAATTGCACAAAAGGGAAAAATACAACATAATAGGTACATGTGTGTGACCCAGAGAGCAAGGTACAGGCTGGTGGCAGCTCCGTGTTGAAATGACTGGTGCCCTGAGCGTCCTCCATTTTGGGATGCCCAGGCCCTGTCACTGGAATCGGTAGATTCCGGATGGAGACAAAATGGCCCCCCTGGCCTCTTGCCTTCCATCACCTGTTACCGCGATCTTCCCGAAGTCCCTCTGTCCCTTCCCCCTGACTGGCTGTTGGGTGGAAGTTCCGTATATGGTAGTGTGGGGAAGTGCCGACCAGACTGGCTGGAGCTTTCTCAACGACCGTATGTTGTGGGTACGCCTGTGGGTGGGACCTGGGTGAATGGAGTGTGTGACGAATATACATTCTATGTTGTGACTGTCTAGTATCTGGTGTTTGACACAATGGTTGAGACAGCCCTGCCCGAAACTGGTATGAATGCAGCTTGGAATGTTGAATGGCTCGGTACTTGTCCCAATACACATAACTTGTTGTGAGTGTCTGGAGAGAAGTGAATGGCCTGAATACCTCGTGTGCCTGATTGGCTGCCTGCCTGCATGAATGCCCGTAGTTGAGATTGGATGCTTGAGGGCAACCCAGCGGAATGAATGGGAGGTCAACAGTATATCTGGGGACCTCTCACTGCTTGGAATCGAGTACGACGACGGCTGGACGAGAAGAATTGCTGTTGCTCTCCTTCACAATCTGAAAGCTGCTGTGCTTCAAGAACTGACCCAGAGAGGACCTGGTAAGGCGCCCTCTTCCCGAGCTATGAGGGACCATTGTGCACAGCTGATCTTTGCCTAAGCTCCCTGGTAAACAGACCTTCGACAGGCTGCCGACCCAATACGGGGACTGCTGCGGAACTCCAAGGAGAAGTGCCCGGACTGTTGTCTGCCACTGTTGACGACTGCCATCGCCGACTGGAGCCGTCGTTCTCCTGTTGCCTAAGAAACTTCATTGAGCCAAGGACGCTCTCGTCTGCATCATCGCCGCTGTATCCTGCTGGAGAAGGCCTGACCGTCGACGCGCCGAGGAGCATCCACCGGTGGGTTTCCCGCCACCCGATGATTCGACGCCCTTGCTGGGCCACAGTTCTTCAACTCTTTGCAGTCCAGAACTATCAACACTGAGGTGCCCCGCACGCCTCTTCCTTGCAGGACGTTTACGCTTTCCCGTCAACGAGCACCGTTAGGAACGACGCGGCCAATTCAACATCGTAGCTCAACCTGTTCTCCGTCGGACGTTCGACGACCCGTGACTCCTGCCTGAAAGGGAGGACACTCAAGAAGGGTTGTCGATTTCCCTGACGAGGAACGCTACAACACCAAGGTACTTTGGGGTTGCAGAACTATTGGGAAGTCTAAGGGTGACCAATATATGGACTGGGCTTTTATCTTTCTTCTACAGGTTGCCCAGGTGGGGGATCTCCACACAGAACTGTGTTTAACGGTAGTTACCAATATTCTGCCTATTGCTCAACCATCCTGCTTTCCTTCTTCTCTCTACTGCTGGTTTCCTCTTTATTTTGATCTGTGTGTCATTCTGACCGTATGCACTTTAATAAGATCTAATA
The DNA here is from genome assembly GCF_040938575.1 of Ambystoma mexicanum. Taxonomy (NCBI): domain Eukaryota; kingdom Metazoa; phylum Chordata; class Amphibia; order Caudata; family Ambystomatidae; genus Ambystoma; species Ambystoma mexicanum. The sequence continues at coordinate 969,576,877 of NC_090937.1, forward strand.
ACGATTAGTGGTATCACTTTAGAATTGTACATATTTAAAATTGTTGATTTTCTGAGTACAAATTGAGTTATCGTGATTGTGTATATGACCTTAAATATTAATTATATAAAGACTGTGTTTTAACCGATCCAGTGTGTGGACATTCCTTCGTGGGTGCTCGGGGACTACACTGTACTTAAGAATCAGCTCACATCACCTCCTGAGAAGCTAGGCCTTGATTGCTCGACTATGTTACCATAATAGAGAATCTTGGCAGGGGTCTCTGTGCCTCCCCTCTACCATATAGAGAGCGGACGTGCAGACCCCCCCTCCGGTCTTTACAATGATGACTAAATCAGCCTTTCTGCACCTTGCAACTCTTGTCTGAGTCAGCTCCTTATAAATTTCTCTACCTTAATATCTAGTCCTGGCCACCAATACTTGTCCTTCTACAGAGCATTCTTCTCTAACCTCCCAGAACAGTGATATCCCAGCATCCAACTTACTCTTGGCTGGCCATCCCCTTTCTGTGTACATCGTCACATTCACTAACAATTCATCAGTCTGAAGTTCCTCCACCCACCTCTCCTTGGAAATAACATGCATTACTACTGCCACCATATAAGCAACATCTTCTTTTCCCCCACCATCGCATTTCAACGACAGTCTGGAGAGGAAATCAGCCACCCTATTTTGTACCCCTAGTAAATATTTGACATTGAAATTGTAATCCTGTAACATTATGCGGCCAGATTTTGAAGATGCTGCAGCTGGTCGATCAAACCCTTGGGCTTCACCAGGTACAAGGTGTTACAGTAATCCAACCGGCTGGGCACCATGGCCGGAACCACCAGAGGACGAAGCGTAGCTAGTATCAAGGGGAGCACCCTTTTTTTGTGTTTTTAGGTGAAAATGACCTGCTTTGCACACTGCAGAGATTTGATGATTCGTGGAAAGGGATGCCGAAAGAATCACTCCCAAGTGCTTCACCTTAGTCACTGAAACTGGAAAATAGCCAAGAGAAGAGGGCCAGAAAGAAGACACCCAGAGTGAAGAATCAGTAGGGGCATCTACCACATAACCTCCATCTTGTCTCCATTCAACTTCAGCCAGTTTCGGGTCATCCACTCTCCAACGGTCGTCAGGCACTGATCAAGGCGCAACGACATCTCAGCCTGATCAAGATCTAGACGGATCAGGATCTGAGTGTCGTAGGCAATAAGCATTGCACTTGACGCCGAGGGAGCGGATGAGGCGAATCAGAGGCCAGATGTGGATGTTGAAGAGAATGGGCGACAAGGCAGAGCCCTGAGGAACCCCGCAGGTAAGGTGGCAGGAACTAGAGAGAAACGGCGGAAGGGAAAGCACCTGTGTACGATCGGACAGGAATGAGGAGAACTAAGCTAGCACCTGGTCAGAGATAGCAATTTGGGCCAGGCGTGTCAGCAGGGTGGGGTGGTCAACAGTGTCAAAAGCCACTGACAGATCTAAAAGAAGCAGGGCAGTTAAGTCCCTACAATCCTCAGTGAGGTTTATTTGGTGGTAGGCATTCGATATGTCTAATATCTTGAACACATCCGTTCCTTCTATGCAGTTTAGCATCTCAGAGATAATTGGTAAAGGAAATGTAGCCACTTGCATACTTTTATTTAAATCTCTCAGATCTACACAAATTCTTAGCTTGCCGTTGTTCTTTACATAAATTCCACTCTCCTAATTTAGGCGAGAAACTCCCGATTTTGTGATTAAAAATGTGTTATTTAGTATTCTCTTCCTCTTATACTAATTATAACCTCAATACAATTCTATGAGAAAATTACATTCTCCTGATTTCTGTGATGAAATCTCCCTCTCAGGGCTCCAGAATGTATGCCTTTAATACCACCACTGTGGGGCTCACCCACTGGGAAGACTCAACCTTCTCAATGATTTTTTTCCTTTTCCAGTCCATCTAATTCTTGTTCCACTTTATCTATCAATGAAAACGGGATGGGTCTGGCTTTTTGTGAACTACTGGAATCGCATCCGATTTGAGAATAATTCTGTGATCATACCCCTTAAATGAGCCCAATTTAGCGTGGAACACATCAGCTACTTCCTCGCTTTTATGGGCATCCCCTGCCCTACAGTTCTCGAAGCTAGTCTCGTTATCTTCCACAAAAATGACTGGATCAGCCTCACATGGATCCAATCTGATTTTCAAATTTGCTTGGTCTTTCCAGCCCAATACATGTACACCTTTCTTCACAATGTAAACCTTAACCTCTGCTATGGAATTCTTGAATCAAATAATCACCCTTTATCGAGCCAATCATGTGAATCTTGGACCCTTCAAATTCTCCATGGTTTCTTATGTCCGGTTGGTGTAGCTTCACCTTGAGACCCTTACTCATAAAATCTTCCCACTTATTCTTCGTTATAATTGTTTAAGGGGAACAGTATCGACCATCACTTTCAAACTCCAATTTTCTATAAGTATCTCAAACCTAGGGCACATCAACTCTTCACTGCTTCTGAACCTTCCTGCACCACAGATACTCGCTTCATATTCTGCATACTATTACATAATGACTGTAACGCTCACCTGATTCCCGCAGAGGCGCCGGTCTTGGCTGGGTGAATGCCGTATCTTCAAAGGTGATGTGTAACACACGGTTGGCTCTTTGGGCTGGACCGCTGTGCACTGTATGTCTGACTCGAAGAGTAAGATGTCTGCAGATAGAAAATATGGGATTAATGAACTGGGGTTATTGGGTGCCTCTCTCCTCTTCCCTTTCTCTTCTCCTGTAGAACCCCAGAGGTTAACGCCCTCACCTTAGGTAAGTGAACGCCGAGCTCTCCATCTGCCTCGGGGCAGGGTGCCGTAACCAGTTTCTTCACTGGATAAGGGTGCAGGCCTCTTGACCTCAGAGGACTGCTGTCCGTCGTTAACTGCACGAACGGTAAGTTCTGGGCACTTCAAATGTCTTAAAAGTCTTTTGTAATGATATCTCTTGTTTTGCAGGGTTCCGGCGATGGCGGATGGCGGGCTGATGAGAGTTGAGGATCGAACCCGCGTGAGGAATAGAAGCGCCTGGAAGCACGTAAGTAAGTGCTTGTAGCCTGCTTCACAATGCGCACTAACTGTCCCTTTTATCTTGCAGGTACAAGTTCGGAGCTTTAGAGAAGCTGAAGGGTGCTGGAATACCCACTGGATTCGGCGTGGGAAGGAGTAATGGCACGTGAGTAATAAAGTTGCCCAATGTCTTTAAACGCACCTTCTTTTGTCTTTCAGATGCGGGATGCAGTGCCGAAGGCCTCCGGAGCGTGCGAAGAGCTGGTAAGCTTTTGTCTTTCAGATGCCGGAATGCAGTGCGAAGACCTATGGAGCATGCGAAGAGTAGGTAAGCCTTTGTCTTTCAGATGCCGGAATGCAGTGCGAAGACCTCCGGAGCATGCGAAGAGTAGGTAAGCCTTTGTCTTTCAGATGCCGGAATGCAGCGCGAGGCGTTGGTGACAGCCGATGGACCAGGTAAGAGATGCGCTGCCACTGAAGACCGTAGTGCTAACCTGTTCTTTCTTTGTCTTTACAGGTGCTGCTGAAGACTGGATTCCAGGATGGTAAGCCTTTGTTCCCTTAGGCCCAGGATCAGAAGCAGAAGACACGATGAGCGTTCTGCTGCAGAGAATGCAGAATAACGCAAAGCAAGATTCATCCATCGGATGTGGTTTAAATAGCCTCCTGTAGTGCTTAGGTGTCTCCTTCCACAGCCACGCCTAGGTAAGAAAAGAGTTCCTGCTTTCCAGAAGAGTTCCAGTGTTCTGAACCTAGGGAGTGGCTCCTGCCCCACCCAACAGGAAAAGTAGTCCCAAACAGAAGAGGATCAGGGGCTCAACTGGCAGGTAAGTAAGCAGCATGGTCTGCTGCAGGTAAGTCCACCCAAGCATTATGAGCCCGGCGCTTCCAGCGCTGGGACTGGGCATCTTTATGAGCCTGGTGCCACTGGCGCCAGGACAGGGTCCAAAAGGTCCCAATTGGGACTGGCTGGCACTCGGAACCGGGGTTATGGGTCTGCTTCCAAGGGAGTTGGGCAAGTCCTGATCTTTTGGAAGCAGAGATCATGACAGCACCCCCCCTCAAGGCCCCTCCCAAACCGGGCTTCTCCGGGGGTTTGGGCTTGTTAGGAAATGTTCGATGAAATCTTTTGATTAGACGAGGAGCGTGGACATATTCTGCAGGTTCCCAGGATCTTTCTTGGGGACCGTAGCCTTTCCAGTCAATCAGGTAAAATAGTTTAGATTTGGAGATCTTGGAATCCAGGATGCTTTTGACTTCAAACTCGAGTTCTCCATCAACTAGAATAGGTTTTGGAGATTTAGTTAGTCGGGTTTGAGGTTGCACGGGTTTTAATAGAGAGACGTGGAAGACCGGATGTATCTTCAAGTGAGGGGGCAAGTCCAACTTGACCGCTACTGGATTTACTATGGTAGTGATGGAATAGGGACCAAGGTATCTTGGGTTGAATGTGCGTGGTCCTTTTAGAGGTAGATATTTGGTGGATAACCAGACTTGATCTCCTACTTGATATTGGGGGGCTTCCTTCCGATGTTGGTCTGCTCCTTTCTTGTATTGTTCTTTAGCCCTTTGAAGGTGAGAAACGGCTTCCTTAAAGGCTTGGGTGATTGTAGAACGCAGGTGGTCTACTGCTGGTGTTCCAAGATCTTGGAGTGGATCCAACTCCGAGGTTCGAGGGTGACTACCGTATAAAAGAAAAAACGGGGTCTTCCCAGTTCCCGAGTGGACAGAGTTATTGTAGGCATATTCGGCTATCCAAAGGATATCTTTCCAAGTTTTTTCAGTTTGTTGTAGCATGCAGCGCAATACTGTTCCAGAGTTTGATTGGTCCTCTCGGTTTGTCCGTCCGTTTGAGGGTGGTGGCTGGTCGAAAGTCTCACATCAATTTGAGCCGACCGACAGCAACTTCGCCAAAAATGAGAAATAAATTGACTACCTCGATCCGAAATGAGAACTGAAGGAAAACCGTGCAGTCGGACGATGTTTTCGAGAAATTCTCGGGCCAGAGTTGCTGCTGTTGGTAAGCCTTTGAGTGGAATGAAATGCGCCATCTTGGAGAATAGGTCCACGATTACTAGGATCGTATTGTATCCGGAGCATGGAGGTAGATCGGTGATGAAGTCCATAGAAAGCGTATACCAAGGGCGAGGTGGGATGTCAATAGGGCGTAAGAGGCCGGCTGGTTTTTCCTTTTGACTCTTGTTTTGGGCGCATACTCCACAGGACATTATAAAGTCTCTGATATCTTTTTTCCAAGACGGCCACCAGAAGTAGCGCTTGATCTTTTCCGAGGTCTTGGTCATACCGGGATGTCCTTCCATTAAAGAATCGTGATAACAAGAGATTACCTTTTTCTGTAAATCTGTGCTGGGCAGGTATAACCGTTCTTGGAAATATAATAGGTTGTCCTTCACCGTAAAGTCCTTTCCCTGCAGATGCCAATTCTGTATGTCTGCTGGAGTTACCAGTAGCCTGGCTTTATCCTTAACTTCCTCTATGGATTGTGTGGCGATTACACCTAGAATTCTTTGTTCGGGAATGATAGGTACAGGTTTAGGATTGATCAAATGTTCTTCCACTCCCATCCGAGAAAGGGCATCAGCTTTACCGTTTTTTGTACCAGGTCGATAGGTAATTATGAAGTAAAACTCGGCAAAGAATAGTGCCCAACGGAGTTGCCTAGAGGATTGAGCTTTTGCGGTTTTCAAATATTGCAGGTTTCGGTGATCTGTAATCACAGTAACGGTGTGTCGGGCCCCCAGAAGATAATGCCGCCAAGCCTTAAAGGCGGACTTGATAGCTAGAAGTTCCTTATCAGTAATAGTGTAATTGATTTCAGGAGGCGAGAATTTGCGGGACCAAAATGCCACGGGATGCAACTGATTGGTTACTGGGTCCTTTTGTGATAGAACTGCCCCCATGGCAAGGCTCGAAGCATCAGTTTCAACGATGTAGGGGAGTTCTGGGCGAGGATGTTTTAAGATCGGTGCAGAGATAAATCTAGTCTTCAAATTCTGGAAAGCTTGTTCCGCCTCGGTAGACCATTCAAAACGTTTGTTTTTCTTTAACAAGGCGGTGATGGGCTGGACTATTCGGGAGAATTCGGGGATAAACCTGCGGTAAAAGTTAGCGAAGCCTAACATGCTTTGAACACCTTTTACGGAGGATGGCGATGGCCATTTGAGAATTGCATCGACCTTCTTTGAATCCATACGCACTCCGCTAGGTGATAATATGAATCCCAAGAATTCAACTTCAGTCACGTTGAAAACACATTTTTCCAACTTAGCGAAAAGTTTGTGTTGACGCAATCTCTCGAGGACCATTTTCACGTGTTTCCGATGTTCAGTTTCCGATGAAGAATAAACAAGGATGTCGTCAATGTAAACAACAACACACACATCTATGAGCTCTCTGAGGACATCGTTCATAAAATATTGAAAGGCGGCCGGGGCATTGCAAAGTCCGAAGGGCATGACCTGATATTCAAATAGCCCATACTTGGTGCGGAAGGCCGTCTTCCATTCATCGCCCTCTTTTACTCGTACCAAGTGGTAGGCTCCTCTAAGATCCAGCTTTGTATATATGCATGCTTTTCTGACTTGGTCCAGGAGTTCAGGGATCAAAGGTAACGGATATCTATTCTTAACGGTGATCTGGTTCAGGGCGCGATAATCTATACAAGTTCTAAGGTCCCCTTCTTTTTTTGGAACGAAGAACAAAGCTGAGGAAGCAGGGGACTTGGAAGGACGAATAAACCCATTCGCTAGGTATTGATCCAGGTATTGTCGGAGGTGAAGATTCTCAGGCTCGGTGAGGGCATAAATTCTACTACAAGGAGGAGTAGATCCAGGTATCAGGTCTATCTGGCAGTCATAAGACCTATGAGGAGGTAGAGAGTTAGCCTGATCCTTCCGGAAAACATCTTGGAATTCTAGGTATTCAGGAGGTAACTGGGGAACCTCCGAGGAAATTGCTGCCAGTGCAACACCAGGTCGAGGGTGACAAGTAGAGACACATTCTGGAAACTGAACCGTTCTTGCTCGCCAATCAATCTGAGGATTGTGCTTCTCTAACCAAGGAATTCCTAGAATAATCTGGAACTGAGGGGCCTTGATCACATCGAACACGATCTTCTCATGGTGTCCATCTTGACTTACTAGCGTCACTTCTTGGGTGGTATGCGTTACTGGTCCGGAGGCTATCTCCGTACCATCCACCGTAGTAATGACGTCCTGTACAGCCTTTGGACAAAGAGTCAGATTCATCCTCAAAACCATTTCATGATCCACATAATTGCCGATGGCACCGCTGTCGACGTAAGCTTCAATCACATGTAATCGATCCAGATGTTCAGGGCTAATGAGGACCATAGGTATCACGAAATGCGAGGTCACGGAACTGGTTTTAACGCTCGGCAAGAGGACCTCTATTCTTGTCGGGCGAGGTTGTTTCCCTGCTCAGAGTTTGTGACCCTGGTAACTGCAGCTCCTACTGCCTTCTTGGCTGGTTTCACCGGACAGTCTCGAAGAAAGTGCCCCGAGTTTCCGCAATAGAGGCATAATTGCAGCTGTTTTCTCCTTTCCCGCTCCTTTTGTGTTAGTGGTCCTTTCAGGCCCCCTATTTGCATGGGTTCCCCGGAGTCTACTCCTTTGGTAGGAGTTGGTGGTTTGGAAAATACTCGAGCATCAAACTTGGAACGATCGGCCTTCCTGTTCTGCAGTCTGTGGTCAATTTGAACGACTAAGTCAATATAGTCCGAACAGTCTTGCGGTGGATTCACTACTTGGGCTAACACATCTTTGAGCTCTCCACGTAGACCTCTATAAAACAGCGTAATCCTTTTGTCCTCAGGCCATCGAGTTTCCACTATCAGTCTGTTGAAAGACGCAATATAAGCCAAAAGGTCTTGATTACCCTGTCGCAATGAAAGGAGCTCATTGTCCAAGGCCTGCCCCTGTGAATGTCTTGGAAAACAGTTTTTCCATACTGAGCTGAAAAGCTTGAAAATCATGGAGAACCGGATCATCTTGATTAACTAGAGGGATCGACCAGTCTGCCCCTTGCCACTAAGGTACGAAAGCACGAAAGCTACCTTAGCTTGATCAGTTGGAAAGGCTGCTGGCCGGCATAAGAAGTGCAACCGGCACTGATTAATAAATACTGCAAACCTCTTTGAGTCACCAGAAAATCGTTCGGGCGGAGCCAGAGGTACATTCCCAGGTAGGTTGATCTGCACTGGGTTCGTAGAGGATGTTGAAGGAAGATTTGCCCCTGATGCGGGTAACGGAGTTTGTCCGGCTTGTGACTGTAGCAATTGTCTAGCGAGATCGTCTGTTCGCTCCTTGGAAATAATCAGTTCCCTTCTTAGAGCATTCGTTTCCTGACGGGCTGCATGCACTTCTGCTCTTAGTTCCCCAAGTAACTGGGCTAGCTGGTCGGTATCCGAGGTTTCCATAGCGCCTGGGTGGGAGTTTTGCGGTTGGCTTTGCGTTCTGTAACGCTCACCTGATTCCCGCAGAGGCGCCGGTCTTGGCTGGGTGAATGCCGTATCTTCAAAGGTGATGTGTAACACACGGTTGGCTCTTTGGGCTGGACCTCTGTGCACTGAATGTCTGACTCGAAGAATAAGATGTCTGCAGATAGAAAATATGGGATTAATGAACTGGGGTTATTGGGTGCCTCTCTCCTCTTCCCTTTCTCTTCTCCTGTAGAACCCCAGAGGTTAACGCCCTCACCTTAGGTAAGTGAACGCTGAGCTCTCCATCTGCCTCGGGGCAGGGTGCCGTAACCAGTTTCTTCACTGGATAAGGGTGCAGGCCTCTTGAACTCAGAGGACTGCTGTCCGTCGTTAACTGCACGAACGGTAAGTTCTGGGCACTTCAAATGTCTTAAAAGTCTTTTGTAATGATATCTCTTGTTTTGCAGGGTTCCGGCGATGACGGATGGCGGGCTGATGAGAGTTGAGGATCGAACCCGCGTGAGGAATAGAAGCGCCTGGAAGCATGTAAGTAAGCGCTTGTAGCCTGCTTCACGATGCGCACTAACTGTCCCTTTTATCTTGCAGGTACAAGTTCGGAGCTTTAGAGAAGCTGAAGGGTGCTGGAATACCCACTGGATTCGGCGTGGGAAGGAGTAATGGCACGTGAGTAATAAAGTTGCCCAATGTCTTTAAACGCACCTTCTTTTGTCTTTCAGATGCGGGATGCAGCGCCGAAGGCCTCCGGAGCGTGCAAAGAGCTGGTAAGCTTTTGTCTTTCAGATGCCGGAATGCAGTGCGAAGACCTCCGGAGCATGCGAAGAGTAGGTAAGCCTTTGTCTTTCAGATGCCGGAATGCAGTGCGAAGACCTCCGGAGCATGCGAAGAGTAGGTAAGCCTTTGTCTTTCAGATGCCGGAATGCAGCGCGAGGCGTTGGTGACAGCCGATGGACCAGGTAAGAGATGCGCTGCCACTGAAGACCGTAGTGCTAACCTGTTCTTTCTTTGTCTTTACAGGTGCTGCTGAAGACTGGATTCCAGGATGGTAAGCCTTTGTTCCCTTAGTCCCAGGATCAGAAGCAGAAGACAAGATGAGCGTTCTGCTGCAGAGAATGCAGAATAACGCAAAGCAAGATTCATCCATCGGGTGTGGTTTAAATAGCCTCCTGTAGTGCTTAAGTGTCTCCTTCCACAGCCTCGCCTAGGTGAGAAAATAGTTCCTGCTTTCCAGAAGAGTTCCAGTGTTCTGAACCTAGGGAGTGGCTCCTGCCCCACCCAACAGGAAAAGTAGTCCCAAACAGAAGAGGATCAGGGGCTCAACTGGCAGGTAAGTAAGCAGCATGGTCTGCTGCAGGTAAGTCCACCCAAGCATTATGAGCCCGGCGCTTCCAGCGCTGGGACTGGGCATCTTTATGAGCCTGGTGCCACTGGCGCCAGGACAGGGTCCAAAAGGTCCTAATTGGGACTGGCTGGCACTCGGAACCGGGGTTATGGGTCTGCTTCAAGGGAGTCGGGCAAGTCCTGATCTTTTGGAAGCAGAGATCATGAAAATGACCCTTCATTTTACATTCGGCACACGTTTGTGCTAAAGCAGGGCAGCTCCTGGACGTTGTGTAGTGTCCTCTCTTACCGCACCTGAAGCACCTATCTTTCTCTCTTGAGTCATAATTGAATGGACCCTTCTTCACAGACTTTCTCTGCTCATTACGTACATGGTCCTTGAGTCTCAGGTGCTTTTCTCCACTGGACCCTGTGCTTGTTCTTCTGCTTCATTTTCTTTGGTGCCCTCTGCTTTCATTTGTTATGCTTCCTTTTTACTGTGAAGGCGTCATGACGTAAGTCACAGACAACAGATTCAAAGTTGAAAACAGTGTTTTATTAAATCAAATGTCAGGATGGGTGCAGGCCTGACTTGCCCTATGCTAAGGTCAGATTTCCCTAACTGAACAAAACTAAGGAAAGTCGGAATCATAAAGTTCAACTTAAAAGTCTGTTTGTGTCCAGAACCTATACTTGCCCTCACAACTAAGCTAAACAATGTGTGGGGATGTCAATAATAAAAGAAACGGTGATCAAACGAAGTTCCAAGCTTCTTTCAGCTCTTAGCTTGCTTTTCAGCTCCCCTTCCCCAATTTCAAAAAAGTTCCACAAATCCTTGGGGTTCCCTTCCCAGGTTCAAGACAACACAGGTCCAAGGAAATGGGTCTTAAGGGCACCATCTTCAAGATTGCACTACAGTTCATCAAGCCAGAGGGTGTCACGCTCACCTAGTCTCCACGGGGGCGTAGCACGTAACCGTACGAATGCTGTCTGCACTGGCGTAGCTCTGGCGGTATGATGATGTCCTCTCCCCTGTTATCAGCCCAGGAGGCGTTTGTCTGCAATGTTGAAACAAGATATTAGCTATTGAGTGGGGCTGAATTGGTCCCACCTCCTTCAACCTGCTGATGACCAACTCCTCTTCTGGCTCACCTTTTAGTTTTGTGAGGTTGGCTCTCTGTCCTGCTTGACTATCAGCAGGGTCGCAGTAAGCTCAGTCTTTCCCCGGACAGTTACTTCACTGGTCCAGAATGGCTGTTGCTGTGTCTGGAATATCTGGATTAAGCAGGTAAGTCTCTATGCCAATGGATGCTTGGTATAGGTGCTCAATGTCTTTATTTCCCAAGGTTTAAACGTGTTTTGTCTTTCTTGCAGGCGCGGTTTCGGGCAGAGGTTTGGATGAAGAATTGACTCTCGTAGGATGCTGATACCTCCAGGTGAGTACTAGCGCGGGTGAGTGGCGCTGGATGGCTGAATAATGTTTTTTTTTTCGTGTGCGACTAACCTGCTGATTCTGATTCTTCTATGCAGGCGCGGTGCGGCCCCAGGATGATGAATGGAAGAACCGCTGCGACGTATTCCAGAGGAATGCAGATCCCCGGGTGAGTATTGGATGCCTGTGTGGTTGCCCTCTTCCCAACAAGGACGGCGATCCGAATGGATGAGAATTGCAGGTAAGGCCTTTGTCGCTGTAATAACACCTGTTCTTCTCTCTTTCTTCTTTTCAGGCACCGATGGATGGAAATCTCAGAACGGGCGTGGCTGTAGAAGCTTGAGGACAGAGCAGACCCGGTGAGCGTTATGCTGCAGGAGTGCAGAATAACGCGAAGCGCGTTCTGCCTGCAGGGTGTGGCTTAAATAGCCTTGCAAGTAGTTCCAGGGAAGTAGTCCCTTTCCCCCACCCTGCCTTTCAGGTAAAGTAGTCCCGAGGTCACGCCCTCGATATGCAGAAAGGCTCAGCCTCACTAGGCTGAGTAAGTAGTCCATATGGTTCAAACCATCTTATGAGCCTGGCGCCAATGGCGCCAGGACTGAGTCCAGGAGGTTCTGGGACACTCCTTTGGGGCTTGATAAGCCCTATTGGGTGTCAATGAATGGGGTGGGCCCATCAGTTCCAGGGGTTTTGGAGCACGCACCATGACAGAGGGTTCCCTTCCCCAAGACTCAAAAGTATCAACTTATACTAGGTTTCAAAATTCCAATGTTCAACACAACTCCGGGTCAACGTGACACTCCTTCTGGATTGCATCAACAGTTCACTTAAAGTGCCCATTCTTGATTTGTTTCACAATGTCTTTATCTTTCACAATGCAGGGTTCCCTGGTCTCGGCGCAGTTGTCAGATCACATGGTCTACCCAATACAGGTTGCGCAATCAGGAACCGAAGGTTCTTCAACCCATACAGGTTCTTTTATATTTTCCCCTGTATACTGATTCATATTCACTTAGCTTCTCCTTGTCGGCCTTTTGGCTTTATGTGCAGGTTTACATTCTCTTGGCTTCTCCTGGTTAGCCTCCTGACTTCACCACAATGTATCAGACAACTTCTGCCAGTCTTAGGTCTTGCAACATAATATCTATTCATAAAGTTCACTTTGGGGCAGTCCTATTTGTTCCCCACCTTTCTGTCGGGCTCTTTCGCACTTGCACACTTATTTCGCATCTTTTCAATTGCCACTTTTCCATTTGACTTTCATAATCTTGCAGCTTTGCCCACGTTTTCATTCTGTTCGGTATTCAATATTGCTTAATATTACCTTTCAAGTATTTCTCACTTGCTTGATATTAAGAAATGTTCAATTCACTATTCAGGACTAGGTCCAAGTACTTTTAGATAATTTGGCATTCATAGTTCACTTATTTCAGTTTGTTCGGCATTCTCAGAACACGTGTCAGCATTAGCGGGGCGCTCTGGACAGAGTGTCTCCTGCATTACACTCACCAGTTATGTGCGACCGCTCGCACACAGGTCTCTCCTCGCACACAAGTCTTTCATCTCCTCGATGTGCAGCCCCACCTCTTATACTCGCTAGGAGTATTTCTTTTCTCGCAATAATCACATAGCTCTCTACAGTCCTGCTTCCCCACAGCATTTGAACCACAAAGGAGATGAGGACGTTAAGTGATTGGGCATGTGGCGACTGCACGTTTCCTAAGCCAGTTGTCGCCTGGGTGAAATGTGTCGCCAGGAGAAGGAAAAGTAAAGCATGCTGTCCCTTCTACTGGACCTGACAAGAGGAAGAGCACAAGAATGGGAGGCTGACTCTGCTAGATGTCTGACACTGACTCAGTGGACACGAAAGATGGACAGAAAACATCCCTAGCTTACAATCAACGGACACGAAAGATGGACAGAAAACATCCCCAGCTGACAATCAAATGCCAGTAGTGAAGAAGAGCACAGTAGTGTGGCTAATACTACCACCAGATCTAGCATTACTAGGTAATACACCCTGACCTTCGGAGCGAGCAGGTACATGAGCAGAAGATGACTACAGCCCAAGAAAGGAACAATGTTGGAACGAAAGACCGAGATTTCCAATAAGTAAAATTTAATCCGGGAGAGAGAGGAAGAGAGAGAGAGAGAGAGATATCTCCTCATAATATGATAGTGAGTCCAAGTTCCTAGAGTGCACTGAAGGAATCGTGTGTTGAGGAAGCACTGGATCAGTGAGTCCAAGTTTCAGGATTGACTTTCAAGAATTCTTTGATGAGAAAATGCTGCATACTGGGAAGCTGAGCCCAAAGTCCAAGAACAAAGTAAGTATTGGAAAACTGCTGCATGCTCAGATGTCGATGCTAACGTTCCAGCACAAACAGAAAAAGCAAACTATTGGACAAGCTCGGCTAGCGAGTGCAAATTCCCAATACGAACTGAGAGTTTTTTTTTTTTACTATTGCATACTGTGTTATTCAGTCCCCTTTAACAGAACCATCAGACACAAACTAATTTGACAATCTGCCATGTAGAGAAAATGAAGTTCTCCTGAACTTAATTACACAGGTCAGCCATTGATTTGCTCCCAGAAGCTCACACTCGCCTTCCTTTTTTTCTCATTCTAGCACTTTCAGCATATTCCACAATGGTCTGCTTTAAAACCATGGATTTGTGTCACTAACATGTTTCTGCAGCTGAGCTGCACAAACATGCTTTCCTGCCTGGGGAACAGTCACCTGGTTCACACCCGCTTCCGGGTTACGATTGTGAATATGGTATCTGAAGGGCCGCTATTAGAAATGTCTAAGAAACTAGGCACAGCTGAGTTCCCTCTATTCCAGTTGAATTGATGAACCACCGTAGGAAAAGGCAAGAACAACCACTGTTGCCATTACTCTGAATGAGTACCTTCCTCCAGGTTCCTTTGATATGTATCACTTGGGAATGTTGACGTGATTACTGGAGTCCAGTATGAAAGGTCATGAATCACGGTGCTGCTAGGGAGGGAAAAGAGCAACCAGCAAATTAGCATTCCTAGTATATCCAACTATGATACATGCACGCACCACACACACTGACGATTTATGAGTAAGAAGGCTTCGAGAAGATGGTAATAAGTGCAGAGAGAATCTTGATCCCAGAACAGAGACCGACTGGTACTTTATACTTAACAATGGGTGGAGCGAACAGACAGTTTGACTGTGAAGAGTAGATCAAGTACAGCAAGCAAGTGACACTGAGTCAGATCGGTGTCTTTTTAACAGGAATCCTGCCTCATGTTAAGAAGGACTGTTCACCTGTCTTTTAAACGCGCTGAGGCAAAGCTGTCGATGTTTGTTCATGTACATTGTGCACTCTGCTGGGCATGGACAGAGAGACTAGAAGACATATTTTTGTCGGGATTTAGACTGGTCTTATTGAGTGGCAGGTGACAATGAGGCAAGGAAAATATTCAGATGGCAAGAGCCCAACGATGGACCCTAGAACACGTTAGATGAAAACAGAGTTCCGTGTAGAAAAATTGGACTGGCTAATAATCCTTCAACCTGGGGTAGCCAACCTATCACCCTCAAGATGTTCTGGCCAACGGCTCCCATCAGACTCAGCCAGCATAGTCTGTGGTGAGGGCACGAAGACCTACATGCCAAAACATCTGGAGGATGACCGTTTAGCTATCCCTGAATAAGAACATTCTGAAAGGACAGAGGATGACAGGTATGAAAGGCAAAGCAAGCAAGACAGACCGGTTTACAAGCTTCCAGCAAAGAGGCAAAACCATGAGGCTGAAGGGATCTGGGACTCGTGAGCCCGTCAATAGAGCAAGACTGTTAAAGGCATCCTGCACATGCACTTGTGCAGGGTACCAGGGTTCCTTGAAGAGTTTGGAAACCCCACTGCTAATGAATACAGAAAAGTGCCCCCATGGTCTCTTCTTCGCCATTGATCGAACAGCAAAGAGGACATATCGGGTCATGCTAAGTACATTGTCACTGCAGCAAAACTCCAAACACAGTCTTTGCATTGTGTATGGCCAAGGAACCTCTCTCCATAGGGCATGCCTATCTGTTGAACTAGTTGGGGATCTGAAGTATGGGCTTCAATCTGTACCCATCATCCACAAATTGATTCTCAAATTCAGAGCAAGTATAGGATGCTTGTTCTTGTTGGTGATTCCTAATGACGGATCTGTGAAAGGCTAGGAGCCGTGAAAAAGACTACAGTGTGAGCGGACAACTGTGATGTTACCACTGGTTGCAGCAGTTCGAGTACAACCCACTCCCATGCTCCTTGGTTCACATTCTGTCTTTTCCCGCTTGCTTGATTAACGTTTGCTTTTGGTCAGAATATTGAAAGCCTTACCTGACAGCTACCGTGCACTCGCGGATTTTGAGGTATAATGTGCTTCTCTGCCGATTGTATTCAAGCATTACTTGGGACTGTTAAAGCAGCTAACCCTTAGTGAGATTTAAATATAGTGCTAGTGGATGTAGTGCACTGTAAGGGGTCAGAAATGAGAGATGGACACACAGTTGTAGTGTTATTAACATCAGCTGTTTTTATTAACAAAAAGGGGTGTGGATAAAGGCCTATCTTTCCCTACCCTAAGGAGAATGTCCCTTCCTACGAAACTAAAATTAAAGTAGGCTGACCTTGTGTCCAATCTATCTCTGACCCTCACACTAACATACACAAACAGTGCAAGGTAAATGTTTCTAATTTCAATTCAACAAAAATGTGCAAAAACCCAAACATATAACTTCAACAAAACAATCCTTGTGTTCGGGGGTTGGTACCCTTCCCCTGAATTGTTGTTAAGGAAAAATTGTTCAAAATGTTCTGCTTCAATAAGTCTATTAAAGGCAAAGAAAATGTCTCTTTCACTTAATCCTTTCATCAGGATGGCAACATAAATGTTGTTCCCACAACACTGGTTGGAATATAGCAAAGATATTCTGGTTTACTCCCCTGCCATGAATATCTCCCTTTTTGTCTCATGCAGATCCCTTGCTGTACTCTCCTGCCAAGTACCTCTTCCCAAAAGGTTCACTACCTGATGTATATCTCTCATCTGGTCTTTCCGTAACATTCACATTCCTCTTAGGTATAACACAATTGCACTTCTTCAATAGTAAAACTTCATTGACTTCAGTTGTTACTTGTTCCAATTTCCCCCATACTGACATCCCATATATGAGGGTTTGATCAAGCTCTGTCAACCTTTCTCTTAATATCTCTTGGCAGTGCTTGTTCCAGGTTTCCCCCAATTGACATCTCATATCAGGACGATTGTACTATATTTCCCACCATATTCCCCTTTGCTTCTCAATTCTATTTCGTCGGTATTCAAAAATGCTTCCCAAATGTTCATTAACGTATTGGCACATACCAAGCCCCCCTACTCATTTATCTTAACTCACTGGTGTAACGTGCAGCTGCGGCACAGAGTTTCTGTTGGGTGAGCTTGCCCTTATTGGCAGTCTATTTTGGTTTCCGCGTCAGCTTTTTATTCCTTTGCCGATGGATACATTGCCACTCTACAGGACTGCTCTCCTCTGCTTCTGCTGCAAAACTGACTCAACCCTTTGAGACTAGTTATGAGATGAAAGCTGACCAATTCGCAGAAAGTGAATTGTATATATGAAGAATTGCACCTTTCAGTCATGATATGCAGGCATTTCACAGCTTGATTTACTCTTGTGCAATGACTTAAGAACTGGCTTACAAATGAAATGACGGTTTTGTATTTGGAGATGTACATTGTACATAGAAACTCTAATTTATGAAAGATGTTGTGATATGATATTTTATTTATATCACGTTCGTACACAAGTGTTTCATACCTATGACTAATATCTATGACTAATAGCCAGTGTTTTTATGGACATGGCTTGACAAAATACACATAGTTCCCTACTTTTGTAACACTCACGTTTGCACAAATTAATTTTAATGATTTCGGTTTATGAATGTGTGATTGTTTAGTGAGGTGACTGAGTTCATAACTTTAAGTGAAAGGATACACATTAAGAAGGAACCCTATTTTTTGTTGTTGTCATAGTAGCCAGTCATGTATACATTGCTTTTTTATCATAAACACATAACAATAAGAACAATGGAGCATCAATAATACAACTTAACATTTCATCAGCGAATCACAAGGGGCAATTATCGTAGTAGACAGTAGTATCATCAACAGGGCATTCCATCAACCTGCTCCGTCGGAGGTCCGATCCAGAGTGGACAACAGATAATGACCATAGGGTCCCCAAATGTACGGTGGGCGGACATGAAGAGGCATAGTGCGTATGAATGCCACTTAAAGGTTGTAGCATTAAGCCACATATATTAGCCTTGCTGACATCTGAGAAGGGGGAGCCTTCCACCAGGCCATGGCTACCCTCCTGCGAGCCAGCACTAAGAGCGACCCCACCAATGGTTCCGGCCCAACCTGTTTCCCCAACAGTAGGAGAGATTTTGGCAAGAACCTCCCTCCAGAACACAGCAATCAACGGACATCTCCAAGCCAGATTCAAAATGTCAGCAGAAACTGTCTTGCATCGCACACATTCATGAGGTGTTTCGGAGTAACAGCTGCGGTAGCTTGGCCATGGCGTAATACATTTGGTGTACGAAATGGAAGTGTACTAAATTAAGTCTTGTATTCAGAGAGACCAGATTTATTTGAAGCAATATGTATTTACAATCTGTGTTGCGAATCTCAATCATCAGACATTTTGCCCCAATGGTTGGCTGGGAGCATCCCCGTCCAATGGAATATCGGACATTAAGCTGTTAAGCTATTGGGAAACTAGGCGACCCTCACCTCGAGCCTCAATGATCTGATGTAGCAGTGAACACGTGGGCGTTTGAGCAAGGAAGGTGTGAACTCCTTCCTTCTCCGAAAATACATGAAGATATCAAGTCGGGGTAGAGCCCCCTCTACTCTTGGGCTGTTCGACTGACAGACATTTCCTCTCAGGGTAGAGGTTATCTTGTGTATCCACCCCGACCGTGGCAGTCAATTGTAAATATGCACGCTCCCTCGTGATCCATAGTGCCTACATTAAGTTTGTCAGCGATCGTATTCCAAATAGCACATGTATTCCGCACAGCTTTCCCAAGTCCCGGCCTAGGTTTGCTGAGTCGTACTATCGCAGTCCCCCATAGAGCAGCGGGGACAGAGGACAACCCTGTCTAGTCCCTCATTTCATTTCCACCAGCCCTGACTGGTGTCCGCCCACGACTATCCTGGCTATAGGGGAATTCTAGAGGGGTGCCATCAGTTTAATGAATCTGTCCCCAATTCTTGTTTATGTAATACAGGGAAGAGAAAGGGTCACTCAACTGAGTCGAATGCCTTTTCGGCATCCAACTGCACAGACACCGCCTGTGCGTCTGAGTTAAGTGCTGCCAAGATCCAGAAAAACCTCCTGAGCCCATATGAGGCGTCTGATTATAATAATGATTATAATTCTTCTTTTACAACATGCGTAATACAGGGGACCAGTTACTAAGTGAAAGCCCGGTATTCAAACCTGTGTTGCCATGCAATGTTTTGCTTCCAAGACAAACTCGTTGCCTCTGAGCTATCCTCCCGGCCCAACCAGGTATGAAGCCGGACTGGTCTGTGAGGACCAGGCCAGGCATAAGCATGAGAAGACGATTACCTAGTACCTTGACATATATCTTGTCCACAGTAATCAAAGAGATTGGGCAATAGGATGAACAGTCCTCGGGCAGTTTCTCCTTCTTGTATAACAAGGTGATGGTCACTTCCCTTGGGGTGGGGGAGAAAATCCCATACATATGGATTTGGATTATACCCGAAGGAGAAGTGGCCCCTAAGTGGTAGCGTATGCCTTGTAAAATTAATCAGAAAGGTCATTGGGTCCCGTGGCCTTGGTCCCTGGGATATCCTTAATGACTGTTTATTTCTTCTAGAGTTATATCTTGATTGAGGACCTCACGCTGGGATGGGCCCAACCAATAGAGCTCATGTCTTCTAAGTATTGTTGTATAGAAGCCAGGCAATGGGTGTTACGTGAGGCATATAGCTCCTTGTAGAAGAGTCGGAAGGCCTCAGCAGTATCTGCCGTCTCGTGTTGGAAATTCCCTTGAGAGTCCTGGACTGCTTCTATATGCCAGAGCTTCCTGTCTGCCATCAGCATTCTGGCCAGCAGGGCTCCAGGCTTATGACTCCTCCCCATACTTTGTCACTAGGCAGTCTCTGCAGAGGTATTTAGCCTCATGCAGTGCATTGTCGCTAACGCTGTCTAGTGTTTGCCTGGTGAGGGCCAAAATGTGGGTGTCTCTGGGGGCCTGAAAGTCTCGTTCCAGTGTTTTAAATTTATTTGTGTTAGCCTCCAGTTTCCTTCTTATCAGTTTTAAGATCCCAGCCTCTTTAGCCATGCATACTGTGTGAAACCAGAAGGTGTCTCACCCGTTAGTCCCCAGGGAACTGTCATCCAGGTGGCCAGGACATGGCCATCGCTTTTGGAACAATCACTCACACCTGATGTCCATTAAACCTTCCTACACGGATAAAAGGCAGAGCATGTGAGCACACTCTGAGCGAGGCAAAGCACACGAAGGAACAGCAGTTTCGAGTCGGCAGCTGAACGAGGGGAGAAAGACAGGAAACCAAGAATGGTTCGCAAGGAGGGAAAAACCCTTGACCTTTTTGGGAAGAAACCATTACTTTCAAGAAACCCTTGAGGCAGAAAGCATAAGGCCAGGAAACCAGACTGAAGAATCCTGCATTGTGTGTCGGAGATACCGAAGGCCCTCCCACGTAACCGACCAAGGTGGGGAGGAGCAGCAGCGGCCGGGGTATCGTCCTTGGCTCCAAGAACAAAGAAGAACCAGAAAGATCAACACAGCCGGTGAGTTGGGGAGACCGATGCCAGACCGGTCTGTGTTGAAGTCAAGGTTGCAAGCAGCAACATTGTATAACGAGTGCTGGAACGAACATTGTTAAAAGTGTGTGATGAAAGTCGAAAGTAAAGCTAAACTGATGAATGTTTGAACTTGAGAATGAAAGATATAATACCATTAACAGAGTGGTCCAGGAACGTGAATATGCTCAATCCAAGGTCTCTGTAAGGTATCCCGCTGTTAGGCAGAAACCTGTGCAGTTCCCTTAGGGACCACTTCAAAATGCTTAGGACTACATGTGTTGGCAGTAAACCCAATTGGTAGCAGTCTGTACCACCCAGATTTACCTGGTAGCTGTGGCTGAGCAGTCAGACTTCTTTCAAGAAGAGTTAGACATTATATAGAGTATACACATTAGGTACCAAAATGCAGTAGCACAAGCAAACACTGACCAGAGCTTTGGTATAAAAGTATATAATTATTTATTTAAAAACACACTTGTAAAAATACACTAACACTAATATGGCAAGCAAGTGCAAAACACAGTCACTATCAATATATATACATCCCTGATTACTTATCGAACAAGTCTTAGGTAAAACACCACTTATTTGCAGACAGAGGTGAGTGCTTAACCTAAGATGGCACTCCAATAAGTTACTTAAAAATGGAGGGAAAAGGCAGAATTAGGAAAGCACACAATACCAACACTTTTAAAAGAACCACAGAAAGTCAGGAAAAGCAGAGTCTACTGTAGACCAAGAAAGTTCATAGGCCAGGCCCACTCTTGGAGAGAGCAAGGCGGAATGTGTCCAAGATCACACAGTTGAATTATGCTTTAAAAGTCTTTGCAGATAGTTCAAAAAGAGTTGGATCAGTTCAAAGAAAGTTAGTTAACAGGTCCCAGGTCACCCCAGGATAGAGAGCCAAGGATTTACGGGACACCTTGAACAGTCTGTTGCAAGGGAGACCAGGCGGGACACCGTCCTTGAAATGGTGAGAAAGCTCCAGCGGGGGCAGTTGTTCCTGGCAGCGCGTGCAAGTTGGTGCTTCGTCCAGGGGAAGAGAAGATCTCGACGTGGAGGAAAGCTGGAGGTCGTTGCACTGCCAGGGAAGAAACCAGCCGCGGAGTTTCCCGGTTAAAAGGTACTAACCTTTTATTCGTGGTAGTGGTGAAGCGTGGCTAGCTGGCCGCCGGGGTGCTTGGCACGGGCGATTCGACCACGAGACGATCCAGGAAGGCGAAAAGAGGGCGGACTGGTTATCCCTACCAGTTCAAAGGAAGAAGACTCTCCGGGATGAAGATCTTCTCTATCGTCGGGAAGTGGTGAGGCGGTTCAGCAGGGCTCCACCGGTGGTGTTGTCGTTGCAGGTCGGCTCAGCTTCTCCCTCTTCCGATTCTTTGGTCCTGTGTCCACTTCTCAAGTTCCAGTCCCCAAAGCCGTGCTTTTATGCAGAAAACACCCATTCATCAGTCCTAGGAGTCACTCAAACATGCTAAGTGGTGAGCTGGGCGGCTCACCACTGGGCCAATCACACAAGAGTGCGACTTGAGTTGCCGAGGCAACTCAGTCCAGGGTGCCTAAACCCCCCTTCCACACATCCTGTAGACCCAGACAGAGTGGCACCACTTTTGGTGGCTTCTGTGCAGAAGCCCGCCAAAAGTGGAACAATGGGCTCGACTTGGGTTGGAGTTACAGAGGCGAACACAAACGCCATTTTAAAACCGAGTCCTGCCAAAAAGACCCAATGGGGAATAAATATTAAATAAATAACCCGGCGGTATCTTTAACATTGCACCAAAAAAGTGGTGCGTTTAAAATGAATGGGAAAATCCCATAGGAAATATTCCGGTGGAATATTTCGCGTGGTAACCACCGCCGCCAGCCAGAAACTCGACAAGGGGGACTGCACAGTGCCCCCTCGAAAAACAGACCCAGGGGCAATCTAATTGCCCCTACCAGTACTTCCACAATATGATGGTTTGTATTGATTCTGTTCACAATTTAAGACTAGTAAAGTCAATGGTGACTTTACATGCCCTGGGAGACAGTAGTCAGTCCCAGGGTATGGAGTCTATGTTTGGGGGTCACTATGACACCCCTGTGTTACTGCACTGAGGGTGCTGTGTAACACACTTACCAAAAACACCTGAAACCCTATGGAGTAAAAGACCCCATAGCCCATAAAACACATTACAAAGTCAAACGATATCTCAAATCATGTCTAAGAGTGGGAGAAAAAGAGTCTCACTCTTAGCAGGAGAAAAAAAATAAACCCCAAAAATCCAGCAAAGCTGCTGGGGGACTCACTAGGTTTGGGAAATTAGCCTATACAGAGAATTCTCCCTAACACACGCCAAGAGAAACAAAAGCCAAAAGATTGATACGAACATTGTGTGAAGTGAAACAAAGTGGTCCTGCAACATTTTAAGCAAAACCTATCGCACATTCGAAAGTCTTCAAGTTTGATATCAAGAGGATCCAAGCCCGAAGTTTAAACATTGTGGTAAAAAGGGGTCGAAGCCTGACGGCGGGAGACCCATGATAAATCTTGAAAGCGAGAACTTGTGCATGTGAAGATCCTGATGAGAATGAAACTTTGCTACCTGTTTGTTACGACAGGCCCGCTGCAGTAAGAGTCTGTTGAAGGAAAAGAGACTTTGGCAGAAAGGCCCTGATAATCATGCTTTAAACTGTATCCTCATGGCAGAGAAACCAGAGTGTGTCCAAAGCTTGAACGTGCTGCCTTGCCCAGTACTGAAAACGTGGGGCAGGGAAGCCAACTTCTCAAACCGTCCGGACATATTTCTTGAACACTTTTCCTGTTTGCATACATTATTTTCCCACACTCTTTTGTATTTAGAAGGAAGGATTGGCAATAAGTCCATTAGTATAGGCCCTTTTATTTTGACAGACACTCTGCAAGGACTGCGTTCTTATTATTTGATGGTTGTAGCTTGCTCCCATCCTTAGATTTTAGTTACATAGGCGTTCAATCAACCCATTGAAGTTCAATAAACACCCTTCTGCTGTGATCACTTGTGCCTGTTTTCACTGCTTGATACCATGCCTTCTTTACAATAACCCCTCCCACTCCCTGCCCCCCGAGTATAGCACTTGAAACTTTTCCATAGAGTCCATTGTTAATGCCACATAGCCTACATTGTTGTCCAGGAATGTGGTTATTTCTTCCTGAGGTTCTTTGTGGAAGACTGGGTCTTTAAGGGCTTCTGATTTGAACCGCCAGGTTCTCATACCGTTAGGCCTCCCCACAGCAAGGCATTCCAGGGTAGCAGGCGAATGGTCAGAAAGGGTCCTCTGGAGTATCTTGTAGTTCCTGGTCATGAGTTTCCCGGCTCTAGAAATCCACACATAGTCTAGTCGGGACGCCGACCCATGTACCCAGGAGTGAAAGGTGTAATCGCGCACTTTCATATGCTGTACACACCAAGCGTCCACAAACCTATACATAGTGCATATGTCAGTCGCTCTCTGGCGTGCATTGGACAGCGGTTGTACAGAGGCATTAGATCTGTCCTTGGTGGGGTCCAGAATCGTATAAAATTCACCCCCCACCTCCATAGCGCCATAGTGCCCTTGCTGGCAGTCATATATAGGAATAGCTTCATTGTTTTTCCTGGGCTGGTTGCCTCCCTGAAATTTCCAGGTGAATACTTTAATGACCATTGTCAGACCCCTGTATGTCACCCAGTTTTAGTATTATTGTCCCTGGCGATTCAACAAACTCTCCCCTCCAAGCGTGAGACTGTGATATCTTTGGGTTCGTGGACAGATTGCAGGGTTGTCAGTTGGGTTGTTATTGTTTGGAGCAATGTCCACCCCCTGCCCCATTGCCCTTGAAAGAACTCGGCTATGCACAGGGCACCAGTTCCCTCACCAATACCAGCCATCTTGATCGCAAGGAAGAAAATGTGAAAATATGTCGGTCGTCAGAGACAATGTTACAAAGGAGTATAGAAGTCATTTGGTCCATGGGGAGCCGCAGGGCCTGCTGTTTTACATTGTGGAAGGAAAAACCAGGTGTTCATTCAGGGATCTACTTGGCCCGCAATCCTGAGACTCGTCTCTCTGTCGCACAGTCTTGGGTTGTTTCTTGTGTTTCTTGGTGCAGCTTTCTCGATCATGTCAATGAATGTACTTACAGCCTCAGGGGATGTGAAAGACTGCACTTTTCTTTCTTGCTGGATGCACAATTTAGCCGGGAAACAGCCTCGAGTACTTAACGTTGTTGTCTTGCAGCCTACATTTCACACCGGCAAAGGTCCTTCTGGATGCCTGGACTCCCACAAGAAATCGGGAAAGACCTGGAAGCGTCCCCGTCGAATTACAGTTCGCCCTTTAGCTGGACCAGCCGCAATATAGTGTCCCAATCACGGTAGTTGAGGATGCGTGCAATAATGGGATGCGGGGTTGGGGTGTGGGTAGCAGCCTGGTCACCGCGATCCTGTGTGCCCTTTCAATGACGAACATAGACATACACAGTCTGACAAATTGGAGGAAGTCATCCCTTCTCCCCTATGGGGAGACATTTCCCATGGGGCAGGGCTGTGCGTCCACAGTACAATAATACCCATGGGGGTGGTGCACCAGGGGAGGATCGCATGGGGAGGAAGATCATTATGGGATTAGGGACGACCATCCCCTGAGAATGCGGTATACCTCTGCTTTGGTACACCCTCACCCTGTGCCAAAGGTAAACACTTCTCCCATAATTCCCTCCAGTGCTAATATGTTTTGTTGTAAAGTCAGCCATCCTAATATATTAGACCTGATTAAAAACACAATTTGCTTTCCATACACTTCCAATACAAGTACTGTGAAGAAGGAGATGACCTGGAGTACAAAGATCACTCCAGAGAACTGGAGTGGACGGTCTAGTCTCTCACAACACTTGATTGGTCCAAGGCAATACAAAATAGCAGAGAGAAACCAACATGGGGAGAACCATCCTCCGACGAGGGAACCCGGGAGACGTGCGTCCTGACAAGCAGCGAGACGAACTGCCAGACACTGTGCACGGAGGCGAATGGGGGCACGAAGGTGGTCCAGGACGAAGACACTAAGCAGACCGTTGCCCAAATAACCCTCCCGGGTCCCGAAGACCAGGGAGCTGCTGGAAAGCAAAGCAACTGCTCGAGAAGGCAGTAGTGACCGGCGAAGGAACCACCGGCGAGAGGAGATACCTGAACGCTTTTGGAAGCCAAATCCGCAGTCTGAGAAGGAAGCAGTAACCTGCGGAGACACCACCGTCCCAAAAAGGTACCCGAACACTGACAGAGCCTCACAACGGAGCACCGCCGCTTGGAAGATGCGAAACATGCAAATAGGTACGCAGGCATGCCGAGAGTGGTAGAGGACCATCAGGAATCAATAAATAAGTACAGAACAGATAGGTCTGGGACCCCGAGAATAATTGAGAGAGAAGGAAACGGGTCTATGCTTGGCAGGAGAATAAACCAAGCAGGTAAGAGACATTGTTGCAAGTCTGGGACCCGCACCCATATAAAATCGAGAGAACACAAGGGTCTGGGACCCTGAGAGAAACAGACAGACAAGGAAAACACATATGCTTGGCTGGAGAGTACACCAAGCTGGTGTGAAACCTTAGTGCAAGTCTGGCTTACTTTTTTTAAGCAGTTTTTCCACATACAAGAAACCACATAAGGAGGATATGAGATTCTGCCTTGTGAACTGAAACAAGAGGCAATCCAGGGGAAAGGAGCCAATCCCTGGTTATTCAAATACTACTTTGTGGAAAAGAAACACTTGCTTTATTTGTTTTGGCAACCCAAGACATTGGGAACCTTTCTGTTGACAATAACACTCATCACATTATTTGTGAATATAGTGTCCTTGCATATTAGGTTTAAGTTATTAGTGTTAGGGTCCGAAGCAGGGTTGTGGACGCTGACATTTACATTAGGTTCCTTTGAGGCCGGGAAACCCCTATTAGCTTTAGGGACAGAGATGTCATTTTTCCAACTCTTTTATTGGTTAATAAAAGTCTATTACCAAAACTATGCCACCTTTGGGACCAAGCCTTACCTCTGCACTCTTACAACTGTTTTTCAATAAACTCCTCAATCTGACCAAGTCCTTGCCATTCTCAGATACCCATTAGCCTTATATTGTTCCTTTACGCTCGTCCTTCCAGATCTTCAATCTTGGCCGACACTGCCTTAATTGTGGACTCCACCACTTTGATCTTGGACACTATTGTGTTTGAGGTGTCCTCCAGCTCGGAAATCCTATTCTCGCCTCGTCTTTCCCTTTGGCATGTTTATCTAGTCTCAACTGTAACATGTTAACCATGCTAGACAGAGCATCCAATTTGGAGCCCAGGCCACCAATACGAGATTTCAGCTGGAGGAGAAGTTCCTTGATTCTGGTCTCTTTGTCACCCATGGTAACCGGGGGAGTCTCCCCGTCTCCACCCAGCTCGCTGTGCCGTTGCAGGGTCTTGGCTTTTTTCACAACTGCATCACTTTCAAAAGATAGCTTTCTCTGACTGCGATCTGTTTTTCCCATGGTGGGGGCCGGCTCCAGCAGTTGTCTTGCTTCCCAGGACGGACTATCCTTGTCCAGCTGCTGAACAGGTGCTCTTCTTAGCCTTTAGAGGATCGCCCTCTTTTTTTGGCTTGTGCATGCTTTTTGTGGACCCGAGCTGTACACCTGTGCTTCAACTAATCTCTTTGGGTTGCCGCACTGTCTGTCCTGTCTGCCCAATCAGCCTGTTGCTCTTTCCCAGGACCCTTGCCACTACCGCCCAATCGAGGGGCAAAGATGCCTGAATGTGGAGGTCTCAGCTCATGCCCCACAACCACCAGTGTGCTCCTGAGAGCACAGGTTATTAGATGTCCTGCAGGACTGGGTCATAGCTTTCTAGGTGCACGCCGATCAGAAGACCCGGCCTCGCTGAGGGCTCCTCCTCCGTACACGTTGTCCCAGCGGTTGTCTGCACGATCGAGTCGAGAGGGCCAATGGCACTCAACCAAAGTGCTTGCTTTGGGCCTCCTACTCAACCTGCACTGTGGGAGGTTTCATGCCACAAGAGGAGGTTTGCATATCCACCACTCGGCTACACCACGGGTCTGGTGTGCGATCCCTCTTCACTATGTCCACCCAAGGCCACTGCCACGCTGCCTGGAGACACGCAGCCTGATGTAGCAGCCGCCCCGAGCACCCTCCACTTGTCACAGGGTAGCCAGTCAGCTCTGGTAGTCTACCGACATACGATTGATTTGATTGATTTGGACATTTATAAAAGCGCATATTCTGTAGGAACCTAACAGAACTGCACCTGGTCGCAGATGAAAGACGTATTCTATGATTTAGCAGAATGCAAGAATAACTACCCTAAGTAGGACCAGAATCACTTATTGAAACAGATAGGTTTTTAACAGTTTTCGAAAACTGGATAAAGATTTGGTCTCAAGCAGAGATTGCAGGAGAGAGTTCCAAACACGAGGACCAAAGACAGAGAACCGTATGTCTCCCACATAGAGGTTCAAGAAGAGGGGATTGTCAGTAGTCCCTGTTCGTTTGCTCGTAAGGTACGAATTGGGCAATAGGATGAGATCTTGGAGCTCAAATACAGAGGGGCCAATCCATGAACACATTTAAAGACAATACACCGAATCTTAAATTCGATCTGCAGTTGTAACAGCAGCATATGTAAGCCTCTACAGAAATAGAGGCCTTCCGGGATAGAGAAAAGGTCATGCATACAGCTGAATTCTGAGCCACCTGCAGACGCTGAATTTGGTATTTTGGGATGCCAGCTAGAAGAGCATTGCAATAGTCCAGCTTTGCGATAGTTAAGGTACCTACCACAGTGTGGTGATCTTTCCCAGAGATAAGGGGCAGTAAAGGTTTTAAAAGCCTGATCTGAAAATACATGGACTTTTATAATTCGATTCACATGTAGGTGGCAGCTCAGGCCCGCCTCCCATACACAACCCATATTATTATATATATTTAGAGAGTGGGTGTATTTGGTAGGCAACCTGAAAAAGGCGGGACAAGGGAACCCAGATGTAACTTTGGACAACTTATTATTTGGGCCAAGAATAATAACCTCCGTCTTAGAAGGATTCAGCTGGAGTATATTTTCCAATAACCAGCATTGAATAATTTCAGCACACTGCACCAACCGTTCCACTGCCTCTGCTGGGTGGCTTAGGCGAACATAAATCTCAGTATCATCTGCATATGAGTGATACTGTAATTTAAATTGCCCAAATATATTGAATAAAGAGTGAACATAAATATTAAACAGCCGGGGCAACAGGGATGAGCCCTGTGGCACTCCACAAGTAACTGGTATTTCATCGGACACATACGTGCCAACCTTAACCTGTTGTTGAGGATCAGTTAAAAAAGACTCAAACCATTTGATTGCTTTCTTTGAAACATGAGCCAGTGACACAAGTCTGGATTTAAGTATATTGAAGTCAACTGTGTTGAATACTGCGGATAGGTCAAGCATGATAAGCATGCTAAACTCACCCTTCTCTGCAGCTTCGCAGAGGTCATCCCAGACTGTCTCTAGGGCTGTCTCGGTACCATGACCTGGTCTAAAACCA
The DNA here is from genome assembly GCF_040938575.1 of Ambystoma mexicanum. Classification (NCBI taxonomy): domain Eukaryota; kingdom Metazoa; phylum Chordata; class Amphibia; order Caudata; family Ambystomatidae; genus Ambystoma; species Ambystoma mexicanum. The sequence goes on from NC_090937.1 coordinate 969,605,630, forward strand.
GATAGATAAATATCCAGGATGTTATCTTCCAAGAAAGTCTGCAGCTGAGAAGTGACAACTTTCTCCAGTATCTTTGAAGGCCAAAGAAGGCCAGCAATAGGACTATAGTTTGTTAACATTTTATGATCCAAAGACGGCTTCTTCAGCAATGGAGTAAAGTAGGATTTCTTCATGACCGAAGAAACACTTCCTTGAATTAACGAGGCATTAGCAAACCCTTGTAAAGGCTTACTGAGCACCTTTGTGTGTTGTTTGACTAGGCAGGCCGGGATGGGCTCATCTGAATGATTAGTTGGCATAACATTTTCGATCAGTTTCTCGACAATTTCTTCAGTATCTGGTGAAAAATAGAATTCTGGTGTATTTTTTCTATGTTCAATCTCATAGTCATCATAAGGGCCAACTAGCAGAGTAGCAGTCTGAGCCTAATATTTAGTCTAATCTGGTCAATTTTCTCAGAAAAAAAAGTTTCAATCATTTGCCATGATTTGGAAGACTGGTAGACTGACATTTACACACCCGGGATTAGAGACATTTCGTATGACTGAAAATAGGGCTTTTGGTCGATTATATGCTTGATCTATCTGTTTTTGAATACATTGGGACTTTGCCAGTAGGATTTCTTCTTTATAGGTCTTTAAGGCAAGTCTTGTTCTGGCATGATCTTCTACCGTCTGTGACCTAAGCCATATTTATGCCTTTTTCTGGTACTGACCCTTTAAGAGTTTACATTTTTCACTGAACCATTAATTAATCTTTTTCTGTGTACTTTTCACTTATTTAGGGGGACAATGGTATCACAATTCGCCGTTAGCTGATGCATTCGTTTATATAATAATCATTACATGCAGGATCTTTTCCTGCCAGTGGTAAATTATAGAACAGCTCGGTATCTGTTATAAAGTCAAGCTCTTTCTTTCGACAGAGAAATTCTGACCGTGTAGAGATAACATTCTTGCTGGAGATGGCAGCAGTAGCCATATTGAAAATCACCATAGTGTGATACTTCCAACTGACGGGTTCATTCTTTAGGTGATGGAGTATGAGATCTCTTAATAGAGTAAGGTCCAAACAGTGTCCCTTTGTATGGGTTGGCAGTCAATAAAGAATGTCGAGAATATTGGTACTGTAAGGAACTCATGGTGACAACAGTAAAGGCAGACACAAGTGATCTTAGTTCCAGGATGTTTATTGAACTGTGTTGGTAGGTCGAGAAAACGCCTAATCTAAACCTAAATTAAAGATGGGAGCAAGCTTCAAAAGAAGTCTGGGATAATGTTCTTAAGAAAGTAGGAAGTGTTCTCAAATAATACGTCAGGATGCAGTAACTGGGGTCTACCTTCCCCATGTTTTAAGCACGGGACAAGGCAGGATTCTGAAGCAGAGCACACGCTCGAGCATTCCCAGCATGAGCCACCAGTTCCGCTTTCACGTATCAGCGCCTTCTGTGGTTAAGTTTCTTTTCTAAAAAAAAAGTCTCTTGCCATTGTGGGCTTGATATGCTCAAAATAATAAAGAAATGTTCCTTTCTACTTGCATGCTTGGTGATGTCTTTCACCCTTGGCTCCCCCTTTTCCGGGCGCAGATCCCTAGAAAGTTCCTTACGTATCACAACAAAGATTCAAATAAAAGTTCTAGAGTTCTTCTCCGATTTTATTTCCGTGATAGCTCTTTCGCCTCTGGGTCCCACTCTTCTGGGCTCAAACCCCTCTCGAACATCAATTTCTTTTTGCCGGATTTACTTTGGCATGCCATGCATTCGAAGGCTTTCCATCTTGTGCTTTTCTTGGTTGCATTCACGGGCCGGTGGGTGTTGGCTTCTCACGCTTGGATCCCCCTCTTCCAGGCTTAGATCCTACTCGACTGTTCGCCTCCCCCGATTGGGTTCCCTATGGCTTTTAATGCAATTTTGTTGCTGACCTTCACAACTCTTATTGGGCCTCATTACGAGTCCGGCGGTAAACGAGGCGGTAAAACCGCCTGGTTACCGCCAGACTCGTATTACCATTCTGCCTCCGTGACTCCCTGAAATACCAGGGTATTACGACCCTGGTGTCTCGGGAATTCCGGAGGCGGAATTCAGTAAATCCCCATTCCCATTGAGTCCCATAGGACTCAATGGGGAAGTGGAAACACTGGCACCATCTCGTGATGGTGCTGGTGTTTCCACGTCTGCCAGCAGGCGGGCAGTGTTAAACCCGCCAGGTCAGACCTGGCGGGAACATCACCTCCCACCTGCAGGAGTCGGGATCGGGCGGTCCGGAATTAACAGTGGCGGCGGGTTTACCGCCACTGTTATTTCCGGACCGACCGACCTGTAATGAGGCCCATTGTCTTTTTGTACAGTTTACTGTGGACATCCCTCGGCGGTGTTCACTCTTGTCAACACACTGTATTTCGAGACTTTAGATTTTGCCCCTTCTTTATCGGTATCCCTCTTTCGGGTTCACTTTTGTCAATCAGGCCTTTCTCATTCAACTCTTACGATGCAGGATTCACTTCCCTTAGCATCACAATCATCTGTCGGACAAAGACTTTCAACTGTACTGAGGATTTTACAAGACCCATGTGTGGCCACTTTGACCACCTTCTCGCCTTTCCCAATGCCTTCTGGTAATGGTTGGTAGTTTCAACAATCGGGTAATTGAGTTTCCTGAGTGATTAACCATGTGGTGCCAGACTCCTCTTTTGATGGTTTTCCCCCTTTTAGCATCAATAGCTCTTTATGCTTTCACAGTTCAGCTAGCCGTTTGCTACTTTTCGTTCAACTCAGCTCGGTTTCTTATCGACTCTCCCCTCGACTCACCGCCTGTGATGAACCGCTTGGCTTTCTTTCTCTTTGGAGTCAAGGTTGTTACCACAGAGACAAGCATCTCTCCCCGGCTTGGTTATCAATGGAGGAGGGTCTTGTGTACTGTTGACATCTGGTGCAAAACACGCTGGCTATTGTTCGCGGTCTTACTCTTCCTTCTGCAGAGGTTTCCCGGGCATTGGCTCCAAAGGTCAAGATCGCTTCTCTGCTTGCCACCCTCTCGGTTTGTGCTGTCTTTCTCCTCCTCTTGATATGCCGTGCCGAGTTAGCTCCCTCGACGTGCGGTCTGCCTTGCCCGTCTTGCGCTCTTGTGCTCCACCTTTTATCCCTGTGGGGAAGGGAAACGGCCGTCAGGTGTGTATGCTTCTGGTCAATTGCCTGACTTTGCTTGACCCTGGTGTTGGGACATGTCAGGTAATTGGTTCTGGTGTTAGTCAGTCGTCCTTCGTGATATGTGAAAGTGTTTGTGTCGGGAAAGGGGGGGTTGTCGCCGAAATGTATGGGGTTGTGGAATGAACAAACATGACCAGGGTTTTTATCGTGACATGATCAGGGGGGATTGTGGGAATGGCAGTGTGTTAATGCAGTATACTGGGGTTTCGGGAAAGAATAATTTGAGCAACGTGAAGAAGAATGGTTAGGAGTATTTGAGTAAAAACTGGGAAAACAGGGATTCTAGGATATGCGGTTTGTGCTCCTAGGGGATTTACAAGATCTGGAGGGGTTGGTAGATTTTGAAAAGGGAGATGTTTCACGAGGAAGGAAGGATGATTTGTAATAGCCAAAAAAAACCTCAGGGACTTCATCCCCCTTACCTTCTTCCTCTGTATAATACTGTGTCTCCCTTTGGGTATTCCACTGAGCATAACCCTGGGTTCCCCTACCCAGGTGATCCTCCCTCTTCCGTATACCCCTAGGGTTGGGATATGAGAGGGCAAGTTCGTCATTGGCCGCCTGAATAAGGGATTCCTAGGATCTACTTGGGAGAATACCCTCAGGTTTCTCACAGTACCCATAATATCTCCTACGTGTGTACAATCAACATACGTGGAATCATCACACCAAATGTTAAGGTCTTTCAGGACTAAAAGCTTTGGATAGCAAAGTGCTTCTGTCGCTAAATATGAGTCCATAGCTCCGAAAATAGACCGACCCGATCCAGGAGGTCTATAGCAAAGAATCAGTTGACATGGGTCGTTGGGAGTGATATGATGGGTACAGGCCAACACCTGGGAAACTTCGTCCCATTTCAGAGGGTGAACATTTTGCAAAATTAGACTGTTTTTATAAATAATGGCGACCCCCTCCCACCCCCTCAAGATTTTTCAACAGAGGATAGTCGCCCAACAACTTGACTATCGCAAAAAACAAAACTCTCCATGCCAAGAGAGACATTACTAAGACCCAAGATAAAGACACAGAACAGAGACAACTCGATAAGATTTGTAACTCGGTACAATACAGAAAGCTACCGAATCCAGAAAATTCGGACAAAACATTGGGACCTGCTCATGATGGACGAACACATCAGACCGTGCCTTAAGGCCTACCCAAGCCTATCCTCAGTAGAGCACCAACACTACTGAACATCCTAAACCCTACCTTTCTAGCACACAAGAATATAGCTGCCAAAGACTGGCTCAGTGCGCAAGCACCAATTGGCTTTACCAAATGTCATACCTGCTCTATGTGCAGATATGCCACACAAGTACAAATTGCAACATTTAAAGGCTGTCCACCATTTAAAATCACTGAGCACCTGAACTGTAGAACTAAATATGTCATCTATGCACTTATATGTATATGCGAGAAAATATATATAGGGAGCACTATCAGGGAAGTTCGGATCAGAATAGGGGAGCATCTGAACAGCATCCACTTGCAAGATCCAAAGCTACCCCTGGAAAACCATTGGCAACAACATCACCAAATGGAGGACAAGAGCAAGATATGGTACATCGGACTACGTACAGTCAAAGTGAGACCCAGAGGAGGAAACTAAATGCAAAAATTACGACAGGAAGAAGCCAGACTAATTTGTCGTTATAGATGTGTCAAAAATGGTCTTAACAAGGAACATGATTACAATGTTTTTTCTATAATATTACTGTGTATTTCTGTGAACACATCACTGCCTTCTGCTATCGTCCCGTTTTCCTCCTCCCCCAGTTTTTCGAACCCACCTGGGTTCTTTATCTGATTCTAGGGACACATATGACATCAGGCCGCTGTTCTTTTGAGGGCCCCTCAGCCCAACCCATTCCATTGCCTCCACTAGGGTTCTAATCCGGCAGACCCACCTAGGTTGCTCCCGTTCACACTTTCTGGATAATACACCACGGGCCTCTGGGACCGCAACCACAAGTTAACCAGGTACGCTCAAACTAGTGCCCCAGCATTCCAATACAACTGCTAAACATACATTTTCCTTGCAGCAGTACTTATTATACAGTAAGTGCCTGCACAACACACAATTCCCAAAATTCCTTAATTCAGCAATTTGTGCTCAATTGCCCCCTATTTATGGTGAGTCCACCATCCTCCCTGCTACCACTAATCAGGCAATACTTGGTTGTCACTGTAGGCCATTTGTTGACTTCACTTAGCACTTAAATATGCACTGCAGCCACAGTGCACCCCACTCTGACCACCTAGATCGGGCCCCCATCTCTGCCCATTTACAATCCTGCACACTCCATCACAACAGGCAGCATATCCTCAGGGATCTGTGATAGAGATAGAGAATTGTCCTATCCATGAAGCTCCACACTCCCATCTCTCCATAGACAGCAACAGGAACCACGTATCCCACAATGCTCCTCAATGTCTCCAGTAGAGACCTGCCTCACCACGCACATGCGCATGAAACACATTGCGTGCAACTCACAGGCACTACCCCGGCCTGACGCATGCGCATCACGCCCCTGCACTTCGCGCGTGCATCACATCTATCCGATCCCATATGTGTATCCTCTCTACATTTATTAGACACGGATCTCCCGTGACGAAGCACTGCCACGGCTACTACTAGAAACACAGGTAAGAAGCGCCACACAGCCTTCCACTCATACTCCTTTTTACTAGCTCCCAAGCCAGTTAATTCCCAGACCCAGGCCGACTCCGATCTCACCCCCCCAACTGCCTACTGAACCGTATGCTCACCGTGAGCCACACACCTGTTTATGGGGGTAATTCATAGAAATTCGCACAAAAGTGGCGCACGCGGCTGGCACACAGTGTTCCCGTGCGAATGCCTGCACCAGCCGCGTGCGCTAAAATCGATTTCCGCGCACAGCGTATTCATGGATTTTAGCCTCCAAAAGCAGCCGTGGCACAGAGTGGCGCAGCGACCTGCAGCAGCGCCAGTTACGCTCCCAAGAACGCCCTTGCGCAAGGAAAAGCCATCAAAATCCCCATTCCAGCGCAAAGGCCTGTGCCAACCCTGGACCAGTTTACCGGACTGCCAAACAGCAAACGCCAAGCGGGGAACGTGTATTACGGGTTTCGCAGTAACTTCCACACGCGAAAGGGCCTGTCGGAGGGGGGTACGTGTATAACTGTTGTTCGCGTGAATTTATAGATGCGATTGGCCTGGGTACGTGTATTTCAGGGGTGCGCGGGAAGTTTTACACGCGATTGGCCTGGGTATGTGTATTCCAGGGGTGCGCGGGAAGTTTCACATGCGAAAGGGCCCTGTGCGAGTGGGGCACTGTTTTCCTGGGGTGCGCGGGAGGTCTCACACGCAATTGGCCTGGGTACGTGTATTTCCGGGGTGCGCGGGAAGTATTACACGCGATTGGCCTGGGTACGTGTATTTCAGGGGTGCGTGGGAAGTTATACACGCGAATGGCCTGGGTACGTGTATTTCAGGGGTGCGCAGGAACTTTCACACGCGATTGTCCTGGGTACGTGTATTTCCGGGTGCGTGGGAAGTATTACACGCGATAGGCCTGGGTACGTGTATTTCAGGGGTGCGCGGGAAGTATTACACGCGATATGCCTGGGTACGTGTATTTCAGGGGTGCGCGGGAAGTTTTACACACGAATGGCCTGGGTACGTGTATTTCAGGGGTGCGTGGGAAGTTATAAACGCGAATGGCCTGGGTACGTGTATTTCAGGGGTGCGCGGGAAGTTTCACACGCGATTGTCCTGGGTACGTGTATTTCCGGGGTGCGCGGGAAGTATTATACGCGATAGGCCTGGGTACGTGTATTTCAGGGGTGCGCGGGAAGTATTACACGCGATAGGCCTGGGTACGTGTGTTTCAGGGGTGCGCGGGAAGTTTTACACACGAATGGCCTGGGTACGTGTATTTCAGGGGTGCGTGGGAAGTTATACACGTGAATGGCCTGAGTACGTGTATTTCAGGGGTGCGCGGGAAGTTATACACGCAAATGGCCTGGGTACGTGTATTTCAGGGGTGCACGGGAAGTTTCACACGCGATTGTCCTGGGTACGTGTATTTCCGGGGTGCGCGGGAAGTATTACACGCGATAGGCCTGGGTACGTGTATTTCAGGGGTGCGCGGGAAGTTTTACACGCGAATGGCCTGGGTACGTGTATTCCAGGGGTGCGGGGGAAGTTTCAAACGCGATTGGCCTGGGTACGTGTATTTCATGGATGCGCGGGAAGTTATACACGCAAATGGCCTGGGTACATGTATTTCAGGGGTGCGCGGGAAGTTTCACACGCGATTGGCCTGGGTACGTGTATTTCCGGGGTGGCAGGAAGTATTACACGCGATAGGCCTGGGTACATGTATTTCAGGGGTGCGCAGGAAGTTTTACACGCGAATGACCTGGGTACGTGTATTCCAGGGGTGCGCGGGAAGTTTCACACGCGATTGGCCTGGGTACGTGTATCTCAGGGGTGCGCGGGAAGTTATACACGCGAATGGCCTGGGTACGTGTATTTCAGGGGTGCGCGGGAAGTTATACACGCGAATGGCCTGGGTACGTGTATTCCAGGGGTGCGCAGGAAGTTTCACACGCGATTGGCCTGGGTACGTGTATTTCAGGGGTGCACGGGAAGTTTTACACGTGAATTGGCAGTGTGGGTCCTCCCAGGTGTCCCCTCTACCCCTTCCACGGCCCCTGCAGGCAGCCCACACCACAGGGAACTACCCTGCACCCCTGGTCATGTCCCGCACATGTCACGTTGCAATATGATCACCAACACATGTCTCCCAGCACCCCCACCCCACAGCAGTCAGGGGCACCTGCCAGCAGGCCCCCATACGTCTCCCAGAACCCCCACCCCCCAGCAGTGCGGGGCACCTGCCAGCAGGCCCCCACACATGTCTCCCAGCACCCCCACCCCCAGCAGTCAGGGGCACCTGGCAGCAGGCCCGCACACATGTCTCCCAGCACCCCCACCCCTCAGCAGTCAGGGGCACCTGCCAGCAGGCCCCCACACATGTCTCCCAGCACACCCACCCCCCAGCAGTCAGGGGCACCTGCCAGCAGACCCCCACACATGTCTCCCAGCACCCCCACTCCCCAGTAGTCAGGGGCACCTGCCAGCAGGACCCCACACATGTCTCCCAGCACCCCCACCCCCCAGCAGTGCGGGGCACCTGCCAGCAGGCCCCCACACATGTCTCCCAGCACCCCCACCCCCCAGAAGTCAGGGGCACCTGCCAGCAGGCCCCCACTCATGTCCCCCTGCCCCCAGCTCATGACGATCCCAATCATGGCCCTTATGGCCATCCTACCCAGCACAAAGACCCAACCAAGTATTGCATCCACCCACATAGAAAAGGCAATTACATGATACAACCCCAATGGCAAGTACGTAAATGAACACATGTTCGTCACACACACACAATGGTTGCAAGTGAATGTGAAAACCCGTATCTTGACCTGCATGAAACCAATGAGATAATACCACACATCGAAGTATGAAGAAAAAAATGTATTAAACACAACATGAATGTAATTAAAATCAAACAAACAACAATGGGAATAAAAAAATAATAGCTGGATGTCCGTGAAAGAATGAAAAACAAGAAATCATAATCCAAAGAAATCCAAAAGAAATTGTGTCCAAAGTCACAGTCCAACAAAGCAAATCCAAGGGAAAAAACAAAGTGAAAACCATTGCTCCATGGTGAAATTTTAAAAAAAAAGAAAGAGGAATCCAATGGTGAACTATATACAACAATCCAGGGTCCATGAGCCCAGCTGAAGAAATTAAACCTATCAAAAATACTACCTATTTAAAAATACATATACAGAAACGTGGTGCATTGTCCAAGCGCAACCAAAATAAAGAAAAAACGAAAGGAAACTTAACACTAAAGAACTATTTACAAGGGCAGGGGGCTAGTCCGACGGCTCACTTCTGGATGTTCCGGGCCAGGGCATCATCGAACTCGTGCTCAATGTCCTGGAGGCGGTCCTCTTCCATGGCCTCGAGGGTTCGCAGGGACGACGACATGTTCTCCTCCAACTCCCTGCGAATCGCCTCGAGGCACTCGGCCCGCCTCAGGGCCCTCCGCATGGAGTTCTCTGCCCTGACCATCGTGAGCCGTGCCTCTTCCACCCGCTGCCGCTCCGCATCTATGGCGTGGCCCAACTGCTGCCACACGGAAGACATTTCCCGTCCTGGGTCCTCCTGCCCTCTGGGCGATGCCTGCCCCTACGGTGTTGAAGGCCCTGAGCCATCATGGCTCCCACCTTGCTGCCGCTGCTGCTGTGCCTGTGCTCGTGCCATGGCTCCTGCTGCCTGCACATCCTCCTCCGGCTGGGGTGCAGTTGTTGAGGTGGCCATCCCTGCTGGATGTCCGACTCCCGACTGTGGCAGGGATCTTTCCTCCACCAGCCTGGCCGCACGGTCAGAGGCAGCTCCACAGGGCACCCAGGTGATACATGGGTGGGAAGATGGCACGGAGGACGACTGGCGCATAGGGGGTTCAGGTGAGGAGGGGGTCGAAACAAGTCCCAGTAAACGGAAGAATCCGGCCTGGCTGACCTATCCCAGTAGGCTGACATGGTCAACGAGCCATTCGAGATGACGTGCAGTCTCCTCATGAAAAGACTGCAGGTCACCTCGCATGGCCCGTTGACGCAACGCCACACCACCAAGGACAGGCTCAACCCGGTCCCGGATAGCCACGTCCGCAGGCAGAGGAAGGCCAGTTGTCGTAACCTGAAAACCGGTCTGGACGTAGGCATCCCTGCTGGTGCAGGATGATGCAGTCACAGGATCGGGGACAGGATTACACAAAGGCACCTCCGCGGCGGCCTGTGCTGCCTCCTGTCCCTGCCCTTGCACTGCACCACTAGCACCAGTGGAATCCCCACCTCCAGACCCCGTCTCTGTCCCTTGCACGGCCTCCTCCTCCACCAAACCTCCCACCAACCTGGATGACTCCGTGCCATCTTCCTCCGTCGGGCCCTGTGGGGTCTCAGCTGCCCCTTCTGCTGCCGAGGAGTCCAACTCCGACCTCCGCCTCTTGGACCTCCCCTCGGCAGCTGCGACCTGGGACGCAGCACCGGACTCCCCACTCCCCGACGAGATGACAACCTGGGAGGGGAGCCGGGCCTTGCGTCTACGGCTGGCGGTGCGATCCCCGCCGCTGTGCTCCACAGCACCCTCTCCGCCCTCTTCATCAGTTGACGCTGCAGACCGGGAGAGATAGGAGACAGGCATCAGGGCACTGTACAATGGCTCATACACACATGACTGTTGCACACAAGTGTCATTGTCAAACTTCAGACATGGCATCACAATCCCCAACACACGTCATTTCAACTCACACACACAAGCTATTCCACAGCCGTATCGCAACAGCCAGCACCATCCATACACATACAACAGCATGAGCAGGCAAAGGTGAGCCAGACAACACATGAGACACAGGGAGTGCACTAGACATGCACACACGCCACCACACTTACATGCATGTGTACACCTCCACCAAGTGTCGCAGTGATGAGATCGGCATCCATGTCACATCTGGCAATCAGTCTTCTACATATCAGTGTCCCAAGCATCCATGTTGCATCACTGTTGCACCCTTGTCAAATACACACACATGCACATGTACACGGTGCAGATACATGCAGCTGGAACCGACATACATGTGTGACACCACGACCATGCCTACTTACATACACAGTCATTCAAACATGTGTGCTCACACATCTGCATTTGGCATGCAAGCTTACACACACATGCACCATCCATGTGTCACACATGAGAGGCCTTGCATGTGTTAGCCTCACGGACCTGTACACACACATCCATACATGGCCCTACAAAATCACATGTGCAACCTGCACACTACTGGCACACCACCACACGCACAGCTTACAATCAGTATGCATGTACACTTACCGCTCGGCTCCAGACGGGTCTGCCTCTCAAAGATGTGGACGTGGAGCACTGGGGATATGCGTTCCAGGACCCTCATTTGATCTTCCGACAGGTGGCCCCGGCGCCCCTTAGCATCTGCTGCCTTCAAGAGGCGCCGGGCCTTCTTGAGGGTCCCGGACCTGAAGTCCTCCCAGCGCTTCTTGACATGATGGAATTGGTGGACTGCCACCCCCTCCGCGTGGATGGCAGTCACGATGTCCGTCCAGATCCTGGTCCGTCCTTCCTTGTCGGCACGCAAACTTCCGAAAGGGCATCATACTGCCCCAGGACTTGCTCCACCAAGACACCAACTTCGGTGGCAGTGAAGCTGGTGGCCCTCTGCCTCTCTGGCTGGGGGTTGCCAGTGGTGCCAGATGGAGATGTGCCCGACATGGCAACCCCAGAGGCAGGAGTGGGTAGGCAACTGGTTCCTGGGGCTGGGCTGTGGAGCGATGGAATCCCAGTCGGGAGTCTTCGGTTCCAGCAGGGGTGGTCACAGCAACTGCACCCCTGGCTTATGTGCAGGCAGCAAATAGCAGGGCATGTGGGCAGCAGGCAGGCAGCAGCAGATGGCAGGTGGGAGCCTGCTCGGGGCTCTGGGGGGCAGTAATTCGGCCTTCTGGGCAGGAGCGTGGTCTTCCGTGTGCTTACGCGTGGCCAGCTTGATATGGAGTGATTTGGCACGTGAAAATCCAGCACGTCTGCGTGTAATTCGAGGAAAGGCCCTTAGCGCGTAAACGCGTCAGCACACGTACGCGATTTCATTGGATCAAAGGCCCTTAGCGCGTAAGCGCGTCTGTGACGTGCGCGCGGGCATTACCCTGAACACGGGGGGTGCATGTTACACGTCCAAAAACTGCACGTCTGAGTGTCAGCTCATGTAATTGGAGGATAGGCCCTTAGCACGTACACGCGGAAGTGACGTTGGATGTGTGGGCTGGTTTTAAAAGGCACGTGTATGATGCCATTTCCTTGTATGTGCTTTTCGTGGAGAGCAAGTGGGTGAATTCTGTGCTTCTTGTCGGTTCACACGCGATTTACTTGACAGCGTTTCTAGTTCGTACTCCCTGTTACCTCTGACAGCTTTTTTCTGATTTTCTGTTGGGCGTGTTTCCTCAAACAGCGTTCACTTCTTCTTTTGTCCTGTCTCCTCAGACAGCGTACAATTCTTCTTTTAGCGGGGGTGTTGCCAACGCGCACACGTGCGTATTTTTCATGCTCTTTTTCCAGGCAGACGATGAGTTGCACACGTATTTACCAACTGTGCTTGCCCTGTGTGTCACGTACCCCTTCAGAGGTCATTGTAGGCTGCGTGTCACACGCGTACTTTCATTTTTGTGTTTCTGGGTGCCACAGCGTAGTGCGGGTTCATTTTTCCACGCACGTGGTCTATGAGGGGTTGCGTACACGTTATTTTCTGTTTTTGGGGTGCCTGAGCGATGCGTGACCCGTCATCTTTCCCCAGGGGTCACATACAGCCTTGCTAGAGCACTAGGGCATGAATTCCATCTAGTACCCTACCCCTTTGACCCCCAATTGCCCAGGACAATAGTTTACTGCAACTCCCATACGCACAACAACACCAGTGCCATGGTTGGGAGGCGACCAAGCTGTAAGGGTGGCAAAGGTGGCCGAGCCTCAAGAGGTGGGCGCGGTGGGCGCGGTAGGGTACGTGGCCGGGATTTGCAGGGTACCCCTAGCCCCCACGTGTGAAGGACCAGTCAGGGACACCCATGTTCCCCCCCACCCCCATGGTTGAGGGAAACGTGGCTGACACCATCCCTGCTCAGCCCTTGTTGGACCGGACCATTGTGGCACCTGACTTGGCACAGGGTGACTCCCTGGCTGACTTCCAGGTCGGCAAGTCTAGGCCACGTGTGGCGGTGCAAGTTGGTGTCACCAGGCCACGTGGACCAGGGGCAGCTATGTCATCTGCTGCCCCAAGTAGGCAGGGTGGGGAGGCTGCAGGGGCAGCTGCAGTTCCATCCACTCCAGCTCTGACTCTCCCAGCCAGGACAGTGTTGGTCCCAGTCCATCTTGCTAACGTTCCCCCTGACTACATCACACTTCAGCCAATGCCTGCACCAAGTTCCATGGTCAGTGTGCATTCCCACACTTCAACTACCCAGTCCACCGGTGCTCCTGCCCCTAGTGGCCAGAGCGGCGTAGGCCACTCAGGATCCCCACCACCCTTGCGCCTTGAAACACCTGTGTATAGGCGCGTTACAAATGCCATATCATATCATATCATATCAAAGAGAAAGAGGAAGAGTGCACGTCCAGTACAGGCTGATGCCCCAGACACAGCTACACAGTCCGGCACGCCAAGGAAGCATAGCTTCACTGATGCCGAACGTGATGCACTTGTGCAGTATGTGTCCGCACATGACCGCGAAATGTTGATAACTGCAGGGTGCAAGACCACACCTGATCAACGTCAGGCACACTGGCAGACCGTCGCGGACATCATAAGTGCCCTTGGAATTGTGAGGCGCACAGCTAATGATTGCTACAAGCGCTGTAATGACCTTAAACGCAGGGCAAAGAAAAAGCTGACCTCAAGTCATGCCGCTACTCTGGTGACTGGAGGTGGGTCTGCAGCAGAGTACATTGAACTCACTCTACATGAGTATGTTGCTGGGATCTACGTCACAGAGGAACAGATCCAAGGTGTGGGAGAACTGCCAGATCACGAGGCATTGTCCGGTGAGTGCACATGCACGTGTGTGTGATCCATGTGTATGTTGTGTGTGTGAGGGGTTCTGATTGAGTGCCAGGTGAGGGTGTGTGTGCCTGAGTGGTTTGGTTCACCCATGTGCTTCATCCAAAACATTCTGCGCCCCTGGATATTACAGTATCCCTTCTGCCCACAGTAGACATTTTATGCTACATCACGCCAGTTGCCCTTGAAGTGGCATCTTGCAACAACATTGTTCCGTATTTTTAAGTGTTCATTCAGGCTGATTGTTTCAATTCCCCCACTTTTAATACACATTTCTCAGCCCTATTGTCACATATGTGACATGCCTATGGTACATGCCATCTGTGTGATGGCATGTGTCATGTATGTGGATTGGACATGCCACTCACAGGCCAATGTGTGATGGCACTGCTAGCCAGCATGCAGCTCATGTGTTGCTCTTCCATCTTGGTGTCATCAGTGTCTGCCATTTGCCTCCCCTTCAAACTCAGTGACAGTGCATGCATGGGAGGGTTATAGTCATGTGGGACATGTGTCAATCAAGTACTGGTTCTGTAGCTTGTTAGGCCTAATTGTGTGCCATGGTGCTAATGCCTGTTTCCATTTTTTGCCTTTCATGTTTTTGCAGGGGATGACGCACTTGATGCTGTTGAGGCTGAGGAGATGGTGCACACCCAGGAGGGATCTCAGGCATGACCGGGCACCAGTGGGGGATGTGGTGTGGTGGTGGGGGAGAACCCTCTCTTGCTGCAGACCATTCTCTCCAGGGGTGTCTCTGGGTGCAGCTCCCCAGACCTCTATTCAGGTGTTTATTCAGATGATGAGACCTATGTGCCGTCGCAGGTAAGTGTTTCTGGAAGGGATTCTGTTCTGTCCTACACACCTGCACCAGGGGTAGAGCCCATATGGGGATGTCATTGTTGGTAGGTCCACCTTTGGTGGTTACGGATGCAGGGCCACACTCCGCAACATCTGATCCTGTTCCTGGGCCAGCAGATCAGAGGGGAAATGCAGTCCTGCAGCCTCAGGCAGTGTCGACACAGCAAGGCTCAGTTCTCCTTGCCCCAGACAGGTGTGGTGCCCGCCAACGCGGTGGCCGTACGCCACCAGGCAATACCGCATGGGAGCAATCCATATACGGTATGGCAAACCAACAGGCAGCATCATCTGAGATGATGGCTCAAGCAATGGAGAGGGTGGCCACTTCCATTGTCCCCCCAGAAAGGCAGATGGAGCAAATACAGCAGGCAACCGACTCCATTTGCCAGTCACTCAGGGAGGACATGTTGGCGTCCAACAGGTACAGACGGGCGGCCCTGGACACTCTGCGTGAAGTCATTTCTATGGAGTCCCGGGGCCACAGGGAAGCCCTGAGGGTAGAAGTCCATCACCTCAGGCAGACTCTTGTTGACCTTGAGGCTTCCACTCACACGAGGACAGAACAGCAGCTGGAGCGGCTCACACGTACGCTCTCAGCTGAGATGCAGGCAACTCGGTAGGAGGTCCGGGCATCATGTCAGGTGGTGCATGGGGATCTCCGCACTATAATCCTCCAGAACGAGACCTTCCACACCCGCATGCTTGCTGCCATGGAAGACCAGACTAGGGCTTTGCGTGGGCTGCCTCCCATAGCACCACCACCTCCTGTGGCGGCAGCAGCACAGGGTGAGGAGAGCGACCACAGCGAATCTGAATCTCCCACGATAGCGTAGCCTTGCAGGCCATGAGCCCATGGAGGTGTTTTTTTTTTCCCAGCATCCACACAGGTGGCTGTTGGTGTGTACCCTGTCCTCGGACCTCCTGGGCGGCCTCCCCCACCCACTCTGGCCCCCACATGGACATTTTTTATTTTTTATTTTTTGTTACAGTGTGTTGCCTTGTGTGGCTCCCATGGGCATCCACTGTATTCCGGCTGGGCACATGCAGGCTTGTCATGAGTTTGGGTTAGATGCTTGGGTTCGTGAGAAACACACCCCTCCTGCTTCCCGTTTCCATGGGCTTGCAAAGCGTATGCCCAAGTGACAGTGACTTACACAGTGACGTTGGACTCCCATGACATGTGTGGGCAGTCTGTAGTCAATACTGTGTATACATTCCTAGTGCATATTGTTGTTGTATTGTACACTGCATGTTGTATTGATGTGTGCTTGTGCATCCATGTCTCCCTCCTAATTTGCAGTTTCATTCCTCATGTCTTCACAAAGCCGTCTACTTCAGAGATGGAGTTCATGTTGTAAGCAGTGCACTTACAGATTTGCGTGGCACCAACACTGTACAATTGGAAGTGGTCGATGTGCTGGCATAATCAGGTTGTAAGACTACGTATCCTTTAACTTGGTACTGTCATGTTCATGCTATGTTTGGGGTTGGGTACCTGCATTGTATTGTGTTAAGTATTTGGTCATGTGTGTTGTTAGTTCTACATTGATGGGAGCATATTGTGTGTGGCCAGTTTCCATTAGGGACACTGTACTTTGTGACACTTGTGTCATGTTTTGGGGATTACTTTGGTTGCTCTCACATAGCATGACATGCCATGGTGTGTTGGGAGGCGGTGATGGGGAGGGGTTGGGTGACATGGCACTGCTGTCATGTTGTATCTTGCAAGGGGGTAATGATTTTAGCAGCATAGAATTGTGTCTTTTGATGACACAGCATTGGTGGTGTTTGTGTAGGTAGGGATGCACACAATGGAACACTTCCAGGTGAACAATCTAAGGCTGGTATGGTTGTGACAGTTGACTGTCACTTGACTCATCATCATTGATTGTCAGCTGGTATGTGCCAGGGCTATGTGCACTCCACAGGGGTGTGATTTTAGGTGAAGTAATTAGCCACCAGCTGCGTACGGGCTGCCTCACCCCGTGCCCTTTCCCCTCCCATGCGCAGCGGGCGTGCATGTGGTTGGGGATGTGGGGGCACTACCATGTCCACGGCCAGGCCCCGGCATGTTGCAACGTTGTGCAGGACACATGCTGCCACTATGATCCTGCACACTTCTGGGGGAGCGTATAACAGCTGCCCGCCAGAATGGTCAAGGGAGCAAAAGCGTGACTTGAGCACTCCGAATGTGACCTCCACTATGCCCCGGGTTGCAATGTGGGCTGTGTTGTATCTTACCTCGGGTGACGTGGTGGGGTTCCGAATTGGCGTCATCATGTGGGTGCTCAGAGGGTAGGCACTGTCCCCTGGTGAGGTAGTGATGGGTATCATTAGTGGGGTTGTGACATTGCTCAGTATCTGACATGCATGCATGTGCAGTGGCATTTATACTCACCAAGCAGTCATGTATCGCCATGCCGCCCAGCTTCTAGGTCCCGTTTTAGGGTTGACATTATGTAAATGAAACTGTCGTGGGTGGAGCCTGGATAGTTGGCATATACTGAGGTGATGATTCCCTTGGCATCACATACTACCTGGACGTTGATGGAATGCCAGTGCTTGCGGTTTCTATAGATGTGCTCAGATGCCCTGGGGGGACGTAGAGCCACATGGGTGCAATCAATGGCACCTAGCACTTTGGGGAATTGTGCCACCCCGTAGAAATCCTGGGCGGCAGCCTGCCTTTCTGCAGGTGTTCTGGGCAGGTATATGTGCCTGCGGACTGATGGGCGTGCAGTGATGATGGCCAAGACCTGGTGTAGGCAGCGTGACTTCGTGGCCTGTGACACCCCCCCCCACTATGCCACTTGTCCGCTGAAATCATCCAGTGGCCAAGAAGTGCAGTACATTAAGGACCTTGGAGTGCTTGGGAGCAGAGGGTGGGTGATGGGAGGTCATCCTCCCACTCACTGACCAGGTCGAGTATTATGTGAGGTGGAAACCTGTACCTCCCATACACCTGGTCATCAGGCATCCCAAAAAGGCTGGTTCTGGGTGTACAAATTCTGGCCGGGACTATCCTCCTCCTCCTGCAGTATCCCATGGCACTGCTGCTAGGAACGGTATATTCATCCTGGCGTCTGAGCTTGTTTGTTGTTTGCGCGCACTTTTATGCTGCGCGGGTCGACGTACGCCTGCTTCCTGCTGGCGTACGTGTTTCCGGATTGGCGCGTCTTTTTTGGCGCATGCCTTAGGCCCGTTCGATTCCATGAATACTTGTTGTATGCGAGCGTGTAAGACTTCCCGCGCACCCCAGTAATACACGTACCCCGGTCACCCAGGGCCAATCGCGTGTGAAACTTCCCGCGGTCCCCTGAAATGCACGTACCGAGACCAATCGCGTGTTAAACTTCCCGCGCACCCCTTGAATACACGTACCCAGGCCAATCGCATGTAGAACTTCCCGCGCACCCCTGAAATACACGTACCCCGCTCGCCCAGGGCCAATCGCGTGTGAAACTTCCCGCACACCCCTGAAATGCACGTACCCAGGCCAATCGCATGTAGAACTTCCTGCGCACCCCTGAAATGCACGTACCCCGCTCACCCAGGCCCAATCGCATGTGATGCTTCCCGCGAACCACAGATTTACACGTACCCCGCTCGCCCAAGGCCTATCGCGTGTGATACTTCCCGTGCACCCCGAAATACACGCACATGCTATTTTTGACGCAGCGGGTGTCCGTGTTTGTTGCGCATCCCTTTGCACGTCCTAGGGGGCCACAGTATGGGACATTAATCAGAGGTGTATATACCTGCTTTTTGTGGGCGCACATTTTGGCGCACATTTTTTTCATGCTCAGGGACGCGACCACCTGCCTTCATGTGGCAGACGTGTTTAGGCCTGTGCGCATCTTTGCCCGTGCGCTGTTTTGCCCTATTCGATTCCATCAATACGTGTTGTGGGCGAGCGTGTGGGCGTTCCGTGCACTTGCCTCCTGTACTTCCCCCGTGACGCCCACATTTTCACGAGTTGTTCCCCATTCCGTGTGTCACGCCCCATGTTCCGCCTACTTTTGTTATGTGCGCCGCGCTGTGTGTGCTTTCGCTGTGGCCTTAGCGCAAGCCGTTAGACGACCTGTGCGCCGGCGTGTGCCGCACACTTTTTCAGTGCACATCCCAGATTTTACTCGCGCACAGACTTCCATGAATAGATGTGCGCTGGTTTCCCTGCGATATTCGCACTTGCACTGCGATTTTCGCTCTTTCACTGCGAATCGCACGTTTTCGCACGCTTGTGCCGATATTTTCAGCGCACATTAATTCCAAGAATCGGCCTGTATATATGTTAAACTGCCTAAATAGCCTAGCCACGGCTCCCAGACAATTTCATATGTCCTGGTCCCATTCATGCTTATGGGACACATACGCACGTAACCATTACACTACCCGCACCTTGCCCAAACCTCGCACTGACCACCAGCATTAATCTCACACTAATCTTGACACCAAATCACAGAATCTCTACACCGGCTAACGCTCGCAGAAAGTCCCTTGAACTTGGTATTCTTTGCCGTTGCTTGTATTGGCATACTGTATAACCACTGATTAAGCATTGCAAGAGGCGTTCATCTACGGGCGTGCTGCAGCTGCCTGCATGCACAACGTTCTCTCTCATAACGTGTATCAACACGGACCTACGCAAGCACAGCACTCTTCCCTTTGCAGTAGGTGCACTCCCACCCCTGCTCTATTCTCCTACACGTGACACCTATTGATAGTCACCGTCCCCCTGGCGGCTCACCTCTTCCACGGCCAC
The DNA here is from genome assembly GCF_040938575.1 of Ambystoma mexicanum. NCBI lineage: Eukaryota > Metazoa > Chordata > Amphibia > Caudata > Ambystomatidae > Ambystoma > Ambystoma mexicanum. The sequence continues at coordinate 969,625,143 of NC_090937.1, forward strand.
ACCTAGTATGGGCCAGGCCTCTATGCATGCCCATGGCCTAATTGGCCTACTCACTAGCTGCCGCAGGGCCAGGACTGTACGCAGCCTCACATGCACCTAATAGATAGCCTTGAGTGCATCCCTCCACATGTAGAGAACTACAGATTCCAGCACGGCACTAAACTTCAATCCCAAACGTTCAGACCTGTGTGTTTTTTCACAGGGCCTACGCAGAGCCCAGCTGCCTAGGACACAGTCCTTGGCCACATCCCAGTAACCCAACAAGGGAACCATTGCTTCACAACTAGGTATGAGAACTTTCTCTTTTTGAATCATTAATATATCACAACACAGAATTCCTCACTCTAATTCCTTCCTTCTGTCCCTGTTGTATCCACAGATTTATGTACTCACATGTGATATCTTGTTATAATCTTTACTAAACGTTTGCAAATGTTCAAACCTATTTCAAACGATATATAAATGGTAAACTCACCACTTTAATCACTGGGCACTGTCATGATTCCTGCCCCTCATGTCCCAGCCCTCCAAGATGTCAGGCTGGAGCCAGGCCACGATCACCTTCATGGCCCTCAAGGGCATCTCCATCCCTCCAAAGACCCACTTGGAGTCACACTTGGCGCTTGTGGCACCAGACTCACTCACTCCTATAGGATAACATTGGGGATTGGACTTGTAGTGCTTTGATGGTGACAAGATGGATGCCCCCACATATTTCGGTTCCCAGAACTGCATGTGCAGTCTAGTCTTTTGGGTGTGGTTCAGCCCAGAGACACCTGGGATATCCAGAGACTATTTAAGCCACGCGCAGGCTGAGAAACATGCTTTGTGTTTTCTGCAGCGTGACACTCACCGTGTTCGCATCGGTCTCCAGTAGGCCTGCATCTTTCTTCTGCGCTCAGCTCCTGCAAGAACAAGAACACTGTTAGGAACAGCCTTACCTTGCGGCTCTTCTGCCCATCATTCATCGCTTCTTCTGTTCTGCAGGCATCTTCGGCGGTGTCATTCCCATCCTGGCACGCCACTTCCTAAGGCATTAGTAAATATTCAGCAAATCTTCACTTAATTTTAAAGACTGTACGAGCTTCAAGCGCTTACCTGAATCCCAGCTGCACTGGGGGAACTCTGTCTCCGGAACTTCTCATCCATCTGCAAGAGGGAAAAGACACTCCAGGTTAGCGTGGAAACATCTAGAGGCGCCGCATACCGCGCTTACTCTCTGCATTTCTTCTTCATAACCGGCATCAACGCTGAAAACGTCGTGGCACCTAAAAGACACAGAAAAAGAACTCAGTTCAATACAAATGCGAAAGGGTCGCATCGCGCATCGCGCTCTCACTCACCTTCAGCGCTACTCCTCTCAGCAGCACATCGCCATCCCCGGACGCCGGCCATCATCTAAGGAAGGAAAGGAACGAAGTTAGAGAACTGTTCAGAAGACTCATTATACTTGCCTCTCGGACTCTTGCCAGTGAAGTAACTAGGCAGCAACGAGCCTGCATCAATCAACGCGCCCCTGCACTGAAAGCACAACGGAGAGCACACTTTCCAAGAAAACAAGGTGAGCTGTGGATCAAAGGGAAGGGTTGGACCCTGGGGAAGAAGGGGTTCAAGCACACAGAGACAATAGGGAGTTAAACTCTACCAATCCTGTGTTTCAGGCTCAGTCTCCAGTCAAGGAGACTCCAGGGAAGGGTTTGAGGTCGTAAGAGGTCAGAACAGGCTGAGTGACGTCCCCGTGGATACCTGGTGAGCGTTACAGGCACTTACACACTTGCATTATGTCACAAATACCACCTCCACATTAAAACTGGGCTCACATATGTGATGCTGGAAATGCATCGGAGGGACAGGGCCTCTGTATACGTGTCCTTTACTGCTTTTTATCGTGTGTTGTGTCGTGTTTTCCGCGCAGGAGTTCATGTGGGACTCCTGACGGTGCAGCTCTCTCTTTTCAGTTGGTGTGCAGACCCATGGGATACCCTTATGGCACCCATGGGTTGGGGTACAAGCCTGTGCCCCTAGTGTATGTTTTTGGGCACCTGTGTGTGGTCCACAGAGCAGGGTACGGCTGGTGGCAGCTCTGTGCTGAATTGACAGGTGCCCTGAGCATCCTCCATTTTGGGATGCGCAGGCCCTGTAAATGGAATCGGTAGATTCCTGATGGAGACAAGAGGACCCCCGTGACCTCTTGCCTTCCATCGCCTGCTACCTTGGTTTTCCCGAAGTCCTGGGAAGTCCTAACTCTGTCCCTTCCCCCTGACTGGCTGTTGGGTGGAAGTTCCATATATGGTAGTGTGGGAAAGTGCGGATCAGACTGGCTGGAGACTTCCCAACAACTGTATGTTGTGGGTACACCTGTGGGTGGGACCTGGGTGAATGAAGTTTGTGACTAATATACACTTCGTGTTGTGGAGGGAGGCGACTGTGATGCTGGAAATGTATTGGAGGTACAGGGCCTCTGTATACTTGTCCTTTACTGCTTTTTATCATGTGTTCTGTCGTGTTTTCTACGCAGTAGTTCATGTGGGACTCCGGGCGGTGCAGCACTCTTTTGGTTTGGTGTACAGACTCAGGGGATACCCTTATGGCACCCATGGGTGGGGGTACAACCCTGTGCCCCTAGTGTATGTTTTTGGGCACCTGTTTGTGGCCCACAGAGCAGGGTACAGGCTGGTGGCAGCTCTGTGCTGAATTGACAGGTGCCCTGAGCATCCTCCATTTTGAGATGCCCAGGCCTGTCGTTGGAATCGGTAGATTCCTGATGGAGACAAGATGGCCCCAGTGGCCTCTTGCCTTTCATCGCCTGTTACCTTGGTTTTCCCGAAGTCCCGGGAAGCCCTGACTCTGTTCCTTCCACCTGACTGGCTGTTGGGTGGAAGTTCCATATATGGTAGTGTTGTAAACTGCCGACAAGACTGGCTGGAGCCTTCCTAGCGACCGTATGTTGTGGGTACACCTCTGGGTGGGACCTGGGTGAATGGAGTTTGTGACGAATATACACTTCTTGTTGTGGATGGCTGGTATCTGGTGTTTGACACAATGACTGCGACAGCCCTGCCCGAAACCGGTATGAATGCAGTGTGTAGTGTTGAATGGCGTGGTACTTGTCCGAATCCACATTCTGTATTGTGAGTGTCTGGATGGAGAAGAATGGCCTGAATGCACCGTGTGCCTGATTGGCTGACTGACTGCTGAATGCCCTTCTGAGTGATTGGTTGCCTCAGTGTGACCCAGCAGAATGAATGGGGGCCTCTCGCTGCTAGAAATCGTTCAGAAGCTGGAGTTGAAACTAATATTGAAATTGAAGCTTAACCGTGAAGCCCTGCTGGAAGAGAAGTAGTGCTGTTGCTCTACTTCATTGATCTGAAAGCTGCTGTGTCTCCAAGGACTGACCCAGAGAGGACCTGGTTAGGCGCCCTCTTCCCGTGCTCCGAGGGACCATCAAGCACCGCTAACCTTCCCGAAGCTCCCTGGAAGTCAGACCCTCGACAGGCTGCCGACCGGAGACAGGGACCACCGAGGAGAACGAAGATAAGCACTGGACATTCCGTCCGCCGTCGTCGACCAGGGTTCGCAAGTCTGCTATAACCGCTGGAGTTCCATTGAAGTTAGTTGCCCAGAAGCGGGGACTGCTTGACGCTGTGCCGTCGACGACTGGAGCCGCAACGCTCCTTTTGCCTAAGACATTTTGATTCACGGACGCGCTCATCCGCACCGCCGACCGTCTTTTCCCGCCGGAGAAGGCCAGGCCGTTGATGCGCCGAGGCGCATCCGCGGGTGGGTTTGCTGCCACCCAAAGAACATAGAGACGCCAGACGACTCGACGCCCTTGCTGGGCCACAGTTCTCCACAAACTCTTTGCGGTCATGAACAAACAACATTGAGGTGCCCCGCATGCCTTTTCCTTGTAGGACGTCTTTGGCTCGCCGTTGCGGAGCACCTCCAGGACCAGAGCTGCTACCCACCACCCTTGTTCACCCTTTTCTTTGAGGGATCTCAACGATCCGTGGCTCCTGCTTTAAAGGGAGCCGCTCAAGAAGGATCCATCCACGACCTGTCGTCGAACTCTGCTATTCCAGGTACATTCGGGTGGTAGAAACATTGTAGAAGGAAATAAGACTCATTGAACAATATGTGGACTGCGCTTGCACAAGATATCTTTATTTACAGGTTGCCCAGGTGGGGGGGATCCCCACACAGAACTGTGTCTAGCCGTAGAGGCCAGTATTCTGCCAATTGTCCTAACCAACTGCTTTCCTCCTATGTCTATTGTTAGTTACCTTTATTAATTGATCTGTGTGACATTTGACCAGAGAACAGTTGATGCACTTTAATGAAATCTAATGATAACTGTGGTGCCACTTAGAACTGTATATATTTGCCATTGTAGATTAACTGAGCACAAATTGAGTTATTGTTATTGTGTATATAACCTTGAATCTTAATTATGTAATGACTGTGTTTTAACTAATACAACGTGCGGACATTCCTTTGTGGGTGCTTGAGGACTACACTGTACTTAAGAACCAGCCCACATCACCTCCTGAGAAGCTAGGCCTGATTGCTCGTCCATTGCTACCAACAACAGAGAATCTTGGCTGGGGTCCTGTGTGCCTCTCCTCTGCCATATAGAGAGCAGGAGTACAGACACCCCCCTCCAGTCTTTACACTGGTGTCAGCGGTGGGATGCTTATGGGTTTGAGAATCAGTGTATAACCGTGCCACTTAAAAATATCTGCACTTTGTTAAATTAATGTTTAGTTGTGTACAAGATAACTGCATTACAAGTAATGGAATCTATTGTGAATGGTAAATTGACTAGGATGAGCATAGATGCTCTCCAGAGTGCTTGTGAAGCCACTAAGTTAGACTTTGTGGATAAGTCTAGGGCTGAGCTGATAGCTGCCCTGGTGGACTACCAGACTGATGGTGAAACTCTTGAGGGGGGGATGCAACCAATGAGGAATCTGCCCCTTGGCTTGTTCCTGAATCTGTTTCTGGGAATGCCACCATTCCTGCTTCCTCTGTTCTGACCCACGGAAATTCCGTGGAACTTGAGTTATTAAGGAGGAAATTGGCCTTTAAATACCGCAAGTTGGACATAGAAGCTGAGCTTAAGAAAGAGGAGTTGGCACAACAAGTGGAGCTCAAGAATAGGGATCTTGAACGCAAAGATAAGGACCTTGAACTCAAGAACAAGGACACTGAATGTCAGAGAATCCAGCTAGAGAAAGCTAGAGTGGAGACTTCAGCTAAACCCGTTGAGAGTGTCATGTCCCCAGCCACCAAATTTAGAAAGATTTGGTGGGTGTGTATGTGGAGGGTTCTGATATCCTCCAGTGGATTGAAGCGTTTGAGATGGCTTGTGCAATTCATGATGTTGATAAGAGAGATTGGGCTAAGTGTTTGTTAAGCAGAGTGCCTCAGACTGGATATGACTGTATTCTGAAACCGAGTGTGGAAGAAAGGGGTCAGTATGAGTGCATGAAGTGTGCTTTGATCGCCAAGTTTGGCAAAACACCTACCCAATACCTCAAAAGGTTCAGGGATTTTAAGAAAAGAGAGAATGTGTCTTGGGTTGACTGGGTGAGTGCTGCACACATGAACATGATGGGGGTGGATTGATGGATACAAGGTGAAAACTTTTCTTGAATTGTCCCACCTCTTGTTTTTTTAGCATTTTTCTGAAGCATGTTCACCAGAGCTGCGCAGTATGTTGCTCACCAGAATATTTTGGATTCCTTTAAGCTGGCCAGGCTGGCTGACAAGTGGGTTTCCCACCAGGTGTCCCCTAAGGACTCCAGTGGGAAGGACAAGGACAAAGAAAAGGGGACCTCTCGGAAAGCTGAGGAGGCACAAAAGCAGTCAGTCGGGTAAACCAAAACCTTCCTCTCCTGAGACCAAAAATCTAGTGGCGATAAGTCATCTGGGGGTGGGAATAAGAGTAGTGGTCCACCTGCTGCAAAGCAGGCTCCCAGTGGTTCCAGTACCGTACCCCGTATTCCTGGCACTTGTTGGGAATGTGTGGCTCTGGATCACAAGAAGGGTGACTCCAAGTGTAAAGGTAAGGCACTTGGAGTCCAGGCTGTCAGCCTGAGCTACCCTTACCCCATGTGTGAGGTGGAGTCCACTGTCCTCCCCTCCTCTACAGGGATCACATTCGGTGCTCCTGTAGAGATTTCCCTAGTGTGCCTTGGGTCCTGGGACCAGTACGCAGAAGTACTGGCGACAATTCCACAGAACACCTGTAGGTTTTTGAGAAGTGTCCTCTTGAATGGCCAGCCTTCTACTGGCTTGAGAGACAGTGGGGCAAGCATGACAGTGGTGGACAAGACCCTGCTGAAGCCAAAGGACTATGTAGGTGCTCCTCTGAGAACCACCAGGTTAGCTGGTGGGCCTCCCAAATTATCGCCTGTAGCCTTGGTCACAATCATGATTGGAGACAGGACAGCAAAGCTTCCTGTCCTCGTTCAGGACAATGTCCCTGCTAACATTCTGTTAGGAAATGATCTAGTAGAGTTGGGGTTGTTCTTGGATGGTCTCCCCATGACTGCTGCTGCAGTCACTAGGTCACAGGTGACACAGGGTCTGGCTGTGAGTCAGGTACCCGAGCCAATGGCGAAGCCTAAGGCAAGAAGACGGAAGAACAAGAAGGCCATCTCTGTGAAGGGGGCTCCTTTCCTCCTGCTGTTCCTACAGCACCCATTGGGATCCATGCTCTGGCGGGCTGGGTCCAGTGGAAAACCCAAACTCAACTCCTGAGGGAGAAGAGGCAGAAGACCCTCCTGCGGGAGAGGTTCTCAACCCAGAGGACCACCCCGACCTTCAATGCCTGTTGGCTGAAGGGAGACCCTCCCGAGCGGACTTCTGTAGGGGACAGAGAGAGTGCCACTCTCTCGAGGGTCTGAGGAAACAGGCCCTGTCCCAGGCACAAGGAGAAGTGACTAGGACATTCTGAATCTATTGGGAGGGTGAGCTCCTTTTTAATGAGCCCACTAAGACTGAACCTGGTGCCCTCAAGAGGTTGGTGGTTCCCCAGGTTTACAGGCCCTTCCTGCTGCAGTTGGCGCATGAGGTGCCCTTAGCTGGTCATTTTGGTACCAAGAAGACTACGCAGAGGCTCTCTGCCCATTTCTACTGGCCTCGGATGGCAGTAGAAGTGGAGTCCCACTGCAGGACCTGCCCAACTTGTCAGTTGTCTGGCAAAACTGGAGGCAGTGCCATTGCCCCACTGCAGCAATTGCCAGTGGTTGTCACACCGTTTGAGAGGGTGGGCATCGACATTGTCGGCCCCCTTGACCTTCCCACTTCAGGTGGACATCGGTTCATCCTGGTCTTGGTTGATCATGCCACCAGGTACCCTGAGGCTATACCCCTTTGGACTGTTACTATCAAAGTAGTTGCCAGGGCTCTCCTGGGTATTTTCACCTGTGTTGGATTCCCTAAGGAGGTTGTCTCTGACAGAGGATCCAACTTCATGTCTAGTTATATGAAAACCATGTGGAAAGAGTATGGGGTAACCTACAAGTCCTCCACCTCTTAACATCCCCAGACCAATGGTCTGGCTGAGAGATTTAATAAAACTCTCAAGGCAATGCTACAATGCTAGGCACTTTGGAATAGCCCCTAAGGGGGGAATGAGATCTCCTCCTGCCATGCCTGTTGTTCGCTTACAGGGAGGTACCTCAAGAGGGTGTTGGTTTCAGCCCCTTTGAGTTACTCTTTGGACATCCCGAGAGGGGGCCCCTTGCCTTGATCAGAGAAGGTTTGGAAACTACCCCTCCAGGTCCCGCCAAGCCAGTGCGGGACTGTGTGTTAGGCCTCAGACAGAGGATGACACAAATGATGGGTCAGGCGACAGCGAATCTCAAGGCCAGCCAGGAACTGAATAAATACTGGCATGACCTTAAAGCCTTGCAAGTGGATTGGACTCCAGGACAGGAGATCCTTGTGTTGGAGCCTACCAAACCTCGGGCTTTGGCAGATAAATGGACTGGACCCTTCAGGATAATCTCCAAGATGGGAAAAGTCAATTATCTGGTTGACATGGGAGTCTCTGGGGTAGCCCCTCAAGTATCCCACGTCAACAGTCTCAAACCTTTCCATAGGCGAGCGTAGGTCTCATGTCTCTTGCTAGCTTCAGAGCAAGAAGAGGATGAGATTGAGCCTCTTCCTGATTTGCTGCATAGCAACTCTCAGGATGGCTCAGTGGAGGGAGTACATCTCTCTCCCGATCTGATGACAGAGCAGCAGAGGGCCTGCAGGGCTTTGCTCCGGCAGTATGCTCTCTGTTTTCACTGACACCAAGCCTTTCACAGTGGTGTAGGCACGAAATTGACACTGGTGACAGTGTGCCTGTCAAAAGCAAGTGCTACTGTATGTCAGATCCAGTCAAGAACCACATCCAAGCTGAAGTTGCCAAGATGTTGGATCTTGGTGTTATTGAACCCGCAACCAGTCCCCAGTTCAGTCCTGTGGTCCTTGTCCCCAAGGCAAGTTCCCAGGTAGGTACCAAGGATTGGAGGCTCTGTGTGGACTACCACGGAGTCAATGCCGTCACCAAAACTGACGTGCACCCATTGCCATGGGCTGATGAACTCGTGGACACCATAGGTTCTGCCAAATTTGTGAGCACCTTTGACCTTACCTCAGGCTATTGGCAAATAGCTCTGATGGACCATGCCAAGGAAAAGACAGCGTTCTCAACACCTAAGGGACTCTACCAGTTTAGGGTCATGCCTTTTGGGTTGAAGAAGGCCCCTGCCACCTTCCAGAGATTGGCCAATCATGCGCTCAGTGGGCTGAGGCCTTTTGTGTGGCCTATTTGGAAGACATTGCCGTCTACAGTTCCGCCTGGGAAGAGCATTTGACACATCTGGATAAGGTGTTGCAGGCCTTGAAAAGGGCTAACCAAGTGCCATATGGCTCAGGGGAAAGTCACGTATCTTGGTCATGAAGTAGGAGGGGGTCAAATCCAACCTCTCCCCAGAATATTACAGGATGTACATGACTGGGAGACTCCCACTACTCATACCCAAGTGAGAGCCTTTTTGGGCCTCACTGGGTATTATCGCAATTTCATGGTCGACTATCGAACCATAACTGCACCACTGACAGCTTTGACTTCACCCAAACATCATAGGAAGGTTAATTGGACTGAAGACTGCCAGAGGACTTTTGATGGCTTGAAAGAAAGTCTGTGTAGGGCACCTGTGTTGTGCGCGCCTGAATACAGCAAACCCTTTATCATCCAGACAGATGCCTGCGACACCGGAATTGGAGCTGTCTTGTCCCAGTTAGATGACAAAGGGAGGGAACATCTGATCATATTCATCAGTAGACAACTCAAGGGTAGAAAACGTAGGTGGGCTACTATTGAAAAGGAATGTTTCAGCATAGTTTGGAGCCTTAGGCATTTTAGGCCCTACCTTACGGGGTCTACCTTCAAGGTCCAAACAGATGATAAGCCCCTCAAGTGGCTTATGCAGATGAAGGGTGAAAACCCGAAACTGCTCAGGTGGTCCATTAGCCTGCAAGGGCTAGACTTCACTATAGAGCATAGACCAGGGAAGAGTCACGATAATGCAGATGGCCTTTCCAGAAGGTATGTTGACCGTCTGGATGAGGGTGTCTATCTCGTGGGAGATTAGGCACCCTAACCTCAGTCTGGGGGAGGCGACTGTGATGCTGGAAATGCATCAGAGGGACGGGGACTCCTTATCCTTGTACTTTACTGCTTTTTATCGTGTATTCTGTCGTGTTTTCTGCGCCGGAGTTCGTGTGGGTCTCCTGGCGGTGCAGCTCTCTCTTTTGGTTTGGTGTACAGACTCAGGGGATACCCTTATGGCACCCATGGGTGGGGGTACAACCCTGTGCCCCTAGTGTATGTTTTTGGGCACCTGTTTGTGGCCCACAGAGCAGGGTGCGGACTGGTGGCAGCTCTGTGCTGAATTGACAGGTGCCCTGAGCATCCTCCATTTTGGGATGCCCAGGCCCTGTCATTGAATCGGTAGATTCCTGATGGAGACAAGATGGCCCCAGTGGCCTCTTGCCTTTCATCGCCTGTTACCTTGGTTTTCCCAAAGTCCCGGGAAGCCCTGACTCTGTCCCTTCCACCTGACTGGCTGTTGGGTGGAAGTTCCATATATGGTAGTGTGGTGAACTGCTGACCAGACTGGCTGGAGCCTTCCCAATGACCGTATGTTGTGGGTACACCTGTGGGTGGGACCTGGGTGAATGGAGTTTGTGACGAATATACACTTCTTGTTGTGGATGTCTGGTATCTGGTGTTTGACACAATGACTGAGACAGCCCTGCCCGAAACCGGTATGAATGCAGTGTGTAGTGTTGAATGGCGTGGTACTTGTCCGAATCCACATTCTGTGTTGTGAGTGTCTGGATGGAGAAGAATGGCCTGAATGCACTGTGCGCATGATTGCTTGACTGACTGCTGAATGCCCTTCTGAGTGATTGGTTACCTGAGTGTGACCCAGCACAATGAATGGGAGATCAACTAGTATATCTAGGGGCCTCTCACTGCTAGAAATCGTTCAGAAGCTGGAGTTGAAACTAACATTGAAACTGAAGCTTAACCTTGAAGCCCTGCTGGAAGAGAAGTAGTGCTGTTGCTCTACTTCGATCTCAAAGGACTGACCCAGAGAGGACCTGGTTAGGCGCTGTCTTCTGGTGCTCCGAGGGACCATCGAGCACTGCTAACCTTCGTCGAAGCTCCCTGGAAGTTAGACGCTCGACAGGCTGCCGACCGGAGATGGGGACCGCCGAGGAGAACGAAGATAAGCACCGGACATTCCGTCCACCATCGTTGACCAGGGTTCACAGGTTTGCTATAACCGCTGGAAGCCCCTCGAAGTTAGTTGCCCAGAAGTGGGGACTGCTTGACGCTGTGCCGTCAATGACTGGAGCCGCAACGCTCCTTTTGCCCAAGACATTTTGATTCACGGACATGCTCGTCTGCCGACCGCCTGATCCCACCGGAGAAGGCCAGGCCGTTGACGCGCCGAGGAGTATCCGCCGTTGTGTTTCCCGCCACCCAAAGATCGTAGAGATGCCAGATGACTCGATGCCCTTGCTGGGCCACAGTTCTTCACAAACTCTTTGTGGTCCTGAACTAACGACATCGAGGTGCCCCGCGCGCCTCTTCTTTGCAGGACGTCTTCGACTCGTTGTCACTGAGCACCGCCAGGACCAGAGCTGCTACCTCACCGCTGGTGTTCACCTTTTTCTTCGAGGGATCTTGACGATCCGTGGCTCCAGCTTTAAAGGGAGCCGCTCAAGAAGGATCCGTCGATGACCCATCGTCAAACTCTGCTATTCCAGGTACATTGGGGTGGTAGAAACATTGTAGAAAGAAATAACACTCCTTGAACAATATATGGACTGGGCTTGTAAGAGATATCTTTATTTACAGGTTGCCCGGGTGGGGGGATCTCCACACAGAACTGTGTCTAGCAGTAGGGGCCAGTAATCTGCCAATTGTTCTAACCAACTGCTTTCCTCCTATGTCTATTGTTGGTTACCTTTATTAATTGATTTGTGTGACATTTGACCAGAGTACAGTTGATGCACTTTAATGAAATCTAATGATAATTGTGGTACCACTTAGAACTGTATATATTTGCCATTGTAGATTAACTGAACACAAAGTGAGTTATTGTGATTGTGTATAAAACCTTGAACCTTAATTATATAAAGACTTTGTTTTAACTAATTCAGTATGCGGAAATTTCTTTGTGGGTGCTTGGGGACTACACTGTACTTAAGATCCAGCCTGCATCACCTCCTGAGAAGCTAGGCCTGATTGCTCGTCCATTGCTACCGACAATCGAGAAACTTGGCTGGGGTCCTCTGTGCCTCTACTCTGCCATATAGAGAGCAGGAGTACAGACACCCCCCCTCCAGTCTTTACAACATGTGTGCCTATTTTAAACTTGTATCAGCCTTGAGAAGGATCTACGGGTCAAAACATGTGTCGGCTGACCACTATTGGGACCAAGAGCCCACGTAATAAACTCACAAAACAAGAAACAGTGTGGAAAATCCATTGTGTATAACAAACCAATCGCAAGGTATCTAGGATACTCCCGGATCGCCCTCATTCATGTTGTTCTCTATTAAGAAATTTTATCTTGTAATTTTCAGGCACTAGAGAAGAAAAAGATGGCACACAGGAGTCTGTGAACCATGATTCAGTTATGAGAAAAAGGTCTGAATCATTAAACTGGATATAATCATAGATGTCTATCGCATTTCTGATGGCTGATCAAGCATTGATCAGTACCATCTTTAGCATAGGCACGATGATAGGGCAAAGGTTTGTCCTAATAGGAGCAGGCAATATTTGTCCAGACCTGATCTTATTCAGTGCACAAAGAGAAATATTACCTTGATGTAGGTCCTTAAAGGACAACACAATATATCTAGGGTATGTTTTCCTAATTGTAACAATATATAGACCAGAATCCAGTTCAATCACAATGCTGCTATAAGTACACCAGGAAGAACTAATGTAATTAGAAAGTAATAAACTCACCAATATATTCAGACGGGCAGAGTACCAGGCTGTACTACCGTACGTCACGGACCGGCACAGACCGGCTGGTCCCTCACGCGCCGGCGCTCTCGCGCCTGGTATGCAAATTGCTTCACCAATGGGCAGGAAAAGGTCTGGTTTTGTGGAGCTCACAGGGACTCTGCCAAATTGGTTTGGGCTCTCTAGTGCCACCACTCTATTTTGTTAAGATCATAACATTTCCTGATGGCCCTACATGAAATGCTTTACATAAGATTGGCGTCCTAGTATACATCACCTATTTTTGCAAACAGGGCTCCTTGGAAATTTTGGCCAGGCTTTGCTCAAGAACATTTTTGGCAAAGTAAAGTACATTTGCTTCCATCAAACACGAAATTACTTTTGGGTGCTTTATATCCTAGGAGACTGGAGCAAGGGAACAGATGGAGGGACCAGTGTGTAGAAGTTACTCATGCTGATTTTCACAAAAGCCTTACAGTGCCCCCCCCTGCAGCTGACTCGCTCACCACACCCGTTCTCTCATTTGTCAATGCATGTACTGAGAGTGCGCTGAGGAGTGTGGGCCTGCACATGGACAGTGCTGTGCGAGCAATAGGTTTCCAAAGCTGTTTTACACTGCATAAGAAATGCTGTTTCCAGTGTAGCGTGTACGGATGTGCCATATCGACTAATAGTAGATGTCCCCATGTGGAGTAAATTCCACTTTTTTGCCACCTTTCACCATGATCATTGCCAATTCTTCCATATTCCACCATGATTTTTCCAGGATGTTTGCTATGGTTTTCCAGGCATTGCCTTGTGCTACACCTGGCTCGGGCAGTAGATCTTCGCTGGTGCAGTTTAGCCTGACCAGTTAAAATGTGGAGCTTTTGTTAGGGTGGTTCATCACCACACAAACACTTTTTCAAGGTAAACATAATGTTTAGTTTGTGCTGCTGAGTGAAGTTCCATTAGTACCCGGTGTGAGAAACCAGAAAGTGTCTCACCCGCTAGTTCCCAGGGATCTCTCTTTCTCTCAGGTGGCCAAGGCATGGCCACCATCTTTGGATCTAGACCCTGGGGGAGGGCCAGTGTGGGAGGATCACCTGGGTAAGGGGTCTTCGGGTAGTGCGGGTGAGGCAGCGGATTGTGAGACGCAATATTCCCCCCTTTTTTGTTCATCTAACCCATCTATTTTTTAGGATTCTCAGATGTCCCAACACCCCCCCCCTTTTTTAAACAAAAACTCGGCCGAGGAAGAGGTTGACTGAGAGTAACAAGACTAACTCTCATACATCATACTGGACATGTGCCATTAATCGGGTCAGGCAAAATCAGGCACTTGTCTTTAGGTGCATATACCCAATACCAATTAGTTCTCCTCATACAGATAAAAGGCAGAACCTAGACACACACTCTGAGCAAGGCAGAACACGAGTATGAGCAGAACTTCTGGGATGAAGGCAAACCTACCAGAGCAGAGGGCCGGACCAAGGGACGAGAGCAGCGGGTCAAAAACCACGAGTTCCCTTACTGGAGGTCGTTGCCTCCGACAGGCAGCAAAAGACACGTGGAGAAGGCCAGAACCCACATCAGAGGGCTGCATTGTGTTTCAAGGACACCAGTGCCCCTTCTGGGTGAACGGCAGAGTTGGGGAGGCGAGGCCAAGCCTGTGGTACTAACCTTGTCTCATGAACTATAAATCATAAAACCAAGAAAGAAACGCACACAGCCGGTGAGTTGGCAAGCGACCTGAGAGACTGGTGTGTGTTAAAGAAAGTTTGAAGTCGCAAGTGAAGGCTGCACGTGTATGGATGAGATGCGAAGAAAGGCAGACCTGTGAATGAACTTGGAAGTAAGGATATCTGTGAAATCAGCAATACTGAGTAACTGAATGGCCCGGCGAAAGGAAGTAGCCCACTTGAAAGTCTCTGTGAAAGGTGCATTGTTTGTAACGATAAAGTGAATGAACTGCAAAAGTGAAGTAAGCAAAATTAATTCCTAGAGAAGGTGAGAGTGAAAGTTGAACCTTGAACCTTTAGTTGAAGTGGTCCTGCGAAGATCTGTAAACAAAGCCTCGGACATTCGAATGTCTTCGACATCCGAAAGCGGTCTGAGACTGGCTAAGGGAGATCCGAAGTATAATGAGCTTGGAGAAGGGAGCCCCCTTGCAAGTTTTTGTTGAACTTTGTTCTGAAGAGGTCTGAGGGCAACAGAGGGGGACCCACGTGAACTGTGTTTTGAAGAGGTCTAAGCCCGTCAGAGGGGGGTCTATGTGAACATTTTGTTGAAACATTATTTGGAGGTCTTAAGAGAGGGACTTTAACATGGAAGGCCAGGTGGGCCTCGATCCATGTTTTGGAACTGTTTATTGTGCTGGAAACCCGAGCCAGAGTGTGTCATACTGCCTACAGGGTCTGCCTTACTCCATGTGGTCTAACGTTGGGAGGAGAGCTGGTTGAGCTACATTTATTCTTTTGAACACTGATTTTTCCTTTATATACTCTTTATAAACTTTTTGTACAAGAGATAGGGCAGGCATTTAGCATAAGCCATTTTGATTTGACGGACTCCTCTAGGACTGTTTTGTTTATCGTTTGATGGTCGAGACTACCCCCATCTTAGTTGTAGGGCAAAGTATGAGTTTTTCCAACTCCAGAAACTTCAATAAAGGTTTCACAAATTGTAATTATTGTGTCGGTGTCATACTTGTGATAGCATGCTTCCCCTACACCGGCGAGGGACAATCAGATTGTTACAATCAATCTGATTAGCCCTCGCAGGGTGGTAGGACTTAACTCTGCGAGGGGCACATACCGCCCCCCCTTGCTGTTCCTTCACTTTCTCCATCTGGCCGTCATGGAAAGGGAGACGGAACTATGTGTCGTCCCTCCATCCCAATCAATGGCGGCCATTTTTATTATTTTCTTTATTTACATTTTTTCCTTTTTTTTTTATAATGGCTGCCATGGAGCACCGATCCTGGTTGCCATTTTTTCCCCATTATTTTCTCCAAATGAGAAACGGTCGCAATGCCGTCACTCAACTCGAGAAAAATGGCTATAAGTACCCCAGTACAAGGTGCTGGGGTACTAATAGCAATAGAAACCTCGGAGGGTGGGCATTACCGTGCTGGTAATGCCCCCGCTCCTCAGGTTCTATTGCTTCATTAAATAGGAAGGGACACTTACTTTTGTAGAATCGGCCTTCCTTGACGTGGAATTCCAGTAAGCGATCACTCGATATGATAGTTAAATATTTACCTGTTTTTTTGCATAATGATGGATAAACATGTTTTGGGTCTGTCAATGTAACTAAAATAGGGCCCTAACTCTGAAGGAGGCTGCTGCCAAGGGAAGCAGAAGGGTTTAGAAGTCAGTGATCATATTAATGAAACCAATTTGTATATAGCGCTTCAGGTGGCATTCCTCCTGCTTCTTAGCATTGTAATAATACGAGTTATTATTATCCAATTTAATGGTACTCAATATATAGACGTTGAAAAGTTTAGATCAGTGAGCTGGCTATCTTGTTGCCTTTTTGCCCCACAGCAGGACCGGACGGTATCAGTACTTTACTTTCCCATCTATGTATTTTACTCTCCAGTTCTTTTTTCTCTGTTATTGGGATTTGACGATATAAGGAAATAAGGAGAACCCGCAATTCCTGCCCAATGTTGGCATACTTTGTCCGAATCAAGGTATACATAAAAAATTGCACAATTTGTTCTCAAACGCACGTGCACCGAGAGAAGATCGCAGCTGTGCAGTCAGAGAAAATGTTTATAATGTGTAATGTTTATAATTTGCTGCTTTCAGCAATGATTATCAGTTTTCGTTCTTCACAAATATTCCATGTATTGTGTTCCTATTGTGCTGGACTGCCCATCACTCCCCAGCGCTTCAGAGTGCACTGTATTCTCGCCTAGTTTCTCCCTCTGTCAAGGTTGACCTGTCATGTCCACCACGTGGTCAACACCTCTGAACCATTGTAAATTGATGTCTATGCGAGTGTGAAGAGACATTGAATATGGGAAACTGCACTCAACGGTGGTAATATTCAAGGTTTTCTACTCGTGAAACCATTGTGTCTCCCAGACAGTGTACGTGATCTTCTATTGCCTACACGTGTAGGTTTGGGTTTTGACGGAGTCATATTGAGGATAGCAGAGTTTAAGAATCTTCTATTATGAAAGCTTTTCTTATTGTATCTGAGGTGTAGTCAGGACTTGATTGTTAGAGAAAGAGCCCGCACAGAAAATAATAGCTGATGTTCTTGTTCACTTTCTTTTCAGATTGGAATTAAGAGTCGATCAGATTTAGCTGAGAAGGTCAGACTAAGTCTACAATATGAAGAAGCCAAGAGAAGGTAATAGTAAGGGTTATGAACGCCTTGTTAATACATTTGGCAAGTGCTAAGTGAACGACAGTGTTTAAAATCCATGGGCTTCCAGCGACATCTATTGGACGATACTGTTAAAACAGTCCAGAACGTTATCTCCCAGGTTGTTTTTTTAAAGGCTATGTGTGTAGTCTGATTGCCAGTTTAGAACCGCTCTTGTTAAACTTTTGAAGCCAGACCCATTCACTGAGTTGCATTGTCGCTGTTAGCTCAAGCCACAGTTACCATTATTATTTTTTTGTCATCTAACTTGAATTTAAAGATTTAGAAAATGGTTGCAAAATGCTCAGAGCCGATGCAAGACATTTTGCCATCCTAGGCGAAAGGTAATTTACCCCATGTGTCCTGACTGTACAATCCCCTAATCCCAGATGGGTCTTTACTACTTCACATGCATGTTCTACCCATCAGGCTCCCAAGCTGCAGTTTCTCCTTCATGTTTTAGATCTTTTCATAACAAGGTACATTTAAATCACTCACTTTTACACACACAATTTATAATATATAGGCTGTATTAGAAACTATGACCAGATTGGGAAGGATTAACAATAAAATACTCAATCACGAAAAATCTATATCATCAGTAGAAATGAAAATAATAACCCTCATAAATCCCCCCCCCCATAATCTGCTGCGTCCCCACAAACACATGTATATACCTCCGTGAGGCAGTTTTCTGGTCAATTGTGAGCCACTTTAAATACATACAGTAGGAGTCTATTTAAAGGTTGTTGGGAGGAGACTGTCCGTTCCTTCCACCAACCCCACTGGCACGCTGCAAGCACTGCCGATTTGGAGGTCGAATTACCTCTGGCTTTGCTTGCCATATCTTTGCCTCTACCCTACATCCACCTGCTTAAGCCTCCACTAAACAGAGTGATAGAAACTGCTGCACAAGTCACTGGAAGTGAGATTATGTTAGTGGCTGTCAGTAACTTTGCTACCACCACCATTAGCTCTGTTTGGTGGTTGCTCCCTCGCATCCTCTTTCCAGGTATCGGGTATGAGCAAATGGCAGAGGAATACCCGTTGCTCAACTGCATTTGCAAGGCAAGAGGAGTGAACTCCTTTGGTGGCTCAGAGATGGCGGGAAAAGGAGCTAGTCAGCCACAGCTACTCACAAGCAGGTGGTACACTACCTAAAGCACCATCTCATGTTTCATGTTACACCCCCTGGTAAAAATGTTTTGACCAGACTGATTACCGCCAACTGGCTACTATTACGATGAAAATGGGGCAGTGGCACCACATCTTGGAGATGTGGTGAGAGCTCCGTTTCCCACCAGGTTTCCTAAATGGGGGTTTAGTACACTGGAGTTTTAACGAAATCTCCTGGCCTAATGTTCTTTAAATGTCCCAAAAAAGGTTCCCTTGTACTAGTTAGTTTGCTGTGTAAAGTCATTAATTGTTTTTTATGAATGTGTGCCACTCTACTCCCTTAACTCACTAACAAACAGTGCAAACTTTATACGCACACAGAAAATACAACACATTCAGCAGAAGTTTAAACTTCCCTGAAAAAGAGGAAAGGTACAATATGGGTATACGAGCAAATGCCCTTCAAGCAAAGAACAGGAGCGACATAGTTAACAGCACTTAAAGCTTCCGTCATACACTGGATAGATGCATCATGGTCAGTAACACTGCAAGATACTATCACACACCAAAAAGTTACATCATGTGAAGCAGCAGGTCCAAATTCCCAACATGCACACAAACCACACTGCCTAGGCAGCAGTGCTGCAAAGTTTCCAAAGCACACACTTTCCTCAGAAATAGAGCATATAGTTACTATATGCATAGGACCAGCCAGCACCGACTTCCCTCACAAACAGAAAAGGAACAGTAAGCATATGCAGGGTCAGCACAGGCTTTCCTCAGACGGGTACAACATATACCAGGCTATTGCTCGCTTTCCTTAAAATCCATCAGGAACTGCAGGGGTGGGCCAGTGGACGCTTTCCCAAGCAGGTTCAGCAAGTGCAGGGTCACTACAAGCTTCCCTAACATCCAAGTATACATACAGCATGGACAGGGCTAGTGTATGATTCCATCTCCAACATATACAGCATTAAAACAAAAGAGCACACTTCTCTCACAAATGGTTCAGCATGGTCAAGTGGAAGTGGCCTTACAAAAAAATGACAAGTTTCCCTCACAAAAAGCTACCGGCATAGAGTGGATAAGCCAGTGCATGGTTACCTCACAAATGGGTACAAGTACAGCATGGGCAAGTCTATCCCATGCTTCCCTAACAGATGGGTACACGGACAACATAGGCAGGGCCAGGCAAGCTTCCCTCACAAACAGATATAGTATTTGCAGGATCACTGCAAGCTTCCCTCACAACCGATGCAACTTGGGGAGGGTCAGTTAAAATCCTGTGGAAACAGGTACAGGCACAGCACACCAGGTTCAGTGTACATTTCCCCCAAAAAATATGCACAAGTACAGCTTTGGCAGAGCAACTGATTTCAAGGGCCTGTGCGCACTTCACTCACATAGGTAGATTTATGGCACACAAACGGGATCAGTCCAAGCTTCCCCCATTCACTGGTACAGGTTCCGTATGTGCAGATTTTCATCCTAAATACGTACAGGTGCAGCATGTTCAGAGCTGGGGAAATCTCCATCAACAGACAACTTGCTCAGCATAGCAGTCAGAAGTGCAACTTAAACTTGAAAAGAACAGGTACAGCATGAACTCTAGATGCATGCAGTGTGCTTGCTCCCATACATGTGGAGGGATTGTCTTTCATATGACCCTCTAAGTGAGTCTAACCCAATCAGCAGCTCATACCAGTGACCATGTGCTGGCTGGTCAGTGAGACAAGTAGTTAGGGTGCACTGTGCAAACGGGTTTGGTTTCTGCACTCTGTTTTATGAACAGTTCATTACCATACTTAATTGTGTGGTGGTAGAAGGGCAAGGTGAAGAGCTGGGTGGTAAGCTCAGCTGTTTCTGGCCTGATATATATATATATATATATATATATATATATATATATATATATATATATATATATATATATATATATATATATATGCACGCACGCACGCACGCACGCTGGGCCGTTTTTTTTTTAAAACATTATTTTAATTTTTATTTTGGTTGGCAGGGGCATACAGCAAACACAAACATCAGAGCATGTATTACAATCAGTATGAAACAAAGTGGTACGTTGTTCGCAGGAGCTACTGTACAGCAGGTATTGAGAGTAAGGACTCATGAAGAACCACATCGTATAAGTCCCACATTATAAGCACACAGATAAGTCACTGACGGAGGAGTTTCCCTCCTGGCTGTGAATGTAGCTGTTGAAGGCAGTCCAAATGTTCTTGGGGGATGAGTGAATAGGAAGCACATAAAGGTACTCTTCTTCACAGTTTCGGGACCAGGTAAGCAGATTCAACCACTTCTGTAGGTGGGGGGGACTCTTCCAATTTTGGAGTATGCATTTCTTGGCCACCTTGCAACTTATGTTCAAGAATTTGGCCATACGTTTAGCCTTGTCGCATTTCCACACCTCAAAAAGGACCTCCACCGGGTCAGGGTCAATATTAGTTTCAGTGATCTTAGACAACGTCCCCAGGATTTTCTCCCAGTTTATGGCATGTCAAAAACATATGTAGATGATCTGCATTCTCCACCCTACAGCGTGGGCACGGGTGCGGTGCAGAGCGGGTAAATCTAGAGATCCTGAAGGGGGTATAGTATAGCCTATTCAGCAATTTGTATTGCATGGCTCGGTAGGGGATGCAAGGGAGACTCTATTGGTATGCAAGCACATTTTACCCCATATGTGATCAGAAATCTCAATACCTAGTTAATCCGCCCACTCACTGCGCACCCTGGAGGGTCGAATGGGGGCACTCATCAATAACAGTTTGTATAATGAAGAGACTACGCCACGGGTCCCACCCGAGTTAGCTATGTAAGTGATTCCTGGAGAGTCCAGAGGCTCATTAGGGAAATTGGGCCAAGCAGCACAGAAGGCAGTGCAGAGCTTGTAGTATTGCAGCATTTCTAGTGCCGACCCGGAATGATCCAGTCTCCATGTCTGTGGATCTATGAACCGCCCCTCAGGATAGAAGTCCATGAGTGCATGATAGCCCAAGGTGTCCCAGTGTCGTGCCACGGCCATGTCGTGTGTAGGCTCCAAACCGGGGAATCCCCAGACGGGAAGCCACTTGTAGTAGGGGTGCTGTTCCACCGTGGTGTTGAACAGTCTGCCCCAGGCATGTATGGTGGCTCCGACGGGGTCGATGGGAGAGTCTGGTGCGTACAGTCGATGCAGTATGAGCGTCATAATATTGACTTCGTCTGCAGCCACGGTCTCCAGCTTAACATGTGGGCGAGGGGGGGAACCAAGATACCATTGAGAGTCATATTGGGCTTGTGCCGCCAGCCAATACAGAGTCAGGTTAGGGGCAGTGAATCCTCCTCTTTCGTATGGGAGCGTCATATCTGACCATTTTTTGCGTACCGCACCGGAATGCCAAAGGAACTGCACGCACAGATTATGAAGTGTTGTAAAGTATTTCCCCGCAGGCCAGATGGGAATGTTACTAAATATATACAATAGCTTGGGGAGAAGAATCATCTTGATAAGAGAAAGCTTCCCAGCCATTGACAATGGGAGAGAGAGCGCCATCGTACCATTTTGGAGTCGGCTAGCTGAGCCGAGTCCAGGTAGTTGTCTGCCAGCAGCATGTCTTTAGTTAGGGACACTTGAACCCCCAGGTACTTAATCCTGTCGGGTGACCAGCAAAGTGGGTATTCAGTGGCTGGTTGTCGGGTGGAGCTAGTGAGCGGGAAAAACCTCGGATTTGGAAAAATTAATTACGAATCCCGAATGGGTGCCAATGTGGGTGATATCACACAGAATTGGATCAAGATGGATAGCGGGGTCTCTAATATATAATAACACATCATCTGCGTAAAGAGATATCATTTCGGGAGTGTCCTGTAGACGAACTGACTTGCGAGTATGGTGCGCTCTGACATAGTCTGCCATTGGCTCCTTCGCTAGGGCGAAGAGAATTGGAGAGAATTGGCAGCCCTGCCGGGTACCTCTAAAGAGCGGGATAAGGGCTGATGTTAGGGAGTTGACTCGGACCCTGGCCACTGGAGAGGAGTATAGTAGTTTGATATATCTGATCATATTGGTCCCAATGCCCATTGTCTCCAACACTAGTCACATATATTTCCAGGACACCACATCGAACGCTTTTTGGGCGTCCAGCGTCATTGCAACCGCACTCGTGCCCTGATCAATTCGCGCCAGGACGTTGAACAGTCGCCTTATATTGTGGGATGTGGATCTCCCGGGTACAAAACCAGCTTGGTCTTTGTGGACCATGTGTGACATGACTGGGAGGAAGCGGTTCACAATTACTTTAGCAAAGATCTTGGTGTCCAGGTTCATAAGGGAGAGGGGCCTGTATGAGCCGCACTCATCAGTGGGCTTACCAGGTTAAGCAGCACCGTTATAACGGCCTCGCGCAAGGTGGGGGGGAGAACAGAAACACAGAGTGATTCGTCCCATGCCTCCAATAAGTTGGGGGCCAGTATAGCTATGTGTTCCTGGTAGAACTCGACCTTAAGTCTGTCGGGACCCAGAGCTTTGCCTTTAGGGAGATTAGATATGGCAACTACTATTTCATCTAGTAGGATCGGGGAGTACAACTGGTTCCTAGTTGCAGAGGAGATAACGGTCGTGGGTATCTGTTCGAGAAGCTCCAGCATGTGGCGTTCGCTATGTTCGGAGGGTTGGGAATAGTGGTTAGTGTAGAAGTCAGTGAAGACGTCCAATATCTGCTGGTCTGACCATTGCATAATGCCTCGACCATCCTTGACACAGGTAATCAGAGCCTGACCCAACTCCCCCCTTATTAAGACAGCCAATGTTCTACCAGGTCTATCCCCCTCTCCTGTTTTGGGCTGTTTTACCCAGTTTTCCCGAAATTATCCTGTTCAACATGCACCTCGATGTAGGATCATACTGTCATCCAGAACGTTGGACTCACCGGGATAACCCCCATCTTACTTTGTGGGACCCTTTTCTGCTTGATGGCTCCTCCTTCTTGCCCATTCAGTCACCCAAATCAGCTTGGCCGGGCTCCTGCATCTTCCTGGGGTCTTCCTCACCATTGTTGTCACCCTTGGCTGATGTGTCTCCCTGGTGGGAAAGCTGATTGTTATTTTTTGGGGTCATCTCTGTCATGGTTGCTCTGAGGTCCAGGTCCCTGGGTGACCATAGCATGTTACTTTACCTGAAAAAGATGATTTCTACTCACCTGGTTGTTCCCCTGTTTTCGTGAGCCATGTTACCTGAAACTGGCATTGTGGGTTTTTACCTTTGGGCCTTGAGCTGGTGGGTTATTCTTCAAGCTCACCCTCCGGGGACCCCTTGGTCTTTAGTTGTGGGTTTCTGTAGGTCCCCTTCCACGGAGTGTTGCCATAGTCTGACATTGGTTTGAGCCCTGCTTTGCCTTTCTTCTACCTGCGGCTTCTGGGTCTCAAGTCTGGAACCATAGCTTGTCAAGGCTGTCTCCTCTAGCTACCCCAGCAGACGGTTGCTGTCTTCTCTGTGCAAACTAAGACTTGCCTGAGGGTACCCCATAGGTGCAGCTGTCTATTGACTGTGTCCCATTATTTCGTATGGGGCACTTTAGAAAACACTACTAAAGGGATTTTAAAGAGTACTTACCTGAGCGTTGACCGTTTTCATGGGGCCCCCTTGGATCCTTAGAATTGGGTGTTTAGCTAATATCCCTGATTTATTATGCTTTTAAAAATAATTGTATTACACTCTTTCTTTGGTGTTAACAATACCTTATGGATCTCGTATTAGTTTTGGTTACCCTCTGGGCATTGTTGGTATGTGTTGGTCCTTATTCTTCCCCTAGGTGCAGTGGTGTACATTTGTGCCATGAATGTTGTTATGTGTAGCAATTACTGTGACTTTTTCATGCTTGGCATTTTGGGTCCTGAATATGACTGTTAATGTATTATTTTACTGTGACTAGAGTTCCCTTTTCGTCAAATCCCTTTAGCCTATAGTTGTAGTGCCGACCTACAGGTAGTGGGCTTACACTTAGTATTATGAGTGGATAGGGTGTTGACTGACTATTACTGTTTTTACACATATACTCTGTTTAATGTTCACCCCAAAGCACATCTTTGACCATATATTGTGATTTTATAATAGTGTATATTTTTCATTATACCAGTGTTGGGTATTCTTTAGGGTTGACTATTGGAGTTAACTGTACTACACCACCACCCTGCCTCCTACCTTGAGTTAAGAATTAAACACTGCTGTGACTTTAGGTTACATGGTTTTACAACCCTCAGCAAAGGGCTGTGGAAAGCCTAACACACGACTATGTGGTCTCAAGGCCTGACCCTCAGGCTGCTAGACCTTCTTCTCTTTGGTGGGCAGGACAGATTAGTAAGGGGCTGTTTTGCCCCCTATTTGCCATCCACATCTTTCTCCTATAGTGGTTAAATTACAGTTCTCGGGCTTCTTTCAGGAGTCATTGAGCCTCTGTTGAGGGATATTGCCAAAGGATCTATATGGAGCTGTCAGCATTTCTTAGCTCTCCATCAGGCTACCTCTTTATTAGGAACAGGCCATGAGTGCGTGATGCAATACGATGTTGGTACCCGTCGTGCATGTGTGTCAGCTGAGACAGTCAAATCTTATCACCCAGTGTATGGGTCTTTTTCACCCCTACTACTTGTAGGTTTTTATTTTACAGGCTGAACATTTTCATGTGTGGTTACACTGCCCTTTAGTGCTTTTTGTTTAAATGTTGCTTTCTACTACTGTGCACATAGTATGTTGTATTTCCTGTACAGCTATCATATACATATCATAACACTGGTCTCTGCGCACCTCATCACTGTTCTCAGGTCCACATTTACACCTGGTCACCTTAATGCATGTCCACGCTCACTGCAATATTCATTGCACATTTTCATTGTTTCATTCTGCTTCAGACATACTGCACTTAAGAGCAACATTTGTACACATTACTCATTTGTATCATTTGAATTAGACTTTTTAACCAAACATTTATCTCCGGTACATGTGTGCACAGACTTATGAGATAATGTTTAACATCCTCACTACTAGTGTCTCCTTTTTATTATATAAGGGTTGAAACACCTGCACCTACTTGTCGAGGCATAAACGCACTGTGAGGAGGAACATATAATATAGACATTAAAATGCACACGCGTTCAGGCACCTATTTATTTCTGTAATAGTGGTGGAGAAGTGATTCAGGGCCTGCCTGTACCTGGAATAGATTAGGATTAGTGTGAACCCTTAATCAACTGGGTGAACCCCTCATTCAGCTGGGTTCCAAGTTTCAATCAAATCTCTGAATGTTATTTTCTCGCTGTATATATTCGACACTACTGAGCATTGTGTGTTTTTGTTTTTTCTCGTTATTCAGTCTTTATGATTTCTCTTTTATGCAATAAAGTAAAGTGTAAAGGCATTCCTGTATACATTACTCTGTTCCAAGTGTCGCTGTAAGAAAGGAATGCGAATATAGCTCCATAAAATCGACAAACAATGTACACCTTTTAGCGGTTTAATGGTGGCCCCTCCAGACTGGTGATTGGTGAAAGAGCCAAGCAGGACTGCCGGGTGGTCGGCATCATGTGTCTTGTGGCTGTGTCGCACCACCTCTTTTTCAGATTCTAGAATAAGGTCTGAGAACTGGAGTGGAAGAGACTCTCACAGGTGTTACATGTATAATTACTACAGGGATCTTCATCTTTTGGCTCTCCAGGTGTGTTGTACTACAACTCCCATCAATTCAAAATTGTGCCCCCAAACATTTGGTAGATGCTACTCCATTACTGTCTTTTTCTTGGCTTTTTAGGATTTGCCATTTTTCTTTTCCTATTCTAGATCTAGGTACATGCATATTTGCTGCACTACGCACTACAAAGGAATCCTGTAATTGTCTGCATACAGACACCACTACAGACCCTGTGCTGCAAGGAGCATTCTACTAGCATAATGGGTTGGAAGGTATAATACATGATCTAATATAATGCAATTCCAAGCCAACTGCAATGATAATGGTGTGCAAAGTTTTGATTTGCATTTTATGATCCAATTGTGAATGCATTTGGAAAGACATCCCATTCACAGGAACAATCTGCCCGTCTTTAGGCACCCCTGCCCTCAGCACCAACATCTTTGCTGTTCTGCTAAGGCTCACAATGACAGCTGATTCAGTGTTGAGATCTACAGTTTTCGGACCATCAGAGCCACCCTTAGTAGGCACGAGTGGACCCCTGCCAAAGCATGGCAGCACTTCATACAGAGAAACGTAGGGCATTTGCATGATGGGTCTTCTTTGAAAAGGACAATAGGCATTGTATTTCTTCAAGCCAAGGGAAAGTTTTCCAATTCAAGTCTGAACAGAGTTTTCTTTTTCTAAGACATGATATAATTTAATGGCACTGATCTCTAAATGTTGACCAGAAGTTTCTGCATTAAGAAGCAGGCCAGGTCACTCAAAAATCTTTCCTCCTTCGAAAGAGTAATTGTGGGATATAATGTGTGTGACAAGTCGATAGATACTTCACATGCAAAAAATTCTAGTTTAAGGTGGTTTCTTTTCTTTGTTATGATAGTTGTTAGCTTTTCTGGGTTTTTTGGGCTGTCCCCCACACTATGAAATATTCTCTTTAGGGTTAAGTCCGCAGTCACTGTTCTAGCTTGTTTTTCCACCTGGTGTGTAGAAAGAATATATATTTATTAATAAATAGGTAAATTAATATTTGTACAAAATCACAAGTACCGCCACCTCACTCCTTGGCCCAAATGCTTTTCTTTCCTAACTAGTCACTTTTCACACAAATTGAAAGCATCAGTTGGTTTAGGATAACGCAGATTACAGACGCTTTCACCGGACAACATGTGCTGTTTTCCTTCTTAGGTTTTTGTCCACCCTGGCTACATAGAAACACAGGTTTATAGAAACCTTCAGCTACCTGGGCCACTCACAAAATGCTCTTAATGTACAGAATTATGCAGCAACCTGGACATGACGGAACAATTTTAACTCCACAATATACTTTGCATGGGGTTTACTTTATATCATGTAGCACCTTGAAACCTGACCGAATCATATGCTTGGCAATACACTTTACATGAAGTTTAATTTAAATATGCAACACTTTTATATTGGCAAAAGCAATTTCACACATGCATCACTCTTTATTTGTTTATCTCCCTGCGCACTTGCCAATACTAGCGCACTTGGCAATATTAGCAGTTTTGGAGCACAACAGACGTTTAAAAACAAAAACCTTTTTATATATGTGGAACTCTTTTTCCTCCACCACTATGCAATGAAGAATCTCTCTTCTATCAGGGGTCACTTTCTCACCCTCTCTGGAGGGTATGCCTTGAAATCAGGGAATTCACTCTATTTAAGTTGGCAAGACACATTTCTGCCCTAGCACAAACCCAGATATTGAGTTTACTATGTAAACCCCTCTGCTTTAAGGCAGTGTCTGGGGAATAAGGAGCAGTTACTTACATAACATATCTCTGGGATTTGTGCTCAGGAAAAGACACTGCCTCCTGAATCATCTCATGGCGAAAGGACAGGGATCTGGTCAAACTCCAACATCAGTCATGGATAGCCTCTAGCATCAATCCCCCGATTTGCCTCTCCTTGTACAGGTCCCTGCTTCTGTCTTTCCCTGGTTCCCTCCACCTGTGAGGGGTCAGAAATGAGAGCTGGACACAAAGTTGTAATATTCTCAAAGTCAGACATTTAATTCAACATAAAATGGGTTGAAATAACACCTCTCTAACCCTAGCATAAATAAACAGGTTCCCGGCCTTGTAAGGGAGGCATGATATCACAAGTATGACACTGACACAAAAGGTACAATTTGTAAAACCTTTATTAAAGTTTTAATGTGGTTGGAGAAACTCTTACTTTGCCCTATAACTATCATGGGAGTAGTCTCGTCCATCAAATCATAAACAAACAGTCCTAGTTGTGTCTGTCAAATCAAAATGCCCTATACTAACAAAACCTAATGCCTGCCCTATACCTAGGACAAAAGGTGTGAAAAAGAATATATGTGTATAAAGGAAAGTCAGTGTTCAAAAGAATAAATGTGTCTGAGTCAGCTCACCTCCCCACTTTGGACAGCCCGGGGTAAGGCGGTCCCTGTCGACAAGACGATACACTTGGGCTCAGGCTTTTAACACAAGGCAGTTCCAAACGTGGATTGAGGCTTGCCTGTCTTTCCACGTTAAAGTCTTGCTTTCCAATTTCCACAAACACAGTTTAACAAAATGTTCAGGTCGGTCCCCCTCTGTTGGGCTCAGACCTTTCGCAGCAAAAAGTTCACAACAGTGGAATGGGTTCCCTTCCCCAAGCTTAACTCATTTTCTTGAGGGGTTCCCTTCCCCTAACTTACTATACTTCTGGTATTCCTCAGTCGGTTTCGGACCTGTTCCTGATGTCGAAGACTTTCGAATGTGTGGGGTTTTTGGGACAGAGCTACGCAGCACCCCTTCGACTTCCCAGATTTCACCTCAAACTCCTATGTTATTTACCCCAGTGCTTTCTGGTCTGGGTAGTTCACTGTGTTATTTACCACAGTTCAACGTGCAGCTTTTCACGTTCCCCTTCTCTCGGGGTTAACTTCAATCACCTTGCTTTTACAGTACATTCACTTTCCCAAGGCAACCTTCTACCTTTCACTGAGACTTCCAGTGGGCTACTTCCTTTCGCTGGACCACTCCGTTACTCAGTATTGCTGACTTTCCAGCTATCGCTACTTCAAAGTTCATTCGCAAGTCTGCTTTTTTTCGTGTCTCATCTACATGCTTACAGCCTTCAATGTTGCAATATGATGTTGCCACTTCACTCTTTCTTTAGCACACACTGGTCTCTCACGTCCCGACTGTGTGTGTGTTTCTTTCATGTCTTTTACTTTCTTCCAATTTGCCAGTCAAGTTCAGTACCACAGCTTGGCCTTGCATCCCCAACTCTGCCGTTCACCCGGGAGGGTCGCTGGCGTCTTTGGAACACAATGCAGCTTTCTTGTTGGGATTCAGTCTTCTCCATGTATCTTTCTTAGCCTTTTGCAGGCAACAAACTTCTTAAACTCCTGGGGTTCTCTACTTGTGGCTCTCATCCCTCTGTCCATTGCTTTGCTCAACTAGGTTCACCTTTGCCCCAGAAGTTTTGCTCTTATTTGTGTTCCACCTTGCTCAGAGTGTGTCTCTATGTTCCGCTTTTTATCCATGTGAGGAGAACTAACAGGTATCAGATGTATGCACTTAGAGTCAAGTGCCTGACTTTGCCGGACCCAATTAGCGGGACTGTCAAATGCAATGTAGAAGAGTCAGCATAGTTACTCTGTCACCCTCTTCCTCGGCCGAGTGTTTGGGTGGAAAGTGGGGGTGGGACATCAGTGAATCCTATGAAATAGGATGGCTTAGGTGTACGGGAAAGGGGGGAATACCGCGTCTTACCATAGACTGTCTCACCCCCACTCCTCGAAAGACCCCTCACTCAGGTGATCCTCCCGCACTGGTCTACCCCCAGGGTCTGGATCCAAAGGCGAGGACCTTGTCCTGGCCACGTGATAGAAAGATCCCCTGGGACTAGCAGGTGAGACACCTCCTGGTTTCTCACATACCCTTCCCCTATGCGATGTAGCCGCATCTGTTTCACAGGGGAACCGGGAAAGGAAATCAACGTTACCCTATTCCTTTCGTTTTTGATGTTCCACAGTGAAACAGTACGGTTGCAGATCTAAGAACCATCACATGACTCGAGGGTTAGAGTGCTTTCGTTGACTTAGCCATACCAAAGGAGGTCGGTAACAAGTGTGAATTTTCTCCCCAGAAGATATTATCTCAGATTAATAATTGCCCATTTGATGGCAAGGATCTCTAATTCCAATACAGATTAGTTGTTCCCACGTGGGAAGAGTTTACGACTAGTGAATAGCATGGGGTGTTCTAATCCATAACATATTTGTGACAGTACTGCTCCTAATCCTGTGATGGAGGCATCAGTCAGTAATACAAACTCCTTTGAGAGGTCTACCATTTTTAGTTTTGGATTTTGGCATTCTGTTTGCTTCAGATTATTATAACACGCATTGTCCTCATCAGACCAACGTATTTTCTGGGGCTCTGTGTTTCTTAGTTTGTCAGTGTTAGGCAAGATTGTGTGCAGTACCCTTTGGGAGACGACAGTAACCTTGTCCTCCTGGCAATAGGTAACCCAACCTTTGTTATAAATCTGTCTTACACAGGTTGGTAGTGTGGCTGAGCAGCCAGGCATATTTCAAGAGGGGTCAATGTGAACAGTAGGGTTTTTACACAGAGATTCCCAGGGACAAGTATTCAAATAAACTCTTACACTCAAGTTTTCTTGATTAAACAATTATTAATTTATTTAACAGTCAGTTATATACGCCTTATTCAGAAGCTAGCAAAAACATGCAACACTTCAAAATATACTTCAAAACACACTCTTAATTTCTCTAATCAGATGATACCCATTGGGCATGGCATCCAGGCACTGTGTACACCCTCAGGTGACTTAAATAGCTAGTACACTGTGGACATTGATTTATCATTGGTACATTAAGAGCAACACTGAGTTTGGTGCAAAGGTTAGCTAGGGGAATAAAACAAAGGTTAACAAATAATTCATACACTGGTAAGTACTTTTGGAACCTTCCAATGCAAAGTAAATTAACCCTTTCCTGGAGAAAAGTTAAAAGCACAATGTCATAGGTAAGAAGAGTCTCTCAGGGAGCCAGGACAGCCAATGTTAGTTGAGCAAAGTCTTGGGGAACTGAAGATCTTTTTTGCAGGTAAGTAAAAGTCTTGCACAATGTTTTTTGAAAGGTTTGTAGAAATAAAATCACTTGAAGGGCTACAAGCTGGAAGGCTTGTGAGGGGCAAAGCTGCAAGCACCTCTGCAAGGGCAACTAAGACATGTCTCAACTGAGAACAAGTAAGGCTACACAACAAGAGGAATGGCCTATTAACTTAACAGTACCTTTGGTTAGAAGAAATGGTTCCAGGTGGCTTCTGTTCCTGGATAACTCTGCAGATCCTGTTGCTCCTGGGCCTCAGTCGTGGGGACAAGAGGGATAACGTCTGGGGCCTCCTGCACTCCAGCTGGGCGGTCAGCTGCAGCAATGGGCAAACTTCAATTCAGCTGCACTTCGCGGTTTCAGCTCCTCGTGTCTATAGCAAATAGCACCACCGCAGTCTCTCGGATACCACACTGGACTTTCCTTGCATCTGGGGACCAGCACTCTGTTGAGGTGGCTCAGGCTTGATCAGTCCGGCTTCAAGGGGGTCCGGAGGATCTTCCTGGAGCACGGGTCCGACTTAAAAACGATGCACTCGGTTTGGTGTTCCTCTCCCTGGCACTTCGGTTCCTGCAGCAGCAATGGAAGTACTGCCAGCTCCGAGAGGATGTCCAAGCGAGTTCACTTTGGGGTTGATTGGTCCCACCAACCCAAGAGGAGAAGTCGTCCTTGCAGGGCGTCTCTAGTTGAAACGAATTCAGAGCTTCAGCACAGTAGCAGGGCTTCACTGGGCAAACCAACGGTCCAGGAGTTGCAGCAGGCATCTCTTCCAAGTTGTTTTTTGGATTCCTTCATCCAGTAGTCGACTCTGCCTTCCAAGCCAAAAAGCCTTGCCTCTTACGCAGGTTTCTCCCATTAATTCCAGCCTAGCTGTCAATCACACAGTAGGGTGCCTGTCCTCCAAGAACAGCCAGCTGGCCAATCGCCTTTGGGTGCATTCCTGTAACCAAGGAGATTTAGCACAGGGAGTTTCGGGCACCTCCCTCACTTCCTGCCCCTGCCATACACGCTGGAGCCAGTGGCGGGCTTCACTAGTGAATCCCGCTAAAGGCAAAACGAACAAAGGGAACAAACCTGGTTCGGCGCTCAGAGTAAATCTCAAGAAGGACCTGTCCAACAAGAAATGGGGAAAAAAGAAGACTGGGCCATTTTGACAAAATGGGCACCCATGGGTGTCTTACTACATCTGCAATTGCAGCCCGCGGTAAAAATACACAATGGTAGTAAAAACTAAACCACTGCCACCAGCCATTAATTGTAGAAAGGGTAACATAAAAATGTTACATGGGATACTAAGTAACCCCTCCAGCACCCTATGGCAAGATAGTGTGTGCTGGGTCTAGAAAGTTACAACATGTAATTAAAGTCAATTTCACTTCATTGCTCTTGGAAACAGTAGTTTCACCAAGAGAAGGTATTTAAACATTTGGGAAATCTAAGAGCCTTCCCTGTGTCACTGCGCTGAAGGTGCTGTGTGACACAATGTAAAGATGATGCCTATGGAGTTTGTCAGATTCCAAAGTCACAAGAAACACAGAGTCTAAATCACAGAAAAATACATAAGAGAGTGGGGAAAAAGGTCTCACTCTCTCCAGGTTAGAAATTAAAAGTCCTAAAGTCCAGCAAAAAGAGCTGTGGGGGTCTCTAACGTGGGAATTAGCACATTTCTGAGAATTCTCCCTAACAGTCAGTCTGGCTGTTCTATCTGAAAAGTTTGGGATAAACCTACGGTAATAACCAATTAATCCGAGGAATGCCCTGAGGTCTCTCTTGGTTTTGGGTGTGGGGGCATCCAGGACAGCTTTCACTTTTTCTTGTTGGGGCTGGACACTGCCATTCCCTACAAAGAAGCCTAGGTATTTCACAGCCGATTGAGCTAGCTTACATTTTGATGGATTGGCAGTTAAGCTGGCCTCTCTGAGGGTTCTCATAATAGTAGAAAGATCAGAAAAGTGATCTTCCCAAGGTTTACTATAAATGACTAGGTCGTCAATATAGGCCCCACAGAAATCGGTGTAAGGCTGTGATATCCTGTCCATAAGTCTTTGGAAAGTGGCTGTAGCCTCATGCTTTCCAAGGGAGGGCTTTGAACTAGAATAGTCCTATTGGTGTAGAGAAAGTAGTTTTTTCTTTGTCTGGTCCATATACAGAGACCTGCCAATATCCCTTGTTTAAATCTAGGGTTGACAGGAATGTGGCTTTTCCAAGTTTATCTATCAACTCATCGATGCGTGGCATAGGATAGGCATCGAAGGCGGAGATGGAGTTGACCTGCCTGAAGTCTATGCAAAATCTCCAAGAGTGATCGGGTTTACTCACCAACACAATAGGGGAGGACCATGGACTCGAAGAGGGTCGATAATGTTCGCCTCGAGCGTTTATTTAACTTCATCAATTGCTATTTGCTTTCATGCTTCTGG
Organism: Ambystoma mexicanum; assembly: GCF_040938575.1. Taxonomy (NCBI): domain Eukaryota; kingdom Metazoa; phylum Chordata; class Amphibia; order Caudata; family Ambystomatidae; genus Ambystoma; species Ambystoma mexicanum. Next base: position 969,658,398 of record NC_090937.1, read on the forward strand.
TAGTCTATATGGTTGCAAATTGATCACTTTCCCCTTTGGAGTTCTGATATAAAGATAAATACCATGTACTCTCCTTGGTTTCTCATACAATACATTGGGGAATGCCATAATAAGGTCGTTCAAATCTTCTTGTTACTGTTTAGATAATTCTTGGGGAATAAGTTCAGAGTTGTCTATTTTCCTCGGGTAACAAACAGGACAATATAGAGGAGGTAGTAGCAAAATGATTTTGCTTACACTCTTTTAGGAGATTTACGTGGTAGAGGTGGGTCTTTTTCCTTCTATCGGGCTGGGCTAGGTACAAGTTCCTGTTTGCTCTAGCACTTCATGGGGCCCATGACACTCTGAGACAAGTTTTATTTTTGGAGGTAGCTAAGTGGACTAATACGTTCTCTCCTACAGAAAATTATCTTAAATTTACTTTCTTGTCATAGGTGGATTTTTGTTGGGCTTCAGCCTTCTCCATTGAGTGTGGACTAGACACCGGATGAGTTTCAAATGCTCTCACAATCGGGTAGTTTATCTTTGAGATGGGAATAGGTGCCTCTTCTCTTTCTTCCCAGGTCTCCCCGAGCATGGCTCTTGGTTCTCTACCATAGAGTAACTCAGAAGGGGAGAATCTGGAAGATGCCTGAGGGGTCTTTCTTATTGCATATAGGGCCCACGGTATCATACGATCCTAGTCCTGCCCACCCTCATCTACCAATTTTCTCAAAATCATTTTGAGGGTATTGTAAAAATATTTCTACCAATCGGTCCGTTTGAGGGTGGTAAACTGAGGTTTTTAAGGTGGTAATGTGTAGATTCCTTGACATCACCCATAAGCTTACTCTTGAAATTGGATCCCTGATCCTTTATAATTTCCTTAGGGAAACCAACCCTAGAAAAGAATGGCAGCAGTTGTTTTAAAATTAGCTGGGTTGTGTTGTTTCAGTACGGGGAAGGCTTCTGGGTACCGGGTGGTGTAATCAATGATTACAATCAATGATTACTAGGACATATTCATTACCCAGTCTAGAAGTTTCGATTGGCCCAGTGATACCCATCCCTATTCGGGAGAAAGGGACTTTTCTCGGTAATGGGTTTAGAGGGGGCAGGTAAGGGAATATGTGAGCTGGTTTTTTGTCATATCTCTCATGTCTGAATGAAGTTCTTTATGTCAGCATGGATACCCGGCCAATAGAATTTCCCACTGATGTGAGCTTGGATTTTAGATTGTCTCAAGCGTCCACCTGTCAAATGAGAGTGTGCAATCTCTAGCACGATTTTGCGCTGGGTTTTGGGTATTACTGAATTCTGCTTAGGCCTTCCCTGGAGGTTTCCCTTCTATATAGTAATCCCTGTTTCAGGAAGAAAAAGGGGCTTCCCTTCTCTTGTCCTTCTCCCTCAGGGATCACGTGTAAGAAAGCCTCTGTGGGTACTGGATCGTTTCGCTCGGCAAAAGCTAGATTGGAAAGAACGTGTCTCATCCCTCCAAAGCCTAAGTTACCTCTTTGTTTCCTCTGGTTCACTTTCTTCCTCAAAATGTGAAAATAAAGCCTTCTCAAGAATTCCCTGTGCATTTGTGTCCCCAGGGCGAACTTCAAACAGGGTTTCACCATGGTTCTGTAGAGAACTTTTATGTCTCCCCGAAAGTCTGGATATATGATGCCTGCTAGGCCATCTAGACCAAACTTACAGGCCAAGCCAGATTTTGGGGCCAATCTTATATAACAACCCCCAGGAGGTATTAGAACTAAGTCAGTGGGACTCATCCCTCTTTTCCCAGGACGGATATTGGCTTCTCTGCTTATTTTATGGTGGTAGAGGGGTATGAGGCTCTGTGACTAGGTTTCTTGAATTTTAGGGTCCCCCAATATGTCTCAATTGAGTCGTATCCCTTTGCTGACACCATATGTAAAGAAGGCATGGTATCACAAGTAGGACACTTGACAGAAAAGGTAACATTTGTAAAACCTTTATTAAAGTTTCAATGGGGTTGGTGAAACTCCTACTTTGCCCTATAGCTAGGACGGGAGTAGTCCTGACCATCAAATCATAAAGAAAGAGTCCTAGTTGTGTCCGTCAAATCAAAATGGCCTATACTAACCATAACCTAATGCCTGCCCTATACCTGGTTCAAAAAGTGAGAAAAAAGAATATATGTATATAAAGGAAAGTCTGTGTTCAAAAGAATAAATGTGTCTGAGTCAGGTCTCCTCCCCACGTTTGACAGCACAGGGTAAGGTGGTCCCTGTAGAGAAGAGAGCACACTCAGGCTTTTAACACAAGGCAGTTCCAAATGTGGATCGAGCCCCGTCGGGCCTTCCAGATTAAAGTCTTGCTTTCCAATTTCCACAAACATAGTTTAACAAAATGTTCACAGCAGTCCCTTTCTGTCGGGCTCAAACCTCCTACAGCAAAGGTTCACGTCAGTCCCCCTCTGTCCCACCACTCAGACCTTTCACAGCAAAGGTTCACGTCGGTCCTCCTCTGTTGGGCTCAGACCTTTCACAGCAAGGTTCACAACACTTTATGGGTCTCCTTCCCCAGGCTTAACTCCTATGCTTGAGGGGTTCCCTTCCCCTAACTTATTACACTTCCGGTCTCACTCAGTTGGACTTGGACCATTTCCTGATGTCGAAGACTTTTCCAATGTGCATGGTTTTTATGACGGACCTCTGCAGGACTACTACGACTTCCCAGCTTTCAACTCACACTCCTATGTTATTTACCCCAGTTATTTCTGGTCTGGATAGTTCACTGTATTATTTACCACAGGTCAACTTTCTGCTTTTCACATTCCCGTTCTCTCGGGGTTAACTTCAATCACCTTGCTTTTACAGTTTATTCACTTTCTCGAGACAACCTTCTACCTTTCACAGAGACTTTCGAATGGGCTACTTCCTTTTAGACTGCATAGGTGCCCACTTGTTTATCGATAATCTCTCGGTAAACCATGTTCTTTAATTCGGCATTCTGTTTCTCATCAGATGTTATCACAGGAGTTTAGTCACCGACCATATTCCATACTCTAGCTCCCATCAAAATTCAACATCTGGTGTTTGGGTAGCTCCCAGATTCTTCATTCTGGTTCTCACCTACCTGCCACCATATACTTGTGGTCACCTATCACATTTTACAACACTCCATCAATTAATTTATGGTAAATGTGGGAAAAACCATATTTTGTAGAAAGTCTCCTCATGCATACATATACAAACACCAATGTGTGCATCCACAAATACAGTTATTTATTGACTTATTCTGACAGCCAAATCTTAAAGCTGGAATTAAATGTTATTCTTGAATTGACTGTTTACGTTCTATGCTTCCTACAGCGTCCTTGATCTACCCTTTGTAACAAATCCCATGATGTCATCACTGCTTCCGAAGGGGGCATCCCTTCCCATGAGGCCAGGGTGGTGAGGCTGCTACCTGAAAGTCCCCTTTGGGGTGGTACTCTGCGGGTGGATCTCATGGCAGGGTAGGACCCCTTTGGGACCAGTGAGCAGTAACACATTGGAACTTCTTTCACCAGTGTAGTGGTTCACGAACACTGATTGGCAGAAGTAAGATAAAAACCAACAAATATCTTGACAGTTTGTCAAGCCCTCCAAGTAGGAACCGCAAGAGCCGAGACAAGCCCACCATGCAGAGGGACGATGACTGGGTCGCCGTGCAGAAGGATGGAGAGTCTGGGGCTGGTCCAAGATGGGGGGATAGCGCGGCCCAGTAGCAGACCAGGACTCCAGGCGCCCCAGAGACCGGGGACCATGAAAGCTCATCAGCATCCCATCTACTAGCAGATGAAACCCTGAGGAGCAACTGCAGGGGGAAGGAAGCTCCAGAAAATTACTGGAGTGCTGCAAGTGAGCCCAGCTGCCTCGAGCAAGCGGGAACTCGTGTAAGACATAACACAAGGTACCCAGGAAGCCACAGGGGCTTCGAAACATCAAGGGCGTTATTGCAAAAGCCGGAACAGCGAGTCTGCGACTCACACCCAAATCGTACATGGACTTGTACTAAGGCCTGGCAGGAAAGTGAACCAGGTCTACAGAAAGGGAGAATAAAGCTGGAAAGGCGAGTGTCTGACTCACACCCAAATCGTACATGGACTTGTACTAAGGATTGGCAGGAGAGTGAACCAAGTCCACAGCTTGAAGAGAGCATCTAATATATCATATCATATCATCCAGGCAAGGTTCCTTCAGTGCAACACTTGGTGAGAGGGAACCAGGTCTGCGCCCAAGGGTCCAGTACCCATGACAGTTTGGAAAGAGTATCCAGGCTTCTACTCTTCAGCGCGATTGTTAGCGGGGGTAAGTTAAATTTAACAACCGGGGTCTAGGACCCCAATTAACTGATTTGTACACCCGAGGAAGGCTAGGGAAAGAAAGACATTTCCCCAACATCCAAAGAGTGGCTGTAATTAAACAAATCCAATCTGATCAAGACAAGAACTGCCTTTTGTCCAGGGGAAGGGAGTCAACCCTCTGGATCAAGAAGACATCACCTTTGATTTCGTTAGCTTATTGTGCAAGGGACAGAGTTAGGACTTTCACACTGGACAGCGGGACTTTTACTGTGGACATTCTAACACTAGTTATTTCCGTTGAGGCAGGGAAACCCCTGTGAGAGGCCGGAAATGTGAGGCAGGCAACTTTGTGAAGGTTTTCCAAAAGATGCCATTTTATTAACTCAAAAGGTTGGATAAACGATTCACTATCCCGACCGTGACAAGGATTTCCCTGCCTAAAATAAACTAAAGGAAACACTCTTCCAAAAGGTCTCTGTCCCTCACACTTATACATACAGTAACTCAACAAGGTAATGCAAGAACGTTCAAAGGCAACAAAAATATAACTGTTAAGTTCACAATATGATAATAGTCTCTCTTTATAATCTGAGTATACTTCCCTACCCCAGATTCAAATAGGATTCTGTAATAAAGAAATCCTGTTTTCTAACAAAAGTTCCAACACAGTTCTTTGTGACTCCAACTTGACAGCACAAAGTTCCAACACTTTGGAATTATTCAATAAAGGTTCTTTCGCTTCCACTTGTAAAAGTAAGACTCAGAAACAATCTTCTTCGCCTAAACCAAGAATATTTCCTTAGTTCATCAGTGGTAACATAAATTGCCTTTTGTCAGGATGCTTCTGCAACAACATATTAGTTCTGAAGATATAGAACACTTTGCAACAGTTTTATGCAGTTCTTGCTCCAGCAATGAATGTTTGCCAAGATAATTAGCTAATATTTCAAAATATATCAATAGCGCTACTACTGCTTCTTCAACAACGACTTGTTTCCACAATTAAGGTTTGTGTGGTTGATTTGTTAACACCACTTCACAGTACTTCATCAACCTCCACCTGGTTTACTTCCATGCCAGACCTACTACTTCAATCACACCTGGTTTACTCCCCTGCCTGGCCTACTATTTCAAAGTTCGCTGTTCGGGTATACTCCCGTGCCCGAACAGTATTTTAAAAAGAAGTGCCTCTCTGGTTAAAATCAGTTTACAACAACTTTGCAGTGCTTCTTATTTTACAACATCAGGCTTTAAGCAACTCCACATTGGTGTTCTTTAGTACACTTTTGTGATTTCCAAAACCTCTGCAAGTTATGCTCCTCTCTTTCTGAACAGCCTTTATCAGAAGGGCAGCCTTCTTGCTACTTTTGTTTTCCCACTTCTTTGTTAACCAAACACTGAACATGATATGATTTTATTCTGCTTTTTCCTTGACTTTGGCAATGTGGGTTTATACCAGCTTTTTTATGCACTTCACACATAAGCAATAAACTTTACAAACTTGAGACTTTCGTTTGCTCCTTCTGATTTTGGCAATGTTTGTTGGTTTTAAATTGCCTTGCTTTTACTTTCGAATGGATTGTGTCCTCCCACGTATTCCTTACCTTTGATCTTTGATAAATCCACTTCCAGCTTGCTGGCCTCGGAAATTCTTTCACAGTAGAGGGTGCTGCGTGTCGACGTCCCTCGAGTCGGTGTCCCTTGAAGGGCTCCGTCTTGGCGCCAACGTCACCATAGGTATAAATAGTCTCGCGCAGCGTCCGTTGCTCAGTTCCGGTTTTCCGCTTTTCGTAAGCCTTGGAAGCGCAAAGATCGGTTCTTCTACTCATCGAAAATCTTCGAAAATCTTGAGAAAATCTTAATATACTAGGATGGCATCTTGGTCCAAAACATGGACAACACGATCCGGCTTCAAAAAATGTTGAGATTGTGGTAAAAAGATGTCATCAACGGATCCTCACAGGATCTGTTTGTGGTGCCTGGGATAAGAGCACCATTGTTCGGAATGTGAGGACTGTATGTCCATGACGGCGAAAGCCTTCAAGGAGCGTAGGGGGGAGTTAGAAAGAGGTAAGCCTGTTAAATCTTCTACTCCTTCGAAATTGTCCTCGGCTGAGTCAAGACATTCGTCTCCTCGCCACCAAAAGAAACATTCCCGATCGAGGTCTCAAAGCTGTTCCATTCACTCTTCGAGATCGAGACATTCTAAGAAGAGGTGTCATAGATCGCCCTCTTCTTCATCCTCTAAATCCCCAGAAAGGGTCACCTGCCCCACTAAACACAGCTCTCAAGCTAATTGGGAGGAATTTCGAAAGAAAATGCTTAGGCTCTTCGAGAACACGGCCTTGACCCCCTCAGAGATGCCTAGAGGTGATACCCTGGGTGAAAGACCCAAAAAACCAAAACGCAGAGAGTCATCGAACCCGGCAAACAAGAACCCTCAAGAGCATCACGAACCCTTGAGTAAAGACAAGACTTCATCGAATAAGACTGCGTCATCAACACTTTCGTCGACGCCGTCGTTGTCTCAGATGAAGAAGACCTGGAAGCCACAGGCCCCAACTGTGCCATCGGCACTGCAGGTGTAGGCATCCGAAGCGTCGAGAGTGGCGTAGACAATATCGACGACACCGAGTAGGATTCAGATTCTCTCAACGACATAGAGGCCTTTTTCGAGTTTTTTAACACCATTTACAGGATTGTTGAGGCCTATGACATCTGCATCAACAACTACTTTTTCTCATGCGTTATCCACCAATTTGGCACCCTCTTGTCTGGAAATGGGTTTTACCCCTCTTCCACGATCTGACTATTTCAGAGCTTTATCCGCTATTTATGAGGAAGGAGAGGACTCTGACAATGTGAGGCCTTTTGGTTTACAAACAACAAGAGCGCCTATTCCAGAGAAATTAATCTCTGAGGAGAATAGATTGAGAGATCTTCAAGAATCTTTACAAGATGCCAGTGGCATAGATACCTCTCCAGAGGCAGAATTTGCCAGGCCAGAACCTGGAGATCATGCAGAAATGCCGTACAGCCCTTTTGGCGAGAATTATGGAATTTATGGGGTGGACAACACCTACACCCTCTTTCCAACAAAATGATCTTACAGACATCTTAGATAAAGGGCCTCAAAAAGACCCTATAGTTCCTTTTCATGCAGCATTGCAGAGACAAATGGCTGCAAATTGGGAAAAACCAGAGGTTATCCCGGCAGTAAATAAAAAGCTTTCTGCAAAGTACAGGGTGTCATCCTCAGACCCTGAATATTTAAGTAAGCACCCAACTCCAGAGAGTTTAGTAGTGCAGGCAGCAACGTCATCAAGTAGTAAGCCAGCATACCCCACTATACCACAAGATAGGGACGACAAAAGATTTGTTTGTGGGGTATGCAGGACATAAACTATGTTTACCTATCACGAAACAGACCATCTCAAGATGGATAATACTAACTGTTATAGAGTGCTATAAATGGGCAGGAAAAGAGCCTCCTCAACACCCCAGGGCTCATTCAACCAGGGGTATCGCAGCCTTGTCAGCTCTCCAAAGAGGAGTTCCAATTAAAGACATAGGTGCGGATGCCACATGGTCGTCCGAACATACTTTCACCAAATTGTACAGTCTCGATTCCTTCACTAGCCAGGAGACTAAATTTGAAAAGCTGTGTTGTGCTCTGTGCATCTTTAAAGAAATCATTGTTTTACTCCCGCCTTCTATACGCATTACTGCTTTGGGAGTCCATCAAAGATAAGGAATACGTTGGAGGACACAACCCATTCTAAGAACAAGTTACGTACTAACTGTAACGTTCTTTCGACTGGATGTTCCTCGCACGTATTCCTTATCGCCCCTCCCATCTTTCCCTGCAGTAAAACTTCCCTTGTAGTTGCAGCCTACGCTCCTTCAAGGGTACTAACCAACTCATACAAGACAAAAACAGCACCTCAAAACGGAACTGAGCAACGGACGCTGTGCGAGACTATTTATACCTATAGTGATATCAGCGCCAATACGGAGGCCTTCGAGGGACACTGACTCGAGGGATGTCGATGCGCAGCGCCCGCTACTGTGCAAAAATTTCCGAGGCCAGCAAGCTGGAAGTGGGAAGTGGATTTATCAAAGATAAGGAATACGTGGGAGGAACATTGCATTGCAGAGACAAATAGCTGCAAATTAGGGAACACCGGAGGTTATCCCGGCAGTAAATAAAAAGCTTTCTGCAAAGTACAGGGTGTTGTCCTCAGACCCTGAATATTTAAGTAAGCACCCAACTCCAGAGAGTTTAGTAGTGCAGGCAGTGACGTCATCAAGTAGTAAGTTGGCATAACCCACTATACCACAAGATAGGGACGACTAAAGATTTGATGCCATGTCAAATACCATCCCCATGTGTTATTGATGGAGTACAGGACAAGGACAATAAAGCTCCATAAACTTAACTTTGGTATCCGGACATCCACTTTGTTACACTGGCAACGAGGATGGGATGGTAGGTGGATTGCCCTTCCAATGGCGCTGCCGGGGGGGGTGCAGCACTCCTGGAACACCGCCCCCGTGAGGTCCCCCCCCACCCAGACGGGTCCGTGTCTAATTGGCCACCGTGTGTCAGTTTGTGGCCCCTCTTGCTTAGAGAGGGGCACCCTGGTGGCAGTTGGTGTTTGGACTTTGCCGTTGTCCCAGTCTGATCCGGCACTCAAAGCGGTTCTGGGAAATGCTGTTCGAAGTTGCAATATTGTCCCTGACCAACGTGGGGTGGGGTGGTGTGCTGCCGCAGTTCTTAAGTTCGGCATACTGCGGACCAATCTTTAAGGTGCGCCATCCGCCAGTCAGAGATCCGGATGGTCGGGCACGGCGGGACCAAAGAATGAGGGTGGACTGTAAGGTGTGTCCTTTGGTCATGTCAGGCTGCGTGACCGTGCTCTGTATCGGGCTGGTGGGGCAGAGTGTTCTTCTCTCGTCGCCGTCGGCTGGCGCCTTGTGGCTAGATGATTGGCCGTGGCTGTTGCCTGCGATTGGGCCGAGGAGGAGGATCTGGCCTGACTCCAACCGAGCGCCGCCGCCGCCCTGGAAAGACGCTGGAGTGGCGAATTGCACACTGCTCGGCGAAGCAGCTTCAGGTAAGCTTATGGGATAGCAGAGTCCCGCAGTGATCGCCAGGCCGGTGTCCCAGGCAGTAGTGGTGATCTCATAGCTGGGTCGTAGCTCTTACGGCAGTCACGTGAACTGGGGCCGTTGTTGTCCTTTATTGAGCCTGGCGTAAAACAGGGAGTCAAAACAGGAAGTCGCATTTGAGAAGAGGGCGTGTTTTGACTTTTCGCTGCGCATGGAAGTGCGTGGTGGACACGGCGATAGGACTATCGTTGCAGAGTCGATATCTACGTGCCTGGAAGGACGTTCTGGGAAATGAGGACTAAAACAGCTTAGTTCCGGTCTAGATGCGGGAATGTCCAGTGTTTTTTCCAGCAAGGACTTTGAATAAGGGAATCCTGGTCAGGTTAGTGTATCGGGCCGTGTGAGTGGTATGGGTGCAGTTATATGTTGTGGCCCATGTTATCTGACAGGTACCTAGGCCCTTATGTAAGTCACGGGGGTTGTACCCCTAGGTTTTGAAGGCCGTTGTTCGTTTACCTGTGGTGTCTGGTGTTGTGGCCTCCCGTGGAAGTTTAGGGCATTGTATTTGTGGAGAGCAGGGAATTCGTCCCCTTTCCTTTTCCATAGGCTAAGGGGGGTGGGAGGTGCAGTCCTGTGTAGTGACTGTTATAGTTCAATCCTATTGTGGAGCTCTGACTTTCATGCACCGTGACATTGTTCGTGCCCAGCAGTCCATGCAGATTCCACTTGCGGATCATATTCCCATTTCTGGGTAACATCACCTGATTTTCCATGTATGATGCATTGTTATCAAGTTTTCGCATGTGGTTTATAATGTCTGCACCTAATTTATATGTATTATGCAATGTGATCCGCATTTCATATTGTTGCATGCTTAGTGTGATCAGTGGTTGGAGTGTGAGAGTAGTGTATAGGTGCATGTAAAATGGATGGTGCACATTTGGTCGCGTGTTCATTCTGCATTGGGTTTTTAGTGCCTGGTACTAGTGCCAGGGTTGGTCACTGTGTCTGCGTGTGAGAGTGCGTGTTGTGCTGTTTGACTGTAGGTATGGCTTTTCCATGGTGCCCGGTTCTGTTACTGGGGTAGGTCGCTGTGTGTATGGTCATGGGTTGAGTTTGATTACCCATGTCTCTGTGTGGAGTGCTTGGTGTGCCTGTTCTCATTCTGTTGTTCTGTTATGTAGTGCCTTGTCCAGGGCCACGGTAGATCACTATGTTTTTGTGGTGTATCTCAGGGCAGTGTTTATCTGTTGTTCCATAGTTCCTGGTTTGGCCCCAGGGTAGGTCACTATGGTGTTTTGGTCTCAGTAGTGCATTGTTCCTGAGTGTGGTGGTTGGAGTTGCTGTGGTGGTTGTGGTCAAGTGCCTGATGGAGTATCAGGGTAGATCACTATTGGTGTTGTTCTCAGGGCAGTTGTTTTGCTGTGGTATGTTTCATAGTGTTTGCTTTAATTCCAGTCTGGTTGCTATGCCTGCTATGTTGTCCGTGGTGCTTGGTCTAAGGGCCGAGGCAGGTCACTATGGGTTAGTGTTTTTAACTTTGCCAGTGTTTTCATAGTACCTGGTTTATCTGGTGTAGGTTACTATGTTGGATCTAAGGTTGCCAGTTTACCTCCTGAGTCGGAGTTTGGTAAATCAGGTTGTCTTACTGGTGTGTTTAGAATTGGTGTAACGTGAAAAAGAGGAAATGGCCAACGGTTTTGTGGTAGTGGAGCAGTATTGTGGGTGCGGTTCTTCTTTGTACTGCAGTCAGGGTTGTGCTGTGTGGGTCCGTCGGTTGCTGTTGGGCATTTGTTGTTGCTCCGTTTAGGAGGCGGTTGGTTTGTGCTCAGAGGGGCAGCTCTGATAGTCCGGGGTGGCAGACCGGAGTGGAAGGTGTTAAGTGCGTAGGAGGGCAAGTTTGGTTAGGTAGTTTTGTTAGTGTTATCTAACAATAGTGTGGCTAGGTGTGGCAGCCCTAGGTTCTGAGGGGCAGCTCAGGACAGGCATAAGTGCACAGTTTATTGTTTTAGTCCTCGAGGGTGAGAATCGAGGGACTTGGTGAGTTGTGTTGAGGGTTGTGGCATATTGTTGTCTTGGAGGTAGTGTGCGGTTGGCATTTTCTACGTGGTCCGGTTTGGCCTGTGAATGGTTTCCTTTTGTGTGGTTCCTATTAGTTGATGTGAGTATCATGTCATGAGCTGGTGGAATGTTACTGCTGGTGGTTCGACTGGGGACCGTTAGTGAGTGAGTAAACTGAGAGCTGAGAAGATGGGTGTGGGGGTGAGCATGTGTTTCCCTTGTGAACTTGTGTCATCTGTGTCCCCTACCCATCCCCATGTGTTATTGATGGAGTACAAGACAAGGACACTAAAGCTCCATAAACTTACCTTTGGTATCTGGACATCCACTTTGTTACACATTGCCACTCTGCACAGTGGCAGTGACCCTACGCCTCTTTTTTTGTTGAGGTAGTGCATGGCCACCGTGTTGTCCGTCATTATAAGGAAATTCTTTTCCTGTACTGGTGGCAGGAAAGCCTTCAGCGCTAGTCTGATCGCTCTCAGCTCTAATAGGTTGATGTGTAGTCTGGATTCTGATGGAGACCAACGACCGTTGATGGTTAAGTAGTTAGCATGGGCTCCCCACCCAGTGAGCGAAGCGTCCGTGACTACTGTTATCGCTGGCCAGGGTTGCCAATTCTGTTCTCCTTTCAAGATGTTCTCCCGACAGGCCCACCACTGAAAGTCTCGTGCTTCTCCGTTCGGGATTTGAAAGAGATCTGACGTCCTTCCTGAGAATTGAGACCACTGGGTCCGGAGCGCCCACTGGAGAGATCTCATTCTCAGGCGAGCTTCTGCCACTAGAAAAATGCAGGATGCCATAAGGCCGAGGAACCTCAAAAACTCGAAGGCTGGCAGACGTTGGGCATTTTGAAACCTGGTGATCATCTGTAGAATATCTTATGCCCTCACCTCTGGTGGCTAGGCTTTTCCCAGGGATGTGTCCAGGACTGTTCCAATGAACTGGAGTCTCTGTGATGGCATCATCTGTGACTTCTTTAAGTTGAGGGAGAAGCCCAGTTTGTGGAGGAAGTGGCAAACATAATCTAGATGGCTCTGAGCTTGTTCCGGGGACACCAATCAGTATCTGCGTCAGCCGCTTCTAACCCCCTCTGAGGTCTCACCACACAAAACACCAGTAGAGGCAGGTTAACTCAACATCTGACAGAATGGCAGGCTATTACGTCAGATGCTTGGGCATTGGAAAGGACTCAAGAAATTCTACAGATGGTCACGAGGTTTCAAAATGCCCAACTTCTGCCAGCCTTCGACTTTTTGAGGTTGCTCGGTCTTATGGCATCCTGCATTTTTCTAGTGGCAGAAGCTCGCATGAGAATGAGATCTCTCCAGTGGGCGCTCAGGACTGTAACGCTCACCTGACTCCGACGGAGGCGCTGGCCTGGTTCGCGCTGTTGTGACCTCGTCTAAGGTGATGCGCAGGGGTCGGAAGACGGACTGGACCGGGCCCCAAATCTGGCTTGTCTGACTCGCAGAAGTATCCTTCTGTAGGTGAAAATAGGGGGTTAACTGTCTGCGGGGTAATGCAATCGGCCTCCCACTTACCCCTCTCACCCTCCTCAAAACCCTTCTGTGCTTCCCCGTAGCGTCTCACCTTAGGGTCTGGAAGGACGAGCTCTCCATCCTGCTTCTGATGCAGGGGCGCGTTGGTATCCAGTTACTTCACTGGATTTTCGGATTGGTGAGAACCAAATTTGCTTGGCTTCCAGGTAAGTTTTTGATAAGCGGTTCCCCTTGTGTCCATGCATTAATGTTCTAATGCTAGTGTCTTTTTCCCCATAGGGGCCGGGGTACGGCATGCCGGGGAACAGGCACCGACCCGAGATGAGAGGTGAAATCCTTGTGGAAATCAGGTAAGTCTTTAATGAGCGTCTTGGTAATGTCTTTTCATTCGCTCATTAACGCTGATGTCTTTTTCCCCTTAGGGGCCGGCGTCCGAAAATACCTGGATGCGGCGCGGACCCGAAATGAAAAGGGAATGACCCAGCAGGTAAGTCTTAACATGGAGATTTAGCTTCCCTTTTCCCTTCTTTCTCTCACCTTCGTTATTGTCTTTTTCCCCTAAGCGCTGGGGCGCGACTGCGGATCCGGATGGTCGCTGCAGAACATGGAAGCGCCCTGTAAGGTGAGTAGAATGAGGCGCTGCAGCGATCGATGCGATGTGCTTTTAAAAATAAATGTCTTCCTTTTCAGGATCGTCAGCGAAATGTCTCCGGGGTGCAGATTTAGCAGGTAAGGCCTTTTCCTTCTTCTGTTCTCTTGTTCCCTTCCTTTGCAGGTGATTCAGGATGCTGGCAGGCGTGGCAGAAGTCAGGATGCAGGAGCAGACACAGTGAGCGTCCAGCTACTAGATGCAGAACAACGCGAAGCACGTGTGGCTGATTGGGTGTGGTTTAAATAGCCTTGGAAGAAGTTCCTAGAATGTGTCCTTCCTCCAATCAGGTATGTATCCTTCCCCGACCACGCCCGGGTGGTAAATAAGTCCCACAGGTAAAGTAGTTCCTTTCAGGCCTCAAGGAGGCCGGGGTTCTGCAGCATGGTCTGCATCAGGTAAGTGCACCCAAACACTTTCATAATGAGCCTGGCGCCTATGGCGCCAGGACTGACATTTTCTATGAGCCTGGCGCCATAGGCGCCAGGACGCTGTCCAAAGGGCCCCTATAAGGGGTTGCTGGGACCTTCCCCGGGGACTTGATGTCCACTTCCGGGGACGCAGGGCCTGAGCCAGCTCCCCTGGAGCGGGCATCGTGACAGCACTCCCCCCCAAGGCCCCTCCCAAGGTTGTTCCCTCCGGGGGTTTTGGTTTGTCTGGGAAGAGTCGGTGGAATTTCCTGACTAATCGAGGTGCATGCACATGGTCACTGGGTTCCCACGACCTCTCCTGAGGTCCGTACCCCTTCCAATCAATTAAGTAGAAAAGCTTTGACCTAAACATTTTTGAATCTAAAATGTTCCTCACTTCGAATTCGGTTCCCCATCTATTTGAATAGGTTCTGGAGGTTTGAGTAGTCGGGTTCCGGGTACCACTGGTTTCAGAAGTGACACATGAAAAACAGGGTGAATTTGCATATTAGTTGGTAAATCAAGTTTAACCGCTACTGGGTTAATTATTGCCGTAATAGAATAAGGTCCCAGATATTTTGGGTTAAAAGTTCGGGGCCCTTTGAGCGGTAAATGTCTGGTAGCTAACCACACTTGATCCCCAATCTGATACGGAGGTGCTTCACTCCGATGTAGGTCAGCATTCTCCTTGTATTTTCTCTTGGCTTGTTGTAAATGCGTGGTTGCCTCTTTGAAGGCTCGGGTAATGGTAGAATGCAGATGTTCTACTGCGGGCACTCCGAGGTTCTGAGGTGAGTCGAGGTTTGAGGTTCGAGGGTGATGTCCAAACAAGGTATAAAAAGGACTATGGCCAGTTCCAGAGTGTACCGAATTATTATATGCGCATTCGGCTATCCAAAGAATGTCTTTCCAGTTGCTTTCAGATTGCTGTAACATACACCGTAAGTACTGCTCAAGGGTCTGATTTGTCCTCTCAGTCTGACCATCGGTCTGAGGGTGGTGACTGGTCGATAATCTTACGTCGATTTGTGCCATTCGACAACATTTGCGCCAGAAGTGGGAAATGAATTGGCTTCCCCGGTCAGAGATTAGTATAGATGGGAATTTATGTAGCCGAACAATATTTTCGAGGAATTCTTTGGCTAGGACAGAAGCTGAAGGTAAACCTTTCAAAGGAATGAAGTTGGCCATTTTGGAAAACAAATCCACAATTACCAGAATGGTATTATATCCCGAACAAGGAGGCATGTCCGTAGTAAAATCCATTGATAGGGTGTGCCAGGGTGCTGACGGTACGTCTAGAGGTTGGAGGAGACCGGCTGGTCTTTTCTTTTGACCTTTATTTTGGGCGCAAACACCACAGGACATCACAAAAGATTTAACATCTTTTCGCCAAGAGGGCCACCAGAATTGTCGTTTCACCTTTTCCATTGTCTTGGCAATACCGGGGTGTCCCTCTATTAATGTATCATGATAACCGGAAATAACTAGTTCATGTAAATCCTTGTGTGGCAGGAATAAGCGTCCTTGGTAATAAGATAAACCATTATCTATGGCAAAGTCTGATCCCTTTTGTATCCAATCCTGTAGGACTGTAGGGTCCAGGAGTTGTTTCACTCTGACTTGAATGTCTTCAAGCGTCTGTAACAAAGTCATGCCTAGAATTCTCTGTTCGGGAATTATTGGTACTGGTTCTGAGTTTGTATCAGGTTCTCCCATTCCAATTCGGGATAAGGCGTCTGCTTTGCCGTTCTTGCAGCCAGGTCGATAGGTAATCACGAAATCAAATTCAGCGAAAAACAAAGCCCATCGGAGCTGCCGTGATGACTGAGCCTTGGCGGTTTTCAAATACTGTAAATTCCGGTGATCAGTGATCACTGTGATGGTATGTCGAGCGCCAAGCAGGTAATGCCGCCAGGCTTTAAAAGCGGGCTTTATGGCTAACAGTTCTTTGTCAGTGATTGCATAATTAATCTCTGGTGCCGAGAATTTTCTGGACCAAAATGCTACGGGATGCAGTTGGTTGGTTTCGGGATCTCTTTGAGACAGAACTGCTCCCATGGCTAGACTGGATGCGTCAGTTTCGACGACATACGGGAGATCTGGACCTGGCTGTTTCAATATAGGTGCGGAGGTAAACTTAGCTTTTAAATCCTGGAAGGCCTGCTCGGCTTCTTCAGACCATTCAAAATGTTTATTTTTCCTCAAGAGTGCAGTAATGGGTTGTACTATGCGTGAAAATTCCGGGATAAACCTGCGATAGAAATTGGCAAAGCCGAGCATGCTTTGAACCCCTTTTACAGAGCTAGGTGATGGCCATTTGAGGATGGCATCCACTTTTCTTGAGTCCTTTCGGACTCCTTTGGGTGTCAGGATGAAACCGAGAAACTCAACTTCTGTGGTATGGAAAACACATTTCTCCAGTTTAGCAAATAGTTTGTGTTGGCGCAGTTTTTCCAGAACTGCCCTAACGTGTTTTCTGTGATCAGATTCCGAAGAGGAGTACACTAGAATGTCATCGATATAGACGACAACACAAACATCGATGAGTTCCCGAAGGACATCATTCATGAAGAATTGGAAGGCAGCAGGCGCATTGGACAACCCGAAGGGCATTACCTGGTATTCGAATAATCCATACTTAGTACGGAAGGCCGTTTTCCATTTGTCGCCTTCTTTTACTCGCACCAGATGATATGCCCCCCGGAGATCTAACTTGGTGTATATGCAAGCGTCCTTTACCTGGTCAAGGAGTTCAGGGATCAGAGGCAGAGGATAACGGTTTTTAACCGTTATCTGATTCAATGCGCGGTAATCAATACAAGTTCTAAGGTCGCCTTCCTTTATAGGCACGAAGAACAAAGCCGAGGATGCCGGGGACTTTGACGGGCGAATAAAACCATTGGCGAGGTATTGATCCAAATATTGTCTCAGATGCAGGTTCTCAGGTTCGGTAAGGGCATAAATCCTGCTACAAGGGGGTTGTGCACCGGGCACCAGATCGATTTGGCAATCGTACGATCGATGAGGAGGTAACGTGTTGGCCTGTTCCTTTTGGAAGACGTCCTGAAAGTCTTGGTATTCCGGAGGCAATTGCATGGAGGCAGAGGTTACAGATGCTAGATTAATCTTCAGGTTTTCTGGATAACAGGTTTGCGCACAATCCGGGAAGGTTATTCTCTTAGCTCGCCAATCAATTCGAGGATTATGTGTCTCTAACCAAGGAATTCCAAGAATAACCTGAAACTGTGGGGCCTTGATTACATCAAACACAACTGCCTCCCGATGGCCGTCGGGACCAATAAGAGTCACCTCAGTAGTGGAATGCGTTACCGGTCCAGAGGCAATTTCAGTTCCATCTACTGTGGTGATGACGTCTTTGATGGTTTTAGGACGGAGAGGGAGGTTAATCCTGGAGACCAACTCACGGTCCACATAATTTCTAATAGCCCCGCTATCGATGTATGCCTTTAATGCATGCAACTGCTTAGGCTGTTCTGGATCTACGAGAACCATTGGCACTATGAAATGCGAGGTCTGAGAGTTAGTTTTCAAGCTCGGCAAGCGGACCCCTACGCTTGTCGGGCTGAGTCGTTTCCCGAAATAGAGTCTTCAAGGTTTTTATCAGCGGCCCCTACCCCTTTCGGGGCAGTTTTGCCGGGCAATCTCGTAGAAAGTGTCCAGAGTTCCCACAATAAAGACGTAACTTTAATTGCCGCCTCCTTTCACGTTCCTTTTGAGTTAAAGGTCCTTTAACCCCACCAATTTGCATAGGCTCTGAAACATCAACTCCCTTGGGGTTAGCGTGGGTCTTGACCAACACCCGGGTCTCAAACCTGGACCGATCTGCTTTTCATTTCTGGAGTCTGTGATCCAATTGGACCACGAAGTCTATATATTCTGTGCATTCTCGGGGCGGATTTACAACTTGGGCCAGGACATCTTTAAGTTCTCCACGTAAACCTTGATAAAATAACATGATTCTCTTATCCTCTGGCCACCCAGTTTCTACAATTAGTCTATTAAAGGTTGCAATGTAGGATAGGAGATCCTGATTGCCCTGTCGCAGGGATAGAAGTTCATCATCCAGAGCCTGCCCCTGAGAGTGTCGAGCAAATAACCTTTCCATGCTTGCTTGAAATCCTTGAAAATCACAGAGAATTGGGTCATCCTGAGTAACCAGTGGAACTGACCAATCGGCAGCGCAGCCGCTGAGATATGACAATACAAAGGCTACTTTGGTCTGATCATTAGGGCAGGCCCCAGGCCTGCATAGGAAGTGCAAACGACACTGATTCATGAATACAGCGAATCGTTTGGGGTCCCCAGCAAAGCGTTCGGGTGGGGCCAGCGGCATGTTTCCAGGTAGATTGCATAGGGTTACTGGGAACCACAGGAGCGGGGTTCCCTCCGGAACCGGGTAGAGGAGTTTGCCCAGCTTGACTTTGCAGAAGCTGTCTGGCCAGGTCATCAGTTCTTTCCTTTGATATTATTAATTCCCTCTTGAGGGCATTAGTCTCTTGACGAGCGGCATGTACTTCAGCCCGTAATTCCCCCAATAATTGGGCCAACTGATCAGTCTCAGAAGTTTCCATAGCGCCTGGGTGGGAATTTGTAGGAAGGCTTCGCGTTCTGTAATGCTCACCTGACTCCCACGGAGGCGCTGGCCTGGTTCGCGCTGTTGTGACCTCGTCTAAGGTGATGCGCAGGGGTCGAAATACGGACTGGACCGGGCCCCAAATCTGGCTTGTCTGACTCGCAGAAGTATCCTTCTGTAGGTGAAAATAGGGGGTTAACTGTCTGCGGGGTAATGCAATCGGCCTCCCACCTACCCCTCTCACCCTCCTCAAAACCCTTCTGTGCTTCCCCGTAGCGTCTCACCTTAGGGTCTGGAAGGACGAGCTCTCCATCCTGCTTCTGATGCAGGGGCGCGTTGGTATCCAGTTACTTCACTGGATTTTCGGATTGGTGAGAACCAAACTTGCTTGGCTTCCAGGTAAGATTTTGATAAGTGGTTCCCCTTGTGTCCATGCATTAATGTTCTAATGCTAGTGTCTTTTTCCCCATAGGGGCCGGGGAACAGGCACCGACCCGAGATGAGAGGTGAAATCCTTGTGGAAATCAGGTAAGTCTTTAATGAGCGTCTTGGTAATGTCTTTTCATTCGCTCATTAACGCTGATGTCTTTTTTTCCCCTTAGGGGCCGGGGGCCGTAAATGTCAGGATGCGGCACAGACCCGAAATGAAGAGGGAATGAATCAACAGGTAAGTCTTAACATGGAGATTTAGCTTTCCTTATTCCCTTCTTTCTCTCACCTTCGTTATTGTCTTTTTCTCCTAGGCGCTGGGGCGCGACTGCGGATCCGGATGGTCACTGCAGAACATGGAAGCGCCCTGTAAGGTGAGTAGAATGAGGCGCTGTAGCGATCGATGCGATGTGTTTTTAAAAATAAATGTCTTCCTTTTCAGGATCGTCAGCGAAATGTCTCCGGGGTGCAGATTTAGCAGGTAAGGCCTTTTCCTTCTTCTGTTTTCTTGTTCCCTTCCTTTGCAGGCGATTCAGGATGCTGGCAGACGTGGCAGAAGTCAGGATGCAGGAGCAGACACGGTGAGCGTCCAGCTCCTAGATGCAGAACAACGCGAAGCACGTGTGGCTGATCGGGTGTGGTTTAAATAGCCTTGGAAGAAGTTCCTAGAATGTGTCCTTCCTCCAATCAGGTATGTATCCTTCCCCGACCACGCCCGGGTGGTAAATGAGTCCCACAGGTAAAGTAGTTCCTTTCAGGCCTCAAGGAGGCCGGGGTTCTGCAGCATGGTCTGCATCAGGTAAGTGCACCCAAACACTTTCATAATGAGCCTGGCGCCTATGGCGCCAGGACTGACATTTTCTATGAGCCTGGCGCCATAGGCACCAGGACGCTGTCCAAAGGGCCCCTATAAGGGGTTGCTGGGACCTTCCCCGGGGACTTGATGTCCACTTTCGGGGACGCAGGGCCTGAGCCGGCTCCCCGGGAGCGGGCATCGTGACAAGGACCCAGTGGTCTCAATTCTCAGGAAGGATGTCAGATCTCCTTCAAATCCCGAACAGAGTACCACAAGACCTTCAGTGGTGGGCCTGTCGGGAGAACATCTTGAAAGGAGAACAGTTTTGGCAACCCTGGCCGGCGATAACAGTAGTCACGGACGCTTCACTCACTGGGTGGCGAGCCCATGCCAACGACTTGACCATCAAAGGTCGTTGGTCTCCATTGGAGTCCAGAATACACATCAACCTATTAGAGCTGAGAGCGATCAGACTAGCACTGAAGGCTTTCCTGCCACCAGTATATGGGAAAAATGTCCTTATAATGACGGACAACACGGTGGCCATGCACTACCTCAACAAAAAAGGAGGCATAGGGTCACTGCCACTGTGCAGAGAGGTAATGTGTAACAAAGTGGATGTCCGGATAGCAAAGGTAAGTGTATGGAGCTTTATTGTCTTTGTCCTGTACTCCATCAATAACACATGGGGATGGGTAGGGGACACAGATGTCACAAGTTCACAAGGGAAACACCGGGCTCACGCCCACACCCATCTTCTCAGCTCTCAGCTTACTCACTCACTAACGGTCCCCAGTCGAACCACTAGCAGTAACATTCCACCAGCTCATGACATGACACACACACACACACACACAGATGCTCTCTGGGTACACACACAGCTGCTCTCTAAGCCAGATTACAACACAATGCTGCTCTGGTTCTGGGTAATTCAAGAAGGAATCTCTCTATCGGCAGTCTAGCCGGAGAGAAGAACTCGACGGCAGACGCTCTGAGCAGGCAGAACACAGTCTCCCACGAGTGGGAACTAGCTCAGGAAGTCCTTCAAGAGATCTTCGCCCTTTGGGGAACCTCTCAAGTGGATCTGCTTGCCACCAGTATCAACCGGAAGTGTGATCAGTATTTCTCAAGGGAATTTGCTCCGAGAGGACGCGTTCATGGTGGACTGGGAATGTCCAGTTCTGTACGCCTTTCCTCCAGTCCCTGTCATTCCTCAAGTGATCAAGAGGTTAAGGAGATTCCGGAAACCCATGATCCTAATTGCCCTGGATTGGGCCAGGAGAACGTGTTACCCGGATCTTTTAGACATGTCCATCTGTCCTCCGATTCGTCTTCCACAAAGAGAGGATCTTCTCTCGCAGAAGGTAGGTCAGGTTCTCCATCCGGATATCAGGACACTCAACCTTCACGCTTGGTTTCTGAAAGGTTGAGATACAAAGATTGGGACGTTCCGGATGACATAATGGAGGTGTTGCTTTCAGCCAGGAGCCTAGCAACTAAATCTCTATTCCGCTGCCATTGGAACAAATTCTGCAGCTGGTGTAGAGATAAGAATATTGACCCTTTTTCATATAGTACACCGATGGTGTTATCTTTCTTACTATACTTGGCAAATTCAGGCCTTCAAGTCGGCACAACCAAGGGTTACCTCGCCGCGCTGTCAATCTTTAAGCGCACGGCTGAGGAGTCTTCATATTTCAAGTTGCCCATAGTCATTCAATTTCTGAAAGGGTTGATTAATGTCTTTCCCCCAACTCATTTTCAAGTTCCCCTGTGGGATTTAAACCTAGTTTTAAAATTTCTAATGGGTACTCCATTTGAACTCCTTCATTCCTGTCCATTAAGGTTTCTCACTCGTAAAACAGTCTTTCTAGTGGCTTTAACTTCTGCCAGAAGAGTGAGCGAGTTACAAGCTTTATCTTGCAAACCTCCTCATACAATCTTTCACTAAGATAAGGTAGTTCTTCAAGTGAAGCCACATTTCCTCCCAAAGGTGGTCTCAGAATTCCAGATCACACAGAAAATAACCTTACCTTCATTTTACCCTCCTCCCCATCCAGGAAAAGAGGAAGAGAGATTGCACAGGCTGGATCCAAGGCGTGCCTTGAGTTTTTATATTAACAGACTTACAAGGATTAGACAAGCAGACCAGTTGTTTGTGGGGTATGCAGGACATAAACTAGGTTTACCTATCACGAAACAGACCATCTCAAGATGGATAATACTAACTATTATAGAGTGCTATAAATTGGCAGGAAAAGAGCCTCCTCAACACCTCAGGGCTCATTCAACCAGGGGTATCGCAGCCTTGTCAGCTCTCCAAAGAGGCGTTCCAATTAAAGACATAGGTGCGGCTGCCACATGGTCGTCCGCACATACTTTGACCAAATTCTACAGTCTAGATTCCTTCACTAGCCAGGAGACTAAATTTGGAAAAGCTGTGTTGCACTCTGTGCATCTTTAAAGAAATCATTGTTTTACTCCCGCCTCCTATACACATTACTGCTTTGGGAGTCCATCAAAGATAAGGAATACGTGGGAGGATACAACCCATTCTAAGAACAAGTTACTTACTAACTGTAGCGTTCTTTCGACTGGATGTTCCTCCCACGTATTCCTTATCGCCCCTCCCATACTTCCCTGCAGTAAAACTTCCCTTGTAGTTGCAGCCTACGCTCCTTCAAGGGTACTAACCAACTCATGAAAGACAAAAACAGCACCTCAAAACGGAACTGAGCAACGGACGCTGTGCGAGACTATTTATACCTATGGTGACGTCAGCGCCGATACGGAGGCCTTCGAGGGACACCGACTCGAGGGAGGTCGACGCGCAGCGCCCTCTACTGTGAAAAAATTTCCGAGGCCAGCAAGCTGGAAGTGGATATATCAAAGATAAGGAATACGTGGGAGGAACATCCAGTCGAAAGAACGTTACAGTTGGTAAGTAACTTGTTCTTCTTTTGGCTTGGGTAATGGTTGATGATAGGTTATTTATAACACACTTAATACCCAGAGGTTTCCAAGCGTGGACCTAGGGATTGAACCTGTGTTGCTCTGTGTCGTCTTGCTTCCAAGGCGAGAACGTTGCCCCCGAGCGATCTTCCCGAGTTGTTTGCATTAAGTTCTACAAGTATTGCCCCATCTTATTGCTGGGTTTTAAATAAACTTGCATTCTTAAAGTCACAGTCATTTGGTCTTACATAATAATGTTTTCTCTGTTTTCTGCCAGTTCGGTATTCAAAATTGCCTTCCGTCTTATGTTCACACATATGCAATTGTTTTTCAATATGAAAACACGTGCATCAAGCACGCGAGCAGTCACAAAGCGCTCTGGTGTTACAATCACTTGTCGAACTCACTGGGTAAGGTTTGCACGTCCGTTTCCCTCGCTGCTCACAGGCCCTTCGCTTTAGCAGTTCTTCGTGATCCAGCAACCTGCTTCCTTCTGCCGCTGCCTGCGTCCCTTGTACACAGAGCTTCCATTTCTCCGGAGGCTCTCTGCTGCTCGCATGACACTAGAGATAGCTTTGGGGAAAGGAAGGCTTTGCTTCCCGCTGTGCAGCATCTGCGAAACAGGTCTCCAGGGGGCAAGCTTCCCTCTCTCACGCTCCCTGCTGTGCGGCCTCAGGAATTAAGGCTTCTGGAGGTAAAGACCCTCTCAGGACAGGCCACTGCTCGACAGTGGTCCCGGCATCTTCTTCCTCTTCCAGTATCTGCTTCTGCTGCACATGGAGAGTTCACAACTCTGCCACCTATGACTGCTGCCCTGCTCCTTCTTCTCACTAATAGCCTGCACCTGAGGGGGCCTTTTAAGCCTCCCAGTCTCCCTCAGGTGTGGGTAATTGCCATTAACAAGCTGTGCTTTGCAGTTGTGTTCCTCTTCAGCCCTCTTCTTCATCCCATTACATCAGGAATTATGGGACTTGAAGTCCCTAATGCAAAAAATAGTTTTTATAGCTTGTTTTTTTAAAATCTCAAGCTCATTTCTGTTCCCAATAATATTCTGTGCAGGAATATCATAAGGATCAACCAGAAGATTTGATTTTATTGAGAAAAAAAGGTTTTTATCCTTTAAGTTGTTATTATTCAGACTCCTTTTCACTGTACCTTTGGGAGTTAGGGGAGCATCTAGCTTTAACAGTCAGCATGGTTTTAGAAGGGGTTTCATTTCTCCCAATGCCTAAGGGTTTAGGAATATTTTCACCCAAATGAAGATGTCCAACTTGGGGAGCAGAACAAACTTGTGGTTGACAACAAATCATTACATGCTTTGTCATTGAAGAGATGTCATCCCTAGAGAAACACAAATACTGTGTCTCACCCAACGGAGTCCCCGTATTCCCTTCAGGCCCTTTCTCCTCCCAGGCGATCCTCCCACAGAACAACACCCCCAAGGTCAGGATCAGAAAGCGTATGCCTTTCCCTGGCAACCTGGGGGAGACTTTAGGTAGGGTCTTTGTGAGGACCCTGCAGGATTCATCACACCCTTCTTAGGGTTAGAGCAAGTTAGGGTTTTCTTTTCCTTTTGCACCTTTGAATAAAGGTTTATAGTCAACACCATGGCCTCTCCGTGTAAGAGCCTTACTTCTGCACCCTTGCACCTTCTTAATATTTAATGCATGGAGGGGATGTGGATAGCATATGTGTCAAGTTTGGGACACCTTTGATCCACTTTTGTGACCTCATCCTTAAGTGCTAAGTCATCGACAATTGTCTGTGTGTCTTCTATGCACCCTTACATGTCTCTTCATCGACACACGTTTGTGTTACTCAATTTGTTCTTGCCTAGTGTGCCATGTCTCTCATTTGTCATGCAGTCTCCTAGCAGCATCTAGACTTGGTTTTACCATCCTTTTATTCAATTTAAAGAAGGGAAATGTGTTATGACATCTTTATCACTTGTAACTGGAATGTTTGAGTGCATTGCATGAGTGACTGATGTCATGGAAAGTTATCCGGTGATTAAAGGGATGGCCTAGTAAAAAATTTTATTTAAAAAATAGATAGGCCACATAAAAAAAATATACTACCATCCTCCGTTTTAAAACTTCCTATGTAAAATTTTGAGCTATTCAAGCTCAAAATTCGAAAAAGCAAGCACAGGGGCGCAGCCATTTTGTGAAATGGAGGCCCTCCTGTGCTAGCTTTTGCTTTTGCGGCACTAATGAAGGAAAAGCCAGCCAGCTGTAGTAAACAAAGTCTACCGCTGGGTGGCTTTCCCTTCATTAGTGCCGGGACTCGGAGGACGCGGACCGGAGACCAGAGCAGGAAAGCTGCAGCTGAATCTCGGTAAGTGCTATTTATTTTTTTTACAAAAAATAAGCACTAGCTGCGTTTTTTTTTCTAAGTTTTCTGGGCTGGAGGAGCCCGGAAAACTTAGAAATAAAACCGCAGCTTTAAAAACGTATTTATGTTTGCGGTCGCTTTTGAAGCGACCGCAAACATAAATACAACGTTATTGTGTTGGAAAACGCTGCGGTTTTAAAACTGCAGCGTTTTCCAACACAACCGCGTGTGTTTCTGCCTGCTGTGGCTATCACTTTGGGTCTCCGGTGCTCCCAGGGGAGCACCGGAGACCCAAAGTGATAGCCACAGCAGGCAGAAACACATGCGGTTATGTTTACATGCCGCGTAGTGTTTCTACCTGCAGCTGATTTCCCATTTGGGGCTCTCGGGCTCCCTGCGGGGAGCCCGAGAGCCCCAAATGGGAAATGCTAAATGCTGCGTTGTCTGCCTAAATCTGCTTTCCCATTTGGGGCTCTCGGGCTCCTGGGGAGCCCGAGAGCCCCAAATGGAAAAGCAGATTTAGGCAGACACAACGCGGTTGTTTTCTGCAATGCCGCGTTGTGTCTGCCTGAATCTGCTTTTCCATTTGGGGCTCTCGGGCTCCCCGTGGGGAGCCCGAGAGCCCCAAATGGTAAAGCAGATTCAGGCAGACACAACGCGGTTGTGTTGGAAAACGCTGCGGTTTTGAATCCGCAGCGTTTTCCAACACAATAACGTTGTATTTATGTTTGCGGTCGCTTAAAAAGCGACCGCAAACATAAATGCAACGTTTTTAAAGCTGCGGTTTTATTTCTAAGTTTTCCGGGCTCCTCCAGCCCGGAAAACTTAGAAAAAAAAACGCAGCTAGTGCTTATTTTTTGTAAAAAAAATAAATAGCACTTACCGAGATTCAGCTGCAGCTTTCCTGCTCTGGTCTCCGGTCCGCGTCCTCCGAGTCCCGGCACTAATGAAGGGAAAGCCACCCAGCGGTAGACTTTGTTTACTCCAGCTGGCTGGCTTTTCCTTCATTAGTGCCGCAAAAGCAAAAGCCAGCACAGGAGGGCCTCCATTTCACAAAATGGCTGCGCCCCTGTGCTTGCTTTTTCGAATTTTGAGCTTGAATAGCTCAAAATTTTACATAGGAAGTTTTAAAACGGAGGATGTTAGTATTTTTTTTTTATGTGGCCTATCTATTTTTTAAATAACATTTTTTACTAGACCATCCCTTTAATGTGGGAATGCTAGTTTTGATTGGGCAGTGCCAGAACCATGTCAAGCATGAATCAGGCAGCTAATGATCCTTCTGATGGTGAAAATCAAAGAGCTTGAAATATATTTTACAATATAATGTATAATAGGAAAATGTTATGTGCCGTATTAATATGTACAGAAACTGAAGATCAAGCATATATAAAGCAGGCATTTATTCTCATCACGTCACATGAATGAGTACTATTTAGTTTTCTAATATTGAGATGAGCTCATGGAAGTGCTGTAGTTGGAAAACATAAGTAAAACTGCTTTCTTCTGCTATATTATGGATACTTTAGGAGTGTTATTTATCACCCAAAGAGGCACTTGTTGCACATGTTGCTATGGTACCTGAAGAATTGATAGTAGGAGACAGACGTAGACGCTTAATAGAAGAAACAGGCATTTCAGTTATTTATGGAATAGGACTTTATTTTCAATAGTTCATAAGGCACAGGGCAAGGAGACCCCCAAACGAGGATCCAAATAGGAAAAAGAATGACCCCACAGGCGTGAATGCTTGACTTTGGGGCATATGCAAGAGGAGAACCAGAGGGTCTTAAAGTGGCGAGTATATAAAGTACGGTTCCCAGTAGGAACAAAATGTCACGTGTGCAAAATGTTTGCCATATAAGCAGATACTTGGTTTCATGTGAACTCTACTTGCAGGACTATCGGTGGCCTTTTTAAACCAATGTTTACAGGAAATGCAAATGTGATGCAATGACCCGGAACTCTTAGGTGTGTGAGATTTGCCTAACTCCAAATCCCCTGGGTTTTGGCCGTATGTATTCACCCAAGCCTACCAATAATATTAACATTTCTGCATAGCACTTGTCACCATAATTCTCCTGATTCAAGCAGTGTAAATAGCAAGTTCGACTATAAACAAACCCGATGGTACTTGTGACGTCCCAGCGCCACTATCGCGCATGCGTGGGCCTCGTTCCCGGCCACGCATGCGCAGTTGTAATAAACCGCGCCCGTGCGGCAGTTCGCGCCGGGACGCGCACAGACCAACAGCGTGTCCCGTGTCTTCCTATGCGGTGTGTGTGTGGATGGCCGTATGAGTGCATGACAGCTCCCCGAGGCACGGGGGACTCCATAACAACTGGCGACGAGGGGAACGATCGCCACGGCAACATTTTGCACGTGCGCACTGCAAGCGATTGAGAGAAATCGGCAGTGCTACGTGTCGTAGCGAGACACGGACCCGACGCAAATGATCCTGTGATGCATGTGCAGCGGTAGCGGCCTGGATAGGTGCTCGTGCGCCGCTGTACAGGTGCTACATTCAATTTTTGGACCTTTGGTTGTCCCCCAGAACCCGGGGACGACTTTTTCTCTTTTCCTCTGGAACACTGACGCCTCCAGGAAAGGAACCCAAGACGAGACACAGTGGGCAACCGTCTGGCAGCAGCTTCAACTACCCAGAAGAGCTCCAAGTAAGGTTTGCGGCCTCTATAACACCAGGAGGTGCCTGTGCGACCTGAAATCATGGCGGAAAGCGATGGGGAGGAAGGAACTGCGGCAGGTACGGTCAGGCCACAACAAGGGTCTCTGCTACCAATGCAAGAGTTTGATGTGTCTGGCCCCCCATCCAAATTGGGGCCTAGGTGGTTGCTGTGGATTAAGAAACTCGAGATGTACTTTACAGCAACTGGCATCACCGATGATAATGCGAAGAGGGCCACGCTGCTATACTCTGCGGGGCTAGACGTCTTACGTATTTTCGAATCATGCAACCTACAGGTGGTGACCTACAATACTGTCAAGACCGTGCTGGAGAACCACTTCATTCCTCTCTCAAATGTTGACTACGAGAGTTTTCTGTTTTCTGGTGAGAAGCAGAGAGAAGGAGAATCTCTTGATCAGTTCTGCGCCAGGTTGAGATTGATGGCCACTACGTATCGGTGGGACAATGATGAGTTAATGATACGGAACCAAATCATCCAAGGCTGTAACTCCGGAAAATTAAGGAGGCAAGTGCTAAGGGAACCGGGGTGGACTCTGCTGCAGATCCTGGACAGTGGCAGAATACATGAACTGGCGGATGTGAGAGGAGCCAAAATGGATGCTGCAAGGCATCCAAGCAAGTCCGAAGGCGCGTTTGCCATAAGTAAACGACCTGGAGTGAAGGACAAGTGGGGACAAAGAAGGCAAGAGACTTGTCATTCTCCCGTGTCGGGGTCGATGTGTCCATCTTGCGGGTACGACCTACCCCATGCAGAAGAATGCCCAGCCGTGTCGAGGTTGTGCGGCCGGTGCGGCAAGCCAGGGCACTACGCCCGGATGTGTCGTGCTCCAGCTCCCATTCCGGTGCCGAGAGGCCCAGCACGAAGTAGTAGCAGTGGGCCCAGAAGACAAAGGAGCATTGCGGCACTTGGACAAGAAATACAGCGGCTGCAGTTGGCCGAAGAGGAGGAGGAGGACGAAGAAGAGGTGTTCTTCATCTCAAACCTGGCCTCTGGGGCGAGGAAGAAGAGACAGCCCAGATGCATGGTGGACATTCAAGGTGTGCCGACACAGGTCCTGATTGATACAGGCGCCTCAGTATGTGTGTTGGCCGAGGACCATTATCAGAAGTTACCAGGTCCTCCCCCTCTGGACAGTTCGGCAGCAAAGATATTCACCTTTGGAGGGGATGCCCCACTACCTATCAAAGGGGTGTTCGTCACGCCAGTCGCAAAGCGAGACAGAATTATCAGAGCGCGATTCTTTGTCACAGACGTGAGTCCCCATTCGTTGCTCAGCTGTTGCACGTCTGAAGCCCTCGACTTGGTGCATTTTGCATGGGAGGTGTACCAAGTGGACATTGTGAGCTTACTCGACAAGTATGCGGACATCTTTGAAGGGGTCGGGAAGTTGAAGGCGCCCCCGATAAGGCTACACATCGACGACACCATCAGACCAGTTGCCCTCAAGCATAGGAGGATCCCGTTTCATCTCAGGGAGAAGGTTGAGGAAGAACTGAGGTCGCTCATCAGCATATTATTGAAAGGGTGGAGGGACCCACACCCTGGGTGTCGCCTATAGTGGTCGCTCCTAAACCTAAGCAGCCAGGAGCGGTAAGGATCTGTGTTGATATGCGCCTCCCCAATGCCGCGATTAAGAGGGAGAGACATTTAACGCCAACACTGGATGACATTGTGGGGGAACTCCAAGGGGCACGTGTGTTCTCAAAGCTGGATCTACGCGCCGGCTATCACCAATTGGAACTTCACCCGGACTCCAGATTTATTACAACCTTCACAACACACGAAGGCCTCTACCAATTTAAGCGCCTGAGTTTTGGCATCTCGTCGGCGGCTGAAGTCTTTCAGAACACTATAAGGGGGGCACTGGCCAGCCTTCATGGCGTTATAATGACATTTTGGTGTTCGCGGACTCTGAGGCGGAACACCTGCGAAGGTTGGAAGGTACTCTAAGGAGGTTGAAAGAACTGGGTCTCACTTTACATCGCCAAAAATGCAAATTTTTTAAAGACCGGATAGGGTTCTTCGGCTTCATCTTTCAGGCTGCAGGAGTGTCACCAGACCCGGCAAAGGTCAGAGACATAAAGGAGGCAGCGGCACCACAATCCCCCACGGAGGTAAGGAGCTTCTTGGGAATGGTGACTTATTGTGGGCTTTTCATCAGGGGACTAGCATCAATGGCGGAGCCTCTCAGGGCTCTGACGAGAAATGACGCGGTGTGGAAATGGGAATCCCGGGAACAAGAGGCGTTTCAGGCCCTCAAGAATGCTTTGTCAGATACAGACACCATGGCGTATTTCAACCCGGCCGTGGAGTCAGAAGTGGTAGTAGATGCCAGCCCCGTGGGTGTAGGTGCGGTGTTGCTGCAACCGGATGAGCGCGGCGAGATGAGACCCATTGCCTATGCCAGCAAAGCACTTTCTAGTACAGAGATGAGATACTCACAGATAGAGAGGGAAGCACTGGCCATCCTATGGGGCTGTCGGCACTTCCGCCTGTACATTTTGGGCAAGCCAGTTGTGGTGGTCACCGACCACAAGCCTTTGCTCCCGATACTGGCGGGTGCATCATCGAAGCCGCCGCCCCGAATCGAGAGGTGGATGCTAGCCTTAATGGAATATGGGGGGAAGCTTGTATATAGGCCTGGGACCAACAACCCCGCAGACTATTTGTCGCGTCACCCTAACAAAGAGAACGCAGCAGTGGAAAACGGGGAAGTGGACTGTAAGGGTCTGCTATGCCAAGTGGTAGAAGGTGCACTTCCCATGGCACTCTCGAGGCTCTCCGTAGCAACGGAGTCCTCCAATGATGAAGTCTTCTGCATCATCAAGGCAGCAGTGAGGAGCGGGGACTGGAGAGAAGTGTTACGGAACAACTCAAGGTGCCAGGAGGAAGCACAGAAGGACTTGCAAGCGCTCTGGAGGGTGAGAGATGAGTTATCGATTTCCGAGGATGGACTGCTTCTCAGGGGGCAGCAGATCGTCATCCCGAGGGAGCTAAGGATGCGAGTGCTGTAGCTGGCGCACATTGGACACCAGGGTGTCGTCAAGACGAAAGCCAGGTTAAGGCCAAAAGTCTGGTTTCCCGATCTGGAGGGGAGAGTTGAAAGCTTTGTGAAGAGGTGTCTGGCCTGCCAGGCGGCGACTCCCGGTGACAAAGCGCCACCCATTAGCTCGATGGAGCGCAGTGAGAAGCCGTGGGGTACGGTCCATGTGGACTTTGGTTCGACAGGTCGGGGACGGTACTTTTTGGTGGCCGTTGACCAATGGTCACGGTACCCGGAAGTAGAGGTGGTTGAGTCGACGGCGACTGAGTTCACCACGGCGGCGTTGGACAAAATGTTCGCAGCGCATGGATTCTCGGAGATCTGCTCAGACAATGGGCCACCGTTCACTGGCAGCCAGTTTGCGCAATATCTACGAGAAAGGGGGATAAAACACCGAAGAGTCTCCCCGCTATGGCCGCGAGCCAATGGCGAAGCCGAACGGATGATGAGAACGCTCAACAAGGTAACGCGGATCTCGGCCAGCAGGGGTGACCACCTTGTCCAAAGAGTAGTGGAGTTCCTTCGAGTGTATCGCTCAACCCCCCATCAATCCACAGGGGTTGCCCCAGCTGAGGCGCAATTCGGGCGGTGCCCGAAGCGGATGTTACCAGAAATGGAGGACAGGAGGCCGTGGGTCATCGACAACGATAAAGTTTGTGAAGACCGAGCGGTGCGCAACCAGAAGGAGAGTGAACATAGAGGACTACAGGAAAAGGAAGTGAGAGTTGGAGACTCCGTATTAGTCAAGAATAGACATCCGGAAGGAAAGTTGTCCCTACCGTTTGAACCACGCCCATGGACAGTGACTCACGTGAAGGGCACGATGGTGACCGCAGCCAGTGAACGGGGTACCATTACCCGAAATCGATCTTTTTTCAAGAAAGTGGATGTCCCGGCGGAACCTCAAGTCGTGAATGACCCTTCGAGCCAGGAAGGAACAGCGGAGGCCCAGGATGGCATCCCCTCATCGGATCCTGGACCCACACCAGAGGCGGACCGGCGTGTGCCTACGGTCACATCGAGATATCCTGTGCGCGGGAGCCGGAGACCTCCAGCTCATCTGAAAGACTATGTCATGGACTCAGGGGACTGAGCGAGGGGTGAATTACCCTTGGGGTCACCGGTTTATCATAGTCTTGTTACTGTTCTGTTCTACTCTAAGGGTTCCATACTCCAAAGTTTTGTTTTGTTCTGTTGTTAAAAAAAGAAAGGGATGTGACGTCCCAGCGCCACTATCGCGCATGCGTGGGCCTCGTTCCCGGCCACGCATGCGCAGTTGTAATAAACCGCGCCCGTGCGGCAGTTCGCGCCGGGACGCGCACAGACCAACAGCGTGTCCCGTGTCTTCCTATGCGGTGTGTATGTGGATGGCCGTATGAGTGCGTGACAGTTCCCCGAGGCACGGGGGACTCCATAACAGTACTTATGCAATTTGAAAGAATGAAAGGCAGAACCTGCCCTTCTTGAGTTCAAACTTGTGATCTGCAGGTTGCACACAGATTGCAGAAGCAAGGCATTAATTCTCTTACGAAAGGAGCACAACCTCTCTTGGAATTTGTTTAACAGGGATACAAATAGCTATACTCAGCTTTTTTGCATATCATTTTTATTAGATTTGCATTTAAATTGCAGGATTGTTTTGAGCTATTTTAAAAAATGGTTAAAACCAAAACATAAAGATACAAGCGTGAAAGGGAACTATAACCTTGCACCATTGAATAGTGCCTCTATACTATAATTCTGGGGTCCAGCCAATGTTCCCAGGCTGAAAGTGAAAGCTTAGATTTGAGTACAGTGTATTTAAATTAAAAAGAATCCAAAGTAAAATAGTAGTTAATGTTCGCAAGTGTTATTGATCCTGCCCCATACATCACATTTACTGCACATTACATTTTATCATAGAACAATATTGAATTGTTACAGCATTGTTTTATCTGCTGACTTTGCTCTTAATATTTGCGTCCAAAATACATCTTTTATAAAAAGAACTGAAATATTACTTTTGTGATTTTCTTTTTAACATAGTGAATTGCTATATGATGAAGGTGCTATATGGAGATATTCACATTAGTAGTGTTTGTGAAATTGACCACAATTTAAAGCACTCGAACCAAAACCCTACATATAGATCACTTGATGAGTACCAAGGAGTCCCTTCTGCTCTGAATGTTCTGCTTGTTTTCTTGGTGCATGCTACAAGTACCGCCTAATCCATACTTTAGTCTCCAACAACACAGGTCCAGATGAGCACCAAACAACATGCGATCAAAAGACCTAACTGCAACTCTAGAATGAGGCCCAGGTGAATTTTGTATATTCCTTACCAGTTATTGACATTTCACAGGTGATTCCGAATGTGATTCCTCGTTAGGGATACACATATGATTAATTGTGCTTTTGAACGACCCCAGGCCTCTCAGGATGATTGTACACCAAGTACCTTGTTGTGCCCAGTGTAAGCACTTTCACAATTCCCTGGTGTGAGTGCCGTACTGGTTGGCTCAAGGGTACCAAATTGATATTTATATGTGATACTCCTGGGTTGCTCTGCTGAACTCCCGGTTGACATCCACTATTGTGTACTCTAGTCACATGTGGTTTTCCTTTGTATGATGTGACAGGGGCATGACCCTGTTAGGTTGGGCAGATACTCCTAACAACCTAGCGTACGAGGCCTGCCAGGACATATGCCAGTCCTACCCTAGAGATGGGTTGAGGGGGTGGGCTCCAGTTCCTGACACCCATCTATGTGCTCTTGGTACCACTGTCAATAACTCATTACCATTCACCCTTGATTTCGTCCAAAGTTTTGGTTGTTTTTATTTTAGGACCGCAAATACCATCATGCTATGTAGTGACAGAAACTCACGGCGAACAGTAGAATGAAGCCGCTGACCCAGATACCAAGATGGAATCTCCAGCCCAGTCAAACTCTATATAAAACAGCAGCAGCACAACTTACCACAATGAGTAGGCAAAACGCCAAACAATCCCCACTCTGCACAAACACGGAGAAGAACACTGCATGTGAAAAGGGTGTGTGGCTAGAAGGGATCTTTAAAGAGAGACCAAGTAAAGACCCAACCCTTTGGAAAAGAACTAACATAGATTGGGATGGTGGACAGGAACAGGAAACTTGAGTATACAAAGTCAGTGAAAGAAAAAGAGAGTGAAAGAGAAAGAGAGTGAAAGGTGGAGGTCAGGAGGTGTGGAGTTGGAACAAAAGACCAGGAGGAGGACAGAAGGCAAAGCGGAGTGCTGAGAGCATTGTGGATGAGTTTGAAAGGCATGGTATTGTGTGTGTGAGAGAGAAAAAGAGGTACCAAGGGGAAAGACTGGAGCTGTGATAGTAAGAGCTAGTGGAATCGGGTGCAAGAGGCAGCTGAGTGTAGAGGGTGGAATAGAGAGTAGAGGGAGAGCAGGAGTGTAGTAGAATTCGAAAGAGAGTGGTAATGAGTGTAACTGTCACACATCAGGGTCTGCGTGACCCGCGCACCTCTTCATCACGCCAGGTGAAACAAACCACCAAGGTATCTACCAAAGTTGTGACGCTTCACCACAATATCCGACGTTTCTCAGCCCCTTACTTCTCTCGGTGGCGGTTACCCTGGAGGTTGGGCTCAACAACATCAAAGGTATCGACAACCTAGCCTTTGCCTACAACTCCCAGGAAACCTACTTTTGCGTGTAGTTCCGACTATTCGGAACGTGAGCTCTGACGGGCTTACGGCGCTCCGCCTCCTGAGTATATTAGACACTGCGGCGGTAAGGACGCTGCTTCTGATTAAAGTTGCAACCGGCATCCGAAGTTCCGTCTGCTGTGCCTTCCAGCCTTCCTGTGTACCTATTCCTGAGAGTTCTCAAACACTTTTGACTTCCTGTGTACCGGACCCTTGCCTGCTCTACGGTTTGCTTGTTTTTTTGATTTTGTGCTGTTTTCTGCCTACCTGTGTACCGGACTTTGCCTGCCCTACTGATTGCTTTCTTCCTGATTCTGTATCGTCATTAGCCCGCTTGTGTATCGGATCTCGCTGCCTGTTTACTGGATTGCCTTCCTTCTCTCCTGATTTATCTACCACCGCCTTCAACTGGTTTTTCCTCACCTTCCCAGTTGACTTCAAGTACTGGGTACTGTTCCATTCCAATGTTCTTTTGTGGATTTCGACTCCATTCCGAGGTTTTGGATTTGCTCCCTCAAGTGCATGCAAGGACGCTTTGCTGATTAAACACAAAAACTCTTTTTCTGAAAGTGCACACAGGGACGCCTTGCTGAATAGTGTGCACCTACCCGTATCTAGTGTGCCCCTCGTGCCGCCCGGGTATAGCTTCCCTACTAACCTTCCTGTTGTTTTGTACCTCTGTTGTTCTAGTTTAGGTTATTTC
This sequence comes from Ambystoma mexicanum, assembly GCF_040938575.1. Taxonomy (NCBI): domain Eukaryota; kingdom Metazoa; phylum Chordata; class Amphibia; order Caudata; family Ambystomatidae; genus Ambystoma; species Ambystoma mexicanum. The sequence continues at coordinate 969,693,671 of NC_090937.1, forward strand.
AACTCCTGTCCAATTCCTTCTGGTAAGACTTCCTTCATTTTATTTATTGATTCCTATCTGAATCTATTCATTTCTTACCCGAATCCTCAAAATAGAAGTTAATCTCTTTTCTGTACTTACAGGGGAAATTCCATTTCTGTTCCTTTTCGATGATAAGGGGAGTGGGTGGTACTTTCTGCTTCTGAGAGGCTTTTCTCTTTTGATGATCTTTGCTTTTTCCAAGTATTTACCAATTGTCCTTTTCTTTTTAGCTGGGTCCGTGGCGGTGTGTTCTCCCCGATCTTTTGGGTGATCAGTCTCTCAGTCTGTAATTCAGTACAGCTGAGGGTCATATCAAGAGCTTATTCCCTCAACAGAGAGGAGGCTCAGGTGGAGGCTCCACCTCAAGCTCTTCAATCAACATCCAGTACTTCTTTCCTGGTCGCTTGCCTGAACCACTCGCCGACCGGTGAGTAACAGTAACAGAGAAGGACGAGGGAAAGGTTGGGGCTAGGAGCTAGTGGTAGGAGAGGGAGAAAATGATAGTAGTAGGTGGGAGAGGAGTGGGAGAACACTGAAGGAACAAGAATAGGAGTAGAAGTGGGAGGAGAGAGAAAGAGGGTGAAAGGGAGACAGGAGGAGGGAGCACAGGGAGTAAGGAGATCGGGGCAAGTATGAGATGTCAGATCAGGTAGAGTATAGGGTCTTTAGGCCTTACCTGAGAGAGAAGCTAGATAGATAATAGGGGATACCAGTCTTTAATATTGCACTTGAGCTTTGGATGACAGCAACCTGGGTTAGGGAGGAGGGAGCCCACTAGAGGTCCAGTAAGAAGAATCCTATAGATTGACTCAACCCCAGTCTCAACACTCAAATAAAAGTCAAGACTTAAGACTCTGTTAATAAAAAAAAAAAACTTGAGCCATTTATTGATCTTGGAGAGGTTTTTTGAGGCACTGTGTGACAATTGATAAATGTGAAAGGGGGGCTTTCCTCCATGGAATTGATAGTTGTACCGTAGACAGAGAAACCAACCCTGCATGGGCAAAATGGTTGACACATGCTTATCCTTTTGAAGGCATTTCATGTCTGAGCCCTGTTTCTGGGTCAGCTCAGAATCTGCCTGGATGAGACTAGAGTTGATGATTGTTTAGACTTTTGACCAAAGCATGGGAACAGACCTGTGAAGTTTGAATTTAGAAGCCGGCAGTGATTGTGTGAGTGCCAAGATGTTTGGATGAATGGCTCCCTAGAATTTGGCTGAGTTTATCTCTCAGCTCCAAATCTCCCTTAAAAAGAGAAAGTGTCTGAACCATTACTTTAGTTAATGCTGGGACTAGTCCCTAAAGCAATAAAAGACCAGACCTTTAATAAAAAACTGTACAGGGGATGTACTTATTTGTAGCATATCCAAGAAAAAACCTTACTGTGAAGCTCTGCTGATGTCTGCAGATACTGGATCTTTCGGATCAGACAATGAATCTCCCTCAGTACTTTGTTCCCTTGACTCAGTGGGACCTACCGACCCCCTGCTCTCTGAGACATGTAATCTTGTGTGGGCATTCCTTTATTTGAACCAATAACGTCTACTATTGTTTCTATGCCCCCTCCCTGCTCTCTGAGTGACTGTAGTGTGTGATGCTACATGGAAACCAAGACACTGGAGGGAGGACACAGTATTATTTAGAGAACATTGGTACTTGTGAAGATACCTTCTACCATCACTGGAATGCTATTGTACTGTCCAGTCACTAGGACCATTGTTCGCCTTTGACCAGAATGGTCCCAATACTCCCCATTAGCGGCAGACTCCTGCTCTCCTTCCTATGACTTTCATTGGGGGCCCTCCTAGCTTCCTGTAGCATCTGGGGCCCCTTGGCAATACTGGGCTCACCATCAGAATCCCAAGACCCAAATCAGTGGCTCTCCAGCAACCCAAGGCTTCCAGATAGCCAGAAATTACCATGGCTCACTGGAAAGACATAGAACTCTGTATGTGAGATTTACATAGGTTAACCTTGGCAACTAAAGCATCAGGGCCAGTATCCTGTAAAACCAGCCACAAGCTGTATTTCTCTTTGTCAAAAAAAAAACAGTCATGCAATTGGGAAAACAGGTTGGGATAATCATCAGGAGCGAACAGATTGGAACTTGGAACAAGACTAACACTGGTTGGGCTTGAACATCTAGGGTCACAATCTAGGGACCTGATGTATACCAGAGACTGTTTTATCACTTCAACAGAGATGTGTACATTTCATACATATCTACGTGTATGTAACTGTTCTTACTGACTCCCAAAAGCAGATAAAGTATGCATAGACATGTAATCTTGTGTGGGCATTCCTTTATTTGAACCAATAACGTCTACTATTGTTTCTATGCTCCCTCCCCCGCACTTCCCTCTGGAGATGTTTGTCTTGAATGCTCAAACCTACCTACTGTAGGTGAGCTAAGGACACTTGCAAAGTAGAGGCGCTTCAACTAGGTTGGTTGAAGTGCAATGACACTCTTGGTTCTATATCAAGGTGCTAATATGAAGCATTTATTAACTATAGCTCTACGTTTCTCACAAAATAATAAATACACATAATTATATCCAATTGTGTGACAAATGTAATCCGTGCGACAGAAACTGTTTCTCTTCTCAAAGTACGTTAATTTACTTCCAAGAGAATAATAATTTCATGGGATGTAATGAATTAAGGCAAGCATGCAATGACCATAGTGTCAAATAGCATTCAACGATGTGCATGTGTTTCACGCTAGGGTCCAGTAGAACCAGTGGCGTGCTTTTGCAAGGTCCTTTATTATTATTTTTTTTAATACTTTATTAATTTCCACAACAAACGCAGTGCAGCTAACATGGTGCATTAAACAACTCCCTCCCCCGCCCCTCAAGAGTCTTGCCATCTACAACCATAGTCTCATAGTTAATAGTCGCCACGTCTCCATCTCCATCCTGGGAGTTTTCCGATTCCGGTTCTCCATGCTCAGGGCACGATAGAGAGGCGACCAATTGTATCCAAGCCGTCAGCGTTCCTGCCTCCTCCTCCCCCCCTCTTCTCGCTGCTCCCCTCCAGGCACCGTTTCAGCGTCTGCCCATTTTAGGAGGTCCTTCCACCATGCTTCTACCCTTGGGCTTGCGCTATTAGCTTGGAGACATGCTTAAGTCTGCGTGGTCTAGGAAAGCCCCCCACCTTGCATGCCCATAGAGAATCCACTTTTAATCTAATCCCTTTATCGTTCAACCGGTCTGCTATTTCCCCCCAGTATATAGCTATTTCAGGGCAGGCCCAGAACATGTGTACCATCCCGGCATTCTCCTCCCCACATTTTGGGCAATACTTTGTGGCTGCATTCGCAAACGTGCCAATTTTCATGGGGGTCATATACGCCCTATGAGTAATACATAGCTGGACTTGCTGTAATCTGACATTCCTCAAGACTTTTTTATGGCATCCCTGCATCCTTTCCCATAATCCATCTCCTATGGTATCCCCACTGTCTTCTTCCCAATCCCGCTTTAGTTGGACCACCTCCCTTCCCACCTTAGACATCAGTATTTTGTAAATTCTGGAGACCTCATGGCCTCCTTCCGACACTGTTTGAAGCGTTTCTATAGCATAATCTGGTTGCTGGGCCAAGTCTATCTCCGACCATGTCTTTTCTACTAGTTTCCGCAGTTTAGCGTATGTAATAAACTGACCAATATGTAAGCCTGTATCCTCTATTAATGTTTCGAATTCTATCCTTCCCTCCTCCCTCCTCCCTCCACATGTCTCCTAAGGTAGTCACTCCCACGGGTTCCCAGTGTTCCCTGATTATCTTCCTCAGCTGTCCATCCACCCCTCTTAGGGTTACCAAGGGGACATGCTGGGAGCATGGTAGCGGGCAGCCCATCATTCTGCAGACTTTGTGCCAGATCTCCCTGCCCAAGGTTAGCAGCGCCGATCTCTTCCCCTTCGGGGGATCAGGCACCCGCAGCCATTTGTTTAGAAAGTAAGGTTCACATTCCGCCCTCAATAAACTGGACTCCGGCGTGATATCCTCGGATAGCCATTTTACCACATACTGAAGTTGGCCTGCTAGGTAGTATACTTCAAAGTTGGGTAGCCTGATCCCTGCGCAATCATATTGATTTTGCAGTTTCCATAGGGCCACCCTGTTTCTGAAATTATGCCAAATAAACCCCCTGCATATGCTGTGTAGCTTGGAGAAGAATCTTTTTGGTATTTTATATGGGACGTTTGCGAAGTCATGCAACAGCCTCGGTAGTACAACCATCTTGAGTAGTGCCGCCCTCCCCATCATGGTTAGGGGCAACCGTGTCCAGAATGCCATGCTCTGTTTTATCCCCCGAAATGCCTCCTCTGTATTGTTCTTATGTTCATCTTCTACCTTATGGTATACATTCACTCCCACACTATCGGAAGGTGTCTACCGCCCATCCAATCTGCAGCACTGGTAATGCCTCCTGGGGCAGCCCCCTATATCTGCCTTGGGGGAATATGGTGGATTTCTTAGGGTTAACCGTTACACCCGAGAGAAGTGCGTACCGCTCCAGAACCTCTAGGATGTATTGCAGATTCTCTTCCGGGTATTACAGGTACAGCAGCATGTCATCTGCATATAGCGAAATCAAATGCTGTCCTCCTTTCGTTTTAATGCCCACTTCCCCATACTGGTATCTAACGTCCATCTGTCTGAGATAACTGATCCTGTCCAGACCCTGGCGATAGGTTCACTATATAGTAGCGTGATCCACCACAGATACGCCGGCCCCATCCCATAGTTTGCCAGGACCCCCAGTAGCCATGGCCACCTGACAGAGTCAAATGCCTTAACTGCGTCAAGCAATATTACTGCTAAATCCTGGGTGCTCTCAGCCATCTGATCAATAATGTGGTGTAGCCTATGGAGGTTGTCAGAGATGCCCCTCCGGGGGACGTATCCTGTTTGGTCATGATGCATCAGTGTATTAATTATTGGCTTCAGTCTGTTTGCCATCACCGCGATGAGGATCTTACTATCCTGGTTTAACATCGAAAGCGGTCTGTAGGATCCGCAATCCGTATCTGGTTTACCAGGCTTAAGAAGCAGGATTATGATCGCTTCCCGGAGTGACTCTGGCAGTCTGCCTCTATCGAATGCTTCATTCAACATGGCCAGCAACGGGGGGAGCAGTTCTGCCATATATGTCTTGTAGAATTCACTTGGGAGCCCGTCTGCTCCTGGAGCTTTATTTGTGGGTAGGGTTCGGATTACATTTTCTAATTCTTCTAACGTAAGTGGTGTGTCTAATATTTCCTTGTCTTGTTCCTCTAGTCTAGGTAAAATAATCTCCTCTAATGTTTCTCTTATATCCATTTCTTCTTCCCCCGTCTTGTCCGAATACAGATTCTGATAGTATTCGTGGAAACACTCATTCACCCCTTCTTGGGTGTCCTTAACTATGCCATCCTGCTTACGTATCTCTCGTATTGCCTGCCTAGGGGTTTCATTTTTATATAGTCAGGCAAGCAGTCTGACTGGTTTGTCTCCTTCTGTATGCTGTCTTTCTACGTATCTTCTATAGTTCAGGTTACATAGCCTTTCCCAGTGGGTGCTGCACTTTTCTTGTAATTGTTGTATGGACTCGGTCCTCTACTGGGAATCCCCCCCCCTTCTTTCATTTTATCCTCAATCTCCCTTTCTGTGTCATGCAACTCTGTTACAATACCCCCTAGTAGCCCTTTTGACTTTCGAAATCGCCTCTCCCCTCATTACCACTTTAAATGCTTCTCATAGCGTTCCCGCTGACTGGACACTGCCCGTATTTAATTTGAAATAATCCAATATGGCCTTCCTCATATCCTCTCTAAATATGGTGTCTTTAAGTACCTCTGCTGTAAGCCTCCACGTCAGTATCTTCGGTCTGGGCGGTGAAATCTGCCACATTACGACCAGTGGTGCATGGTCCGAGAGGACCGCTGGTTTGTACTCTGCGCTTTTGACATCCTGCACCAAGGAGTTAGCCACAAATATGTAATCCAACCTAGTATACAAGTCATGCGGGGGCGAGTAGTGTGAATATCATCTATGTTGCGGGTGCAGCCATCTCCATATGTCGGTCAGCTGGAAGCCCTGTGTTAGTGTAGCAAAGGCCTTTGCCGCAGGATTCGGTCTGGTCATTTTGTCAGCAGATCAGTCTAGCTTGGGATCTAGCGTGCAGTTGAAATCACCTCCCATTATCACCAATCCATCTATGTATGGGCTCATCCTAGTATACATGTTTCTAAAGAAAGCACATTGCTGTTTCATTGTTTGGGGTGTATACGTTAATGAGATTGACCTCTTTGTTGCTCACCAGCCCCTTCACCATTACCAGTCTGCCACCTGCATCTACCTTTTGTTGTAGCAATTTAAATGGGACTTGGGTTGCTATCCACATCAGAACCCCTCCAGCATACGCTGAGTATGTGGCTCCCACCGTGGTCCCCTTCCATTTTCTCTCAATCATCCCCAGTTTCTCTTTGGTCAGGTGGGATTCCTGCAACATGGCTATATCTATTTTTTGCTGCTTTAAATACTTCATCATTTTGTTCCGTTTAATGTAGCTATTTAGCCCACTTACGTTCAAGGACACTATCTTTAACTCCCCCATTTTAGCATTAACCCCACCCCCTCCACCTCCTTTTTCCTGTCCCTCATGATAAGACCTAGTTTCGGCAGCCTCCCCTGCCCCCCTCCTCTCCCCTCCCATCTCCCCACTGCTCCCTTCCCAACTCCACTTTCCTCCCCTTTAACTCTTCTCAACTGTTGCCCAGCTCTATCCCTGGATCTCAGGCTCTCCCACATCTCAACCTTGGCCCGGCACACTGGTGTAGAGGTTGTCGCAGGTGGATACTTCCCTACTGTATCCTACATAAACTACCTACTGGGATTAAAGTCGTGCTACCGGTATCGCTCCCGTGTAACAATGTCAGTGTCTAATGTATTACTTATTTAAGTGGCCCTTCCCAACCACAAGTCCCAAGTTGCGCCTCCCTTAGTTCCCACTCTCCCTAAGGAGGAAAGTGCAGTTCACTTATCCTTATCCTCCGACCTCCGACCGCTCGCCCCGTCCGGGCAGCTTATCTTGTCCATCCATGTCGCAGCGTCCTCTGGAGTCTCGACTTTTGCACGGTCCTTTAATCTACACTTGCTACAACATAGTGAAAGAAAGAACCATGCAGAAAACAGAAGAAACATGGGAACAAGTATGATATGCAATATTCTAAAAAAATATTTATTTGTTTTTTTTATATCAATGTAGTTATTTCATAATTAACCAATCACATGCTTATATCATCCAATTATTAGTCTTTTTTTAAATCTATGCAGTTATTTCCCAATTAACCAACCTTACTTTATTACATTATGCAATTTCTTAGTCTTGTTTGAATCCTTACTACTTAACTATTTAATATTGTCAATGGTAATATGTTCTGTTCTTTCCTGTTGAAATCTCTGATAAAATATGAAAAATGTAAGAGATACATTTAATTGTTATTATATTCAGTTGTTGGATACTAAGTTGTGTAAGGAACTCATGGTGGCAACAGTAAAGACAGACACAAGTGATCACAGTTCAAGGCTTTTTTATTAAACTGTACATGCAGGGTGGAAACACGCCTAACCTAAACCTAGGATTGGAGCAAGCGTCGACCATCAAAAGAAAATAAGGCAGTCCTTGTGGCATTGTGTGAAAATAAAAGGGCCTATACTAAGAAAAACCTGTTGCCAATTCCTTACAATTAATTACACCTAGAGTGTGGGATAAGGGTTCAATAAAAAAAGAAGTATTCACAAATAATAAGTCAGGATGTGATTGGCATGGGTCTCTATTCCCCAAGTTTTCAGCATTGGACAAGGTGGGACTTTGGAGCATAGCACACGCTCCAGCCTTCTTAGCACGAGCCAACAGTTTCGTATCCGCTATCAGGTTCTTTGACGGTTAAGTCTCTTTTCAATCAACGTCTCTTGCCTTCGAGGGCCTGATGCATTCAACAATCAAACATAAAGTTCTGTTCAACAAATACTTTGAGTGAGGGCTTCACCCCTGGGTCCCCCTCTTCTGGCTCAGACCCCTTACTAATCGTATTCCACAAAATAACTAAGCAGTTCCTATTAGTATCAGGGCCTTCGGTGGTTTCGTCTCCTGGTTCCGAGGGCCTGACAGGTTTACCAAAAACAATAAACAAAAGTTCCACTTAACGTATTTGTTAAGTAGTGAGCCAGAGACAAGTAGGTAAGGTAACAAATGAGGTTTTATTTGTGCAGACCAAGGGTAATCAGTTCGGGTATAACCGGTCGTCTCTTCCAGAAACTTCAGCAGCGTAATAAGGCAAAAAAATAAAAAATGGGTCTTCCAGGCTGCTCGTAACACAAAACTCAAGAATGGCAAATTCCTTCTTCCAAAAATGACGATTATAACGTGTAGCTTAAACTTACAGTGTTCTAAACTAGATGCAGCTCATAACGTGGAAACACACACAGGACTGGTAGCCTTCCTTGCCTTTCGTTCCTTGCAAACCATCGGAGTAAAAGTCCTCCTTGATGCAACATGTGTTAGGGGTTCAAGCGTTTTCAGTCCACGCTTGAATGGTTCAGAGCCTCTCCTCCACGCTCTGCTGCAGGTTCCTGGACACAGCCGTTTCTGCGCTGTCCTCGGCTGCAATTCGCTAACTAAACAAAACTTTTCCCTTTTTCCGCTTTTGAGATTCCTTTCTCGTCAGGCGCCTTCAGCAGCTGGGCAGTCGGGAGTGACTGCAGGATCGGTACGGGGCACTCCGGTGAGAATTCCTTTTCCTTCTAATATGCCCACCGATATGGGTTAATGGTCTCGTCCCATTCAGAGCCCACTCCGTCAGCCTCTTTCCACTCCTGCAAAGCGAGAGACAAAGTAAAACGTTTTTGGGTGCTTTTAACCCCGATGTGCCTCCTCCCAAGTAATTAGTGTTGTGCCGTTCTAGCCCGGGGCTCTTCACACCTGATGCTAATGCCTCTCCTCCCGGCTTCAACCTTATGGAGTCAGTTTCGTTTTTAACCCCTGATTGCCCAGAACCCCCAGTGTATGGAAACGTGGCTTTTCGTCTTTTCTGTCTGTTGCCTATTTTCCTTTCCTGTCTTTCATTTTGGTTATGTGTGTAGTGGGACGTGCTGTCATGTATTATTGGTGTCTTTTCTTCTCCCGTTTTCCTTATTTTTGGTTGTGCTTTGATTAGTCTTACATTAGACTGTTGAGGCATTCTGGGAGATGTAGTCTCTCGCTCATTCATGTTCTTCAGTCGGTGTATTACATGAATTGGGTTGATAATAGATACCCCCTCGTCCCTCCTGTCTTGTTCAATAGTGGCCGCTACTATGTCCTCATCACATACTCCCCCCAAGGACTTATGCCGTTCGGGCATAACTAAGGCTCGGGACAGGTAGTCCGCCACCAACTGATACTTTCCGGGTTTGTGAACAGTCACGAAGTTGTACGGTTGTAGGGTTAAAAACCATCGTAGGACTCTATGGTTGGAGTCTTTCTGGGTCGCCAGCCACTTCAGAGGAGCATGATCGGTAAAAAGGGTGAACCGCCTTCCGAGGAGGTAATACCTTAGTGTTTCTACGGCCCACTTGATCGCTAGGCATTCCTTTTCTAGGGTACAGTACGGAAGCTCATGGGGCAAAAGCTTCCTACTGATGAATGCTATAGGACATAGGTCTTGTTCGGTACCCTGGGATAGTACTGCTCCTAGTCCACATCCCGAGGCATCAGTTTGTAAGAAAAACTCTCTGTCAAAGTTAGGACAATGTAGAACGGGTTTGGAGGAAATCATTTGTATCAATGTTTGAAAAGCTTGTTTTGCCTCAGGAGTAATGTGCAGGGTTTTGTTTGTTTTCAGAGCGTCCGTAAGGGGGGCTGCTATGGTAGAGAAATGGGGCAGGAATCTCCTGTAGTACCCCACAAACCCTAGAAAAGCACGGATTTCCTTTCTGGTTTCAGGCATCCTTAGTTTTTGTATTGCTTGTATTTTGTCCAGCAAAGGGGTTACGATTCCCCCTCCCACTTCATACCCCAAATATCTTGTGGTTTGGGTTGCCAGTTTCGATTTTTTTGGGTTAATGTGTAAACCGGCCTCTTTTAGTGCTTTTATGACTTGGGTTAATTGATATAAATGTTCCTTCCAGGTTTTGCTGAAGATAATAATATCGTCTAGATATGCAGCCGCATATTGCTCGTGTGGCTTCAGGATTTTATCCATTAAGGCCTGGAAGGTTGCTGGAGCCCCATGGAGCCCAAAGGGCAGAACAGTAAATTGGAACAGGCCCTGGGGTGTAGCAAACGCTGTCTTTTCTTGGTCGGCGGGTTCGAGGGGAATCTGCCAATAGCCCTTTGTTAAGTCCAGGGTGCTCAGAAAAACTGCTGATCCAAGTCTTTCTAAGAGCTCATCAATTCTGGGCATGGGATATGCTTCATATTTTGAAATAGCATTCAGTTGCCTAAAGTCCATACAAAACCTGGAGGAACCGTCCGGTTTTGGCACTAAGACGACTGGAGAACACCAGGCGCTTTTTGAGGGCACAATGGTTCCTAGAGCCAGCATCTCATCTATGTCTTTGGCGATCTCCCCACGTTTTGCCTCTGGAATTCGGTATGGCCTCAGGCGTACCGTTTTCCCTTCTTCTGTAGGTATGGAGTGGGTTGTCAAATGTGTCCGTCCGGGTATGCCCGAAAAAGTTTCTGCTATCAGGTTCAGGGTAGTAAATAGTTCTGTTCTTTGGGAAGTATTTAATTGTTCTCCTAATAGTACGTCTTGTAATCCACTAGGGTGGTTTGGGACCAACTGTTCTGGGACGGATATATCTGATAAGGTTGAACACAACACCCCTGGTGTTCCTTCCTTCCATAGTTTAAGTAGATTAATATGATAGTTTTGGTATTTGTTTTTACGTTCGGATTGTTCCACCTCATAGTTCACTGGACCCAAGATTTTTGTTACCCGATAAGGTCCGTGCCATTGGGCCAGCATTTTGTTTGTATGGGTGGGCAAAAGAACTAGTACTTTGTCGCCTACGTTCAAGGATCTGGGTCTGCTTCCTTGGTCATAGTACTTTTCTTGCTTTTCTTGTGTTCTACCCAGATTTTCTTGAGCGTAGTTCCTCAATTTCCCCAAATGATCCCTTAGATCTTGAACATAATCGGTGAGCGTTGTTTCCTCTTGTTGCTCCCAATTGTCCTTCAATAATCCTAACACTGACTTGGGTTGTCTCCCAAACAATAGTTCAAAAGGGGAGTACCCTGTGGATGATTGGGGTGTATCCCTCAGAACCATTAGTACCCATGGTAAAACCCGTTCCCATCCTACTCCAGTTGGGCTGGTGGTTCTTTTTATCATCTGTTTAATGGTCTTGTTATATCTTTCCACCAATCCATCCGTCTGTGGGTGGTAGACCGAGGTTTTCAGGTGTTGTATACCTAGGGTCTTACATACTTCCTTCATTACTGCTGACATGAAATTGCTTCCCTGATCTGTTACGATTTCCAGGGGTATTCCCACTCTTGCAAAGTAAGGTAATAGGACATCGCACACCTGTCTAGCTGAGATTCCCCTTAAAGGGAAGGCCTCAGGGTATCTGGTGGCGTAATCCACTACTACCAGTAGGAATCTGTATCCTCGACTAGAAGGTTCCAGTGGGCCAACTATGTCCATTCCTATCCTTTGGAACGGCTCCTTGATCAAAGGCATTCGTTGCAAGGGGGCTCTGGCTGGTGTGTGATTACTTGTTTTCTGGCATATTGCACACTCCTGGCAATACTTGGCTATGTCTGCATAAATCCCTGGCCAATAGAAGTTCTGTAACACTCTTTTCCCCGTCATGTTTTCTGCTAGGTGTCCTCCCGTGGAATGATCATGGGCTAGTTGTATCAAGGTCTTCCGATAGGACTGGGGAACCAACAATTGTTCCTTCTCTTCATTTTCCGTTCCTCTGGTCACCCTATAGTACAACCCTTGGTTCTCCTTAAAATAAGGAGTGGTATTCGGGATTTGGCTCTTACTTAAGGCTTGTTCACGTGCCCGTTTTAGGGTTTCGTCTAGCCCGGATTCAGTCCGGAAGGATGGCAGATGATCCCCCACTCGCCAGTCTATAAGGGCTATTTCCTCCTCTCGCCTTCCATTCCGTTTGTCTTTCCTCTTCTGGGTTTTTGTGGGTTTTTCCCCTAGGTCTATCCCTTTTATCTCGGTTTGGGCGAATGGGGCTTCCCTTAACCATAAATCAAACTCGGGAATATCTGTCCCTATCAGGACGGGAGCTGGTAGGGTGGGGATAATGGCCACTTTAACCGGTAGCTCTTTCCCTTGTAATCCTAACACAATTTCTTTGGTTGGATACCCCTTAATATCCCCATGTACACATTTAATGTCAACTGAGCTCACCTGTCCTGGTTCTGGTTCGCTCACATGTGGTTGTATAGCAGTCTGCCGACTTCCGCTGTCCATCATAGCTTGTTGGGGCCGTCCATCCACTGTTACCTCAATCACATAGGGCTGTTTCTTCCGATTTCCATACTGTTGCAGGGTCCCAATTTCCATCGGTTCGGTTTTGTTTCTCTTGGCACAATATCGGGCGATGTGTCCCCATTCACCACATTCGAAGCATTGAGGCATCTGGCCCTTCATTGGAATGGAGCAGTTGTTTGGCCTCGGTTCTGTTCTTGTTCTTGGCTCCGGCCCGCCCATCCGGTTGTTACTGCGTAAGGCGGGAAGTTCGTGGTGTGGTCTTGTAGGTAGTGCTGATATATTACGAGGGGTTCCAGCCTTTTGATAGGCCGTGGCCACATCGATTGCTTCAGACAGTTTCAGGCGGTGATGTTGCCTAACCCACCTTTGTATGGGCCCTGGTAGGGCTTCGATGAATTGCTCCAGCATAATTTTTTCTTTTATTTGCTCAACTGTGGATGTATTAGTTTGCAACCATTTCTCCGTGAGGTCCTGTACTCGATAAAAGAGCTGTCTTGGGCTTTCGCCTGATTTTAGTCGGGTTTCCCGGAATTGCAACCTATAGGATTCATCGTCCATTCCCAATCTTTCCAGTACTGACTTTTTGATGTCGGCGTATGGGGTGTCCCCATTCGGATTGGCCGCTTGATATGCTCCTTGCATCACTCCCGTGAGAAGGGGCGCCAGGAAGAAGGACCACCGATCCTGTGGCCATTGCGCTGCTCGGGCTATCCTTTCAAAATTTACAAAGAAGAAACTGGGATCGTCTCCGGTCTGGTACTTTTGTAGCACTGTAGGGGGAATGGCTGGGTGGGACCGGTGTGCAGCCACTGATTCGCCTAGAATCCTCAGCGCTTCCCTGCCCTGCTCTTGGGCTACGGTTTGTACCTGGATGACTTGCTGTAGGGCTTGGCGGTCTGCTTGGGCTTGGTGTCCTTGCACCTGTACCAGTTGCTGCAACTGTTGTTGCCCCTCGGCCAGCGCCTTTATGACTGCCTCCATGGTCAATGGGATAGACGTGTCTCTGTGAATCCCACCGCTGCCACCACTGTTAAGTAGTGAGCCAGAGACAAGTAGGTAAGGTAACAAATGAGGTTTTATTTGTGCAGACCAAGGGTAATCAGTTCGGGTATAACCGGTCGTCTCTTCCAGAAACTTCAGCAGCGTAATAAGGCAAAAAAATAAAAAATGGGTCTTCCAGGCTGCTCGTAACACAAAACTCAAGAATGGCAAATTCCTTCTTCCAAAAATGACGATTATAACGTGTAGCTTAAACTTACAGTGTTCTAAACTAGATGCAGCTCATAACGTGGAAACACACACAGGACTGGTAGCCTTCCTTGCCTTTCGTTCCTTGCAAACCATCGGAGTAAAAGTCCTCCTTGATGCAACATGTGTTAGGGGTTCAAGCGTTTTCAGTCCACGCTTGAATGGTTCAGAGCCTCTCCTCCACGCTCTGCTGCAGGTTCCTGGACACAGCCGTTTCTGCGCTGTCCTCGGCTGCAATTCGCTAACTAAACAAAACTTTTCCCTTTTTCCGCTTTTGAGATTCCTTTCTCGTCAGGCGCCTTCAGCAGCTGGGCAGTCGGGAGTGACTGCAGGATCGGTACGGGGCACTCCGGTGAGAATTCCTTTTCCTTCTAATATGCCCACCGATATGGGTTAATGGTCTCGTCCCATTCAGAGCCCACTCCGTCAGCCTCTTTCCACTCCTGCAAAGCGAGAGACAAAGTAAAACGTTTTTGGGTGCTTTTAACCCCGATGTGCCTCCTCCCAAGTAATTAGTGTTGTGCCGTTCTAGCCCGGGGCTCTTCACACCTGATGCTAATGCCTCTCCTCCCGGCTTCAACCTTATGGAGTCAGTTTCGTTTTTAACCCCTGATTGCCCAGAACCCCCAGTGTATGGAAACGTGGCTTTTCGTCTTTTCTGTCTGTTGCCTATTTTCCTTTCCTGTCTTTCATTTTGGTTATGTGTGTAGTGGGACGTGCTGTCATGTATTATTGGTGTCTTTTCTTCTCCCGTTTTCCTTATTTTTGGTTGTGCTTTGATTAGTCTTACATTAGACTGTTGAGGCATTCTGGGAGATGTAGTCTCTCGCTCATTCATGTTCTTCAGTCGGTGTATTACATGAATTGGGTTGATAATAGATACCCCCTCGTCCCTCCTGTCTTGTTCAATAGTGGCCGCTACTATGTCCTCATCACAGTATTCTTTGGGGGACGGCTTCACCACTGGATCTCACTCGGCCGGACTTGGACCTGAAATGACAATAGGGGGCGCTTCCCTTCGCCTTGTCTTGCAATACGTATTGCTTCACAAATCTTAATATCTTATTACACAATTCTTTTCATACATTTTTGGGTGTTGACTTTCCACCCCTGGATCTCCCTCCTTCGGGCTCAGACCCCTTACAAATGTCAGTCTCCCTCTTCCGTGTTCACTATGGCTTTTTTTCACTTTTGCGGGATTCACTCCCCTTTGTTTCTCAATGTGTTTCCAAACAGTTCATAGTGGACATCCCTCTACTGGGTTCACGTTTGTCAACACACTGTTTCTTGGGACTTTAGACTGCACCTCTCTGGCATCCCTCTTCCGGATTCATTCTTGCAAATTTCCACGAAATACAATTTATGTGCTCATTTCAACATGCAGGATTTACTCTACCGGGGGTCACTCTTGCAAACTTTAGGAAACACAGTTCATTACTGATTTCACCTTGCTGGATTCACTTCCCTTATTCACAATCATCTGTCGCTCAAAGACCTTCGACAGTACAGAGGGTTTTACAAGACCCCTGTATGACCCGTTTGACCTCTCTTCGCCTCTTCCCAGGGCCTTCTGGTTATGGTAGTCTCTACCTTCGGGTAATAGCCCAGAGTTTTCTGCGTGAGCACCCACGTGGTGCCGGGCGCCTCTGTTGCAGGCTTTTCCCCCACTTTATCAATAGTTCCTTTGTTTACTCAAAGTTCATTTAGCCACTTCCTACATTCTTTCAACACAGTTCGGTTTCTTTATTGGTTTTCCCGTCGACTCACCGGCTGTGATGAATTGCTTTGCTTTCTTGTCTGTAGAATCAAGGCCGGTACTATTGGGCCAGGTGTCTCTGCCCGGCTTGGCTATCAACGGAGGAGGCGCCCGGGCACCGTTGACGTCTGCTGCAACACACGATGGCTATTGTTTGCGGTCTTAACGATTCCTTCTCTTGAGGCTTCACAGGTCTCTGCCGATAAGGGCAAGGTCTCTTCTGCCTTTGGTATCCCCTCGATTTGCGCCGTCTTTCGCCTTCTCTTGATCTGCTGTGCCAAGTTAGCTCTCACATCGTGCGGTCTGCCTTGCTCGTACTGTGCTCTCTTGCTCCACCTTTTAACCGTGTGGGGAAAGTAAAGGGACGTCGTGTGTGTGTGTATGATTCTGATTAATTGCCTGACTCTGCCTGACCCTTGTGTCAGGACATGTCAGTTAAACAGCTTTATGAGTCGGTCATCTTTTGTGGGGCAAAAAGTTGTTTGGGTCAGAAAGGATGGGGGTTAAAGTGTCAGTACCATATGGAATTATAACCCTCATATTAGTAATGGGTAGGAGGGTTGGTATTTCATGGATCTAATAGGGAAGCAAAATCTATGTAGTGGAAATGACACAATGAAAATATTTGTTTCTGTAAAACCTAACACATTCTGGAATTGAGACTGGGACGTATTTCAAAGGTAGGAATTCAGCCTTTTTATGACTAACAATGGACATTTTCTTTCAAATAATACATTTTGTGTGTCTATAGTAGTAAATAATGCTTACCACCAGTATGACGTCATCTATTACAGTTACCTTTGGTAAACATGTACTATACAAAGTAAAACATGTTTTGGGGAGATTGAAGAATCTAGTCGCTAAATACAGTATTGTGGCATCCATCCTAGTCGTATTATACTAGTTTAATGTCTCAAACCACATTCATTACGTTAAAATAAAAGGATGGTTAAACTTTGCAAAGCACACATTGCATTAGAATAAATCCACTATTTCAATATTTAATGTGTTCCAAATTGTATAAATATTACATCAACCATAAGACCCATATAAAGATGTTTTTCAGTCCCACTTATACACAAATTAATGTTTATCAATCACTAAATTACACATGCCCATCCGGCCATAAAATGGAATGTTCTTAACTGAGAGACCAACAACACTCGAGAAGTGATTAGTATATATATATACATATATATCTCAATGAAAAAACGTTGTTAAAGGGACGTTATGGTTAAGTTGCACTAATAGAAACCTATGAAATTTAATGAAAAAACTTTAAAGGGATGTTATGGTTACAAGTAAAACCAAAAATGCTCAGAAATTTGCCAGTTAGGGTAAGCTAAGCAACCATAACTCACGCCACCACCATGCACTGCTAAGAATAACACCCAGGACATCAAAGATGACATCACAAATGTCATTGATGACGTGTTTACGTGTCCATGAACGCGTTTACACTGCACGTTCGGGTCCTTGCTTCGAGGACATTTTGGAACTGCATTTTCTACTGATCTAGGAACTTTCAAGCTCAAAATGTACCCTTGCACAGCTGCTACACCTATTCTTACTCATTATCCATTCACAATCTATTACAAAACACATACTTCGAAGAATAGTAGCAAAACTGCTATTTATCTTAAAAATGGCATCAGCTATTGCCATCCCTCCTCCCCAAGAGCCACCACTAGCTGGAGGACCCACACAACAAAAAAAGCGCAGTATTTCCAAAGACAATGAAGAGGAGCAAGAGGATGAGGTAGAGGAAGTGCCTACCTCTAGCACCCAGAGATAATCATGGGTGTGGCAGTTCTTTACCACTGTTGGGAATGTACCAAAGGCTGAAGCTACGAAAGTGAAATGCACTGAGCCACGGACTACCTGGACATTACTCCTACAGGACCACCTCCATGTGCCGCCACACCAAATCCAACTGCTGCAAGGCTCTCAGAAAGATTGTTCCTTTCTTAGCAAGTATTAGGCTGTCTTCCTCCACATCTTCTTCAACCAATACTGTAATCACACAGCCTACTTCTGTGTGACACAAAATCCCACCAGCTACCTTGCAGAGGCTGTTGATCCATATCTTTGGAAGACAACAGTCCTCTGTGTATACTGCAACACAACACTCTGCAGGGGGAAGCAATTTAGAAATGCGTTTGAAGCTGTAATCAAGGAGCATGAGAAACACTGCCCACTACCTTAGAAGTAGCATATGTGCAACATCTTCCCCTGTCCACCTGCCCCTCCATATTAGTGCTTGGTGCCTCTTCCCTCATTTCCCTCCTCACCTTATGTTCTAACCTCTCCTGCACATTTTTTTTAAACACCAAAAGAAAGGTTCCTTTAGGAACCACCTTTCACACTTAAAAAATAGAACTAAAAATAAAATCTTACAGACTCCATCTACTTTACATTTCTTAGTAAAGTACATAAACTCAATCCGTTTTTCCAACATTTCCATTAGCATTTTGTGTTATGCTAATGGGAATAATGTGGCGTTCATCCCCCGTTCCAGGGACTGGAAGTTATCGGCCCAAGCGAAGTTTGTCTGTGTGGGCCCTGATGCCTGTGGGCTTCGGCGCATTATATATAAATAAATAAATCACGAGGGCTCCAGACCATTATCCTCCATTGCAGCCCCTGCAATGGGGGATAAAGGCCATTGGCACCGCTGGTTGGCAAAGCGGCAACCCGGGGTGCTAAAAAATAGATTTTTCTCACTACAGCCGGATGCCTGTGGCATCCCGCTGTAGGAAGGAAAATCCTTTTCCAAGATGGCCACTATGGCAAGCGAAGGCAGTGCTCTGTACAGAGCCCCTTTTCCCTTTCCATGGCAGCCTGCAGAAGGAGAAGACAGAACCCTGTGACCATATTACTACAGTCACATTTATTTTCCCTTTCAAACCTATCCCACTTTCGAATAACTTTACCACATAGCTGGTCCAAGGTGGACATGGCTAATTTAACCCCATTTTTCATCCCTTGCGGTCATGGCCAGTAGCCAGATTGTCCGGGTCATGACCTTATACCATGACCCGGACAATCTGGCCACTGCCCATGGCCACAGGCTAGACCTCCGCCACCAAAGGTATATCACTATTTTTTGTACCTACATTATGACACTTGTCAAAAAATAAAACATGGGCACATTTGCAAAACCATGCTTTAAGGTCCTTGCCAATGCTCCTTACACGAGTTTGCTAGAAATCAGTCCATATTTTATTTGTTGAAAAGTGTCAAAATGTATGTACATGCAATAGTCATATAACTTAGCCCCCACTTGACAAAATCCATTCAGACTTTACACAAACATTGAAGGTTAGCTCTATAATCTTTCTGAAATCTTTTGTTCACATTTGTCAAACGGCAACAAATTTATAAGCCATCAAAAAAAATGTTAGACCCCACTTCTAATTTAGCCCCTTCCTGACAAAATCCCACCAAACTTTAAAAAAACATTTATATCTAGATCTAAAATCGTTTTGCAAACTTTGGTGTAGATTCGTCAAATGTCACCACATTTAGAAGCCACATGCAGTTTCATTGAGTGGTGCCAAAGTTATAAGCCATCCAAGAACTGCTTTTCACCAACCCTGTAATGCAGAAATAGGCACAGATGTCCCCGGACATCTGAAGTGTCCGCGAACTTCACAGGACTGCCCCCCCGAACATCCGGACTGTTTGCTGACTTTTGGGTTGGAAAACACCCTTGTTTTGGCTTCTTATGGCCATATCCCATCCCATCCTCATTATCCTTCACCTCCCCAGAGATTGTTTAATAAATTTGACAAGTGCAATGTTGTGTTTTTTTATGTTTTTACTGCGATGTCCAACAAATCTGACACACTTCACGCTCTCCTCAAGCCTCTGACATCTTTCGGGAAATTACTCATTCTTGTGGTAGTGGACTGGGATGCTGTGCCAATAAGGACTCTCACTGCACCAGCAGTTGCCAAAGTCGACCTTGGAGTATTCATGAAAGTTGACTACCCAATGGGAGGAATTTCAGACAGGGTTATTTAATTTGGTTTCTTATATGAAGGCTGTCAATTCTGACAGCCTCTTGAATTCAAACAACAGTTCTTGTCCCAACTCCCCACTTACCGTCGTGCTTGGTATTTGGCGTCAGGAGAAGAAAAGAAAGGGACAATTGTGGATGCAAGCCACCCCTGACATTACAGCCCTGGAATACCACTGAATATGTAGGTAGAACCTTACAGCAATGCCGCAAAAACCTCTCTATAGTCCAGAAGATGAGACTGTGGTTGAGCAAGTAAATCTAGGAGTCCAAGAGAGGTTGAGTTGAAGCAGGCCTCCAGCTATGCACTTGAAGTCGACAGATAGCAGTATGAGGAAGCAAAGGAAATAAAGTGGTACTGAAGGAAAGAGGCAGGAGACTAGGGAACCGGAGAGGGGAGCGGAGATCTATAGAGAAGGAACAATTAGAAGCACAGAAATAATGGGAAACGGTCTACAGGAGGATTACTTGTGTTGCAAAGCGACCCGTGGTTCCAGCTGGGTCATCATCATCTGGGGTTGGACGCGATGTGCAGCACCATCTTGGAGGAACACTAGATTGCGTAAGGCACAGTGGTCTGCATGGTGTTGGAACCACGCTCTGTCACCATCTCCTGTGCTTCCAAAAGGACTGGTTGTGGCTGAACGAGTTCCTGACAATGCCTGTGTGGACAGAGTGTGAAGTGACGTACAGGGTTTATCCTTGCTACTGTGAGGATCCTCCTTGCCTTAATCACGGTAGGATGGGACTGTTTAAGAAACACCTGTGTTTATGTGCAGTTAATCTCCTTCAGAAACACAAAAGTATTAAAAAAAGAAGGGAAAAAAGGAGGGGAATACACTCCAGTTGCAATAATGGGTTACAATATGGCCCATTCCATTACCCTAGTGAACCTTCCAGTTGAGCGACGGGAGCAGAGAACAAGAGGGCATGTCACAAGGAGGGAGTAGCAGCAAACTCTGTTGACAGAAATGGTGGTTTTATTAGTAACAAAAGTTTGGTGTCCTACATAAAGGAAAGAAAGGAACAGGATGCCCTCTGAGCAATGAGGTATGATATGATAGGTTATTTATAATGCGCTTTATACCTAGAGCTTTCTAAGCACGGATCGAACCTGTGTTGCTCCGTGTCGTCTTGCTTCCAAGGCGAGCACGTTGCCACTGAGCTATCCTCCCAACTGACTAATACAATGATAGAGCTCCCACCAGAGCACTGTCTTCCTGCTGGGGGTCCACGATACAATGGCTAAGGGCCTAGATCACAGGACAGCAAGAATCATCACTAGTTTACACAGGCCTTGTATCCTTTTCTGGACCAAACCTGTCCCAGGCTCCAGAATGTTGACTGCGATGTGGGTCTGATGATGATTTTTCACTGACTTCAAGAACAGGTGGGGTGAGGAAAACTCCTCTGGGATCTTCGGGTGTATACCTCCTGGACTCAAATCAACACTTAAGGGATTCCACCTCACTTCACCACCTCCTCTTGCACTATTTGTCTGGCTCTTAACAGTATCTGGTCCCAATGCCATGCCTCCTGTGCTAGTCTGGATTCTAAACCTGAACCTTCCAAGACTATGACATCCTTATACAGCCACCTCCTCCTATGTGGCTCTTTTTCAAGTTTACCCTAACACAGCTCCTGCACTCCCCCTCCTGCTCCTTTCTGCTGCTCTCACTAGTCTTACGCTGGAACACTGTCCTCGCCTTTTATACTGTGGAGAATTGAGGCATTAAGCCTAATTTCTAGGATTTCTGGGATTTACATGGCCATGGCGCTTTGGTCCCACTTCCACCCTATACATGTACATGCCCTCCCATTCCTTATCTCCAGGTAAGGAAAGTTGTTTAGTATGTTAGTTTGGCCACTTCATGGGTTCACCATGTGAGAGTCAGACAGGAGGATCATGACGGCTTCTCAGGCTGGCATTGCATTTGCCAGGTTCACTGGGAAATGGCTCTTTTGCCATTGAGCCTGCATGAGCAAAGTTATGCAGCGGTCTGGGTGTGCATGACACATGCCTGCTTCTTGTCTTTCCTTGCTGCCAAAGGGTTTCGTCTTGGGCCCGGTTAACATTCCATTCTGGGTTTTATCCAGCTGGTGCAATCCTGTTATGTGCCTTGAACCGTAAACTGAGCCAAAAACGTTTGGCGAGTTTCTCACTAGAGCCTGCTGTCAACTGCACAGGCTTTTGGTAGCTCTCTGGATATACATAGTGCCAAAGTGAAGACAAGCAGTCTGCAGTCCTCACTCTTTTCGGTTGAATTGGAAAATGTCTGATTTGTTTGTGGAAGCAGAACATTGCTGCCCGCTCCATGTGTGTTTCAAGACTCTCTGCAGCTTTAAGGATCTCAAAGGGGACGCTGTGAGAGTGAGACGGGCTCCACCCCCCTGCAGCGCAGCCACCTTCAAAATCTCACGGGACCGCGAAGTGGCCGTGAAGTGGTGGCAAACTCTGAAGATGAGCAGTCTGCAGTCCATAGACGGCAGCGAGCAGTGAAAGTAAGCCGGCCGATTCACATGGTTTTGCAAACACAACAGAGTTCGCCTATGTGAGTACTTTAATGTTTGTGTGAAATTCACCTTATCAAAGTAGGGTGTTGTAAGAGCGGGGACTGTGGGGTAGACTCTTTGACCAGTACCAACCCTGCACTAGGGAGCTGTGGACTTTGCGGAAGCCACCCTTAACAACTCATTAGTTGCATGAATTTCTGAGTAAAGGCTGAATGGAATTGATGAGGTTGAACGGAACTGAGTCTTTGGTGAATAACTCTTGTGAGGACTCCTTGCTGTCTGCACAGGAAGAAGTATTTGCGTAACTGGATTTCGAAACTGGAAAAATTGGTAAAACTGTTGCCTGGGAGAAGGGAGGGTACTCTCTTCAGGTACAGGTCCAAATAGGAGGCTTTACAGCCTCACCCGTGAACATGTTGGCCCTAGTGCCTCCTATTGCTCTTAGGGAGCCAGAACTAACGGAAATAACTTCCAAAGGATGCGGGCCGCAGAGACAAGACCACGATTCAACTAACCCGCCACTGGTTTCGGATTGTGAACTGCTGGCAAGGGCTGCGTCTCTGTCCCGCAGACGGACATTGACTCGATGAGGGGAAACGAAGGTGAGTTCAGGGAGGGCAGGTCCCTCGGCCTGCCAGTATTTACATTTGGTGGCCACAGAAATACCAAGTCGCCTCAAAAAAGACAATACCGGCAACCTTCACTGAATACAGCGTGGCACACCAGCGGTTTGCTGATGGGGCCCCTTGTCAAAGCAAAGTTTCTTTAAAATAAAAAACCTTAATTGCAGGGGGCAGCTTGCCCAAATAAAGAAAAAACCCAACCCAGACTAGAACACCAACGGACGTTAATCCAGCCCACCATAAAAGGTTGGATACTTTGGGACCCATTCAGACACTTGAGCTCGAGGCCATGCACTCTTCTTCCCGTTATTACCCACCCCCGATAGAGACCGGTCTTGACGGTGGTATTCCAGACAGGGACCCTAACTCTGGATTGAAGCCCACAGATGAGCCTTGCCCTCCTCAGGGAGGAATGGGCGTACAGGAAGAACGGTCTCGAGGAGAAGCCCACACATTGCAAGCCCTGAAGGGTTGGGCGAGGGATTTTGATTTCTCATGAAAGTGATCCCATTCAACTAACTAGGAAAGTACTGTTCAAAACCCTGGGCCAGGTAAGAGGTAAAAAACTGGTTGGAATACTCCTGAGAACAGTACACCGTCCATCCGTAAACCAGGTGGAGATGAATGGTAAGGGCTTAAATTCCCCGGCTGATACCCAAATAAGCTACGGATGGTTTTCCATCAGACGAGGACCTACTGATGGATAGGGCTGCAGCACAGTTGGAAGCCGACCCTTGCAACAAATCGTCCACCGACACTGGAATTGATGCTAGCACTGTTGCTGCCCTTACAATTTCGATGATTCCCTTCATAAAGTTATATGATTTCCTTAGTGATTAATTGAAGGATCAGACAACAGTTCTAGCACTGCAGCACTCGAAGATGATTTTTGTGGAGGGCTTCATAATGGCCCTGCAGTCCAATCTGGATAAAAACACAGCACAGATTACAGAGATCTTGCACTCGATAATAGATCCTATCATTAACGACAGAACAAAACGTAAGAAGGAACGAGCCAACAATATGTCTGAGACGACCATTATCGGAGAGGAAACTTCTATTGCCGCCTCTCTGGAAAGCCGTGTAGACCTGACTAAGGAATTAGCGGCTCTCACACAGATGGTGGGTGAGACTGGACATGTTGGTCAAGTCCAACTACCCAAGGTTACACAAACAACTCCCATGGAAGTTATAGAGGAAGCCCCTCTTGTTGAGGTGGGCAAGAGAGCTGTTTAGGAGCCAACTGGGGAGGTCTTAATTGACTTGACTGAAGGAGCAGGGCAGGTACAAGTCCATTGCCCCCAAAAGGAGTTAATAGTGACCAAGGCCCTAGTTAGGAAACAGTTTAAAATATTTTCAAAATTGACAGAGGGGAAGGCGGCTGTATGAACTTCCATGGGGCAGAAACTGACTCATTAATACAATCTGCATTCTCCACTAATACATTTAATGGCAATAGCAATGGGTCTGATAAATATATATATTTTGGAGGAGAACCATCGAGCAGCCAAGATGACGTTGAATACCTGACAGACTGAGGAGGTGCCTAAAAAAAAAAAAGAAAAAAAAAGACAATTCAATTTCAAAAGCTGATTTTTGAAGGGAGGAGAAACACGCCTCAAAAGCATGAGTCTAGTGGTCCCCTTCATCCCGCTAGGAAAACCCTATCACAATCTCATGACTCTATTAGCCCAGATTTCTTCATTAAAACCTTAGAGGATAGAATGAAAGCCCTGGTTAATAAACAACCACGCGGTAAGGTAGTTAAGAGAGTTCCTTTTGATACAACACACCCTATAAAAAGGAAACAAGGCTCCAACATAGATCATAATGGAGCCGAGAAAAGAACGGAAACGTATAGGTTCCTTCTGCAGTGAGTGCTAATCATCAATAAGGACCTTATTTTGAACAGGCCAAATGTCCAGAGACTCCTCCCCCCTATCCCTGCCCTAGGATTAAGAGTCTGTTGAGTTGCATTTGAGTTCCCAGAGGAAGAATGCCTAGATAAGGTAGTTATCTAACTATCATCTGACAAAGCAAAATATCTCCCCTTGAAGGAAGCTCCTAAGCTGCTTCCAATGTGATTTTCGCTCAACATGCATAACTCAAGAGCATGGGATCAGGTAACACATGTGAAATGGTATAAACCGCTTACAAAGAAACTTGCAACGCCCACCAAAGTGAAGAAATCTAGAAAGTCATTACAGAGAACAATTGAAGTACCAAGGGGAAACAATCACCTGCCAGTGGCAAGGGGTAAACTTGAACTTAACATCATGGTGAAAGGATATAACTCGTCACGAGGCAAAAGGAAAACATCAGAGTTAAGAACACGAGGTGCACAGAGGGAAGGCTGGAGATGGCTAGCAGGGGCCCTGGCATCTAAGCCTTCGAGGTCATAATGCTGAAAGAAATCTGTGGTCCCCGAAGCTACAGCCTTGATTTTTGGATGCTGGAATACCAGGGGATTTCGGCATTTATTTGGGCCAGGAGACATAGACTTTGCACAATTTGATTTGGTCTTCCTACAGGAGACTTGTTGCGGAGCCACCTGTTCTGGAGGGCTTTACGGCATATTTGAATCCTGCAATAAAGGCCCTAAAGGCAGGGCTATGGCTGGTCTCCTAACGGTAATTAAAAACATGGGAGGATTGAAAGTTTTGGAGACCATCCGTCCAACGCCTTTAATTCAGGCTCTGATATTACAATTGAATGACTTACATGAGGTGCCTCTTAGAACCATCATGATTTTGAAGCTTTATTAGAAATTTGCTTCGATCATGGCTCTGTCATTTGAAAAACAAGTACTGCAACTCATAGATGATGCCCTGGGCAAATGGTCCAACTTAGATTTTATCGTTTGTGGTGACCTTACTATTCAATGTTTCAAAGCCTCTGGAGAACTTATCATTGCTCTCCCACTGAATGCCCCCCCTGCCGTAGTAAGGGGATTGAGGTGCAGAGAAGAACTGGCTGTTCGTAATATAAGGTTGATGAATGGACATCTGCGAGGAGACATCTCCCCTCTACCGACTTGTAAGAGGGGGCCGGATAAGAAGATCTTAGATGACTTCTTTGCTTCAGATTTTGTACATGAAAGACTTAAGTTCATGGAGGTCGTGAAAACCAACAATAGCGATCATAACATCTTAAAGGTCTCTTCCGATCAATTGTCCACGCTCAAACTCATACAAATGAGTCAGAACATCGAAATTAATACAGGACTTTAAAGTCTTACATTTTTTTCCATAGGACATACTAAGAATGACACAAGTTATGAAGGAAAATCGAGCTAGTGGGAAGACAGACTTACTAAGCAAGTCAGAAGAATATACTACCATTCTTTGTATGTTCGCTGAAAAAAGATCTTGGGGCATGAAGCCTTCATTTGTGAAACGTCACTGTTTTGACACAGAAGTGACTACCATGAAATTAAATCTCTGCAAACAAGTGAGGCTGTTGGGGGGGAAAAGTGGATCGCCCAAGTCTAAGAAAGGATTAAAAAAATGGAAGCAAACTTTAAAAAATTGGCTTATCTCTTACAAACACCTTATTATACAAAGAGATGCCGAGAAGATGCGGCAGTTGATTGCCTCTAAAAATACTGCAGAGGTATGGAAAATCTTCAACAATCTGAATAACCTTCAGCCATCTGCATTGTCTAACGCGGGAGCGGCTGAAGCTTCGGTCACCCACTTCAAGGTGTTGTTTGCGTATTCCAGACCAGCGGATCAGCTTCTAACCCTAGATCCTTTGGAGCGATGGTCATTTAATACTGATAAAGAAGATATTTTGACCTTGATAAGTTTGGCCTGTACATCTAGGGTGGCTGTACAAGATGGCATTTCCAACCAAATGTTAAAGAATAATCCGGAAGAATGGGCTTCCTTCATTGAGGAATTATTTCAACACATCAAAACAACGAAGAGGATACCAACTTCGTGGACCCACTCAATTATTGTGCCAATCTTTAAAAGGGCGATAGGTCTGATGCTGCCACCTACAGGCCTATCGCCCTATTGGACATAATTGGAAAACTATTTGCAGCAGTTATCTTAAAAATCTAACAGAATGGAGTGGGTCTACAAATCATCGCGACATCTGGCAAGCAGATTTTGTAAAGGGAATAGGTATGGCCCTTAACCTGTTTATAATCAACCTGTTAAAATGAGGGCTAGGTTGAAGAAAAGAAGTCGAATATACTTGGCCTCCATTGACCTTGCCAAGCCTTTGACCTAGTGGATAGAGGCACTCTTTGGTCAAGGTTGGTTTGTTGGAAATGTCCGAAGAACATACTGGAACCAATAAAGGTGTTACACACCAAAACATCTATTTCAGTCAGGCTGGACGGCTTGGGCAATTTGTCTCAGCCAATCGAAACTGAGAACGGACTTAAGCAGGGGTGCAGGTTGGCCCTGGCAATTTTCACCCTGTTTATCTTTGACATCAACACTGCTTTTGTAAAGATAAGATGTTTTCCACCAACTCTGGCGGGCGAATCCTTAAACCGACTGCTATATGCAGACAATCTTATCTTGATGGATGAAACCCAGATTGGTCTGCAACGCCAACTTAATGCCCTGGAACTTTATATCGAAGCCAACGGATTAAAGTTCAATGTGAACGAGTCTACAGTTTGTACATTGGGCGGAAGGTCGGGAAGGAACAACAACTGTCATACTTGGTGTTTGAAAGGGGAAAAAATCTTGGAGGTTGCATCTCTGAAATATCTTGGCATGGACCTTAGCAATAGTGAGATGGGTGTGCATCATGAAAACATGCTGCATAATAAGGTGAAGAACTTGGCTGCACAGGCTAGTATTATCATGAGAAGGTACTGCAAATTCACACTGCTACTGCTACCCCATAATCATTGGTCAACATTTTAAGGCAGGTTCTTGCCTTGCCCAATGCTACACCTATTCATGCCATAAGAGTAGAGCTTAGTTCAATTCCCTTTATATGGTTAGGGTTTGGAAGTCTTTGGCTTTCTTTAGTAAGTGCTGGAGTGCCCAAGGAGAAGGAGGTTTTGCATTGCTGAAAAAAGCCCTATTGGGAGGAATTGAGCCCCTTTTTAGATCAATGTAGTACGGTTTGTATTTCCCACTTGACGAGTGTTAATGCCACCCAAGATGACTTGTTGAAAACTCCTACATTAGTGAGGAGAAAACTGATGGACCTAGATTGGATCACTTCTCTGGATACGAAGGACAAATGTAAAATATATGGTAGGCCTATTCCGGAAGTTAGGGCAAGGGGTCGCCTCCCAACCTACCTAATTAAATTTCCTAGTAATCATCTTTGTCGTCAGTTCATGGGCTTCCGGCTGAACTTATACCCAACAAAGGAAGTTACAGAGGCAAGGAAGCTAACGGCAGAGCGGAATCCCTTATGCAGGCTGTGTGGCTGTATGATGAAACTCTTTTATCATCTAGTTTTATTCTGCCAAGCACTAAGGGATCACCGTATTCAACTACTGGGATCATTTTTCTTGAAGTTTACAACACTGGATGCAGATGCATGGTGGAACATGTTATCTCTGGGGGTGTAATTATCCCTGACACTGGCCCTACTTGCCTTTCTAAAGATTGTTTTTGAAACCATGGTGGGCTCTTAAGGGAGATCTTGTGAACATCGGGCGGAGGTAATAGGGATACCTTGGTATGTAGCAACACTAAGCTTCAAATGGAATACCATCCGCCCTGGCAAGGTGGTCAATTTTGTTTTGCTCTGTTTTTGATAATGTAATTTATTGGAACTGATGGTTTGTTTATTTTTTCTTGGTAGAAAGGTATGGTTTTTCAAACCATGTGCCTAAATAAAAAAATAGTGCGTACATTTCTCTCTGGGCTTGCTAAAGGTCTGGTTCTGTCCTCAAAGGTGGTTTCTGACCTTTTGTTTTTATGTCAGCTGGGAGAGGGCTGGGGAATCCCCCATTTACCTCCTCCAAACATCCGCTCACTGTTCGGCTGGCTCCCTTAGACTCCTAGAGTTCCCCAGGCTCCACTCAATGGTATGGCCCAAGTGACTCCACCACAGATATCAGATATAGGTCTCATGATAGTCTGCTTCAGGGGTATACATTTCAGATTGATACATAGTAGCCAGGCATAAAAAGTCACTCCCCTGCTCAGTTCCCCACATTCACACAGCACACCATAAACCAAGAAGTGTGTTGTCCTTCTTTTTCTCTTGGAGCTGTACTGTTGTTGTTATCAACAGACTTAGGAGCAGAAACCTGTTTAATTAACTGACCGACCTGAAATGGAGGTGTCAGAGAGGGATTGGGAATAGGTAATCCTGCAAGAAAGGGGCATTTTTATAGCAACAAAGCAAAGGATCAAATTGAAGTCAAAACACGTGTGTGTGTAAAACACCTGCTATGCTCCTTGTTTCTGTGTCCTGTGTGGGCATGGGAATTGTTTTTTAGTTAATGATTCACTCATAAATCTAATATTTACTTGTTCTCTTCCTCTCGGATGATCCAAGCAACCGCATGTCAGAGGCATCAGGGTTTACACCCATGTCTTGCATGGGGTTAAGCATCTCTATGTCATCATACTAAAGGATTCAATCCAAATAAACCAATTCAAATAAACCCGGCTGTGCCCGCCTCCTACTTGCGGATGCAGTCATTGCGTTATGAAGGGCTCATAGGCCACAGGGAAATCTGGGTTTGATGCAATGGGTAACCAAGTAGTAGTAGCAGCAGCTGCTGAGGTTATGAGAAGATATTTCGGAAGGGTAGGGTGCAGGAGCAAAGGAAGCGGGCAGAGCATACAGCTAGTGGCAGGGAGGACCTAGGGTTGGAGCTAGGAAATTGATTGGGGGTCTAGGCCGCACTATCCCTAGCCACAGCTTTGGTTATCTACAGTCAATACTGGTTCAATTTGTAAGGCATCTGTAAGGGTGGTGTTGGTGTTTTTTAAATTATTTTATAAAATATCAGCAGAATGGTGCATTTTTAAAATAGACCTGGATTAGCACCTTTCTTCTGAAAGCAAGCTAGATTTTAGAAACCAATGTAATAAGAGGGTATGGAGGTTCTCCTTAAAGAATGTGCTTTTTACTGGTTCTGATGAATCTTTTTCTCATTCCCTCTGGTATGGGGGGAATCAGGACTTTGCAGATGTAGCACTGCTGCTCGACCAGCACTGTCATCTGCTGTGTCAGTAGGTGTCATTCAAAGAATGCTCAGAGTCTCAGTGACGGGTCAAGGTTTATTATTTGATTGTCCAGGGCCCTACGGGCATCCCTCTCATTCTCATTTAAAATGTCCCAATCCTCCATAGTTCAGACATCCGTACTGCCAAGGTTAGTATCTACTGGATATTGACCCCTTCTGACTTATACTAGAGGAGAAGACCTAAAGGCAGAACCCCTTACCTGGCTAACCTCCCTCAGGACATTTCTTGACTGACCCTAATCAATCCACAAACTAGTTATCTAATAGGGATATTGGATTATGCGTTTCAGACACTATTGGTCGATTCAGTCACCTTCCTTGCATGCCCATGTGCTCCTCTCCCTCTCATTTCCTATTATCTTAACACACGTATTCCCACTTCCGCCCACCTTCACTCCTTCTAAATTCCCTGTGCCTTTTCTTTTCTGTTCCTCCGATGTCTCTCACTCCTTCTGTTACTGCCTCCACCCTTCAATGCCAATATTCTGTCTGAATTCTATCCCTCCAGAGTCACACCATAACTTCTTTCTCCACACTATTACTCCCTCCTTCACATTATTACTCCCTCCTCCACACTACTATTTCCACTCCACCTTCTGCTCAACCTTCCGCCTTTCACTCACACAAGCACTTTACATTCACTCCCTGCACACCTTCCTCTCCTAAGCACTCCTGCAACTCTTTCACACATACTAACAACGAATTATCAATTGTACACACTAACCAATGCTGCACCTTCTCCAAGAATTGCCTCCACGGGGGGCGTGGCTTAGCGCCGAAGGAGATGGCCGCCTAGTCACGCTGCTCCGCCTTGCTAAAATACAAACTATGCATTAGGTATGATATTTACTTACTTTTTTTCTTGCACTCTTCATCCCGCGAAGTGCCGAAGGGGCGGCAAATGTAACAGGGGGATTTTCGGAGCCATTCCGGTCTGCTGGAGGAGCCTCTCTGGCAGCCGCGACGCGCACCGAAGGAGGACTCCGTGACAGTGAGTCAGACACGCCGCCCCTCATGAGGAGAAGCACGGCATCGCGCTTTACGTGATGCGCCGGTCTGGGCCCAGCATCACAGGCTCATGAGAAGACTCTGCCACCTGGTGGGCATAAGTTAAAAAGAAAAAGGAAAGTACTGCAAGGCTTCAAAAAGGATTATTAAGGACAGAGACTTAAAAACTGAGGAACAAGGTGAAAAAGATATAAAGAGGTGAGGAGAGGAGGAGGAGGGGATTGTGAAAGGAGGAAAAGGATATAAGAATTGAAGTGGTCAGTCAGAAAAATTGTCACTGATCACAACAAAAATTCTCAACACTGTACATTTTGCCACTATTACTTCAACAATCCTTATTTGTAAGCGTCATGGCTGTGACTGTTGTTCCCCAGCCCCCAACCTCCTCACCTCCATAACCATACAGGCAAACTCCTCTCCTTAATATACACTGCACTGGAGAATTGCTTCTAGACTCCTTCATGTCACATTTATACTGGCAAGATATTTTCAAATGGTTAAGTTTCTGTAGTACATGCCTTATTGTTCTTCTGTGTTTCCATTTTGGTCTCTTTACAAAAGAGTAACATAGTACAAACAATATGGATGTAATAATTGTATACTACAGGCCGTCTTAAATGATATTCATAAAGAGTTTCTGCTAAACGCCTGCAAGCCTTCAAATCAACAAATCAACAAACCTCTCTATCCTTTTTATAATAAGGAGGAAATATAACTAAGGCAAACCATCCACTGAGCTGACATATTCAAACTCATCTACAACTCTACGCAGCAATAAAGACTCTTTAAAGTAGACTTTGTATTTAATCTCCAACTATGGCAGCAAATAAAGCTAACGAAAAAAATGCACCCTCTACTAAAGACACCACCTTCTCCACAACGAACCTGAAAAGACCTAAAAGTGAATCACCACCACCACTAGGAATTTCTGATCCTGCTATTGAAGTCATCCTAGCGGAAATTAGGGCACTTAAACCCTTGATGGAAAACACCAACAATAAGCTACAGCAACTAGACGAAAAGTGGATGGGTGTTAATAACAGAGTGGAAGAAGTAGAGAAAAGAGTTGGAGTGCTTGAAGATATATCCCCTAAAGTAGCACAGTTGGAAAAATCTATTAAAGACCTCCAAAGGCATAATGAAGACTTGGAAAATTGAAGCAGGTGCAATAATCTACGCATTTCAGGTTTAACAGAAGGAGCTGAGGGATCCGACCCTATTACCTTCCTATAAAAAATTTTACCAGCTATTCTACATTTGCCCTTGGACACAAAATTCAACATACAACGGGCCCATAAAATAGGTCAACCTTCAGCTTCCTCCACATCTCGTCAGCTGCCCAGAACAATGATATTCTACCTATTGGAATACTCTCAACTACAACTTATTGTTTCAACAGCAAGGGAGCGTAAATCACTTATCTGGCTTGGCAGTAAACTATATATCTCGCAGGATGTAGCCAGAAGCACGGCTCAGAGAACAAAGGCTTTCCTATCCTTCCGCCCTGCTCTAAAACAATTAAATATCCGATATGGCTTATACCACCCATGCTCCTTTAAGATAACACATGAAGGTCGTACAGCTATATTTGATGAACCAGCTGACTTGAGATCCTTCATACAATCACTAAAATGTGACAGAATGGATACATCCAATCCGCCGAGTACCTCAACATCAAGCACTACCTGAAATCTCGGTCTAAATTCTTGATATGTTTTATTATATGTTTGATTATACTAGCAATTACTTAATGCAGCTTTTACCAAGTTACTCTATATACATTAGGTGGGTACCGTTTAGGTGTCCTTCTTCCACTGATGGTCGCTCATTTCCTTTTGACGACCCAGTTGGCGTTACCTATCCCTGGTATCTCTTTTATCCCTAATCATTCTCCCATCTCCTGTTTGATCTCTATAACCTTTTGTATCAAATTGTTTGAATTCTTCCAAAATATGATGAAACACCTTTTTCCCCTTCCTGACCCTCAATGTTCTATCTTATGTATCAATGCTTGTGTATACATGTTTTTATCTACACTGCTAAAGATCTGATTCTATTATCATTCCACAGTCATAGGTTGCATGTTTATCATTATATTTCTGACTGAATGACCTTCAAGTGTATTACCTGGAATATCAAAGGATGTAAAAATCCTATCAAAAGATGCAAAGTAATATCTCATCTAAACAAATTTAAGCCAACGGTAGCTTGCCTACAAGAAACACACTTATCTAACAAAGAATCTATGAAACTTAAATCTCTCTGGGTTAAAGAGGTTATCTCCAGTCCTGCTATCTCCAAGAAAAATGGAGTGGCTATACTAATTAGTAAAAAACAACCCTGCAAAATTATTGATCAAGATGCAGATGCAAATGGCAGATGGGTCTGGGTAAAACTGTTAATTGACTCTACACAAATATCTATTCTCAACGTCTATGGTCCCACACTACCAGATCCTCCCTTCTGGACCGCTATCAAACAAATGATACTCAAAAATAACTTCATCAATTTGATAATGTGCGGAGATGTCAATCAGGTCTTGGGTCCGTTTTTAGACCAAAAATCCAGCTGCATGTTCATGTCTAATAAAACTCACAAATCCTTTACTAATTGCCTAGCGGAGACAGGATTAATCGACACCTGGAGACTATCCCATCCCACACAACTTGACTATACCTTCCAATCACCTCCACATAATACGTTATCACGACTAGACTATATATTTGCAATCAAAACCCTATCTGGATCTATTATTGACTCTAAAATTGCTAATATAATTATATCAGATCATGCACCGGTTATTACTTCCTTCTGCCTGGCAGAGACGAATAAAACTGCTACTAGATGGAAACTCAACAACTTCCTTCAAAGCGATCCACAGTTTAATCAATCGGTTCAAGCTTTCGTCCAACAATACTTTGCTAATAATCTTGACAGTGATACCTCGGTTGTCAATAATTGGGATGCATTCAAAGCCGCTTTGAGAGGTCACATAATGGCCCTCTCCGGTAGGAACAAGAAAATTAGAAAAAAACACCTAGATGACCTTTATTCCAAACTCACCCTTGCAGAACAATGCTATTATGCGGACACTAACTCAACAAACTTACGATAAGTTATTAAACTATGCTTTGAAATTAATAAAGAAATAACAGAACTTGCAGCAGGAACCGTACTTAAATATAAAACAAAAATATACCAAACTTCAAATAAAGCAGGCAAAATGCTGGCTTCATATTTAAAAACCAAAAAAAGAAGAGTTATAATATCACATATTAAAGACTCTCTAGGTATATCTCAACACCGCCCTGACAAAATACTTGAATGCTTCAAAAAATTTTATACAGACTTATACACACCAGAAAGATCTATTCCAAAAAATGAAATTGATTCCTTTTTTAAAAATATTAGCCGCACTTCATACCCCAGATTAGACCTTTCTCACCTTGATAGCGATATTACCTCCTCAGAGATCACGAAAGCTATTCATAGCCTAGGCAAAGGCAAAGCACCCGGGCCACATGGATTATCAACCGAATTCTACATTAATTTAGCCCAAGTATTAACTCCTAAACTCAAAACACTATTTTCATATTTCATATCACAAGAATCCTCCTCTGGATCATTTTCAGATGCTCTACTTATCATTTTCCCTAAACCTGACAAAGACCCTTCCCTCCCCAGCAATTATCGACCCATTTCTCTTATTAATATAGAAAGCAAAAGTTTCGCTAAAGTACTTGCAAATAGAATTGAATCTTCCCTCGCAAGTTTAATAAAAGCGGACCAAACAGGCTATGTAAAAGGACGTAACATATCCTCAAATGCTAGACTCCTACTTAATGCCATTAGTCTAGTAGCCAAGGACAAAAAAGACAAACAAGGATATGCTGCCATTGCTCTGGACGCGGAAAAAGTTTTTGACCGTGTAGATTGGAATTTTATGTTCCAATCCCTACGCTGGCATGGATTTGGTGAGAAATTTATCTCGCTGGTAAAACTTCTATATTCAGCCCCCAAATCCGCTATTTATTTAAATGGACAAACATCTTCATTCTTTTCCTTACTCAGAGGCACACGACAAGGCTGCCCCTTCTCACCACTACTATATATTCTGTCACTTGAACCACTGCTGGAATCAATAAGATTAAACAAAAATATCCCAGGGATTCTAGCAGGCACCTCAATAAGCAAAATTGCTGCTTATGCCGACGATATTCTTAGCCTAATAAAAAACCCTAAGCTTCACATACCAAACCTCTTAGATACTTTATCTCAGTTCGGCCACGTATCAGGATATAAACTTAACAGACAAAAATCAGAAATGATGCCATTAAATCCCTATTGCCTCAAGCATGACATCGAATCTTTTGGTCTCAAATGGTGTAGCGGATCTATAAAATATCTAGGACTTCGTTTTGCCCCTACAATTCAAGAAGCCATCAAGCTCAACACTAAAACGCTATTAGATACCCTAAAAGACCATACAGCCAAATGGTCCCCTCTATACCTCTCCTGGTGGGGCCGTTTGGACACAATTAAAATGATGCTGTCCCCTATTGTACTTTATTATCTTCAGCTTCTCTCCGTCCCTCTATCCCTTACCTTTTTTAGATCTATATATTCCATACTACTAAATTTTCTATGGGGAATAGGAAAAAGCAGAAGAATTGCGCTAACCAAACTCAAAGCACCTTATGAAATGGGTGGTGTTAAATTCCCTGATTTTAAGCTATACCACTCTGCTTTTCTCATAAAACAATCCCGCCAATGGTACACCGATCCCGAATTTGCCGATATCCCTATATGGTGTACAATAGAGAAACATATAGTTCATCCACACAATATTACTGACCACATATACATCTTTAAATACACGTCTAAGAACATCTCGGAACCTATCAAAGCATCTGTTTCAGCTCTACAATCCTTTCTTTTCCCCCATACCAAAAACCCCAATAAATATCTATCATCTTTACTATGGCATAGTAAGAATATAGTTATTAATAAAAAGACCCTCAATCGCAAAGCATGGATTGGGAAAGGAATTAGATTAATCCAACAAATTATAGATGGTCCTTCTATTCTCTCCTTCCAACAACTCTCTACCATGTTCAACACACCCAAAACTGACTTCCAGTTTTACAATAAATTAATCAACTCATGTCTTGATGCACTAGATCATAGCTCCTATGAGATTCTTTCTCCAGACGCCCTTAGAATACTACAGTTAACCATGACAGGGGAGGTTAGAGCCTCAAAAATATATAATATGCTATCCACAACATTTAATATGTGCCCAATTCGGTTGAAATGGGAACTTGATTTAGGATATAAGTTTGAAGACCACATATGGCTCCACCTGTTTTCTAGAATCAAACAAGTATCTGTATCAGCCAACATTACACAACACTACTATTTCTTTATTCACAGAGCATTCATTACTCCGGCCAAATTAGCGAAGGCCAACCAGATCAATGACGCCAAATGTTGGTCATGTGGCCTATCTCCTTCTACTTATATGCATATGTTCTTTGAATGTTCATATATTGTCAAATTCTGGTATGAAACTTGGAAATGTATTCAACGCATCTTCTCCGTAAATGTACCGTTTTCTCCTGTAAGTATATTTTTAGGAAGTGTGGCCATTACAACATATATTCCACCGAACTCTGCTAGATTATATGACCTACTCATCTGCATAGCCTTAAAATGTATAACAGCAAACTGGAAAGACTTTCGATTGCTCTCTACCAGAGCATGGTGGAACGCTATATGTCAAACTCACAAATTGGAAATCTGTATGGCTAAAAATCTTAATTCAATTCCTAAATATAACGCTAAATGGTACTATTTCACATGTTATCTCAACTGTTTCAACGCAACTGCTCATGGCTCCTGATTACGCATTTCTATACTTACGTTACTAACCGAATGACCATATGTATATACAAATGCATGTTTTTAATTATTACAGCAATGGAAAAATCAGCTTTATGAAATAACCTATTATACCCATCTTCCCCCTATCACCCTGCTCCCTTCTATATCCAGTATGTATGCTGTCTGTTTCCCTGCTATGTCTCCCCATTTCTCTACCCATATCTCCATAATAGTTACTCAATACAGATATGCATTAAATTAATCCAGGTTTAACTAGTACTATCTCTGTTTTCTACTTCATTCTTGTGCAACTTCACACTTCAAACTAATTCAATGGGCCTCATTACGACCCTGGCGGTAAGTTCCGTAAATTACCGCCATGGCGTAAATTACGTTAACGCCGAGTAGCGAAGACGTAAATAGCACCTAATACCGACCCATCGGGCACGTGCTTTACGCCATGGCGGTAATGTAAAGTACGCCATGGCGCTAATGGGCCAAAAACGGCCCTTACCGCCATCGCACACCGTCCATGGAGCACTACCGCCAAGCACACCATAGCGGTCACCGTACTTAGCGGTCACCGCAGTTAGCGGTCACCGTAAATAGGCGGAAGCGGAAATAGCGCCATCGCGCAGGAATGGGAAATGGCATGGCGGCCATCTTTAAAAACACAATCCATCGCCATCCTCCACTACCATAGCTCATCCGGCCCCCATAACCATCCACACCCATCACCCACCCCAAAACCACATCCAACATGCCCAAAGTTGTCAAAAAGGCATGTGACAGGCAGCGCCAAGACCGCTTCACCAAGGAGGAACTCAACATGCTGGCAGAGACCCTGCAAGAGAATGCGGAAGTCGTATTCTCGACACAGATGACAAGGGCGGCTATCATGAAGAAGAAGGCGATATGGGCCCTAGTGGCACAGCGAGTGAGTGCAGTGGGGGCCGCACCCCGCACAGCCCAGCAGTGCCGCAAGCGGTGGGATGATCTGAGGCTCTGTGTCCGTAGCATCATTTCGGCTAACCGCAACCTAGCCATGTCAACTGGCGGAGGCTCAGAATCACCTATCAAGCTCCAGGCGTGGGAGGAAATATGCGCATCCACCATAGGGATGGAGAGCATTGAAGGTGTCGGAGCCATGGAGAGAGGAGTGCCGACCCCAGGAGACGCAGGTAGGTGGCCAGAGCTATGCATGCCACACTCAACAAAGCCCCACTGTGCGAAGTACCCTGTTGCCCCATAGTGCACATGCAACACATCGACAGGCGAACGTGCACAGACACATCCCAACACCACCCTGCAAACAAGCAGCATGCACACCCTAACTGCTGGAACACATATAGCACCATGCTACCTCCACACAAAAGCCACCAAACCTGTATGAAATGCGCTGCATGCACCGACTGCATAGATGTCATCCCCTAATGCACGTCCAATGTCCGCGGACCCATCAATAACACATCCCTCCTTTGCTCCACCACAGATTCCGACACAGAGCCCCAGGAAGAGGGCAACACCGCATCCTGTTCCTCCAGAATGGCCAGGCCGCAGGCATCCACCCCAGCCCTCCGGAAGGGAACCCACCGGCAGCCACCAACCCTGCCTGGGGTAGAGGACAGGCAAGTGCCAGCCCCCACTACTGCTGACACAGACACAGCAGCAGCAGCAGACATGCCACTAGTTGTGGCCACTGAGGGGACAGCCTCTGCCGCAAGCAGCACCCTTGGGGAGAGTGCAGCCATAGCGGCAGACTCTGACAGCGGGCCAGCCAGCATTGAGGACATTGATGTAGAAGGGCCCACTGCCCATCCACATTCCCCCACAATTTCCCTAAGCCCCCTGCAGGCGGATGCCACACAGGGGCAGTCCGACTCCGACGAATGGCCAGCCACCCCATCCCCCCAGCCTGAGGTGGGCATCGCACCGGAGATGCAAATGGCACTGGCCATAGGCCAGCAGAACCAGCAGGCACTACAGGACATTGTAACACGGCAGCAACAACTGTCTGACCTCCTCAATGCACATGTGGCACAGTGTGGTGGGCCAAGGGATGCCATGGAGCGGTCAGCTGACCGTGTCACAGCTGCCATAGAGAACTCCACAAGGAGTATATGCACTGAGCTAGCGGCTGTGCGCAATGTACTCAGTGAACTTGTGCACACCATCAGGGACATGCGACCGGATGTGGGGCGTGGAGCCTCATCAACCACCAGCTCAGCACAGAGCAGCCCCGTCCGTAGATCTGGGCGCACTCTCTGCAGCACGGCCAGGGGTGCCCCAGGGGCCATGGGAGGGGATACACATCCTTGACTTGCCTGTTCAGCAGGACTACTCCGCACCTTGTAGCACGGACACTACTGCACCATTGTTGGGGTGTTCAGGGGGGAGGTGGGAGGGAGGAGGGGGTGTGTTGGGGTGTTCAGGGGGGAGGTGGGAGGGGGGAGGGGGTGTGTTGGGGTGTTCAGGGGGGAGGTGGGAGGGGGGAGGGGGTGTGTTGGGGTGTTCAGGGGGGAGGTGGGAGGGGGGAGGGGGTGTGTCACAAGATTTCACTGTTGCAATATACATTTACCATTACCACAAACCAAATGTGTTGACATCTTTATTGCGTCCATGTGCTACATTGTTGTAGAGTCCACAGTGTGCATGTCCCACACACACACAATGCAGCAGAGTGCCGTCTCCATGTGACACGCAAACGCTGTGTGTGCTAGAAGCATTGGTCAATGAGAGTCTGACGCATGACACGCCCCTCCTGTGCATCGCTGCCTCCTTGAGGTGGTGCCCCATCCCCACCCTCATCATCCTCATCGTCAGGTGGTAGCAAATCTACGTCAGGGGGCAGGGGCACATTTCTTCTGACGCACATATTGTGTAGCATGACACATGCCATGACGACCATTGCAACCTTCTCATGCCGGTACAGGAGTGCCCCGCCAGACCTGCTGATGCAGCGGAAACGTGCCTTCAGTAGGCCAAAAGCTTGCTCGATCACTACACGCGTACGGGAATGGGCACGGTTGAAGTCCTCCTCATGCTGGTTCTGTGGGTTTCGGACTGGTGTAAGGAGCCACCTCTTCAGGGGATAGCCTGCATCACCTGTATGTGGGCAAGAATGTATGCGTCAGGGATGAGCTTGAGTGATGTACATGTAATGCCACCATGAATTGCATTGAACATTGATTTTGCAGCAGTTTCTTCTGTGCTACTGGTTTCACACCGTGCAACCGCTATATTGTTATTGTTATTGTTATTTTGCACTTATATAGCGCCTTATATACCATTGGTATGGTCTGAAGGCGCTGGTAGGTTGAACGTCCTTGGGAACCGAAGTTCTGATCAACAGAGTGAGTAGGGAGAGTCAAAAGGTGCGTGTGAGCAGCGGGTATGTGTGCAGCTCGTGCGGTACTTGTGTAATAGCTGCTTCTTAGCGGCACATGTGGTGGTTGAGAGATCAGGATAATGTGTCCGTTCAGGCAGGATTTATCCAGGACGGATGTGGCTGCGTTAGGCCTGAGGAAAACGCCTGGCTGGGGGTGTGAAACCAGCAGTGTTTACATAGATTGATGTGGAGTAAGCGGTGTTAGTATGGGAACAGTTATACTGAATGGTGTCATAGTATCTCTGTGTTCTAGTTGAGTGGTGATGTAAAGGAGAGAGTAAGCGTGGTGGTGTGATTTGATGGGTTATATGCTCTTTCAATGTGCACATTTATTAATGCAACTTTTCCCAGAGAGGGTACCGGGCAAACTACAAAAATCATTTTCCCACGAGAGGCTAATGGGCGGTTTTCTGAATACTATTTTCCATAGAGAGGCTATTGTGCACACTTCTAAATTCAGTTATCTAGAGGCTATTGGGCACATTTCTAGGTGCAACTTTATGGAGCGTCTATTGGATATACCTCTATAATCGACTTTCACAGAGTGTGCCACATGTCTCACATGTGCCGCTTCTGAATTCCAAGGCACGAGGTATGCAGGGGTGACATGTGCCTTGTGAGTGCCGATCCACTGTGTCCGTTCAGGCTGTTTCTGTAGGTGACCTGGCACGTGTCCCGTGAGGGTTGCATTCACATGATAGCGGGAATGCAGTCTGGCTCATCATTACCCCAGTGAACAAGACTGTTGCCCATGGGGACAGTCTGTGGGCCTTGCTGTCTGTGTTTTGGTGCATTGTTCTTCCAGTCCATCATGTGCCTCCTTTGGGCACAGTCATGGGGAACAGGCCTTTCTGTAGGAGCTGTTGGTGACGTGCATGGACGTACATTACTTTGGAGTGTATGTGGTCACGGTATGGTCAATGCACTTGTAGGTGGTTGTGTCAGGGTTGGGTGACACCTTCATTGACATGTCAGGTCTTCTTAGGTCAGGCCTCATGTATCCAGGTGTCAGGTGACGTGAGTGCTGCCTCAGGGTGTGTTGTGGCTAATGCTAGTCGCAGCCAGTTGGAGCATGCATCATTCCCCCCCCCTTCCCGCCAGTTGGAGCATGCATCATTCCCCCCCCCCTTCCCGCCAGTTGGAGCATGCATCATTCCCCCCCCCCTTCCCGCCAGTTGGAGCATGCATCATTCCCCCCCCCCTTCCCGCCAGTTGGAGCATGCATCATTCCCCCCCCCCCTTCCCGCCAGTTGGAGCATGCATCATTCCCCCCCCTTCCCGCCAGTTGGAGCATGCATCATTCCCCCCCCCCCCTTCCCGCCAGTTGGAGCATGCATCATTCCCCCCCCTGCATTGGTATGTCAATTACACACCCACTTCACATTTCAATGCCCATGACATTGGACTCACCGAGTAGCCAGGTTCTGGGCCCTGCCTGTTGCTCCATGTAGCGTGGTAATGTAG
Organism: Ambystoma mexicanum; assembly: GCF_040938575.1. Lineage (NCBI taxonomy): Eukaryota > Metazoa > Chordata > Amphibia > Caudata > Ambystomatidae > Ambystoma > Ambystoma mexicanum. Next base: position 969,735,274 of record NC_090937.1, read on the forward strand.
AGTTCCTCAGGACAAATGAATCATGGGTTGATCCGGGGAATCGGGCACAACAATGTGTGAAGATACTGTTGGAGTCACAGACCATTTGCACGTTGATTGAGTGAAATTGTTTGCGGTTCCGGTACGGTACCTCCTGGGCACGTGGGACCGTCAATTCCACATGGGTGCAGTCGATGGCACCGATGCAACCAGGTATGCCAGCTAGTGCATGGAAACCCACTTTGGTGTTGGCAATCTCCTGGGCAGTCCGTGGTAGTGAGATGTGGTCATCTGTGTGCTTGAGGAGTGCATCCAGCACTTGCGTCAGTGTACGCGAAAACGATGGTTGTGATATGCCATGCAAGTGCCCTACTGTGTGCTGGTAGGTGCCTGTGGCCAGGAAGTGGAGCACGGACACTACCTTCAGTAGGGGGGGGTGGCGGTGGGTGTTTCAATCATGCTGGCGATGTCGTTGTGTATCATGTCCACGATGGTGGTGATGGTGTCCCGGTCCAGTCGATACAGCGTGTGGATCTGCTCAGCGGTGAGGTTGAATGGGTTGGGTCTGACGCGTGGGATTGGGGGCTGCCTGCGTGGTAGCACTGGCTGTGCTGGTGGGGCATGCTGGGCCTGCCTTGCCCTCCTTCTCCTCCTGCGTCTCCTCTGTGCAGCCTGTTGTTGTTGTTGTAGTTGTTGTTGTTGTTGTTGTAGTTGTTGTTGTTGTTGTTGTAGTTGCTGTTGTAGCACTCGCATTGCTATCAGGTCCTCCAGCCCCAACATTGCTAGTCCTATCGGTAGCATTGTGGTGTGTGACTGGGTGTGGGCAGGGGTGGGGTGTGCTCTTTTTTGTGCCACCTGTGCTGTTTCTGTGCACCTGTGGCAGCTGCATTCACTTGACTTGTCCCTTTGCGGTTGATTCGCGATGGCGTTGTTAGCGCCATGGCGGTAAGGTACTTTACGGGCTGGGTGATGGCGTAAGGTGCATGTCCGCTTGGGTCGGCATTCGCGTACCTTACCGCCATGGCGCTAGTTACGGTGTGGGAGATCGCGTGCACGCGCCCTTGGCGCAGTTAGCGGCAGCGTTGTCTACGATGCCGCTAGTGGCATCGTAGTTAACGGTCAGGGGTCGTAATCGGCCCTAGCGGAAAACGATGGCGGTAATCGTTTACCGCCATCGTTTTGCGCTTAGCGCCAGGGTCGTAATGAGGCCCAATGTTTATAAATCTTGGATACAGCTTATATCCTCCCATGTTAAAAATTGTTCTCTCTGTTTCATTATGTATGGTTACCAGTTCTACTCAAAATCTGTAATGTGCTAACACATGTAAATATATCATTACCTTGAACAATAAAAATTATTAAAATAAAAAAAGAATTGCCTCCACACTCCATTGTCCTACATCCTGCTGGTCCACTGGTCTGCCGCCACCTCCTCCTCTAACCGCTATCGAACAACCCACACATTCCAGGTTTCCTAGTTCTAACCCACTCCCTGCCCTCTTGTTGGTCTGTTGTCCCTGGACTATCTGGCCCAGTCTTCCCCACCCGGGAGGAGTTGCATATTAGAATGTTTTCATCTAGTCTCATAATCCTTGACCCCTCTACCCGCATGGGGCCTCCGCAGAACAACGATAGTTCATTTTGTACAATGATCCATCTCGTGTTATGTGGGTCTTGCCTGACCGCCCCTAACGGAAGTCCTATTTTTTATTTGATAAGGCTTTCTTTTATGTCGCTGGTGATCTAGGGGGCCATAACGGTCTCCTTTCCAGGTGGACTGAGGCTGGCATGCAGTGCATGGCTATGGAAACAGCTGCATAGTCACTCTTGTTCTATTTGCTTCCCTCTGGCGGTCTTTGTATGCAGCTCATGCAGGACTCCGAGGGGGTGCACAGGCCCTCTGCTGCTCTCCCTGCTGACTGTCCCTCTCTATCAGGGTTTGAAAAGGCCTTTGTCTTGGGCACTGATGATTTTCTCTCTTGCGGGTACTCTTCCCTCTTGTCTACAGCGTTTCTGGGAAGAAAAGGAACAACGTGGACAGCGTTTGGAGTCATAGGCATGGGGTGGTGCAAATGGGTACTGCACAAAAACTGGCACATGGGAAGGGAACAGGCATTGGAGCCCTCTCAACTGCCACTGTCCCCATCTGGGGTAGGACTGGCTCTGGAGTCCTCCCTGGTATGCCTCCCACCCAAGGCTGAGAGGGGTTGCCATCCCCTCTTGAGAAGGCAAGGGTATTGTATTGACCTTGCCACAGCTGGGAGGTTCGTCACCAGGATTAACCCAAATGTCCTGAGAAAGCAAAACCCAGGCATTTGTACCATACCTCGAGGGTGCCGAAACTGGTAGGGTCATTGTGCTGTTGGTGTGAGTGGGTGATTTCTGAGATTGGTCTGGGTGGTGTGGGGACATTGCACAAAAGATGCAGTGGATGGGTAATCAAAGAAATCTGTTATATTTTCTCACTGCGCACCTATCCCTCTCCCGATTCTGAGTTGCTTCCACTTGAAAGGTGCCCAAAATGTCAAATGTTACTGTGGTGCTTCTGGTGCCACTATGCAGAACTGTAGGGACTCCTGCACATAGCTGGTTCAGAGTGTTTACTGCCCCATCAGTGTGTCTCTGTCTATGACGCTTATACCTCCAAGCTAATTTCTGTGTGTATTGAAAATGTGATAGTTAGCCCAGTAGTGTGTTTAGATATATTGCACAATTGCGCTGCTGCTCTGCGTGCATCCTGTGAAACTGGTGCAGTGCACCGACAGTCACATAACAAGGGTTTCAAAAGCCGTAAAGACTAAATTTGAAAATTTATGAAATGATTTTAAATGGTATCCAGCAGGATATCCTACTTATTCCAACTTAGAACAACCCAAGGTCACCATAAGAAGCATAGAGCAACATCATTTTACACAAAGAAAAACGTATTTTCTTTCTGACTTATTTATTTCACAAAAAAGAGAGAGTGTGTTTAACAAATACATAAAATTCATTGCTTTCAACAAAGACATACAATTATAATTTGAGCAAAATCTAAGTGCAATTACGGTTTAAGCAAAATCTAAGTGCATTTTATGAAAGTCCGCCAATTGGTCTAGGCAAAATATAAATGCACTTGTAAGCAATATACAGGTCTGCCAACGTCCACTTTTCACTTGGTATATGAAGAGAAAAGAAAGAAAAAGGTCTCAAAGAGAATAAATCAATAAGCAATTGGGAACAGAATTTAAGTTCCATTCGACATTGAGACCGTTAGGACGTTTCGGCGGGCCACCTGTGAGGCCACTGGTGTTGGAAAACCGCCTTCCTCGGGGCAAAGTAAGTAGTGAAATTCCCTACGGGGAAGCAGACAAAATACTCCATCACATAAAGAAATGTATAGTTTGTACAAAAAAATCAATTGTATTACAACAAAAACATAATATCACATGCTGTATGCTTCTCAAACGGAAATCATGGGTTGACAAGTTTAAATTAAAAAAACCATAATTTCTTTAAGGCTGATCAGTGATTTAAGTTAAGACTACTAATTTAAACTGCCTAGAAGGGGAACCTTACCCTAAATGAATGAGGGGGAAAACTTCAAAGGCAGGAGGTCAAGACGTCAAACAAGACCCTGGTGCAGAGCATGAGCAGGAGTGACTGAAGCAGGACACTGAAGTAAAGATAACATTAAAGAAATTATAAAAACAGGGGAGAAGTATATCTTTCAGTGAATCTGGAAAATACAGAATCTATGAAATGTAGTCATAACGAGATAAAGAGTGAAAAAAGAGAGAGAGCACAGAAAGAGAAATTACCTGAGTCTCTAAAAGATGTTATGTGCTCTTCTGCAATTATCGCGTACGGATCTTAAATTAATAGAACCCGATGATCATGAACATTCTTCAGAGTGGAGGAAATGATACCCTGTGATGAAGCAACGTTGGTATCAAAATGGATGTTGCGGTAACGAATACCTACCGGGGGGAAGAAAAGAAAAGAGGTGCCTAAAGGTCACAAGATTGCACAAATATCAAAACCAGAGTGTTATGCAAGATATAAAACATATAAAACAGTGAATGAGGCTTCTTAGCGGAGTAGGAAGTGAAGCAGAAGTATACTTACCAATAGTTTGAGAATGAATCAAACGTAGCTCACGGTGTCAGTGAGGATCTGACAACAGTGAAAGAGATAGAATAGGGACTGAGTAAATAGCCGGCAGCGTGATGACGCGCGTTCCGGCTGCCGAATAGAAAACCTCGATCGGCTGTTACGTCTACGCACTGCATCCTCCGACTCGTGGGTGGATGCGTGTGACGTATCCTTTTTCTCTATGATCTAGAGAGAAACGAGCGGGAGGTGAACTGACACACCTTCCCCGTGATTGAAGCATAAAACATATCCAATCACAGCGCGGCCCCTAAGCACACACCCCTAGAGGGGGGTGTATGAGGGCCGTTGAACTCGCCATACAAAGCCGTATATAAGCGGAGCCGCGTTTCGTCACTGACATGTGACTCTGTGAGAGGAATTATACTGTGGCATTATGGTAGATATTAGAATGGTGGAATAAATTCCTCATTTAATCCCCTAGTATGTGTACCCAATCGGAAGATCCACCGGGCCTCTCTATCTAACAAACATTTCTGTATGTTGGTAGAGTTTTGAACTGCTTCCAAGACCCACCATACTATATTGTTTGGTGAGTGTTTCAAAGTAAGGTAATGGTTAACTAAAGGCGCCGTGACAATTTTGCATCTTATGCGTGATCGATGTTCAGCAATTCTGACATGTACCGCTCTGCTGGTTTGTCCAACGTATCTTAGTCCACAAGGACATTCAATGCAGTATACAACGTTCTTAGTTTTGCAATTGGTGAGATTAGGTAAAGTCCAAATTCGTTCATTTATTCTGAAATCTCTCATTTTTTTAGTGAAACTGCAAGCACTACAGGAGCCACAAGGGTAATGACCCTTGACTGAACGTAAATCCCAAAGGCCAGTTCTGGGAGTAGTGTTACGAAAACGAGAATGGATCAATTTATCACGAATATTTGGAGCCCTTTTGAATGCAAAACGCGGCGGGGGCTCCTCGGGAAGGTCCAGTCTCACAATATCCCAATGTTTTAGGATAATTTTCTTGACTTCAAAGGCTTTGATTCCATGTGTTAGAACACAAGTCATGTTTTCTGCCTCTGATTGTGGAGTTTTATTGGTAAGCAGAAGGGCACGATCTGTAAAAAGTGCGCGTTTCCGAGATCTTTTAATGAGAGATCTGGGATAGCCTCTGTCCCGAAATCTGATGTCTAACTCATCTGCTTGTTGGTTAAAGTCGTAAAGGTCAGTGCAGTTTCTTCTAATTCGTAGATATTGCCCATACGGGAGATTGTCCTTGAGATGCCGAGGGTGGTCGCTCGTGTAGTGTAGCAGAGTGTTCCTTGCACTAGGTTTCCTATGTAAGCAACATTTAAGCTCACCGTCTTGATGTTTGATGATGAGGTCAAGAAAAATAACTTGATTCTTAGAATATTCAAGTGTAAATTGAATATTAGTGTCAATCTGGTTCAGCCACGAAAAGAACTCGAGGAGTTCATTTTCAAGTCCTTCCCAGATGAAAATGATGTCATCTATGTATCGCTTCCAATTGGAAATTGATTTTTGAAAAGGGTTAGATTCACAAAGAATGTGTTGATTTTCAAAGTTAGACATGAAAAGAATTGCCAGACTTGGTGCAAAAGCAGCACCCATTGCTGTGCCTTTTATTTGTAGGTAAAAGTTGCCATTGAACTCGAAGTAATTTTTACATAATGCCAATTCCATTAACTCCATAATGAAGTTGATTGGCACCCTTTGTTGTGTATTGGACTCTGTCAATAGATCCAGCATGCATTCGAGAGCTTGTGGTTGAGGGATGCTAGTATATAGCGACGTTATGTCCATTGTTACAAGAATGTGTTTGCTAGGATCAAATGTCAAATGTTCAAAGATCTGGATGGTATTCATAGTATCTCGTAGGTAGGTTCTTGTGTTTGTACTCAGGGGTTTAAGAAATGTATCAATAAATTTACAGAGCGGTTCAAGTATAGTACCACAGCCGGAAACTATTGGCCGTCCGGGTGGGTTCAATGAGTCTTTATGTACTTTGGGTAACGCGTAAAGGGTCGGAATACGCCCTTGACTAGTTGTTAAGAATTCATATTCATTCTCCGTGACCCAATTCCGATCGTATGCATATTTCACTACTTGATCAATCTCTGTTTTGATATCTTTTGTTGGGTCCTTTTTAAGTTTTTGATAACTTGCGGAATCAGTCAATAAGTTATTGACCATCTCTAAATATTGGGTATTGGTCATCACGACTATTCCCCCTCCCTTGTCTGCAGGTTTAATCTCAATCGTCTCGTTCGATGCCAGTTGTGCGAGAGCTTTACTTTCTTCTACATTCAGATTGTGTTTTAAATGTAGTTTAGTATTTCTATTCTGTAAATTATGTAAATCTTTAAGAACACTCTTCTCAAAGGTTAAAATTTCCTTAGACATTTGATTGTCTTGAGGAGTAAATGTCGATGGACAACGGAGTCCGGAGTCCTGTTCCTGTATTCTCTCTTGAACATTCTGAAAAAAAGATTTCAGTCTTATAGTTCGCAAAAATCTACGAACTTGCATCTCAGTAGAAAACCAATCAATTCCTCTCGTTGGGACAAAAGACAGTCCTCTAGATAGAACAGAAATTTGTGGTGAAGTGAGGCTCAAGTTAGCTAAATTAAAAATGGGAATTTGAGGTTCTGCCTGATTCAACGGGCGCGTCGGCGCCTGCCCCAGGATCTCTGCATAGGTATGTATGGTTGAAACCATGGGGGGCCCCATTGGGGTATGCCAAATCCTCCTCTGCCTAAAAAAGGGGTATTTGGTTGGAAGTTGCCAAAGGGCTGTTGTGGATTGTTTGATGACTGGTTATCAGACCCACTGCTGCTAGAGCTAGAAAAAGAGACACCTCTATTTTTGTTGCCTGGTCCTCTTTTCGATGTAGATTGTTTACTGGCTGCTTCAGCGTAGGCTTCTGTAGTGTAGGGAAAAACCTTTTCAATTTTGAACTCGCGGATATCCTTTGCAAGTTTCTTAGTTTTTTTGCCAATCGTAGTGGCTCTGAATTCCGAAAATAGTTTGTTAACCGCGTCTAATTGGTCTTTCGCATCAGGAATAACTGTACTTGACAAAAATTTGACTTCTTCTTGTTCTAAGATTTTTTGAGTTGCCAAACCAATACGTTGTGCTGTGGTAATTGTTAAGACCATAAAGTCGCGGCTACATTTAATGGCAATTTGACTAAAAGTAGTCGTATATTGTTTGTCCGACAAAAAGAGACAGGGTTCGTTTCTTACAATTAAGCCTGAAGGGATAGTATTAGATTTTAAATATTCGCGCAGGAAATGGCCATGTAATTCTGTCCTGAAGTTTTTCTTTTTCAGTTTAAGTAGTTCATCACTGTCAGTAGAATGAGCTAAATTAGGATTCGTTCCTGCCGGGTCAAAGATGGATGGACCTCTGATTATCTCTGAGATCTGTTCCTCAGTAAAACTAAATGTTTGACTTTCAGCCATGCTATAACTAAAAAAAGAAAGAATAGAGAAAAAAGAATTAATCTATAAGGTGCCACAGTCAACCGGCCATGCACTGAACCCGTGGTCAAAGGATGGCGTCAAGAGGTAGTCAAAAAATAAAAAATATAAACAGGATGAAAAAAGAAAAGTTTGAATTAAATCTTTCCGAATTTCGTAATTTTGCCACTCCCTCGGCAACAAGGTTGCCAAAAACAACAGGTACACAAAATGGGGACTGACCCAAACGTGGTACAGCTAATGATGGGGTCACCAATATTCACATAACAAGGGTTTCAAAAGCCGTAAAGACTAAATTTGAAAATTTATGAAATGATTTTAAATGGTATCCAGCAGGATATCCTACTTATTCCAACTTAGAACAACCCAAGGTCACCATAAGAAGCATAGAGCAACGACAGAGCAGACAGTTCAGGGTCTTCAGTCGTCCTTCATATGAGTTCTTTGGCTAGTGTGTTGGAGAATCAAAATTGTACATACCCACACATGCCGTTTCAGAACTGCCACTGAGCTGCACTGCATAGTAACACAGCGCAAAGCCTGAGGGAAATTCGAGCTAGAGTTAATTCTTTGTGTCTTAACACATCCTTTTTTTTCTTCCAGTATGGCTAATTTAAAGATCGAGCTGTCCAAGTTAGAAAGTGAGACTTGGCCTGGTGGTCTGGACGTTGAAAAGGAAAAATTGATGCTTACCAATGAGAAGGAGGAACTTCTGAAAGAGCTTCAGTTTTTGACCCCACGTAAACGGACGCAGGAGGAGCTGGATCGGCTGGATATAGAAAGGAGGCGACTGGAGGAAGATTTGCTTTCTGTGAGAAGCACACCTAGTAAAGCACTAACAGAGAGGTATGCATTTGCCCATTTGTATGCTGTAACAGTATTGAAATAAAATTACTGAGGTAAAGATATTGATGGGTGGCCAACAACTTAGTGGTGTGGTCAGGAATAGGCATGAGCAACAAAAAATAACATTCTAACAATTTGGTTTAATCTTACCATCTCTTCTCATGTTTGTGTCACCTGAGAAATGACTCCAAATGATAAGAAGATTACCCCTGCATTCTGCGCAGGGAGTCTTGATTCTATTAAAGACACTGAGGCAAGCATTATTCTTAAACTTCTTTAATTCTTACTCTTCAGCAGTTTCAACAAATAAACAGAAAATGACTTCAACATCTCGTTTTCATTTCTTTTTTTTTTACTACATTTCCCTCTCATCAAACTCCTTCTTGTAGTCCATAGCTCTTCCTGTCATTTCTCCTAAGTCACTTCCTGTCCTTTGCTCCACCTCTTCTTTGGATGCTCGGAACTGATCCTCAACCGTAACTCCAACTCCAACAACACACAAAAACCAAATAGTCCCTGATAACTCCTCAGGCCAACTTGTCCCTCAATTCAACTCGGACTGGTCACTCGTGCCAGCACTCCTGTGCTCTAGCTGCTTCAGCTCATTGGTCAGTCGTTCTTCTGGTCATATCCTTTTAACCAGAGAAGATACCATTAGGGTAGAGAATGCACTGACTTACATCTAATAAGAACAAATAATTTACACCACTTTGTCATACAGTGCATGCGCTGAGTGGGAAAGTAATGCTCGTCTCTGTGTCTTTAATAGAATCAAGACTCCTTGCGCAGTATGCATGGGTTATTGTCATTCTATGTCAAGACCGAAGGCAAGCATTATGCTTGTTCAAAGCTTTCAATCACTGCCTCCACCAGGTATTTGTGGCCATCAAGCGAAGTGCTCACTCGCTTAGGCAGCTGCTCTCTATCATGCAAGTCGCTGACTGCTTCGTTTCACTTTCCCTGCCGAATTTCCTTTATTGCTTCCATTATCTCTCAGTGCTCGTAATCTTTATTTTCACCATGTGTTACCTTGTTTGCAAGAAGTAATTTACTCAGTGCATGTGTGAAAACGGTTTGTTTGCCTGACAGAGAGCAAGTACTCTCACGTGTGCCTGCTGTAGTCTTTCCAGACTACGTTATCCAGAATCACCTGCTATTTAGTGGGAGTTCATTGCCGTAGCTCGCTGGCTTGTCGTGCCTCTCTCTCACAAGGATCTCCTCAGCAAACCCCATTGTTCATCTGCATCCATTTACCGCTCTGGTAGGTCTACTATACTATCCAGACCCTATTGTTTTTTCAAAGAAACAAGCCGGGGGTCGATCTCTGTCTTCGGCTGGGGCCTCTCTCTGGAACAGCCTCCCTGCCACTCTAAAACTTGATTTGAACGATCTCCGGTTCCGGAAGCACTTCAAGACCTTCCTCTTTGCTTCTGCCTTTGCTCCCCCTCTCTCCTGCTGATCTGCTATCTCTTGGCACTGTGCACCTGGCCACCCTCTGTCCCATGGGCCTAGGTACCTGCTCACCCGGCAAACCTCCTGCACTGCCTCCTGGCCACCCCTTGCACTGGGGACTGTATCTGTACCCATACAGTCCCCCCTCCACCTTTTTCTTCTTTTTCTGCACTTATCAGACTTACTCAGTTCTGCTGCTGTAAACACAGCACTTGCCACTTGTTGGCTGCACTATCACTGTTTATTGCCTCCATCATCTATTTATTTGTATTTATTATTATTTATCTGTTGTCCTCTGCTCTGCACTTTCCACTCTCCCCCTTCCATGCACTTTCCCCCTTTCCTTTTCCCATGCACTTGCGCATTCTCAATGTCACTGGGCCTAGTAAAATCGTTGTTGTGTTCTCCCCTGCTCCCCTTCCTTGACTTGTCGCGCTCTGAAATACTTGTGTACGAGCACGATACAAATAAACTATCATATCATATTGTACACCTCAGTGCGTGCTCTAAACACTATGTGTCTCAAACAAGCAACACACTCGCAGGGTGCAAAAAGTCCAAAACACAGCACCTTTGCTGGTTTTGTCACTTTCACTGCTGAACACTCGTTCATTCTTTAAACATGGCACCTAAATTGCCGACCATGTTGCTGAACACAATCCTGACATTGGAAAAACAGAAACCTGTTTGAACTCTAATTTGCCCACTCAAGCTGTGCTCCCTATACCTGATGACTACACTCTCTACAGAGCAGACCGTACACAAGGCAAAGGAGGCGGCGTTGCGCGTATGTGAAAATCAAATCTGAACTGTCATGTTATGCCTCATATTACACGATGTGAATCCTTATGGATAAAGATTAGAACTACCCCTAACACATCCGCCAATGTGCTAACAATCTATCCCCCTCCCCCCCACAAGGACATGCCATACTTCGAGGAACAACTCCTCGACTTGATTGCGCAAATCTCCAAATCCAAAAATCCTCTCATCATAATGGGTGACTTTAACTTCTTGGCAAATAATCTGCTCGATAAAGTTGGCACCAGCCTACTAGAGTCTATCACCTCTATAGGTTTAAAACAATGGGTAAACACACCAACACAAAAAAGTGGTCATATACTTGACTGGCTCATTTAGCAAAATCTGGATATATCTCAAGTGACAGTAGTCCCATGCATCTGGTCAGACCATGCTCTCATCCAGGCTAAACCCACCCTACGTAATCCCCCCACCCTAAACTTAACACCTACGCACGTATTCATCAGCTGACGAGGAACTTAAAAAACATTACTGCCACAAAGTTCACTACTTTGCTGTCATCTAACCTACAGCCACTTGCTAACTTTACGGACTCCTCTGCTCTAGTTGAACACCTTACTTCCGCCATCAAACAAGTCATTAATGAATTAGCCACCTTGAAAATGAAGGCGACCAAATCTGAAGCCATAAAAAACACCTGGTTTTCAGAACAAATCATTACTACCAGACAATCAAAAAGGGTCTTAGAAAGATCCTGGCGAAAGAACCCTAATGCGGATACTCTTTCTGCCTATAACAAAATCTGTACTTGAATTCAAAGCACTCATCACTTCTGCCAAAGCTACTCACTACAATAAGAGAATCATTAATGCCCAGTCTAATGTTGGGGAACTGTTTAAAATCCTAGCAGACTTTCAATATCGCCCAGCTCCTTCGAACAATCCTACTGGTGTCAAGATATCCACAATGGGTTTCTATCTAAAATTACCAACCACAAGGAAAATATTAAAAACTCCCTTAACCACAAGGACCTGGTGCTTCCAGCCCACACCACCAACCTGCCCACCAACAACCTAGACAACATCCCTCAGTTCTCTTTCTCTCACTATTCAGAGAAACAAGTGCTTAAGGTGATAAAGGATCTCAAAGTCACCTCCTGCCCAGGTGACGATTGTCCTACCAGTATCTTTAAAGAATCATTAGATCTCCTTATCCCCTGGCTCACAAAGCTGATCAACCTATCCTTTGATGAGGGAATGGTTCCATCTGCTTTGAAATCAGCACGGATAACCCTGTTACTGAAAAAAGATAACCTAGATCCAACAAATAGAGACAACTATCGACCCATCACCAATGTACCTTTCATTCTTAAGGTCCTTGATATTCTGGCATATATCCAACTCCAAGCTCATGTTGAAGAGTGTAACATCCTGGGCACTCGTCAATCGGTTTATAGGGCTCGCCATGGCACAGAGACAGCTATGCTTGACCTTAAGTCTACCTTGCAAAGCATAGCAGATAAAAACCAATCTGCTCTGCTGATGCTATTAGACCTGTCTGCAGCCTTCAATCTCGTTGATCACACCCTTCTAGTGATGAGGCTCGAGAGGTCGCAAACTGTTCCACCTTGGCATCGAAATGGATCTCATCCTTCTTAGGGCTATGCACAGTGAGGGTTTGTGTTGGCAACAATCACTCTACTCCTATCCTTCAAACCTGCGTTGTTCCGCAGAGCTCTTGCCTGTCACCACTACTTTTTAACTTGTATATTCAGCCACTGTTAGATCTACCGAACAGCCTGGGTGTCCAATATACAAATTACGCAGACGACACTCAGGTCGTTATTCAGCTCAGTGGCCATTACAAGAATGACACAGCAACCCTCAATAACATCTACAGTGCCATTCAGAAATGGATGGCCTGTAATTCTTTAGCTCTCAATAACAAAAAACAAAGCTCATGATCTTCGCCACCAAGAACACTCGGAGCAAGTTAACACCACACTATTCCAACTTCTTCATCGCAGATCATGTTTTAACAGTCTCAACAAAAGTGAAAACACTAGGCGTTATTCTTGGTGGTGAACTCTCAATGAAGTCTCATGTATCCAATATCCGGTCGAGCTGCGGACTCATTAACAAACGGATACAATACATCCAACCTTTCATAACAAATGACAACTGTGCTTTGTTGTTTAAATTCTAGACTGGACTATTGCAATAGTCTGCTGACTGGCACTACTGCTGCAAACATACAGGCACTCCAAGTCACACAGAACAACGCTGTGCGCACCATTTTCAAACTATCGCGTCGCACACATATCGGTACTTTCTGAAAAACTCTACACTGGATTCCTGTAAGGCAAAAAAATCACACAAAGCGCTCACTCAGGCTCATAAATGTGTGTCTCTTACCAGCCCCACATATCCATCAGAGTGTATCAAGATCAAGCCTAAGAATAGGAATCTTGGCTCTACCATGGCCACGGTACTCGTCCAGCCGAGATTCAAAATGGCCCGGTTCGTTGACACCAGCTTTGACACTCAGGCTCCTACTCCATGGAACGTGTCATATGCCAAATACAGAACTACCCTCTCTTTAAGAAGACCATAAAAGCCCACCTTTTCAACCTTGGCCGAGAATAACCGGCTTTAGCTCTCAGCTCATCCATAGCTCCCGCCTGCTTTCTGTTTGTGCGTCTTGTCACTGTTTTTCTGTGCGCTCTGAGGCCTGAAGGCATGTGGCGCGTAATAAAAATTAAAATAAATAAAAGAAACCATCTTAAATTAGCTATCACTGGCTCAGTCTGCCACTTGCAAGATGTCTTTTAATGCCACTCCACATCAATCACCACGGTGCCATTCCTACTAAAGATATTAGATAGAGTGGCCCATCTACAGATACAGAAATATCTGAAGCAGCAGCACCAACTCCTAGGCACGGGACAGTCAGGTTTCAGACCGCAGCACGGCACAGAAACAGCACTTATTGATCTTAAGGCCCAGGTCAACGAGCTCGGAGATCAGGGAAAAGCTGCACTACTTCTCCTCTTGAATCTCTCAGCATCTTTTGACATGGTAGACCACAAAGTACTCTGTAACCATTTAGAATTAGCAGCGCACTTCTCACCCCAAGCTATAGCATGGATCAAATAATTTCTAAGTGAAAGAACTATGAGGGTCTTCTCCACCACAGCATCCGCAGACCTTGCCACAATCACATGTGGTGTACCCCAGGGATCATGCATCTCCCCTACCATGTATAACATCTTTACCAAGCCCCTGTTCGATGATCTGGACCTTCTAGGTGTTACCTATACTAACTATGCAGATGACACCCAGATTCTTATCCCATTTTTGGGGGATTATGAACAGGATTTGGCCTTGGTGAACAGGATATACCTCATCATCCAGGCATGGATGGCACTACATGGTCTATGCCTGAATGATGACAAAACGGAACTCATCATCCTGGGGACGACACATAACATCAAGAAACTTAGCCAGGACTACACAGCCTTTGTTATAGATGGACATACAATCAAAGTTGCTAAGGAGGTAAAAACAGTAGGTGTTTACCTCGGCTCTAGCCTCACAATGGCAAAACAAGTGAACGCCATGGCATCAGCCACAGCCTATACTTGTAAGCTGATCAGATCAGCAAAACCTTACCTATCTACAATCAGTTGCACCACCTTGGCAAGAGCACTTGTGCTGTCCAAATTGGACTATTCCAAAACTCTTTATGTGGGAGCTAATAGATACATTACTAAGAAAATCGAAATATTGCAAAACAATGCCCTTAGAGAAGCCCTAGGAATGTCCAATAGAGAACACATATCAACGATTAGAAGAAAATCTAACTGGCTCTCCACCATTGACAAAATGAAACTTAAAACTGCCTTCCTAACATTTAAATGCCTCAACAACCTAGCCCCTAGGTACCTGACAGAGAGAGTCAAAAGAAGAGTCACGGCCAGACCTACCAGACTAACCTACACAAACTGCGTATCAGTTCCCCCTTTCAAAATGACTACAATCGGAGGGAACAGCTTCCCTGTTAAAGCGTCCCAACTGTGGAACTCCCTCCAGCCCACCTTAAGGACTGATCAAACTTACCCACTCTTTCGCTTAAACATCATCAAGTGGCTTAAAAAAAAGATCTGTAGCTCCAGCATCACCGCCTATTCCTAATACTTGACCTGAAATCTAGATTGGACGCTCCTTAGCTATGGATCCATACCCATAACTGAATATGTATTATATGCTGTATTGCATTGTATTATACTGTTGTACCGACCTGCAGTCCTGTGACTATGTAACCTTGTAACTTGTATGTAAGCTTAAAGTAGTCTTGTTTTCGCGCCCTGAGACCTTCGGGTCTGGCGTGTGCTACAAATAAACAAACAAACCCGTAAATGCTTTAGATGCCATAGCGCCTCTCACTGAATGCGCTCCAAACCTATCTAGGTCAATCCCTGCTAGCTTCATGACCTCGTGAACCCATCTGGCGATGGTGGCTGCTGCTACCGCTCTGTAGGGATTTCTATGCGCAATCAAATGTTGTGACTCCTCTGCCGGCCGCAGGTCAGCTTTTCTGTGCTCCTACTCCCTTATGCACACTGCCACACACAATTTTGGCTGTCCAGTTAGATAGGGATAGGAGATAGGAGATAGACGTGTAGTTGGTCTTTGTCCTCCTAGAGAGCGTGAAGGTAACTCCACCCGGTCTGTACGTTTTCCTGTCTACGTCCAGTGCTTTAACGTCTGAGACACGTCTGCACGACACTAAGCATAGCAGCATGGCCAGTTTCCCTGATAGTTGTTATAGAGACAAGTGTCTGTTCGCCGGTCAGTCTGTTCGGTGGCGTTACACTATAATCACGTCCCATAGCTGTATGTATTTGGGACTCTGCGGTACCCGGAAATAGGCTCCTTTCATGAGTCTGACTACCGCTGGGTGATCACCCAGTGGCGCTCCATCTACATGCGTATGCCCTGCAGATATTGCTGACCGATACACTCCCATGGTCCTGAAGGCCTTGCCCTTCTCTAAGAGGGATGCCAGGAAATTGAGGACCGCTACTACAGGAGCTGAAACTGGAGGAATAGCTCTCCTTTTGCACCAGGCTGACCACTTGCTACGTGCTTTGTCATAGCTCCTCCTAGGAGAGGGAGCCCATGATTCCGAGATGAGTTGGACAGCCTGGCCCGAAATGCCAGGAAGTATCCATCGTTCCCCGATACCTTGCATGCCATCAGGGGAAGAATTTCCTTCACTCTCAGTGAGTGAAACGACCCAGTTGAGTCTGTGAGGAGGTGCTCTCCTGACAGGAGAATCAGTGGGAAATCCGAAGAAAGTTCCAACAGAGTTGAAAACCACACTTGCAACTTCCATATGGGAGCCACCACTATTATTGTCGCTCTCTCTCTGCGGATCTTCGCTAGCACTCTGCTGATCATCATGAATGGGGAAATGCATAGAGCAGTTTCCTGCTAAAGTCTTGAAGAAAAGCGTCCGACTCCATGGCGGTTGGATCCGATCCCCAGATGAAATATCGACTCTTTCTTGTGCTTAGCCTGGAGGCGAACAAGTCTGTGTCTACTGGCCCCTATAGGTGCTCTAAATGTTGAATTACTTTCTCGTTTAGTTTCCAGTCAGTGGAGTCTGTAAAGTGACATGAGTTCCAGTCTGCAACTACATTGAGAGTTCCCGGCAGATATTCTGCTGTAACCGAGATCCATGTCTTTAGGCAATAATGCCAGAAATCTTTCGCTAGTTTGTCTAGGAATCTGAGCGTTATCCCTCATAGGTGGTTTATGTATCTGACTGCCGAAATGTTGTCCAACAGTTCACCTTGTCCTTTGTGAATGCTTTTATCGTGAACAACCTAGCTAACAGTTCTAGATAGTTTATATGAAGCTGTAACTCTTCTGTGCTCCATTTGCCTCCTGTCTCTTGCTTGCTGCATCGTGCTCCCCAGCCAACTCTGCTGGCATCTGATTCTATTACTAGCTCTGGCCGGTCTCTGAATTTGGCGCGCCCGTTCCACACGTCCATATTAGGTACTGCTTGGTGATATTTCAGGCCTTGCTAAAGATGACTCATCTTCAGCCTTTGGAGGGCCCTCTAATGCAGCGGCCCCAGAAATATAGCTTGAATGGAGGACACTAACAATCCTACTACTCTCGGCAGAGCTCTCAGTGTAATAACTTGCTTGGCGAGACATAATTCGATCTCCTTGATCTTCCTCGCTGGAAACTCTAGCGTCACCTTCTTCGTGTCCACCGCAAAACCTAGAAAATCTACTCTTTTCATCTGAGTCCTGGCCGATTTCTCTTGATTGATCAAGAACCCTAATGACACCAACAGGTCTTTCACCCATGCTCTTTGATATACTAGTGTCTCTCTGTCGTCTGCCAGAAGCAGTATATCATCTAAGCATTATCTTGGTGAATGCCTACAGTGCTGATGCTAGCCCGAGAAAGCATTGTCTTCAATTGCCAGAATCGCCCTGCCCAACTGGACGCTAGAAACGGGCGATATTCTACGTGTAGAGGCACTGTGAGGTAGGCGTCTTTCAAGTCTATGCTCTATAACTAGTCCCCTTCTCTTAAGATGCTGGTGAATACCTTCCATTTTGAAATGCCTGTATATTACCCAACCGTTCAATTCCTTCAAGTTTTTAACTGGCCTCACTTTCTCTTTCCTGTGGACAGAAACATATTGCTCACAAAATGTGGTGTCTGCGTGCAAGATTTGAGAGCCCCTTTCTTGTCGAGCTGCTCTAATTCGCAGAGACGGCTTTCTTTCTCTGCCTGCGACATGTGCATGGGACGCGGGACCCGCTCTTGGATCCTGTCCTGCATAAACTCTAATATATATTATCTGTAGCCCTCGGGTAGTGTGTAGCACACAAGCGTCACTGGAAAGCGTGTGCCAGTTCTACCAGAACTGCAATGTCCTCCCCCTGCCGGCGGATAAGTAGAGGGCCTCACCTGTGTTAGAGCCTTGTGCTCTTCCTGCTCCCCTGCTCCTGCGTCCCATGGGTAATCTTCCTCTGGTTGGAAAAGAAAGAGTCTTGCTGTCTCGTCTCCCAGTAGTGGGCTATGCTGCCCTAGGGTCTTCGTGATGACTGAAAACAACTGGCTGCTCAACCCCTATAGCAGCAGGTCTCGGCAAAAACTCTGCTCGGGAAGATCTTTTTAATGCAGGTCTGCACTTTCTCTAGGGAATGTAGGTCACTACACACCTCCACATCTCTTTACCAAAAGCCTCTCTGAAGAGTAGGTCCTATGCTGCTTAGTCCCTCAACTTAGCATCGATCTTTAAGAGGAGAAGAGATTGCACAGTTAGCATTAATAAGCAGACAGACTGCTCTCTGCACTCAATTATCCAAGGTGTCTGCATTAATTGTCTCGCCCGTATCCCTGGCTCTCTCCACCAGGTCCATGATCTTAGCCAATGGGCCTGTAAGGTCCAGAACCTTTTCTTGGCACCTTTTCTACAATCTGTCCATACCCTTGCGTGGGTCTTTGGCTGTTTTGATGACAAATGCTAGCATCTTAGGGTCTAACTCGGGTGCTTCGGCCACTTTCCCCGCTAGCTCTGGCTGTGACATTCCGCTCTTGTTCGCAGTCTCATGTCTTTGTCCAGTGCCTTCTTAATTCTCTTTGTCATATACTTTGCCACCCTAGGTGATGGCTGCAGTCTGAGAATCTGGGGTTCCTGATATCGTCCATATTGAAGATATCCAACATTTCTACTTCTTCACCTTCTAGGTGTTTTTCTTTTCAGGCTCTTGTCACTTGTGGGTCCTGCCCATTATTTTTCTGGCTTGCTGTCCTCTTCCTGTGAAGAGGCTGTGGTCTCTGGTGCCCTTTCCTCTGAGTCTGTCTGCATCGCCCATATACACTTTCCCTGGGGATGTGGGTCACGAGGCATGGCACTGCAGATCTATGCAAGAAAGCATCTTTCAACTTCCCAAAAGCATCAGCTGCTTCTGGGCCTTCTGTCCTACCCCGTATTTGTGACCCGGGGGAGTTGTCGAGGATTTCTTCTTGCAGGTCTTGATACTCCCCTGAGAGCCTTGTTTCTCATCGGCCCTTGTGGATGTGCTCTCTTCACTTGTTTTGGTGCATTTGTTTTTATGGCTCAGGAGAGACTCCAGCGTAGCCAGTCTCTCTTGTAAGGGCCTTACTCCTTGTGCCACTGCATCCACCAAAGAGCTTCCTAGCACCTCTTGAAACTAAGTGCTAGATCTTGCACCTGCTCCTCTTCACTCCATTCATATTCTGACATTTCTCTGTCTGACTGGGTGCTTGGTGCCAATACCTGAACCAGCAGGTTTAATCACACGCCCACTGCTCCGTTGATGGTAATATGCAATCATATATGTATATTATTATTACTCTTTTCTTTTTGTGGCTTGCACCTTATTTCACTGTCGGAGCACTTGTGCTTATTTTCCATTAGTTGTACAAGACTTCTGTAAATACTAGAAGCTATCTCTACTTGGGAAAAAAATCAGTCTTATTGATATACAGTAAGGTTGTACTTATCTTGCTGAAGAGTCAGAGCAAAGGACAGGAAGTGACTTGGGAGGAAAGGCAGGAAGTTCTATGTACTACAAGAAGGAATTTGATGAAAGGGAAATGTAGTTTTAAAAACATGAAAAAGAAAATGAGAGGTTGAAGTCATTTTCAGTTTATTTGTTGAAACTGCTGAAGAGTAAGAATAAAAAAGTTGAAGCATAATGCACGCCTCCGGTTTTGACTTAGAATTCATCAAATCATTGATGCTTCTGAACATTATGACCAGGGCATACCAAACATCTGCTTCAAGTAGGTATTTGGCTAAATTCGATATGTAAAAACCTTTCTGACACAGGCCCAATAATGTTTGAGTATTCAGCGTCTGCTGAATATTTTGTCTTCTCGTTTTAATTCAGTAAAATAATTAAGAGAGGCAAATATGGCATGCAGATTGGAAATATGTGTAACTTATCAAAGTGGTTATTTATTGGAGAGGAGGAGAGGTGAGAATGAGTGAGAGGTGAGTAGGGTCTGTGTCTATGGCAAAGGTCTGTGAAGAAGCTTGAATTCACAGCAGTTAAAAGTGGAGACCGGTCAGGCTGGGTTTAAGTCAGTGATGAGACAGGCAGAGAGAAATACCCCCATCTAAGAGCCCACTCAGAGATACTTGATGTTGTGAAATCTCTCCATTGTCTCTGTAGGCCAGTCTCCTTGAGGGCTTATGGAATGATAGGTATATGAAACATAGACAGTCATGTTTTGTTCGTGTAATTTGTATGGGAGATGAGCAAAGGGTCACTCAGTTCTTACTTGTCAAGTAGTGTGAGACGTAGCCAATATTTTCACCATATTGTCCTCCGATGAGAACTTCTTGTTGGGAAAGCTCTCCATTGTTCCAAAGGACAACTTTCATCAATGCAAAATGTGTGAAAGATGAAAATACTCTATGTAGACAGAAAGATAGAGCCCTGTATATCTTGGTGTTTCAGAGTGGGGTGTTAAAGAATGACAGGCATAGGGAAAGCCAGAGGTCTCTGCATCCTCTACTGTGGCAGAAACGAGAAGAGGTACGAGGAAGCTGAATGACATATAGTGTAATTGAGAGACTTCCCAACAGAAGAATGTGTCATGAGAGGACAAAGGCACTGAAAATGTCAAGGGAAATATACACAAGATCACAGTAAATACCTTTGAGTCAAACAACATGCACTCAGGAACCAAGACACATGTACACTAAAACCCAGGATGTGCAAGTAGAGCATTATAAGAATACAAATATACAAAAAGGTATGTGGGGTAGCGCAAAGAAGCTCCTTATGATTACAAAGAAAGTCGGAAAGCTCCTTGCCCACAACTGCTGTTAAAGGTCTGGCAGCGCTAAACCCACATACAGGGCAAGCAACAACAGGATCTGTGAGCTAACACTCTTGATGGTATTGTATAAGCTAACTTAAAGACAATTCTAACGAGGACGAGAAATACCACCTGAAATGTCAGCAAAGCCTACAAACCCTGTTGATCAAACAGGGACCCAGAAAGGCCATAACAGCAATGGGAGGATAACTTAATACACCAAAATCCAAATGGCTGCAATAGCAGCACATAACACCTAACAATCAATAGGGAACAAAGGGAGAAGTGCAAGGGAAAGCCTCGAGCAGACTCCAAGAGAAAGTAAAGGAACAGGCGAAGGGAAAACGAAATTACAAGGGCAAAACCTACTCCCTCTCCACCCAGGAAGGAAAGTCAAACTGGGGAAAACTACTAAATCTGTAAATGAGGAGTGACCAAATGATCAAGATTTCGCTGCTGAATCGGTCAAAGTCAAAGGAATACAGACAAACTGGGCTGCACAGAAAAAGGAAGGCACTGGGAAGTGCTGACTGCCAAACAGAGGAAGACAGAAAGGGAATCCAGGAAGCAGAAATTACTAATAAGAACAATAAACTCGAAATCCAGGGAAAAGGTAACAAGAAATTAGAAACTGGATACTAAGCTAAGAACCGGGGACAAGGGACCGGTCACAAACAGGAACACTGCATCAATGGCCAGTGCTGGACTGAAGCAAACTGAGTCTTTCAAAGCTGGCTAACAAGTTAGGTGTGCTGCTTGCTGCACCTGCCAGCCACAGGTGCAGCAAGCTCAGGTGTGCCGCTTGCTGCATCTGCCAGCCACAGATGCTGCTTATCCTCCACCCAACCTTGTCCTCCAAGGGTTGAGATGAAGCAGTGGGTCAGGCATTCTGGGAAGCATAGTTTTTGATTAAAGCAGCATACTGGCTGCCAAAAACCTGGAACGGATCTGGTAGGGAATTAACATGGAAAATAAATATTTAGCGCTCCCAATTCACCACAGCACGGTTGCATGAGGTCCGGAAGGAAAGTCCAGTAGGGAATAAACCCCAAAGTCAGGTCCCCAAGTGGTGGGAACAGGAGAGAATCGTGACAGAATGCCTTCTTACAGCTTATAGGCTTTGGGCAGATTTTTTACGATGCCAAGCTTTGCGATTGAAACACTTGTGTATAGGCGCGTTACAAATGCCATATCATATCATATCCCCATCAGTTTCTCTGAGGAACGTTCTTGTTATATGACAATGTGCTCTGACTGGGCTATCAGCGAGCCCAATGTCTGGGACCAGATGCATGGACTAGCCTGATTGCATCGGTATGAGCAATTCTGTCCTTTGCACTGGACGGACAGTTACACTTGAATGCTTTAAGGCTGCACAAGCTGCCAGAAACCATTGGTACTTTTCCATGTGAGCTGCAAGGAAAGTGGGTAACTCACTTTTCTACTAATCTAGTTTACAACTTGCAAGAATGTTCCAATCATGCGATACCTCATGATAACTGCAAATCGCAATGCCCATTTTATTCATTGTAACCTGCCACTTCGGATTGGGAAATCTGCCACTCTGTGTAGCATTGGCTTTGCATACAACATCCTTTCAAACATCCCTGTTTTTATGTTAATCTATTTTCTGGATTGTATGCTTTAAATATGGATGGTGTTTTGATGAAGATAAAGAGAAGTGTGGGGAATGGCCAAGATAGCGCTACGGAAGGACGTGCCCTGGTAGCACTCCATTCTCCCTGGTCTCCTGTGCAGCCTCCTGAAGACCTCACGTGACAAAGCCCCCGAGATGTAGTTAAGGGTTGTAGGAGCATCCTTGCAAAGCGCTGCAGTAAAATGTCACCCTGCAGGGATCAAAAAAAGCTCGACCTGAGGAGACGTGGAGAACAAAAATGGCACCCAAAGTATGATCGGCTCCCCGGCACCTCGCCAAATGGTTCAAACCGAAGTGGAGGTGTGCCGCCCTCCCAGATCGATCGCCTGAAGTGAGCGGAGAAATGTTATGCTCGTTGTCCGGGGTTAACCAGGTGGACCTCAGTGGTGGCTCAGGGGCCCTGCCTTGAATCAAGGCAGCTCTGCACCAGCTCCGTGGCAGGAACGAGGTGGAGGGCGAGCTCTGTTATGGCCAAGAAGTTGGAAAGCACCACCGGAGAAGACTTCCTGATTGGTGGGAAGGAACCAGGAATGTATTAAATGAAATTACTAAAGGGCGATTAAACTTCACGGCATGGGAAACAGTTGAGTAAAAACCTTTGAACCCTGTCTGTCGCTTAATTTAGCAGAGATCCTCTGTCCCTGAAACCTCTCGGGAGGGAGCTAAGCAACAAAAGAAGTGCTTTGAGAGAGGAGATAAGGGGCTGGGCCCTGGCTATGACAAGGCATTTGCAGTGAAAAGGACCTTAAAATAACAGAAGTAATAAAATGCTCTTATACAAGTTGCTAAACACCATATCAGAATGTCTAGAGCACTGAAGCGTCCCCAGGCCGAGTAATCAAACAAAATACAGAAGGATGGAAAGACCGAAGTCTAACAAAATGGGGGTCTGCAGACAGAACCCACCCATTTTAAAGCAGAAGTTCTGCTTCACTGGGTCCTTTTAAAACTATATGGAAGACTTGCTGAATTCGGAGCTTGCAGCAATACACTCAGAACTCACAGTAGCTGTAGCAGTGAACAGCAAAGAAATATTGCTGTTGGGTGAAAGAGTGGCCAAGATTCAAAACTCTGTTTCACAACTCAAAAACACCATTCGTGCAAACACAGAGGAGCTGGAGGATTTCTGGGATTGGGATGTAGCAACGTCCTTGCAGCTTAGGATAGAAAAAATATAAAATAGGATGAGAAGAAACAACCTTTGCATGCATTTCCTGAACGAAGGAGCAGATTTAAGTAACATCACGACTGTGTAAGCAGAACATGGACATTGCACTGGACAGGGCCCACAGAGTGGGCCCTCTTAAGCAATCCAAGGAAGAACCGTTTGAGATATTGTGGCAAAGTTCCACGATTATTTGGTCAAGGGAATTGGTCCTAGAGGCAGCTCGAAAAGTACGGGTAGTTGATTTCTGCAACAGCATTCTCCAAATTTGTCAAGAATTGGGTCCATCGGCCCTTATAAGATGAAGGAAGATGAAGTCAATTACACAAGAGTTCAACAAAAGAGGAGTTTAGATACAAGTGGACCTACCCTTTAGCTGTTCAATTTAAGCATGAGGGAGTGATTAGAAAGAGAACAAACATTGAAGAAAAAGACAATGTTTTGGGGATCACAACAATTGATGAACTGGAGAGCCCCTGCGCAGGAAATCAGGAGATAAGAAAGCCCACTACCTTGTTGTGGCAAACTAAGACAGGAAAGAAGAGAAGTTGTAGATTGGCCAAACTGACACCTGACTGAGGGTTTGGTTGAGGATCATGATTATTGCTGTGAACACCTGGACAGTGTGGGATACTCAGTCAAGGAGACAAGTGGAGAAACAAGGTTAGCGGCCCTCTGATTGGTCTCTTAGGGATATTAGAACTAAGACTCATCTTGGGCCTAGTAAAGAATTTATCAGTACATGTTTTCGTATACTGAGACAATCTAAAGAAGACACAGGGAACTAGAGCAGGTTTTATGCAAGATTTTACAATGTGTCATTTGGCTAGGGGAGTGGGGAGTGAAGACGGGGAGCATTGGCTCAATATGAAGGAGAAATGCGGTGTGGGGTGAGAAAGTTGAGTTCAGTAAATAGTTGTCACCCTGAAGCGAAAATGAGGAATCACTGAAGGAAGGGAAGGGGACCACCACAGGATGTGAACTCGAACAAATGTAAGCCTCAAATGTAGGATGTGTGGTTTTCCCTTCAGATGGTTGAGTCATACCAGACCACAGAATACAAGATCTGGTCTCTGAACATCAGGGGCCTCAACCCAACAATAAGAGTACCCAATTGTTCAGGGAGTTAGAGAGGGAACAGATACAAATGGTGGCACTGAAAGAGACTCACATTTTGTCAAGGGAGAGTGAAAAACAAAAACTCTTTGCTTCAATCTTACACCTTATCTGAAACCAAGAAGTCTGGTGTGGATTATTATTTTACACAAGTACCCAATTTTTGCAGTGAAACAAAGGAGGGCAGATATATTATGGTGCAAGGGAAGATTAGGCCTCGACCCTACTCATTTGCCTCCTTTTATACCCCCAACTCCAACCAAAACTAATTTAGGCTGGCCTCTCTGCGGGTGATGGAGTCCTTTGCTGTGGGAAAATTTGTAATTGCTGGGGACATGAATACGAGCATGGACTCTGATGAAAGAACAGCTCACGGGCCACAACCTGATAGATGCCTGGAGGCACACTCATGGCAAGACCCGGGATTTTACATATTTCTCCCATGTTCACCTCACATGCTCGTAAATTGATTGTTTTCACATCGGAGGAGCTAATCGAGACAGTTCAGAGAAGTGTTATTAAACCATGCTCCTACAACGATCACAGCATCGTGGAAGTACAGCTTTGGAATAGCAGCTGCAGAAGCACGAGGGAGGGGTGGAGAATGAATGAAGGAGTACATAAGGATCGGGTCTGTAGAGTGCCGACTGAAAATAGTATAAAAGCATACCTATCATTTAATAGGGAGTAGGAAACTGACAATGGGATGAGATGGCAGGCGCTCCAAGAAACTGGTGATTGATTGGCGGATTCCTATTGGGCACTGCACACTTAACTAAAATCAGACTCAGGAAAGAAGGGATGCTCCTAAACATTTGAGAAACTACATTAAACGTAAAGAGAACCGCTCTTGGAAAAATGTAAGGGAATTAAAGGCAGTTCGCAATAAAATTCACAGGCACTGCATCAACAAGGCAACACACCAAATTCTGCACATGAAACAGTCTTTCTTAGAAAATTCTAATAAGGCGGAAAAGTCCTGGCCCACAGATTAAAGGGGGGGGCGGTGCCGAGGAAGGAACTCAGAGTCCATTATTGATGAAAGCGGGAAATAGCACCACTCACAAGTGTGGAGAGTTTGAAAGGTTCCAAGGAGGCCTATATGAGTCAGAGAAGCAAGATGTTGAGGACAAGTGTAACACTTTGGAAAATATACCCTACACCACTGTCAATGGAATATAGAGTTGTTAGAGTCTCCAATAAGAGGAGGTCATTTTAGACATGATTAAGAAATACATTGAATATTAATAAATCCCCAGGCCCTGAAGTACTATCTGCCTCCTTCTATACAGCTACAGCAGCTTTAATAGTA
Source organism: Ambystoma mexicanum (assembly GCF_040938575.1). Lineage (NCBI taxonomy): Eukaryota > Metazoa > Chordata > Amphibia > Caudata > Ambystomatidae > Ambystoma > Ambystoma mexicanum. The sequence goes on from NC_090937.1 coordinate 969,761,050, forward strand.
AAGCCATTGGTAAAGTTGTTAAATGCTATTAGAATGGGAGCAGAGATATCTGAGCCCATGAAGGAGACTGGAAAAGTATTGATCCCTAAAATGGATAAAGACTTACACAATCTAGATATCACAATATTTACGTGCATACTGGCAGATAGGTTGGATCAGCTTCTCCCATTCCTGGTAAACTCTGACCAATGGGGATTTATTATCCAGAGAAACCCCTTCGACAATATTAGAAAGATCCAACATTTAATCGATAAAACTTGGTCCAGAAATCCATCGATATTGACAACCTTGGACAACAAAAAGGCCTTTAATGGCGTAGACTGAAGGTGTGTAGACGAAACCCTTAAAAATTAAACTTTGGCCACAACACTCTGAGGATATCAGATCATTATGAAGCCACATGCAACAGGATAATAGTCAGTGGTAAACTATTGAACATTTTAAAGAAGACTAGGGGAAAGAGGCATGGGTGCACACTCTAGTCCCTGCTGTTTGCTCTGACTTTGGAGCCACTAACAGAAAGTATAAGAAGAAACACAGCGATCAATGAAAATGCGATAGGCAATACACAGCACAGCATTACCCTATTTGCCGATGTTATACTTTCATCATCATCATCAGGGCTTCTTATTCGACTATCAGCCATTTGCCAAATGCTATTCTTTCAATTGCAGAACCTTAGGCATCATTGCCGGAATGTATGAATACAATTAATGGCTTTAGTATGTTGTTTGGATTCAAGATACATGAATGAATATCAGAGATTTTAAATCTAAATTTAAGGGGAGACACATTACAGGTTTTAAAGAAACAAATCAAGTTCTTGTGAGCAAAGAAACCTTTAGATACTTTGGGGTGAATTTGACTCCACAACCCTCTCATCTTCACAAGGCAAACTGCCCAGAGCTATTCAGGGCAATGTAAAGGGACCTTTTGAAATGGGTGGGGTTGTCCTTCTCCTGGTTAGGGTGCATTGCAGTTCTTAAGATAAACATCCTCCCAAGAATGTTGTCTTTTTTCATCAGTTCCGATAGAAAATGCCAAGAGAGAGCTAACAAAATAGCAATTTGGCAATAATTCAATTTGTCTGGGGCAGAAATAAACATGAATAAGCAAACAAATCCTACCTACTCACACTGAGATTGGAAGGGAGCCTGTCATGCTTCTATAGGTACTATTTAGCAGCTCAACTTTAAGTCATCTTCAAATAGATGCAGAGATACTCAGAGAAGAAATAGATTTTTATTGAACAAAACGTAGCCGGGAAACACTTATGGGCTAATCCATGGCGGCCTAAGCCCCTTTGGGACCTGAATCTTTACATAAATGGAATAACTACAGCAAAGCCCATAGCCTGGGACCTAATAAGCAGGGGTGAAGCACACATAAACTTTCCCTCCACCAACCGATAAAGGAAACGACCCCGTTTCACGACAGGGATCGGCAAGTTTGAGTAGGGGAGGTGAGAGGCATGTTCAGCAAAGGAACCATTAATCATTTTGAAGCATGCAAAGAGGATTTAAAAATTGGAGGGTGTGACATGGCTAAGAAAGTAGAAACAAAGTGGCAATTTAAAGAAAAATGGTTTAATGATCTTAAATTATCAGACGGAGGAAGAAAAGTGGGAGGAAGCCTTCATGAGGGCTTGGAGAATCTCACCCAACACAAACCTGGTGGAATCACAATTGAAAATGTTCTATCGCTGGTATTTGACATGAGACCACCTCTTCCATTTTCGGAATAAAGGAGACCCTAGGTATTGAAGGGGATTTGGGCATCATTCTCTGTGCCTGCCTTAAATTGAAATACCTTTCTCTAGAAGTGTGCTCCATGATCAGGGATATCTAGAGAAGAGACATTCCAGAAAATCAAGCATATTTATGACAAGGTGTGGATTTGTACCAGACTACGCCAGGAAGGATGGAGGATGAGCATTGGGAGTCCCTCTTATTATTTGGTGGCAAACTATGGCTTTGCTATGAAAGAAGACAGAACCGCCTTCAGTACTCTTGTGGACGTCTAAGGTCTGGCACATAATAGCCATGCAGAAGATTATGGAAACCTTTCATCATAAAGCTTGAACATGTACAAAGCAATGGGCACCATTCTTGATATATGTTAGGGATAAAATAGGATTACTGATGTGCCTGACTCACCTGAGGTCATTACACCTATTTGACACAGGTTTCTAGTGGGCAAGAGTGGAGTATGATGCAGGGGCAGGGGATCGCATTAAAATGGCTTGAACATTTTAGGATGATGTTTTGTATTTGTCGTTATGGATTTTGTACTTTTCGTTTTATTATTCATACACGTTTATCTTTAAAATGGCTAGTTCATGACAAATGGCTACTAGATTTTCTTGTAGAATCTTCTCGATTTTTATCTAACTGAATAAAAAGAGTTACACAAATAAATTAAAAGCAGGGGAGTACACTTAAAATGGCACTTTTGTTTTTTTTTAAACAGTTGGTGTTTCAAGTTTTGCACATAATTGTATCAAATAAAACAGCTATTGGGTCGCATATTTGCCTTTGAGCACCACACACCGTGGGTAATAATAAGCAGCGCTCAGATACCTGAGGGTTTGTAGCGCTATATAAAAGCCTAATTATTATTATTATTATTATTACTTGACTGACTGTTCAGTATTCGGACGAATATTCAATTTGCAATTCAGTAATAAGAGAGATTCCTTTTCCATACGTCTGTGTCTGCAAAACAACAGAAAACAAACAGGAATCAATAGTATAACCTTACATTTCATATCATCCTGCATTCCAAACTCCTCTGGATATCTTCTTATTTTGTAAGAAAGACACCTCCATGTGTCTTTGAAATTTAGTGCACATGCCAAGAGGCTGGCATATCCATACCCGACCTATTGGGTGTTCTCCACTGGTCTTATTAGAATTCTCAATTGTTACACACTTTATGGATAGAAGGTAAGTGTATAAAGGATAAACGCATTGACCATATTAAGATTAATAAACAAAATTAGGATGCAAGTTACATTATCTGGCTGGGGGAGAGGGGAAGACTACTCAGCAGCGGGATTATAAAAGACATGGGTGTTTCAAAAAAGGTTACTGAATTAGACCTGGAGTAAACAGACAACTTATTCAAGAAGATCTGAGGCGGACTAAAGATGGTGCAATGTATTCTTGTACAGAAGCATAGTGAAATGGTCTGAACGTGGCCCTTTCTGCTATCAAATTCAATCTTGATCTTCAGCTAAATCAGTACCCTTAAATGCAGCTTTTATTCACTGCCCTGTGGTTTCCACTCATCTGTGGTTCATGTGACTGCTCTACTTCCTTTTGTTGTTTTTCCTACCTTCTGGTTTTTGTCTTTATTACAATGTCTTTTGTCAATAAGATTCTGTTACGATTTGGTAGGAGCAGTGGCTCAAAAAATCACTAACATTCTGCTTCACTCCCTGACCAGAGGCTGATTCTAGGAGAAATTATATTTTGTAACCACCTGGTCCTACCAGCCATACATATTGAAACATTTATTTCTATTCCCTCCCCATGGTAATCCTGTAATTCACTGTTAGTTTCTCAAACACAACCTTTCTGGCTCCCAAGCACTGAAGCTGACCTGTGCCTACAACAGCAGGAACTTTAATCTCAACATTCTGTCACTGGCCATATGGAAGTAATCTCCCACTGTCAGGTCCAGGCTTGAATCTTTCTGCAGGAGTGATGCTGGCCCACCAGACCCCCAAAGCCTGCCTGCCTAACAGTCGCTCAGCAGATAAAACTACCAAGCTGGCAAACCGAAGGGGAAAGGAGAATGGAGAAAATAAAAAATTTAGATCTTCACTGGCTTGCACTGATGCTCTCTGGAACTGGATTGAAACGCCTCAGTGTCTGTTATCTAGGAGACAATAATATATATATATATATTTCTGAGGCTTGTGGAATCTGCTTAGATCACATGCTGTGCATAGGCCGACATCTAGTGGAAGCTGCGGAGTATTACAGTTTGTTTTTCGAAAGTCGAAAATGGGCGTCGACACAGGCGTGCCAGTAATACTATCCCTAGTGTGACGTCCACTGTACCCAAGATCCCTCACGCGTGTAGGATCCTCAGATTGTTTTTTTCCGCCATACTGGTCGGAAGCATCTTGCGGAGTTCCCTGGCCTTAGCCATACTTTTGCTGTTATTATAATTTTAATTCTTATTCATTCCCTTCCCCACCCCAACGTCGACCCTCAACCTCGACGACGGCTGGAGAAGTCATCGACCGTCGACTGCTGCACGACGGATCTGGGCCTCGGTAGGCCGCTGGCCTCGGCCCGGGCCTAGTAGGCCGCTGGCCTCGGCCCTTACAAGTAGGGAGAGTGGGGGGTGGTACATACTCTTCACTCTTGATATATAGTTACATTTATATATATTCCTACACTTAGCAGCCCGCTGCCTTAAGGTGCGTATGGAGGGTACCCCTTTTCAATTCTGCCCCAAGTGCAATCGCAAATACCCTTGGGTCGACAGGCACGCCACGTGCAATCTCTGCTTGCCGAGGGATCACCCCGAAGCGAACTGCAGAGCGTGTAGTAGGTTTAAACCTAAGACACTTAAGGACCGTTCGACAAAGCGTTGGGCCCACCACGCCAGGCAGGAGGCCATGGCAGCGGAGGGCGCCTTCAGCGATGGCAGCGACGCCGTACTTTCGGACGGCGAGGGCATTACGGCGTCGAAAGACAGCCGACGAGCGCAGGTCCCCGACCTCGGAAGGTCGTCCGGCAAGGCGGCTATGGGGAAGACCCCCGGCGACGCAAGCGCTACACACCTAACACACACTAAACACACTAAGACCAACCGGACCTCGACGACGTCGACTTCCCGGAAAGAGGCACAAAAAGAACGGTCCGACTCGGCGTCCTCTGGGCGCTCTCGATCGAGATCGCCTCACGACGCAAGGCAATCATCCACTCTTGCCAAGAGTGCCTCGCTACACACACTAACGGAAGTTCGATCGTCGGGAGACGAAGACGACTTCCACCCCCAGGCCGCGCTCCAAGATACCGAGACCGCGGTTAACACCAGTGAGGCCCCACGCCCGAAGCACACAGATACCTTTCCAGACCCTCGACGCCAGGCGTCGAAAGTCTCTGGGGCCCCCAAGGGACAGGGAAAACATTTTTCCACGCACGGAGAAGGGGGGAAACAGCGGAAAGCACAGCCTTACACCCCTGTAAAGCCTAAGCAGACAAGCAAACACAAGTCTACCCTTGAAAATAAATCACCTGCTAAAGTAATACCCTGTTCCAGGGAATGGTCCAGTGAAGACATAGACAGGGTTATGTCTAGGATGTCTTCCTTGGCTGATTTTTATGATAAGAACCCAAAACACTTTCTTTCATATAACCCTCAAGGGGCCACACCCTCAGGCTCCTCCGATCCTATCCCGCTAAGTAAAAAGCCCCGGGTCGAAAGACCTGAACCCTTCGAGGTTCAGCCTTACTCCACTCCATATTCTACTCCACTCCCCAGTTATCAGGGACAAGTTTTCCCTGAAGAGGACCAGGAGTTTGCAATTATGGAAGAACAAACCGGGACAGATTACTATGCAGAGGATGAGGACCTGGAGGAGGGAGAAGATGAGCAGGAAATTTACAGAGTAGATTCCCCAGTACAAAGCGAAGCCCCAGTTACTGACTCTCCAGTTGATAACCAGCCCCTCCTTAACGAGGTTCTCGCTCGAGCAGCGGAACACTTCCACATCGACACCCACGGTGTACAGGAGGAAAGGGACTTCGCGGAGGAATTTGTAGGAGAGAGAAGACCGGTCGCTCAGACCATCCCTATCCTCAAATCCATCCAACGAAGAATAGATCCTTCCCTGGTGAATCCTAACCTCACCAGAGCTGTCAACCCCAGAATTGAAAAGATTTTCCGGGCAGCCCAGTCTGACCCTCTGTATATAAAGGGACATCTTAAACCAGATTCCCTAGTGGTGACCAACACTAGAAAGAGGGCTGGCACGCCCTTATCTTCATCAGAAGCTCCTCCCGACAAGGAGAGCAAAAAACTTTACGGGTTTGGCAGAAAGGTAGCCTCAACGTCCGCCTACCAAGCAAGGATTGCGAATTCCACCACCCTGTTGGCTAGTTTCAATTGCCATCAATGGGAAGAAGTCGCGGCGCTCATTGCCTCTGCTCCAGAACCGTTAAAGGGCCAGCTGGCTCGGATCTCGGCAGAGGGGAGAGCCGTGTCTGGTTGCATTTTAAAAGCAACTTTCGACGCCGCTGACAACGCAGGGAGATTGATAGCAGAAGGTACTGTTATCAAGAGACATGCGTGGTTACGGCAGTCGGGATTCAAGACAGAAACCCAGGCTTCTTTAATAGACAAGCCAGTGGAACCCGACCTATTGTTTGGGAAAGCGGTCGAAGACGCACTTAAAAATGCCAAAGATGAATATGAGACTCTCAAATCCCTTGGCCAGCTTACCAACAAACCCCCTAACCAGAGGGGGAACAATAATTTTCGTCGCCCACGCGGCCAAAATTCACAAAGAGGCAACTATGCCCAGGGACAAGGTACACAATGGAATAACAACCAGCAGTCTACCCAGAGTTACGGCAGGGGTAACAAGAGAGGTCGTGGAAGAGGCAGAGGCAGCCCCAACAAGGGCGGTGGCACGCCTCCACCAAAACAGTGACGCTCAGTTCAGGGTCCCTTGCCACGCAACCCCAGTAGGGGGACGCATTTCCACCTTCACCCAGGCTTGGGAAGGGATCACCTCAGACAGATGGGTGCTGTCAACAGTATCCGAAGGATATTGTATAGAACTACTGCAGCGTCCCCGGAATCATCCTCCACGACAAAGAGTGCACTCCCTAGAGCATCAAAGGATCCTTCTCGAGGAGATCGCCATTCTGCTAGAAAAGGACGCGATAGAACTCGTCCCAGGACACCAGGTAAACAAGGGTATCTATTCAACTTACTTCCTTGTGCCAAAGAAAGATTTGACAATGCGCCCAGTATTGGACTTACGGCCTGCCAACAAATATGTCAAGCCCCAAAAATTCCGTATGACCACGCTACAAGAGGTAATCCCCCTCCTAAAAAAGGGGGATTACATGGCAACCTTGGATATGAAAGATGCTTATTTTCATATTTCCATGCTCCCAGCGCACAAAAAGTACTTGCGCTTCAAGGTGGACAGTCGCCACTACCAATTCAAGGTACTGCCCTTCGGGATAGCTTCAGCACCAAGGGTATTCACCAAGGTACTGGCGGTGGCGGCTGCACACCTACGCAGGGAAGCAATCCCGGTGTACCCTTATCTGGACGACTGGCTCATAACGGGGGAAACCCCAGGAATTTGCAGGTCAAACATTCAGAGGACTATCGACCTCCTCCACGAATTAGGCTTCTCCATCAACGAGAAAAAGTCAAGTCTGGTGCCAAGCACCTCAAAACAGTTTCTAGGAGCTATCCTAGATACTCAGAAAGGATTGACCTTCCCTTCGGAAGAGAGAATTCGGAATATACTTCTGCAAATTCCGCATTATCAGTCAGGTCAACAGATAACAGTACGCAAAGCTATGCGGTTACTGGGCATGATGGCGTCATGCATTTACCTGGTCCCCCACGCGCGTCTGCGCATGCGTCCCATGCAGGAATGGTTGGCGAAACAGTGGTCTCAGGCAAGTGGTCATTGGGACGATCTAGTGGTCGTTTCGCCAACACTCGTACAGAGCCTACACTGGTGGACAAGAGAGAATCTCGCAAAGGGGAAACCCTTTTACGATCCCGAAGTACAAGCCGTGGTGACTACAGATGCATGCCTGACTGGGTGGGGAGCTCACCATCTCCACCACACAGCTCAGGGTCTCTGGTCTCACTCAGTAGCCAAGAACCACATCAATCTGCTAGAGCTTCTGGCAGTATTCCGAGCGCTAAGGGCGTTCGAGCCCCATCTACTGAACTTGTCGGTGCAGATCAGGACGGACAGCACGACAGCCATGTTCTATCTGAACAAGCAAGGGGGGACTCGTTCGCCAAATCTGTCCAAGCTTGCCCAGAAAATATGGATATGGGCACTCAGACGGAACATCTTCCTGTCATCGCAACATGTTCCAGGGGAGCTCAATTCCCTAGCGGATGCTCTAAGCAGAGACTCCCTCCCAGAAGAACACGAATGGGTCCTTCACAGAGACGTAGTAAGAAATCTCTTCTCTCAGTGGGGTTTCCCCACTATAGACCTATTCGCCACAAGCGAAAACAAACAATGCCCAGGATTTGCATCCAGGTTCCCCCAGCCGGACTCCCAAGGGAATGCCCTGTGGATGAACTGGTCAGGGATGTTTGCGTACGCTTTTCCACCAACTCCTCTCATCAGGAAGGTGGTGTACAAGATGAACAAGGAATCTATGACGCTCATCCTAGTTGCTCCCATGTGGGCGAGACAACCATGGTTTCCACACCTACGCAGGATGGCGGTGTGCGAACCCATCAGACTCCCAGCCTGGTACAACCTACTGTCCCAGCAACAGGGTCAAACAGTGCATCAGGAACCCAACTCTATGAACCTAGCAGCATGGCTCCTGAAGTCATAGAGTTTGGACATCTCAAATTACCACAGAGGTGTATGGACATTCTAAAGGAGTCCAGGAAACCAAATACAAGGCACTGTTACTTTGATAAGTGGAAAAGATTCGTTATCTGGTGCCAGAATAAACAAATCAACCCGGTTGATTGCACTCCTTCCAACGTTGTGACATACATGCTCCACCTGCTGGATGCAGGGTTGGTTTTTAACTCGCTGAAAGTACACCTGGCAGCCCTCTCGGCTTACACCACATCCCATAACAAGGTCTCGTGGTGGAAAGTACCAGTGGTTAAAGCCTTCATGGAAGGAGTAAAGAGACTTCACCCTCCTATTTCGAACCCACCGCCAGGATGGGACCTCAACGTGGTGCTAGCTAAGCTCATGGGACCCCCATTCGAACCCATGCATAAAAGTAGTCTCAAACACCTGACTTATAAAACGGCCTTCTTAGTAGCCATTACCTCCATAAGAAGGGTCAGTGAAATTCAGGCTCTGTCAGTGCAGGATCCTTTCTTTACTATCCACAAGGACAAACTGGTTTTACGCACACACCCTAGGTTCTCACCTAAATTCATATCCAAGTTCCATGTAAACCAGTCCATCGAGCTTCCGGCTTTCTTCCAGAACCCGCAAAGCTCGGCTGAGGTGAAACTACACACCCTAGATGTGCGTAGGGCGGTCCTATACTATGTAAATAAAACCAGACCGCTAAGGAAAACAGATCAACTGTTTGTCTCCGTAGCTACAGGCAGAGAGGGGGATCGCGTCTCTAAGGGCGCTATCTCGAAGTGGATTATCAACTGTATACAGCTGTGTTACTCTCTTTCTGACAAGACTCTGCCTTTTACGCCAAGGGCCCACTCTACTAGAGGCATTGGTGCCACTCTGGCTTTCATTGCAAATGTTCCCCTCGACACCATTTGCAAAGCGGCTACTTGGAGCTCTATTCACACCTTTACTCAGCATTACTGCATTGACACTCATTCCAAGACAGATACACAAGTGGGACAAGCGGTTCTAAGACACCTGTTTGCTCATGACCCTTCTCACATCCCACCTCCTTCTTCTGGTACTGCTCGCTAATCTATGCACAGCATGTGATCTAAGCAGATTCCACAAGCCTCAGAAGGGATACATTACTCACCGTAATCGTATTTCTGATGCTTGTATCTGCTTAGATTCACATGCGACCCACCCTTCCTCCCCTCCGAGAGAAGGCGCATGATTGCTTGTAGTCTTACCTTTTCTGTCTATCTGCTTGGATTATCTGTACTCACGCTACTCCTCATGCTTCCTCATGTCAGAAAAAATACAATCTGAGGATCCTACACGCGTGAGGGATCTTGGGTACAGTGGACGTCACACTAGGGATAGTATTACTGGCACGCCTGTGTCGACGCCCATTTTCGACTTTCGAAAAACAAACTGTAATACTCCGCAGCTTCCACTAGATGTCGGCCTATGCACAGCATGTGAATCTAAGCAGATACAAGCATCAGAAATACGATTACGGTGAGTAATGTATCCCATATATATATATATATATATGATTACTAATCATTCTACTCTTATTCTTTTTACTTAATTACAGCCACCCTCCTTCTTAGTAGTTACTGCCACCCTCCTTCTTAGTACCTGCTGCCTTTGCTCTGGTGCTGATATGCTTTCTTTACTTGTTGCAGTTGAAATAAGTGTATTCTGTATTTCTTTATTCTTTCTCTCACAATATCTTCACAGCTATTGTTTCCTCCATAGAATACTGGTCTAGATAAATGTCAATGCTGACTAAATCTCTCTTTTTCTCTCTTCCGCTGTAAATAACTTTATTTTCTGAATTAACTGCTTATCCTAATATCTCATTTTCTTTCTTTGTAAAGTCTTTCTTTTTATTTCTGCTAAACAAAAACTGTTGCACTTTCTGCTTTTAATCTTACTTCTTCTTTTGAACTACTCTTGTTTTACTGGAACAATTCCGCACAATCTACTGATGCTTTTCGTTGCTTTAAATCATTCTGCGCAACCTTCCGACGCTTTTCGTTGCTTTAAATCAGCTCAGCTGACCGGCTCCAACGCAACGAGTCTCGGTTTCAAATCCTCTTCCTTAAACGACATGAAGCTCGCACACGCGGCTGCACGCAGATGATGTATTTAGTTCCTTTACTCTTAGCGCAAGACGACAAAAGATACGCTCGCGACTGGCTGAATTATTTAATAACAAAATACTAACTTAGTACTGATTTATTTACAATTTACTCAAAAGATTTCACGCACGCCTGTTAGTTTGTTAACACGCGCATAAACACAACAATTCACAGTTCCATAAAACACGCGCAACTTGCTGTATTCAAGATGACTCACACGGAACCTTTTCAGTTATAGAAAGTCTTTTTTTTTTTTTACTAATTTATTTTCAAGATTTTCAAATAATCAAAATATACATCACCAAAAGTTCAATAGAGTTAAAAACATAACACTCTACATTAAATAGGTAAGGAAATAAAAGTAATCCGAAGCATGTATAAATACTCAAACATCAGACATTTCAAAACCAATTTTCAGACTAGCAACTCAAATTACTTTAACATCTAAAACTGAATAATAAACACTCCTTGGCTTTTAAACTTTGAAGTATGAAGAAACTTAGCTTGCTTCATCTGTTTTAATTTCTCAGCTTCAAGGAAAGATTTGACTTTAACATCACAAGTCTTCAGTTGATAGGATATCTTGGATCTTCTTTTGTATCTAAGATTCATGGAATACTTTAGAAGTTGATTCACTGAACTAAAGAAACTGCGACCTGCCTCTAAGGCAACTAAAATGAAAGGCAGTTTAGAACTCTTGTTAGAATTCCAAACTACCTCACAATCAACTCCCTCCAATCACTGCTGCTGAAAGGATACTCCATCTTGCTTTGGGGAAACAAATGATTTCTGCAAGTTTCATTAAGGAATGTTTCTGTTAACATTCTCAATTCAATTCAAACATTACCCAAACACCACTCTGCTAAAACCAACTTACATTAACAGTGTTTTAAAATGGTGAACCTAAAAATGAATAACTACATGAATCTTTAATTTAGTGTCCTTTAAAAGTGTGTGCTTTTGAAACTCTTAAAATGTACCATGGAATCCTGACACCCACACCCTCTTCCTTCATTCATGAATTATGTACTAGCCTGCTTGGCATCACACATGCGTTTGGTCTACAGTCTGGAGAAGTGCAAAAAGTTGCTGGTTTTTGAAAGAGTGATGACTCCCACAGCTCCACTCACGGCAGTCCTCATGGTGCCATTTTTCCCTTGTGCACCTGGCAAATGCCCAACCAACCATACTAGTGACTCATCACACACAGTATTTTGGGAAGAGAGGGCTACTGTAACCCCACGCCCAAATGAGGCCCTTTTAGGTAAGGGATTATAGATGGACACAGGGCAGAGATAGTTGGATGTTAAGTGAGAGGATAGGATGGACAAAATAAGACACATGTTTGTAATACATCTTTATTAAAGTCAATGTGCTTTGACTGTGTTTACTAGACGTTCCTGACTGTACTAAAGTTTCCTCACCATGGGGAACACATAGAACCTTTAGACTGATGACCGTGCCAACAACAATGGACTTGCCTTTGTGTAGATTCCAGGAGATGAGTTGAAAACAAAGACTGTTGAGAAAAACAATTGGGAGGAAGCGAAAAGTGAAGAGTGGGCCCCCACGGCTCTATAGATCCATGATAGCTAGCCTACATATGAGACCGCTCAAGGAGTGTGGCGGGGCAGGTGGCCAGCCAGGTAGGTGGAGACCTACAACAAGTCCCAACTAAGTTAAGGCATCGCCATGAAGGAAATGTGGCTGCTCCAGCTCTGGGGCAAAACAAGAGGTGTTAGCTGGAAGATCTAGAATTGATCTTAACAATGGGGAATTGCTCTCATTGTTTTTCGCCGGCCAAGCATTACAAAAGTGGAAAGACTATGAGCAAGTCAGGCTTGGTCCCACCCCAAAAGGGGTAATCCAGCCTGAACTGCTTGTTCACATCCCTCCTGTATGACACAATAAGCATCCCCAGACATGTTTTGGCCTTATCAGGCCTCATCAGTGAGGAGTAGCTTGAGTGTCTAGGCCCAGCAGTCATGGGACCTTCCAGCCATCACCTCTTTTGTTTTCCATAAATCACCTCGAGTGGGACGGGTATGCCCAGACATGGGTCTCGAGCCTGCTGGGCCTAGAGAGCCAAGTTACTCCTCACTGATGAGGCCGAAACATGTCAGGGGATGCTTGCTGTCTCATGCAGATTCGGTGTGAATAGTTTGGGCTCTACTGCCCCTTTTGCGGTGGGACCAAGCCTGATTTGCATAAATGGACATCAGCAGATATATATATATCTAGAGTAAAGAGAAAGGCAGACTGCAGCTGCCAGTGTTATTCAGTAAAGCATGTGTTGTAGGAAAAAGGGGAATTAGTGAAAGGTAGAAGGGGGAGCCCATGGGAAGGGGTGATTAGGAGCCTGCTTAATGTTTATTTGAGGTTTGTCCGAAAGGGGTATCCATTACCCTCATTAATAAAGGTGCAAGTAGAGAAAGTGAAAATGGCAGGCTATGGTTTGAAAGATGTTTTTATTATTGGCCTGTTGTGTTTTATATTATAAGTGCTCGCCAGGGTTTAAAACTCCCCCTGATGTACTGTGCCTTATTTATCATCTGGAATTCGGATTTGTGGATGGGTTAAGTGAGATAAAGCTAGAGCAAGTGGATAAAGAGTACTGCTTTTTGTCAGCAGGGTTTCATGCCCCATTCAGGCAGGGAGAGGACCCCGAAACTATACCAGTTGTGAAAACCCTTGGATGATGAGTAAAAGAAATGGCGAGTGCATACAAAGGGTTGCAAAAAAGAAATCTGCAATAAAACGCGGGCGTAAGGATTGAAAGAGGGGCTCAGGGTTTTTAAGGGGAAAGGAAGTTGCAGAAGGTACAAGGAGTCCTACCAGGGTGGGTGTCCTGAGAAAGGGTGTCCCCACGCAGAGCCCACTCGTATGTGCTTGTGGAAGAATCCATAAGCAGTGGGAAATGGAGGTTAGTTGTTCCTCTGAACTTGAGTCTGACGGTCAGTTTCCCAGGATCTTATATGTAATGGATAAAAATGAATGAGAGGAAATCCCTGCTGAAGAGTGGGGGATTCTCCTCCATCCATTGGGAGATCAGCTGATGATGAAGCGCTCTGTATCTCCAGAAAGCACAGTCACGGATTATTTCGAGTGAAGTATGCGGTGCATTGCAACATTTCTGGCTCCCTGTTATGAAGACGGAATCAATCTTATTGAGTCTGTTCACCAAAATCTTAGTAAACAATTTAACATGTCAGTTCACATGCTATTTGCACTCCTCAGGATTCTTTCCAGGTTTAGGACCTCTGCCATCTACTCCTCTCAGACCCAACCACGAAGTTAAATGATGTTGTTAAGGATGGCAACAGGTCTCCCACTGATTGTTTATCGAACAGAGCACTGATGCCATCCGGGGAGTGAGGAGAGGCTTTACTGTCTTTCAAAGATTTAATAGCTGGGAGCCCAAACGGTTTAGTTATAGTTCCTTTAAGGTAGGCCTTTGTTCTCAGGTACGTTTTTAGCAGGTTTGTTTTTGTGATGTAATTAGTTCCCATTGCAGTATCTAGGGAGTACAACATTTTGTAGAAAGTCCTCAACGCTTCCACCGAGTCCCCTCATCTTGTACCTACTCTACCTCTTTGTTTAAATGGTGTGTATGGGCCTGCCCTTCCCTTGCCTTTACATTTGGAGCTAAACCTCTGACTTATTATTTTCGTAGAATGAGCATTTTTCTACCCATTTTATTTCCATTCTGGAACTGGAGAATGTATCCTACCTGTATCACCTTGCGGGCTCATGGCACACAACTGCCCTGGTAAAGGGAACTCAGCCGTGTGTCAGACTGAATCATTTGTTTAGGATTCCAAGGGAAAGTATGTCTGCGCTAGTCCAATATAAAAATACTGATGTTACTAGCTGTATGGTTGTCAAGAGTTTGTTGGAAGAACAACAAAATCAACCTGGCCAAATACACAATGAGTTATTTGAGGCACCACGCACTTTCTGCAAGAGGGTAGATGGGGATTTCAATCTTTACTTTTTTGTTCCTACAGTTGTAGGGGGTGGGAGGGTGTTTGCAGGACCTCAGCAGGAAGTTGGAATAGCATTGCTTCAGTGCTGATTACACTGGTAGCTACCACGGGAGTAGGACTCGCAGCACCACACAACTTTCTTACGATTTTAATTGCCCGTTTTTTTAAATGTCTGTCTATATATTTCTTTGTCTTTCTATCCATCTCGTTTGGTAATTTATTTTTTCAGACTAGTTGTTTTCCGTCTTATTTTTATTATTTATGCCACCAGTGCCTACATTATAAACGGCATTGATTTCTATTGTATACATCAGTAACACTTTCCCCTATGCATTTGCTGCGAGAGTTACACGTCTTCTGACGGTGCCTACTTTTCAGACTTCAAGACTTTATCATTTTTCCACAGATTAAAATTGCAAGAAAAAAGAAAAGAACTGGTACAGCAACTCGAGGAAGCTACAAAACGAGCTACCTATTTGCATTGCCAACTTAAAAGGTGGGTGCGCGGAATATATACAACAACAGATAACTTGAACGTCATTCGCGTGTTCTCTCTGGTTGATATGTGGCAGATTTGAATGTGTATGAGTTTGTGTGTGCTGGAGCTTAAAGCATTTTTTTTGGTCCCAATTGTTTCAGGCACATGTCGGTGAAAAAGCTTCTGCGGTTCCAACCGAATGCACACGATGAGAGGTTTGCTAGTGTATATTCTACAATGAAGTTCTGCAAACCATGTTTTTGCTCAACGAGCAAGAAGGCCGGATAGTGGCTGTATGAGCTTGTCATGTTCTTTAAAGTGTGAAAGTGTTTGAGAGTCTGAGGTATGTCGAGAGGTTGTCAGCACCACTTAACCCTTCTTTATACAAAGCAAAATCAAATATTAATTGGAAAAAAGGCTTTGACTGACTGGTTGAAGCAGTCATTCCTGCAGAGTGTATGATGCTCTTCGTTTCTTATCACCGTGCAGCACTTTACGTTGTGCATTTCATTCATGCCAATGTGCACCAATGCTGATGTGCAAAATATCTGCATTTGAAAATATCTGTCCTTTCATTAATGTAATGTTCTTTTAATTATAGTTCTATCTATAAACTTGCTAAGGAAAGGTCTGCCGAATAAATGAGTTGCGTAACCTGCCTTCAAAAATGTGTAACAGTAAAATCCTTCAGTACAAGAAGGAAGGTGCTTCAGGCATAGGCCCCTCCAATCCAAGAAAGTATTACGTCACTTTAACGACTTGGCGTCTCCAACGTTTGGCTGTGTTTAGGACTACAAGTCCCATTAGCCATAGTCCGCATTGTCGGTGTGGAGGGATCATAGGTGTTCTAGTTTAAAACATCTGTAGAGCCGCAAATTGCAGATCCCAACAAAACTCAGGCAAGGGCTGGATTCGGCAAAGCAAGGTCTTGTGAGACGGGGATTGTGGGGAAGGGGGGATGACATGCGGAATTGGAACTGCAAAGACGCTTAAGCATTATCACTCCACCATTGAACGGGTACAGCCATTCTAACCCATTTGTCATGCTCTGCCAAGCTCCCTGTTAAGTATACCAGGAGAGGAGAACTAGGAATATGTACAAGGGAACTAAGTAATGGAGAAGTGTGTAAAATGTTAATCTCACCTTTTTATTAATATTAATGGAATGCGTTTAAGTGCCTCCACTATTTACGGTGCTATGCAATTTTACTATATTAACATCCAGGGCTAAATGAAAGCAACTCGCTTCAAGTCATAATCATATCATATATTCAATGTTGATAATATTTTTATTAATATTTTAATTATGCTCACACATTGTTTTAGGGGAACCTATTTATTTGGTTAAAGCTTTTAGGTGCAATGAACATATATTTTAAATTAAACAGGTCTTTATGTACACTGTGGAGCCAGAAAAAGCCATGCAACTTAAAACCCGCCATCGTTCAAAAATTTGCTAAGCATCCATGCTGTCAACTTGAGACGTATGCAGTTCAGATCATTAGCAATAATGACCTTATACCAAAAGACCATTCTGCAGTGAATTCTACCGCTCTAATTTCTGTAACGATTACCAACTTGGATGTGATTGGAAAACCCAAAGTTAATAAGTGGTAAAAGGTATCTAACTATTTATGTCAATGTCACACGCTTTTGTTTAAGTGACTGAGTATATTATTCTCATAAATCAGACATATTTCATTATCCTTTTTAGTTTGTTCTTTCCCCTCCAGCCTCATCCACTTTGCTTATTGCTAGTACATGTCCTTGAACATCTGGGATGGAATCATGTTGCCCATTACCTAAACATTCAGTCTGCATTGTACTGTCCCTCTTAAAGGTCCTTTTCTGTTAGTATTAGCTAATGTTAATTCTTTCTGTATGAAGACATGCATATACATCTTTTTATCAGCCGATCCAAATTCATCAAGAATTCAAGTCTACCTTTTAAGAACTGTCCCCAAAGGGCATACATAACAGCTCATAGATAGAGGACAATGTTTCTCACGTGATACAGTAGTCCTATGTCAGTCATCACCCACAACCTGCCAAGGGAAACCTACTGTTAATAAGCAGCAGCACTTTAATCAGCCTGGGCGGGGCTTAGCCCAGATCCTGAGGGGACATGAGAACAAGGAGTTAGAAGACTTGCTATCCAGCTGAGGGTAGAGTCCGGAATACGCGTGGGATGGCAATACTTGGCTGCGGGTAGAGACATTTCTGCCCCTACCCTTTGAAGTTGTCCTCAGGGCAAGGTGGTGGAAGCATGAGGTCACAGTCCATTCGGAGTGTGTTGTGACTACTACAGATATCACATATGTGGCACCATTTTTTTTTGTTGGTCTCTGAAATATCTAGGCGTGGTGGTTTTGGTCACTTGAGAGTCAGAATATTAAAATTCAAAAGGTGCTGTTTATCTAGACGTTAACCTTTTCATATGTTCTTAAAGTACTTTCCTTAGGGTTTGGTCTCAGCTCATGGTGCACATACATGGGGCAATAGGCAGGCCTCAAACACACAATTCATTTGTATACATGAAAATACATTTTAATGCTATTAACATTTTCTGTTGATGCTGTTTCTTTCTTCCTTACTTTAGTTTCCCTGTATGTGCCTCTAATTAGTATTCATTGTGGGTCTTCATATGTATTCTTTGTACTAGCACACGTGTTTGGTAAGTCTTGAATTGTTAGCTAGTTATTACATCTTTAACCTTATACAATCTCCCTTGACATCATGTTACCAACATTATAAACACAACCCCTTGTAGGGACTTTACATCAAAATTAATTTCACATGTGATACCATCAGTGATGTCATCAATGACGTTTGTGATGTCATCATTGATGTTATGGGTGTTAGTATTAGCAGTGCATGGTTGTGGCGCGAGGTCCCTGTAACAACGTTTTTCCATAGAATTTCATAGGTTTTTGCAAGTGCAACTTAACCATAACGTCTCTTTAACAATGTTTTTGTTAGTGAATTTCATAGGTTTTTAGTAGGGCACTGTTTGCAGAACGTTGCTTTAGCATAGTGTTTTCTGTAAAGAGGATAGGTATTTCATATGGCAGCATAACCATAATGTCTCGTTAACAATGGTTTGTTTCTAATTCCTTGGCGGCCCTCATGATAAATGTGTGGAAATGGCAAATTGTCTGGTGTACGTATCCATTTGCGCTACCCCTTACTTTTCCGAATAGTGTTGTCGTATCATACCAATTATAGATGTACATAGTAAATGTTGTGTAGTGTGGCAGTAGGCTCTCTTTTTGTGTTAACAGGGCATGATAAATCTGTGCCGCACAGTACTGTAATGGCCGAGATGACTACAAATGAGCAATATGGACATTTCCTAGGGACACTGCACATGGTTGGCATATGTGCAATCACACTGCAAGTATCCGTAGCACTCCATTAGTGTCCGCATTGCCGCATCTTCGAATGCACTTTTAAGTAGTTGTGGAAGTGGACATGTTTCCGTTCCACACCTAGACCCATGCATAGGTCATCCACTGTATGCTGGTAACACCGCCCCTTGTTGCCAGCCCTCCGGATTCATGCAGTAGGCTACCGCATTTAAAGTACTGCTGCCGACCTCATGGGTTGCTCTGCAAACCTACCAATGTGTGGCTACAGTACTCCTAACTGTATAACGGCCACTGTTAAACAAGGAACAGCAACCTGCATTGTCATGTGGCTGTGTTAAATATCGCATTACTTTCATTTATCTGCTGCTTGCCTTTCCATGTGTCGTGAAACAAATACATTGAGTCTGCACTCGGCGGTGTGACGGAAAGTATCAAGCGGTCGCCTGCCAGTCGTACATTTGAAGAAAACATGTAACTGCAGGTGGGACAGTTTGTACTAAGTCTGCAAAATGGCAAAGCTGCTGCACCTTCCTCACGCACATACTAGTGCATGTAAAGGCAAGTAAAGAAACAGCAAAATATGCAGAGAGCAAACAACCTTACTGCTGGTTAGAAAAGCGCTGTAGCTGCATGGGTCACACAGAATAAATGGCTTCCTGCTGCACATAAAGAAGCTGTGTTTTCCGTCTTTGTAAACATTCTTGTATTCCACAATGTATGGGTATCCGTGAATGCTACCCCTAACACTAATGGCGTAGCATAAGGTGTTTCTACTGCATGTGACAACAAAAGAAAATAAAGCACAAGGGACCAGTGGGCAGGCTACCGCCCTTCCAGCAATTACGTAGGGTACTTTCATTTACAGCATTTTGCACATCTGCTGGTGCAACAAGAGGGGCACTCCTGTAGGGCAGTGCAGCTATAAAATAACAGTTGAAAACCAAATGGCGCACTACAGACCCTTACCCGGTAAAGGGCATTGTATTGTGCATGTACTGCAACGTGCTACTGTACAGAGGGAAGGTACTTGGAAGGGCGTGCGAACGGTCCTTACAGGAGCATTACAATGACTGGCACCTATGTAGGTGAGGGTCACACAATAATTCCGTCTCCCGGCACGTCCCCTATAGTATCCAGGCAGGTGCTGCCCTTTCTGTACCGGATCTTTCCTGCCGTTCCTTCTGTGGCATGTGTGAGAACACCGTAATAAATGAAAATGAACTGTGAAAGGGAAAAGTGTAAATAAAGAAAGCACCTTTCACAGATCAGCAACAGAATTGCCAATGCACGCATGCAGGGTGCGAGGCGTGGCAGTGTGGGAAACACTGTAGTTCAATCGGTTACAAAGGGGGTCGTTGTACAAAGAGGTTTTTTTAGGTGTTCCAGAGCATTTTCAAGAGAGTCACAGCGCAACACTAAGTACAAAAAAATGTTACTACTTTCAAGAAGGGCACCAAGCCAATTTAGATGGAGCTGGGGAAAAGTATTCATGCTATGAAACGTCATAGTCCCGTGGGCGAAGGATGCCATTGGCACATGTCGAACAAAGCCACAAATACTCTTCTTTGCAATGTACCGCGCTGTCTGCATTCACGGACCAAATAGAAAAATACACTGACACATCGGTGGCTGCATAATGCAATAGAAATTTATGCAAGAGATCTGAAACAAACGCATGAACTGGGCCAGTGCCTCCTTCATCGCAAATGGCACTTAAGGTTGTGTAACATGCTGTGCCATTTTCCCTGCACAATGAACAGCAATAATATCGGCATGATTGCGTGTCACCAAAGTGTCACACAGCAAAACAAAAACCTGGCACCTCCTTGTAGCTACTCCATAGCACTACGCTTGCACATGATAGATTGTAAAATGAGTAGCCACTACACAGTGTTTTCCATTCACTTTCACTCAATGTATGCCGGAATCCCCTAAAACCTGCACGCTGTGCCTCGTGAAACACACAGCCATAACCGCACCCTCTGCATTTCTGTCGACAAATACACTGTGTACCACAGTCTGTCCGTACACACCACACCCACAAAATGTATTGCCCAATCCCGTAGCCTCTGCAGGCCCATTTCTATGGCCGTCATCTGCAAAAGGGGCATATGTAACACGTGCCACCCTGTAACTATCGCAATATTCGCAGACTTTTTCTGCTGGGCACGCGCAGGAGTGGGGGAATAACTTTCAACCAGGGGAGCGGATGCCGTTAGTTGTGGTGGCTCTTAAAAGAACCTTTTTTTTAATTCTTTTTTTTGTAAAGGTGCTTCTGTGGAAACACTTTTTTTGCGGTCTTCATACGTAAATGTGTGCTTTCAACGTCAGCTCACATTCTTATAATAGGGTCTTCACTTTAGCGTGTAGATTGTGAAACAACATTTCATTGCCACTGTGCGACAAAAATATGCCATTTGCCTTGAAAAGGTGTATGTATCGCAAACCAATGTTCTCATTCTCACAAGAGAACATCCCAGCAGCACTCAAGAAGTCACACATGCTTCTGTTGATGAGACCCTTCCCGACCTCTGGCTGGCGACAGGAATCATTGGAATACTTCCACACTATTCTCGGGGGTATACATGAGAAAAGCACCTTGGCAGTAGGAAAAATGCGCTGCACTGCTTTCATCATAATCTTCAGTTGACTAAACACATGGGAACAAGGCATGTAACCCAAAAAGAAGGCTCCAAAGTGCACAATCACAAAATGTACAGTTGCTGAAGAGGCCATGCGTCGACATTCTACAAGCAGTCCGCCGAAACAGCACAATTTGATACTACACCACAAAGCGTCCACTCCCTCCAAACCGAAATTGCCCGACAAGTCTTCGTGGAGGGCATACATGCACAGATCTTCCACAAAGCCACCACCCATGACGAAAACTGTGCATCTTGCCATCCGCAGTACACAAAGTAATAGTGAAACTGAATGCCGCCCTTTCCTGTGATGCACACCGAGAGCACCTGATTGGCCAAAATCCATAGTCTCACTTTCATTGGCCACCAGGATGAGAAGTGCTAAATGTGCCACATTCCTTTCCCCAATGAGCGTAGGGGCAGCGCCCCGATGAGACAGGAGGATTCCTTCTCCGTATTGGAGCTCTTTCCTGGATGTACACCCTGAGCACCTGATTGACCAAAGGCCATAGTCTCATTTTCATTGGCCAGCATGCTGAGGAGCACAGAATGTGGCACGTGCCTTTTTCCAAGTACCGCGTGGGCCATGTCCCAGTACAGCAGGAGGAGTCCTTCTTCGTATTGGTGTGCTTTCCTGTGACGCACACCCTGAGCACCACCTGATAGGACAATTGCTGCAGTTCCATTTCCATAGGCCAGCATGGTGAGAAGCACCGAATGTGGCATGTGCGGGTCCCCAAGTACGTCGAGGGCCGGGCCCAAGTTAAGCAGGAGTCCCTCTTCTTATTGGCGCACACCCTAAGAATGTGATTGGACAATCCCCACAGTTCCATTTTCGTGGCCGCTACTCACAAAATCCCCAGATGTAGCTTTTGCGCTGCATGCGGGTGTGGGGGAATAAGTTGCAACCAGGGCAGGGGTAGTTCGTGGTAAGGGGCGACTCTTCAAAGAGCTGGTTGTTTTTTTGTTGTTTAGATGCTTCTACGGAAACATCTTTTTTTTGGTTTTTATTAGCTTTTCTGAGTTCATCTGCTCACAATAGTACAGTAAACTCTTCACCGCAGCCTGTAGACGAGCAAACACAACTGCACTGCCAATGGGTGACAACAAAATGCAATTTTCTTGGAAACACTTTGCATTTCCACAACTAATGAGGTCATTGTTGCAGAAGAACATTCCAGGAGCGGACAAAAAAGTATACATGCTTCTGTTGATGAGACACCTTCCTGCATCTGGCTCAGAACAACATCCATGAGCAGTAGGCCATACTTTTGTGGTATCATGGATGAGAAAAGCACCCTGGTGGTGGGAAAAAGCATCCTCACGACATTCAGCAATCTCCTCAGTCTACAGAAAAAATCTAAGCAAGGCAGGTAACCCATATGCATGCCGCCGTAATGGATAACAATGACATCTACTACTGTAAAAATGGCGAGGTCTTTGCAAAGTGCATGCATATTGGCGTAATTGGACTCATACACAGCATTCCACGATGCATCCACTCCTTCCAAAGCAAAATTGCCATCAAAGTGTCAAGGGATCACGTACAGTCAACACAATGCGTTTTGCCATGTCAGCCATCCTCAGTACGCAGAATGTAATGTACATCAGTTACACCTCCCCTTCCTGTTGACCACACCCACACTACCTGATTGGCTAATCCCCACACTGCCATGGCAATTGGACAAGGTGGTGTAAAGGGCAGATTTTGGCACATGCGCCTCCCAAAGTAGCGTGAGGGCCGCACCCCTGTAAAGCTGGAGCAGTCCTTCTTCCTGCCTCCCAAAGTAGCGTGAGGGCCACACCCCTGTAAAGCTGGAGCAGTCCTTCTTCCCTTTGCAATATGTTCTCTGCAGCTCTACTTCATTGTGTTACGCGTAAATAGGCACACACACATCCACCAGTGGCATCGAAGTCGCTATCATCCAACACTGTCACTCTTGTCCAATACTTGAAATGTACCATTACACATTTACAGTGCAAATGTCGTGCCATTCCAAAGCATGTCCAATACAAAGCTCAATGAAAGTATGCACGATTTCTCCATCCATATACATCCACATAGCCACCCTTGATGTGGCACATGTAATCCTGAAAGTACCGCGTAATGTACTACCTTTTCGTGATAGTGTGGGGGTGGGGTTAAACAATATCAAACTGGGTAGGGGATTCAGTCTTCCATCGTATATGTATTAAGGTTTTTTTTTCCTTTTTTTGTGACGTGCGTGCCAGTAACTTTATTTTTATTTTCTCTTTATATGCGTGTCTGTTTTCCTCTCGTCACATTTTTACCACATTCTGGTCAATGCTTCTTGCACAGTGTAAAATAAAAGGCCATTGCCAATGGCGCTCAATTAAATGCCATTTCTATGGAACCACTGCGTATTTTGCGACCTCATTATCTCATAGTGGTTGGATTCTGTTTATAGTACACCTCCGACCTCTAGCTGAGGACAAATTACACCGTCATGGACCCAAACTCCTTTTGGTGTTATGCATGAATAAACAACCGTCGCAGTAGGAATAATACGCATCACTGCGGTCATCAACCTACTCAGGTGACGGATTAATCGTCCACACGACATGTAACTCAAATGTAGACTTCCATAGTGCAGCACAACGAAGTTCAACGTTCGTGGCGGACGCCACATATCTGCAAACGCGACCCATCCTGCCGAAACTGCAGTCACCCTGACCGGCCGAGAGGGCGTCCATTCCTTCGAACCTGAAATTACCAGTTTCCACACAACACCTGTGCAGATGGCGCACAAAGGTATCACCGATGATAAGCACTGTGCGTCTCTCCATCTCGACTACCCTCACGAAACAGTATTGGGAGGAAATGGTAACACCCCTTCCTGTGAACCACACCCTAAACTCCTACTTGCCTATTTCCCACAATTCATTTCCCCTTTCCACCCTGCTCATAATGGCAAGATGTGGACGTGCGTTTTCCCATCTACAGTGAGGGCCACGGCCCAGTAAAGCTGAGACAATACTTCTTCCCTATGCACGGTCACTTTTTGCAGCACTCCCCCATTGGGTACTATCGCATTGCACACTGTAATTTCTATACAGCACTCCATATTTACAGTTGAACACTCTAAGTACACGTTCTGTTTCATTGCAAAGCCCCTCCACCAGAAACTTCTGCTAAATAATGCACAATTGCAGCACCCACAAAGATCCTAAAACGCACCCAGCACACCTTTGGCCATGCACACAGCATTGCAGCCCTTTCCACACCCACCACAACACTATGCATCCAAGCAAGCGACCATGTGGGCACCTAACATTATTCACAAACGTAACATACGTAGCGGCACTTCTACCCAACTCCCCCCACACCATAAAGAACCCATTCACAAAAACATGTCACTCTTAGCAGAATCCACAAACATACCACAGCCTGCATCACCCCTACGCACTGCCATTCACAAAGTATTGTGTCACTGCCAACCTATGCACAACAGCTGCAAAATATTGGGCCTACTTCAATAAATCTGCACACAGCACAGTAACCAACCACATATAAGCTGCACTTCAAACATATCCATTTCCATACTCACGTTACATACACACTGCACCCTGTGGCCACACTGCACAACTTCTCACTGCACCATCTTATGCTGCACACCAAACACTGTAGCATGGTTCAACTATCACCACAACCATGGATTGCACAATACACGCTTCCCAACTCACTTGTAGTGCTATAGCATGTCGGCAATGTGCGCCACACCCATCTCCAAATATCACCACCCTGTGCCTCATGCACTATCAAACCTGCATTGCTCCAGTGGGTGTGCTCCTTGCACACATTCCCTGCACGTAATGCAATCATGCATGTCAGCATGTCACCAACTACCACTATGCACATACGCACCAGTGTCACCAGCACTCCTAACCAACCTCCACACCGCAATGGACATGCACAGCGTTAGATGCAACAGTTACCATAATGTATAAACATTACACTGTTTCCGGCACCCCTACGCCCTTTCATTCATATAATATTGTTTTACCGAATTCCACTCAGAAGGTATTGTGTCACTGCCAACATAACCACAAAATGTTTACAACATTGTCCATACTGCAGACATAAGTACACGTCCGCTACCGCAGGCCTAGTAATATATTACATGGCCTGCGGCAGCAGCCATGTAGTTATGGTAAAGTTTCTAAACCCAAAGGAAGAGCACATTTTGGGCAGTTTATAATTTCACTCCACCTGGACTAATCCTCACCAATCTTTGCAAGTATATGGCCCACTCTGAATATTGTTGCAAAGTTTGGTGAGGTTTGATCCGGGGGGGGGGCAAAGTTATAGGGGGGGTCCCAACATTTCTTTTTTTCCCGTAGACATAATGGGAAAAAACTTTGCTCACGCCTACAGCCCAAATCGCTGGAGGGATTTTCACCAAATTTGCAGCAGGAGCGGCGGCTTGGTCCCGAAAGCTTGCTTTTGTTAATTCGGTGAACATCCGTCCAGTCGTTTCTTTTAAAACGACCAAAATGTAAGTTAAAAAAATAAGTGATATCTGTGTCCACTCCACGGACACACTTCCCTTCTTCCCTTTTCACTCCACGGACAGGACACCGATTGGCTAGTGGGGCTACGCCATATCCGCTGACAATCAATGTGTTCGCTGATTGGTTGGAGTGAAGCGTGAGGTGCATCACATTTTCTCGATGCGCCCACCATCTTGGATTTGCGGACAGTGGACAGTGTCCGCGGACATCGCGGTAAAAACATATTAAAAAATACAACTTTGCACTTGTCAAACTTATCAACTAATCTCTGGGGAGGTGGCTGCAAGAAGCAAAAAAATTGGTGTTTTTGCCGCGAAAGTCTGCAAACAGTTTGGATGTTCGCGTACAGTCCTGAGAAGTTCGGGGACACTTCAGATGTTTGGGGGCAGTTTTTGGATGGCATATGACTTTGGTACCACTCAATGAAGCTGCATGAAATTTTGCATTTATGTTTCTAACCTGATTCCGAATGAGTTTGCAAAGTTTGGTGGGATTCTGTCAAGAGGGGGGAAAATTAGAGGGGGGTCCCAAAATAATGTAAAGGCTTATAAATGAGGTGCCATTTGACAAATCTACACAAAGGTTTGCAAAAAGATTATAGATCTAGATATAAATGTTTTCGTAAAGTCTGAATGGATTTTGTCAAGTGGGGGCTAGGTTATATGACGGTTGTATGTGCATACATTTGACACTTTTGAAAAAATAAAACATGGGTGGATTTCCAGCAAACTTGTGTAAGGAGCATTGGCACGGACCTTAAAGCATGGTTTTGCAAATGGGCCCGTGTTTTATTTTTTGACAAGTGTCATAATGTAGGTACAAAAAATAGTGATATCTTTGGTGACTGAGGTGTAGCCTGTGGTCATGGGCAGTGGCCAGATTGTCCCGGTCATGGAATAAGGTCATGATCCGGACAATCTGGCTACTGGCCATGACCACGAGGGACAACACATGGGGTTAAAGTGGCCATGTCCACATGGGACTGGCTTTGTGGTAAAGTTATTCGAAATTTGGATAGATTTGAAAGGGAAGAAAAATGTGTTTGTGGTAATATGGTCAACAGGCTTCCATGGAAAGCGAAGAGGAGCCCTGTATGGAACCCCGCCTTCCCTTTCGATGGTGGCCATCTCAGAAAAGGTTTTTCCTTCATACACCAGGACACCGCAGGCGTCACGGTGTAGGAAGAAAACCCCTTTTTTTTAGCACCCCCGGGTTCCCGCTTTGGGAACTTAGGGTGCTAATGGCCTTCATCCCCCATTACAGGGGCTCGAATGGGGGGATAATGGTCCAGGGACCTCGTTATCTACCCTTGTATCGCTTGGACTGGTAACTTGGGCTACTGGGCCGGTATCCACCATTCCAGTTCCTGGAAGGGAGGATGAACGCCACAATATTCACATTAGCGTAACACAAAAAGCAAATGGTAATGTTGGAAAATCTTATTGAGTCTATGTATTGTACTGAGAAACATAGGGCCTCATTACATGGATGGCGCCATGGTTCATGCCGGTAAAATACTGGCACCGCCTTGGAGGAAAGGGGAATTACCGCCCCATTCCAAGGTTGGCGGGGCGGTAATTCCCCCTTCCACAATTGCCCTTCCCCATTCCCATTTTTGGCCCATAGGGCTCAATGGGAATGGGGAAGGTGCTAATTATGGTACCGCAAACTGCGGTACCGTAATTAGCTCCCTGGGTCCCTTTGCGGGTTGGTTTTTAACGCCTGCAAAAAGCAGGCGTTAAATCCCCCAACCCGCAAAGGGACCTTGTAGTAAGGCAGTAAGGATTTACCGGTACCGGTATTTTACCGGTACCGGTAAATCCTTACCGCCATCCGTGTAATGAGGCCCATAGAGTAGATGGAGTCTATACTTTTTTGTGTTCTATTTTTTAACTGTGAAAGGTGGTTCCTAAAGGAACATTTCTTTTGTTTTTTTAATGTACTTTTGGCAGGAGAGCTAAGAACAAAGGGTTGGGAGGAAATGAGGGAAGAGGCACGCAACACTTAATATGGAGGGGTAGGTGGACAGGGAAAATGTTGCGCGTGTGTTATTTCCAAGGTAGGGGCAGTCTTTCTCATGATCCTTGATTACAGCAGTGGTGGTGGCTCTTGGAGAGTAGGGATGGCATTAACTGATGCCATTTTAAGATAAACAGCGGTTTTGCTAAAAGTATGTACTGTGTACTAGATTGTTAATGGATAATGAGTAGGAATAGGGGTTGGAGCTGTGCAAGGGAAATTTTGAAGTTGAAAGTTCTTAGATCAGTCGAAATTGCAGTTTCGAACTGTCCGCGAAGCACGGATCTTATCGTGAAGTGTGGGCGGGTTCTCGGACACGTCATCGTGCCATGCGCCAGCGTATGGTCATGTGTCACTGTCCGGAAGGTGCGCAATGAAGTCAGATGTTCATAGACGTCTACGGATGCAAAACTAGTTGAAATAGTTGCAAAAAGTGTATAGAAGTGTTAAAAATGATTTTAGTAGGTGGGAAATGGCAGAGTTTTAAGGTGACACTTTGTAAATTGGACACAGATATTGCTATGTTGGTTACGTTTAATATTAGTAAGTTGTAGGAAAATAGCACGCACTGGTAAAAACCCATGAAATTCACTGACAAAACTTTGTTAAAAGGACGTTATGGTTAAGTTGCACTAATAAAAACCTATGAAATTCAATAAAAAAACTTTAACGGGACATTGTGGTTAAGTTGGACTAATAAAAACCTATGAAATTCAATGAAAAAACTAAAGGGACGTCATGGTTACAAGTAAACCGAAAAACCCCTGATTTTCCCCAGTTATGGTAAGCTAAGCAACCATAACTCGTGCCACCACCGTGCACTGCAAAGACTAACACCTAGGCCATCAAAGATGACATCACAAATGTAATTGATGACATCACTGATGACATCACATGTGAAATACATTTTGATGAAAACGCCCTACAAGGAGTTGTGTTTATATTGTTGGTAACAAGATGGCAGGGGTGATCGGGAGACCTATCGTGAATTACTTAATCTATTAAATAATGTACTCATCTAAAATCATTGTATTGGAGTGTTGTTGTTAATACAGAAACCTAATCATATATAAACATAGGCAATGACTGCAGCATGCACCATAGAAGTACACTATTTATAGTCTTGTAATTTTGGATAGTACAATAATTAATGCTACCTTATCAGAGTTTTGAGTAATGTTAAACATGTAATAACTAGCTAACAATTCAAGACTTACAACACTTGTGCTGGTACAAACAATACATATGAATAACCACAATGCATACAAATCAGAGGCACATACAGGTGAAGTGGGAGAATGGAACAAAAGACTCCCACCAATCCCCTCACGCCCCTGGCCTAGAGGATCGCGGCCCAGACACCCACCACGAGAGGAGTTTGCCTATCTACCAGACGACCAAATACCCTGGTACAGGAACATACGGATGTGCCCACCAGCCTGCCCACCAGCCTGCCCTGCCCATGCCGACACCTGCGGCATGGATGAACTCGACTGAACCATTCAACAATAAATAAACACATCGTTAGAGATGCCATGACGACCTAGCCAACGGTCAGCACACCCGTGCAAACATGCACACTGGACACTCCCACACCAATCCACACGAAGAACATATTCAGTGCTATGACCTAGGTGACGGACACACCCACTGACGCGCATCTTTATTATTTTTCACATAGGTTTTTCAAAATGCAGAAACGCAAGACGCACAACGAACTCATCTAAAATGCTTGCTGACGCTTCTCCTAACCCATGCATTGCAATAAGAAATATAACGAAGACATGATACTGGGGATAAAGCAATATGATACCATAACCTAAAGCGCTGTGCATCAAACATCCCCACCTATGCACCAGGCCCAAGTAGGCCGCAAGCAAGAGCCTCCATGAACATTGAACGAGCAAGAGTACAATTGCTGACCCTGCAGAGTGAGCCCGGCGAGAAGAGACAGTCAAGGGCACAATGTTGCAAACTCGCATGCCACAAGCCGAAGCCAAGGTCACACCTCCAAACTAAGCCAGACACACAGTGGAAAATGCAATATTAAATGTGCAGAATTCTGCCTCAACCACGGTCTCTCCTCACATGACCAAGCCGAACCTGACAGGGTGCCAGACCCAGGAGGAAGGAGGCGCCTGGATCCCACGTTTTGAGACACAGGCAGCAACAATGAAGCGACTCAATGGACATCTGCGGCGGTGGGAGTAGTCTGCCCTCCAGCATATGAACAAATCCTCGCATTGTCTGCACATACCCATAGTTATACATTGTTGCAAATGACAGGTGCACCGCGAGCTGGGAACAGCGATGGTCCCAGACTGGGGGGCTCGCGAGTGGACCAATCAGAACATGGGGCACTTATCACTGACGCCATTAACATTAGCCAATCCTCAGGGGTCTTCATGTAACAATTTTCATGTATCTAATTGAAGGGACAACCCAAGTATACCACCTGACTGACCCTCAACCACTAACAGCGTTCTCTATACGTATGCTATACTAACTCTACCACTCGAGGAACCAATCCAGAGTGGCGATAGGTTTTTTGCTAACCTTCCCAGGTGACGCAAGTAGCGCGTCATATTGAGGTAAAAAGGGCCTGCGAGCCCCACGAAGAAAAGAGAGAGTCAGGACGGACACGTACGATCCTTGACCCATCCCTGCCGTTTTTTTTTAATAAACAGCAGAACCACCTTGCTTCTTGCGTGTGCCTCATACTCATTTTTGGGATACGCGGGAGGAGTTGGGGCCTCCCTGCCCGGGGGTCCGCAGACGGCCAGCAGACCCCGGCAGAATTTCCCCCTGGACAAGTTGGAGGCACTGCTGAGATCTGTGTAAGATCTGCTTTTATTTTATTTTTCCGAGTGCTCCCGTTGCGAGGAGGCCCGGCGGCGTGGCCCCCTCTGCCGCTGCCCCCTTTTGCGGACTACAGGACCATCACGGAACTGAGAGAATACCGGACAGCGCAATCCGGATATTGGCCTTCGGGAGCCGGTTGAGAAGTATCCCGCTCGCGGTTGGCGAGTGTCCAGATGTGGTCCAGACGAGGGGAGGTGGCGAGCCGCTTGGAGGGGTGCACGCAGTCGAGCGGCCCCGCATCAAGAGAACTTGGTGAGTATGCCACGCCCAACAAGCAATGTGAAATTGTGAGGGAGGGGGGAGGAATAGAATACGGGAGGCGGGAGGTGTTACACAGGTGCGCGGCGAAGGTTTGATAAATTAGTATTGACGGTGAAGTGAATGGTAGCTGGACAAGTGCGAGAGCAGTCTGCTACGTTACGGAAGAGGAGGGGGCAGAGCACGAAAACATCACGTGCGGCCACTCGTAGAAACTGATTGGCCTAGGTCGCGACCACGTGTAAGGGTGTGTGTGTGTGCGGTTTCCTACGATTTGGTGATTATTGATCAATGAGTAGATGAGGATCCCTATTGATCGAGCAGGAAACTCGATAGATAGATGACGTTTCCCTGTAGGCGGTAGCTAGCTGGTTGCCTAATACGGAAGATAATTGGCTGGTTAAGCCCTCCTGTCGAGGGGCGTATCACACGCGAGGCGACGCAGCGTATGCAGTCCGATTATATTGTTGATTACCTTGTTCCAGGCGTGACAAGAGGACAGCTGTGGGGTTAACGGGGGTGGATTGCAAGCGTATTTTGGCCTTTTAAAAACATGAAAAGAACTTACCAGTAGTTTTGGAAGAGATCGGTGACGTCACCAGTAGGGCTTTCATAGGATATCTCGAACACAAGGCATTTTTCGGAGAGTGGTGGGGAAGAGAATAATGGTAAGGGAGCGGAGACGGAGATAAACGGTAACAAGTAGATCGGGGCAAGGTGAAAAGGGGGACGTGGATGCGCACGGAGAACGCCGGCCACGACAAGTGAAGAAAGAGGAGGAGGGGTAAAAGAAAGTGGGATGGCTGTACAAGAACGTAACACGGGGCACGCAGCCGCAGGGGGCTACGTGCGCCTCGGCCGCAGGGGGCCGTAAAGGTGTTTGGTAAAGGAAGAAAAGAAAGAAAAGAATATACAAATGCAAATGCTATATTTTACTATTTTGTTTTAGCGGACAATGGCAAGTCCCCAAAATTACGGGGCCAGGTAAAGATCTGAAATTGTATAGCGTACACTATTAGCAAGATAACCACTACCATATAGAGGGAGGATAACAATTGAAGTGCTACTATGTCACACGGGACAGGATCGGGAGGGTGGGGAAACACCCTCACTACCCCGCTACAGCATATATGTAAAACACTGTCACCCCATAGGGAGAAACTGATCAAATACAGCATAGAATGGACACAGGGGACGGACAACAAAATGACGACACCATGGCCGCCTAATGGCAGTTTCGATCCATATACCCAACATTCACTATTAACCCATCTGCATAACACATACAAGGGGAAGAAGTTGACACACCACGTGGAGGTGTTTAACTTATGGAGGATGTTCCAAGGGTCCCGACCAGAACCAAACGGAATGTTCACTATGGGGGAAACAACGGAAGCGAAGAAGATTAAGGAGGAAGGAGAGAATGGGGAAAAAGAGAGTGAAGGCACACAGAACACGGGGAACGGACAAAAGGGAGGAGAAAAGAGTAACAACTCAAACGAAAATGAAATAAAAAAGGAACAGAGCGACGATATACCCCTAGTGAAGGTAGTGAAAACAGAGGGAGGGGGGTTGTATCCTTTAAGAGAACTAGGAGAAATAGCAAGAGAACAATTAAGGGCGGCTGAGGGGTACTCGAACCTGGCATACAGCCCGCCACCATATACAGCTACAGGTGGCCACACGGGAGGGGAGCGGACTAGTACGACGGGATCAGCTCATAGGAAGATGCCCGCAGGGGAGGGGAGGACTGGCGAAGAGCAGATCGCGGAAATAGGACATGATGAGTGGGTAGCTGCGCAGGTACTATTAAAATTACGAGGTTCATTAACAGGAGAAGAGAAGGAGGTAGTAAGGAAAATGGACGAGGATAATACCAGGGAGAGTGAAATGAAAGGGGAAGAGGGGAAAAGAAAGGAGGAAGAGCTGTTACGACAAAAGGAAGAGATTTTGGAGGAACGATTAGCAGAATTAAGGGATAAGCAGAATACACTGATCAAGCAGCTCGAGAGAGAGGAGGGAAACTAAAGTATGGAAGAAAGAATCAGCATCATTAGAAAATGTTAATGACATTAAAGTTTATCTTCATGTATACAAATGAATTGTGTGTTTGAGGCCTGCTCATTTTCCCATGTATGTGCACCATGAGTTGAGACCAAACCCTAAGAAAGTACTTAAAAAACATATGACAAGGTTAACGTCCAGATATTTAGCACCTTTTTCAATTTTAATATTCTGACTGTCAGTGAACAAACCCACCTGGCCTATATATGTCAGTGAACAAAAACAAGTGGCCCAGATATGTGATGTCATCAGTGATGTCATCAATTACATTTGGGATCTCATCTTTGATGTCCTGGGTGTTAGTTTTAGCAGTGCATGGTGGTGGCACGAGTTATGGTTGCTTAGCTTACCATAACTGGGGAATTTCAGGGGGTTTTACTTCTAACCATAACGTCCCTTTAACAAAGTTTTTTCATTGAATTTCATAGGTTTTTATTAGTGCAACTTAACCATAACGTCCTCTTAACAAAGTTTTTTCCTGAAAAATAAATATATATATATATTTATATTGAAAAGAGAACAAAGACACCTGTGGTGTCAGGGTCGCACATGATAGGCAACAAGATGCAGACAGAAATGAAGACGTGATCCGTCAAGTAGACATCTTTATTAGAGTTTCAGTAAAAAGGAAAAGATGGCCATTTCCCAGCTTCATCTTCACCCTGAATCTGTTGTGGTCTCCATGACCATCAGTCTAGCTTCAGAGCTGTCAGAAGCATGGAAACTGCTCTCCTGAACATCCGTGAAGACCTTTTCTCCAACCTTGATTCCAAGACCCCCTGTGTCCTCATTTTACTTGATCTCTCTTCTGTCTTTGATACGGTCAACCACGCCATCCTGCTCAACCGTCTCCGTGACTTGGCTTGACTGACAGGGGTCTAACCTATCTCCCTGGCTGTTCAACCAATACCTGGCAGTTCTTGCCCATGGCATTGCCTCTCTCTGCCCCACCTTTCAGTGCTATGCGGATGACACTCAACTCATTTTCAGGCTCCCTTCTGCCACCTCTTCTCCTTCTCTCATCTCTGACTGTCTTTCCGCCATCCAGGAGTGGTGTGCCGCCAAATGATCTCTGCTTTAATGACAGTAAGACCAGGATTCTCCTCATTGGCACACCTGCTCCCTCCTTTCCTGTCACTCTCTTGGTCCTCTTCCCCCTTCCACATGTGAGGCTAAAATCCTCAAGGTCATCTTTGACTCCACCCTTTTCTTCTCTCCTCATATCTCTGACGTCTCTAAGAAGTCACACTACCAGATGCACCTCCTCAGAGGTATTCTTCCTTTCCTCTCCTTCCCCCAGAAGCTCACTGTCTCCAGAGCTCTGGTTCTCTCCAGGCTGGACTACTGCAACAGCCTCTTTCTAAATCTGCCTGCCTCTACTCTCCGCCCTCTGCAACTCATCCAAAGCAGGACTGCAAGACTTGTTCTTGGCCTCAAGCCCAGGGATCGTATCTCTCCAGGACTGAAATCTCTCCACTAACTCCCAGTGGCGGCGAGGATTAAGTTCAAAACCCTCTGCACCGTCCACAAGGTCTTCTGGGGCCTGGGGCCTCAATACCTTCGTTGATCTCTTTCTTCTGCTGGTGCTTCCCTCTGGACCAGCCTCCCTGCCTCACTGAAACTTGAGGAGAACCATCTCCGGTTCCTGAAACACCTCCAGACCTTCCTCTTTGCTTCTGCCTTCTCTCCTCTCCCCTGCTGATTTCCTGGCTGAATCTGAAACTGCACTGGTTACCTGGATACCCTCTGATCTTGGGCCCAGGTCCTCTCCCCACCAGTTGCACACCTGCACTGCCCCCTGGCAATCCTTGCAATCGGGGACTGTTTCTGTACCCCTACAGCCCCTACTAGCACTAGACACCTGATGTCTGCACTTACCCCTGCGCTTTCCACCAGTTGGGTGCACTTTTATTTATTTATTATTTATTGCCTTTATTTATTTAGCTGTTATCCTATGTACTGCACTGCCCACTCGCCTTTCCCTGCACCTTTGCCCCTCCCCCCTCCCCCTCCCCTGCGCAATCTCAATGTCTCCTGGCCTTGTAGGATCGCTATCTCTGTCTTCCCTCTGTTTCCCCCTCCCTTGCCTCGTCGCGCCTTGAAACACTTGTGTATAGGCGCGTTATAAATGTCATATCATAACAATTCGGCTAGGAGGCAGGCAGCGACGCGTTTCGTGCCCTGCTAGGCACTTGATCACACTCAAACAACAGACTCTGAGCACATGACATGTTTAAAAGGTGGTCTCAGACTTTATGATCTTTGAAGCACCAACACCACTCACAGTGAAAACAACAGCCATATATAAAAAGTGCAAGGTAAAACAGTGTGTAATGGAATAAATTGGCTTAAAAGGCTTGCAAGTCCAGGGAGAGTTGGATCCTCGCTTTGTATGTAAAACAGCATGAAGACTCATTATGAAATTAATGTATCAGCAAAGTAGAGCCCGAATTCATAAATGAATAGTGCACTAAAAACCATTCATAGCAAAACACAAGTCCTGTCTTAGTAAGTAAAAGGCAAACTGAACTAGAGAACCATATCCACATCACAGAAGCAACATATGTATATGCTGACCCTGCCTAAAGGTTTTAAGACAGTATTGGGCATAGAGTTAGAAAGTCACGAGGATGATAACGAACAAGATATGCAGCACTAGAGTAGACACAATTTCATATAGTACACAATCAAAAAGTGAACATTGGGCATAGTAAACATTTACAAAAAGTGCAAAATGCATAAAGTGCTAAGCGCAATGCAAATACAATAATACTGCATGATTGTCACATCCCTGAATCCCTCATTCAATGCAAGATTCCAACCATGATGACAATTAAAAGAGAATGGACACCTTAAAAACAAGAACCTCAATGCACAT
This sequence comes from Ambystoma mexicanum, assembly GCF_040938575.1. Lineage (NCBI taxonomy): Eukaryota > Metazoa > Chordata > Amphibia > Caudata > Ambystomatidae > Ambystoma > Ambystoma mexicanum. Next base: position 969,796,848 of record NC_090937.1, read on the forward strand.
GCATCTCAGATATATATAAAAATTGATCTACCAGCAAGTAGAACTAACGTTCAAAGGGGATCACTACAAATCAACCAAGATAAATAGATTCAAACAAGAAGTACACGATACATTAACACCCCTAGCCAAGCCAGATAACCATCACATAATTACCTAAAGAAAGGGAATGTGAAAGACACAGGAAAGAAAAGAAAATTAAGAATTAAGAGGAAAAACTAATATCAATACATTAATACGCAAGATATATCCGTTTTACAAAAAATAGAGAAATATATGGATAACAGAAGTTGTGAGAATAAAACTAAATTAAAAGCCAAAACTGGACCGAGGCAGTGCAATGTAGAGACATAGAACTTCCCCCAAGTGTACAAGGCCAAGAGACCTGAGAAAAAGAAGGAAACACATCAGAATCACAATCAAGAGACAAGAACCATATATGGGTAGACAGTCCGAAGAGCAAATGGCACCGACAACAATCTCAGTAGTTGTTGCCGGATCTGAACAATTAATGAATAAATCCAACTTAAACTACAGGCCATGATGTTGAAATTAGACAACGGACACCAGGGAGCTCCAAAGACATCAGCAGTCAAACACAGATGAATGTGTATAGTTCTTCATCAATGTTATATCCTGTAGGGGCTTTCGTTTGGAAGTCAATAATAAGTCTGGTTTACAATTGTCTCAATTTTAGAGTTTTAGTAATGTGTGCCACTCCAAAAAATCTGAAGCCCAATAGCTGAACAGTGTGGACTTTGTGAAAATGTTTGGCTATAGGGTAGGCAAAATCCTTGTTTTATATATATATATTTGCACTTTATGAGGCTAGAAGTATCAGATAGGATTGATGCGGGCATTCAATTATTTAGCACTACGCACTTTATTGGGGCTTTACATAGTTGAAAGATAGAACCAACTAACCGGTACAATGTGCATATGTTTTCTGAAAATGAATCTAGTACTGGAATGCTATTGAGGCATGATAACTTTTATCCATTAATGTATTAAACACGAAAGGGAGCCCAGTGCGTATACGCCTGTGTCTATCTGAGAGCCATGGAGGTTCTTAAATCACTCATAGCATTAACTATGGTCAACAAGGAAACCACTCTGCAATGGCGGGCGGCATGCAGACAGAAAGCATGAGCATTGCAAAAGTGGTCCCAGTCCCATTTTAATTGCCATTACCATTCAGCGCAAAAAAAACGGTGGGAAACAGTTTAAAAGGGGAATTGTTTGTTAGAGGAAATCATGTGACCAAGCTACGAGCAGTAGCGAAACGCGTCATCGTCGTGAGACTGTCCTTTTGGCTGGGCGAGGGCTGGAAGTGTCCACACGGAAAACCTTTTTTAACTATTTTTTAACTATTTTGTAATACAGAAGATATTTTAAATTTTATTTGGCTGTGGCAAGATTTGTGAAGCACGTCTGTGCGTGACCCTACAGTGGTATTCTACTCTGGGAGTGCAGCTCAGGACTGCGCCGGAAAGTCGGTGCAGAGTTTTGTGGATATATATATATATATATATATATATAGTGAAAAAACTTTGTTAAAGGGACATTATGGTTCAAAGTAAAACCGAAAAACCCCTGAAATTCGGCAGTTATGGTAAGATAAGCAACCATAACTCGCGCCGCCACCGTGCACTGCTAACCCTAACACCCAGGACATCAAAGATGACATCAGAAATGTCATTGATGACATCACGTGGCTGGCTCTCCCTTTTTTTCCTTTCCTGACATATCTAGGCCACATGGTTTTCTTCAGTAACAGTCAGGAACTAAAAATTGTAAATTACTATATTCATAGACTTATCCTTCAAGTATGTTCTTAGAATAATTCCCTTATGGTCCAGTCATATCATATGAAACATATACATAGGAGAAGTCACAACCTTGAAAGACAGCAATCCCTTTTGTGCATTAAAATTATCAGTAGATTTATCAGCACTTTCTGATACTTTTGATGTTTTTTTATTACTGTACTTTCCTGTATATGCTCATATTTTTATATGTTGTACTCACACTATTTTCCTTAGGGTCCAGACACATCATGTGATATATATAGATAGGCTAATTAACAGCTTTGAAACAGAGCAATCATTTCTCTCCATAAAGGTAATCAGTTAGGTTATGAACACTTTCTGCTACTATTGCTGTTTCTTTTTCCTACTTCAATTCCATTGTATATATTCATATTTGTATGTGGTGTTGTCTCTTTGTGATTTTTGTATAATAATGCAATTATGTAGTAAGTGGGTTTTATTACCTACTTATCACAAGTTTCACTGTACGCAAAACTTTAATATGAAAACAGTTATCATTTCAATATTCAACATGGCAAGCTTATGAATATTGCACCTCCATCATGTATGCTGCACAGAATGCCTATGTTTCTACATGAGTACCTTAGTATACTGGATTGAAGTTAATAATAGAATGCTATTTATATCAATGCATAGCTTAATGCACTGATTAGCACTTGATATTTATTCCAATAATCGTTGACACTTTTTTTATTAACATTACACTAAGAATCCCTTGTACAGACTTTTCATGAAAGGTAAATGCACATGTGATGTCATCAGTGATGTCATCAATGAAATTTGTGATGTCAACTTTGATGTCCTGGGTGTTAGTGTTAGCAGTGCACGGTGGCGGCGCGAGTTATGGTTGCTTATCTTACCATAACTGCCGAATTTCAGGGGTTTTTCGGTTTTACTTTGAACCATAACGTCCCTTTAACAAAGTTTTTTCACTGAATTTCATAGGTTTTTAGTAGCACAGCTTAACCATAATATCCCTGACTTCATATACATGTAACATAGAACATACTAACCCCCTCGTAGTGATTTTCATGTCCGCGGACTACCGCCATGTCCGCGGACACATCGAAAATCTGAGCATGGTGAATGTAAATTTAAATATTGTGCCCCATTTCCCCTTTGAAGTTGGCTCTGAAAAGAGCCGTTATTTTTTTTACAGATGCTTGACAGACACCTGTTATTTTGTATTTTTTTCTTGTTTTTTTTTCTTACTTTACTCCCAAAATCTTTACATAACCTTCTCCAAAGCAACCCTTACATTCCAAAATAGAAAGGCATTTCCCGTAAAAGATAAAGAAATGCCATCTTCTTTAAAATTAACAGCATTACTGGCATCACTATTCTCATTGTTACAGAAGAACATACCAGCTCTAAGCATGAAGGCACACATGCCTCGGTTGATGACACACCTAGCAATGTTTTGCTGAGGACAAAAAACTGAACTATTGTCCCATATTGCCCTAGGTAGTTATCCAGAAAAAATTACTTTCGCATTTGGAAGGATCTTCATTACGGCTTGAACCAAGCGTTCCAAATCAGCCAACAAAGTAGGGGCACTGACGTTGCCCAAATGGAAAGCACCATAGTGCAAAACTACCACATGCGGACTGTTCAACGTGGCCATATCCTCACAAACTTGTACAATTCCCTGTACATTGCAATCAGGCACAGTGCTCGACACCACCTCCACTCCTTTCACATCAAAGTTCTTTGCAACATGCCTGCATTCAGCAGTCCTTTCACATCAAAGTTCTTTGCAACATGCCTGCATTCAGCGTACTGCTGTAAACCATGCACTAACCTATCTCCGAACACCAACACCCTGACTTTCTCCACTTCTGCCATCTTCACCACACATAGTCTCTTTCAACACAAATCCACAACCTCGACATCTGATTGGCTGATCCGTACAGTCTTCTTTCCATGTTGGATTTCCTGGAAAAACCCAGATGTAGCACGCCCTGTCCACGAACAGCCACGGTGTCCGCGGACGGCGTCCACTTTACTCTCTGTGCCATTCCCTCATTGCATACAGCTAAGCAATCACACAATACGAATAACGTCCTCAGAACACCCCCATTTTGTGAATTTTCGAACATTTCAGGACAATTATCATTTTATTATTCAACATATTAACATTACAAATATTATACTTTCATCTTGTACTCTGCACACAACGCTATGTTTCTCCATTAGTAGCTCAGTATACTAGATAGAATCCCATAATACAATGCTATTTATATCAATGCATCGTTCAAAGCACTAATAACGGTATGATATTTATTGCAATATCCTTGACACTTTTTTCCCAACATTATAATAAAAATCCCTAGTACACAAATTCCATGAAAAGTACATACACATGTGATGTCATCAGTGATTTCATCAATTACATTTGCGATGTCATCTTTGATGTCCTGGGTGTTAGTCTTAGCAGTGCACGGTGGTGGCGCGAGTTATTTTTCATAGCTTACCATAACTTGCGATTTTCAGGGGTCTTTCGGCTGTACTTAAAACCATAATGTCCTTTAAACAAACTTTTTTTAATATCACGCAAAAAATATACAAACATGGCGTACAAAAAACCAACTTCTACATATGGCTTTACACAGATTGTTGCAAAGTAAGAATTTATGCTCGTTCACAGTAAAGGCCAGCTGCTTCAATTTTTTTCTCGGGCCCCGGAGAGGCTCACGAAGCGGACTATAAGGTTGTATTGTGTTTTGACCTTGACAGACAGAGATTGTGATGAAAGACTTCTCTTGAAGGAGTGTTGCTAAAACGTAAGAGAAGATAAGGATGAAATTTATGAAACGAAACCACTTTTATACATTATATCACTATGCACACGCACCAGGCACACGCGGAGTCGTATTTTGGGACTGCACCACTCGTAGACAATGGAAATTGCAATTGTACTGTAAGTAACCCTTTAGATTATTTTATACCAAATATAATTACAATAGCGTAGCATTAAAGACCGCTCAAGTTGAACTTGTTCGTTGAAAGTAGCATAATGTTTTCTACCGCGCACTATCACCGCCAAATTGATCCCCTGTTTAGAGGGCTCTGAAAAAGGCAGACGACACAGGGTGGGTTAATACAAATAATTTAACCGGTCTATAGGCGGTCAAGCGCTCTACTCGCTGTGCCACTTCACTGTAGCCTGTCAAATGGCACAGCGAGTACAACGCTCGCTTTGACATCCGTGCACAGCTTGCTAACGCAAGGTCGAATCCCGGCAAGGCCAAACTCAGCCTTTCATCCTTCCGTGGTCGATAAATGAGCACCACACACCGTGGTTAATAATAAGCACCTCTTAGATACCTCACGGTTCTTAGCGCTATATGAATGGGAAAATATTATTATTAACCTACTCGGTTGCACTATCTTCGATAGCAAATACTTTCACGCCCTAATAAATAAAATGATGATTTTTAATGAAGATCGGCTGGTGAGACTAATTTATGTTTTTTAAAACAAGTATGTGGCCCCATTTTGCCTATGTCACGATTTACAGACTCCAGCGGATGGGGTCTTCAACTGCCAGGTGCAGGTCCAAATATGCAACTTCATGACCCTCACCATTTTATGGGACAATCGCCAAAGACCAATATGCCCTTATGCAGTACTAGCGGCTACAAACAACATACCAACCAATAGGGTGGTCTAATGGCTCGTTTTTGGAGCAACCTTCCAATTATCAGAGCGACCATTTACTGCTTTTATCATAAACCAACAGCCTATCTACCGCAAAGGAACAACGCGTGGCTCCAAATAAACTTTTGCTGATCGACAGCAGAGACAATAGCAAATCGCTGAATATTCACTAAACATTTCATGTGAAATAAATGTACTTTACCAAATGTACAATCCTGCTGTTTACTTTTAAACCACAGTTTCATATTCCGAATTGTGGCGCACTGAGTTGTAAGCTGATTTAACACCCTCTGTACCGCAAAGGAACATCGCGTGCCTCAACATGAACTTTTGTGGATCGACAACAAAGACAAATGCAAATTGCTGAATATTCTCTAAACATTTGATGTCAAATAAATGTACTTTACAAAATTTACAATCTTGCTGTTTGCTTTTAAATCACTGTTTCATATTCCGAATTGTGGTTCGCTGTGTTGTGACATAATATGTGTTGTCTTCCGGGTTCTGTGTAAAGTCACTTAGGACTGGAGAGGACTGGGCGCGTTTGATGACGCACCCTGTGACGTCACGGAGAGAGGCAGGGAATATGAATGCTTTGATAATATCAGGCTTAGGGGCGGGAGATATGATTTAGTGTTGCAAAAGCAAGTCAGCCAGGTCAATAGCGCCAGTCATAGGATTATCACATAATGTCGGCGCACACCAGCCGGATTTATCGTTTCTTTAGTGGACAAAAAGTCGGTTGACGCCCATAGGAAATTGTACTATTAGCGGACAAAAGGAGTGGTCTTAAAACACTTTCAACCTGACAACGAACAATACAAACAACGTTCTCAGAACACCCCCATTTTGTGTAATTGCAACCATTTCGGGACACCGCGAGTGTTCTTAGAACACATTCAACTAGACAGATTACAATACGGACAGCGTCCTGAGGACACCCCCAGTTTGTGTATTTACGAACAATTAAGTACACCACGAGTGTTCATAGCTCATTTTTACCTTCCTTGCGAACAAAAATGACACATACTCTGTCCTCTAAACACCCCACCATTTAGTTTATTTACAAAATGTCAGAACAGCCGTGTTCTCCGCGGACAAATCGAACGCAACAAAAACGTCTAGCACATAAAAAAACAAAACATTGAACCTATCTCATACTCCCCCACCCTCCCCAAACACTCTTACACACCAACACAGGGCAATAAATACAATTTTTTATCCACGTTTCACCGCGCTGTACGCGGTTGACGGCGAATACAAGATGGCGGGCGCCACAGAAAATCTGATGCGCTCCACGCCCCTCGCCGTCCAATCAGCGAACATGTCACATGTCCGCGGACATGACTCAAGGCCATGGGCCAATCGGGGTGTTGTCCGCGGAGCGAACAGGGAAGTCCGTCCGCGAAGCGAAAATAGATATCACTAATTTTTTTGCCTTACATTTTGGTCATTTTTTAAAAAACTACTGGACGGATTTACACCAAATTTGCAAAAGCACGCTTTCGGGACCAGGCTGCCGCTCCTGCTGCAAATTTGGTGTAAATCCGTCCAGCAGTTCGGGCTGTAGCCGTGCTCAAAGTTTTTTCCCATTCAGTCTATGGGAAAAAAAAGTTTTGGGACTCCCCCTATAACTTTACCCTCCCTGGACGAATCCTCACCAAACTTTGCAAAACAATTCAGAGTGGGCCATATACTTATTTTGCAAAGTGTGGTGAGTATTCGTCCAGGGGGAGCGAAGTTATAAGCCGCCCAAAAAGTGCTCTTCCTATGGAAACACCAACTTAACCATAACTACATGACCGCTACTGCGGCCATGTAATATATATATATAATTTTTTTTATTTTTTTTGTATTTATTTATTACATTTGTTGAATGCCCAAACCCTCGGGTATCACAGCATTTTTACAGACATCTTATAATACAATTAACAGGATTTCAAGTACATAAAGACACAACGGTACAATACTTTACAAAGGTTAATACAAATCAAATCACTTACAATATTTACAGTTTCTAGTGGCAGTCTACCCTAGGGAGGCATGTAAATAGGCCTACGGTGGATGCAGATTTCAGTTTTCAGGTTGCCTTGGGTTGGCGAGTATTGGTTGAAGAGCCAAGTTTTTAGCAATTTTTTAAAGCAAAGGAAGGAGTCTTTAACATGTAAAAAGAGAAAAATAACCTTCTCTGGGGGTACAGTAAGAGGCCTCTCCAAGTAGTGAGCTTACCCGAGTGGGTAGTCCAGAGGCAACGAATCAAGAGAGAGGAACCATGCAGTCATGCTGAGGATGGAACCTGGCAGATGTTGACACTTGGTGAAAAATGCCCCACCCATACCCGTTGAAGGTATGCCCAGGGCAAGAGAGTGGGTGGAAACATATTATCTTGCCCGTTAGGAGTTGTTGTGGTTACCCTAAACCACCATCTTTGAAAGGTTTTTCCACCTCCAGCAACAACTCCTGCTCCAAGCCAGCACTGTTGCTAGCTTTCCCATGGAGCCGACTCCATTCTATCCACCATGAGCATGTGGCCGGAGTCTCTGAGCTAAAAGTGGCAGACATCTTAAGGTGACTCTGCCCACCGGAGAGCCCAGCAACAACTCCTGCACCCAGTCAGCACTGCTACCAGTTTTCCACAGACCTGCCTCCATTTGACCATCAATTAGGGGGCTGTCATGGGTCAGAAAACGAAAGCAGGACACAAAGTTGTCATGTTTTTGGTTAAAGACTTTTTTCAAAGAAATGGGTTGGAAAAAATGCCTCTCTGACGCTGCAGTAAGAGGAATTTCCATATCTAAAACTAAAAACGAAGGAATTGTCTGTGTCAGGATGTCAGAAATTAAAAAGCCGTCCTTGTGTTCAAACGTTCCAACCTGACCCTCACACTATAAACAAAATAACAAATTGAAAAGGGAAATGTCTTTAACCTGATGCTTGGCAAAATGTGTTCATAAATAAAACTAGCACTCAACTCCGACAAAAATGTTTTCCAAGGTGGAGAGACCTTAGTTTCATGTATTCTTGAATGGTTTAACAATGGCTCTTGATGGTGGCATGGCTTGCGTGCGAACAATGGGGATGTGAGCTCCGACAGCTCCTGCAAGCATCAGCTATATCCTGAATAAATATCCTGTTTTTCTGAGTTGGAGAACCGAGTGGAAGGCAGCAATCAACTCCATAAGTCATCAAGCACTCACAGACCGAACCTCCCACGACGAATGCGCAGGCAGATGGAGTGGCAGGGATGTTTGCTGCGTGCCAGTCTCTCCCATGAACGGGACCCAATATGGCCGACTGAAACATGAAACAGATGCATATTGGGAGCTCGTCAAATCCGAGGGCGGATCCCTGCGGCACCAGCAAAAACGAAAGCCGGCCAGCATACCTGGAAGTCTTGGATAACACTGGCACACCCCGAAGCCTGACTTGCACAAACAGGGAAACTGCCTGCCCACACCTCTTGGGCTGCCTGGAACTCACCTAGGCACTGACATGCCTTGGCGATACCGACCTCCCCGGGATCTGGGGGAAACCACCAGCAGAGAAGGTGAGGGTGGTGACCATTCCGCGGGTGCTCACGAGTGGAGGAGCCGAGGCACCAACCCACCGCCCATACCGACACACACCACATAGGACAACTACCCCCAAAGGCATACGTCCAAAATGGCTGGCGGACCCTGAGCGTGGACAGTCATCCGGGGAGACCGTGTCGGCTCTTGGCTGCGGGCCTCGGAGGACGCAACATAAACACCCTCTGACGGCCTCCCTCTAAAAATGAACAGTGGCAGGAGGCTGTGGCCGCAGGAGCCGCACATAACAACCAGCCGGGGAGCCGCTGAGAAATAGAAGGCGCGGCATGATACGCGCCTTGCCAGGGTGGCGTGAACCACTGTGGTGTACGGATCTGTGGGGCGGCGAGGGAAGAGCCCGGACCCTGTTGAGAGAACACACAAAGACATCCAGCACACATTAACGGGGGACATCAATGGGGCACTCACCAGGAGACCAGCGGACGCTACAGCCCCTGAGGAAGTCCGCCTACAGCCGTGTGTGTGTTACGAATCACACGCCACGTGCGGGAGAATTACCTGCCTCCCCAGCTCTGAATGAGAAGGAAGTTCGGCCAGGACCCGACCCAACAGCTTGTCTGTCCCCGAAGCATGGGATTACCCGGAACAGAGACCATCCTGGTGAATCCGCCGCCCGGGTGGTGAGGAGGGCGGACCTGGACCTGCACCTGCGGATCAAGACGTTAGAGCGCTACAAGTAAGGGTTCCCCCCTGCCGAGCTTACCATCTGAACACCGCACTTCGTGGTGACATATCTTGCTCCCGGAGCCTGGCCCCTGGAGCTTCACAGGGAAGTGCATAACAGAAGCTGAGGGACAACAAAGCTGCGGTGTGGCAGCCATTCTTCCCCTGGGAGGTGCAAGGGGTGCGGCCTCTTGAATGATACCAAGGAAAAGCGGGCCACCATCTGGGGCATGGAAAACAGGCTAATATCCACCACCCCAACATCTAAAACTGTCTTGATTGCTGCCTGCTGGGGATCTGCTGGAAGAAAGGCCTGGGGTGTACTGGTGCCGGAGAGACTGCCTGGGGTAGGCAGTGGCACTATGCTGACCCCGGGAAACCGCATCCTCCAAACACTCAGACAGACCCACCTGGGGAAGGGGGAAAGAGTCTTGAACCCTACCACCCCCGACCTGCGATAACCGACACTGCAAGATGGTCTGCCTTGACATTCAGTCAGCGCCACATTGACTCCACCAACAGAGCACAAACTCCACATCATTCGGGAGGATGGGCAAGGACAGACAAAAGAAAACGTGCACACAGAGCAGCATGGATCAATTTGCGGTCACCAGCACCCCTGCGCCGGTGGGCCAAACAATGCGACCAATCTCCCCCACAGATGAAGACACTCTTTCATTGAGGGATGTGATGGTGGCCATCGCCAGCTCCGGCTCCTCAATGGAGATCAAAATGGACAGCATTGCAGCAGATGTCTCCTTTTTGTGACATGATCTTCAAAAGCTCACTTCCCGAACTGGGGAGGCGGAACACCGTATCTCCGAAGTGGAAGACATCAACGGCATCAACCGACATCTATCGCAAGTCCTCAACCGCCTGAAAACCCTGGAATCCAGGGTGGATGAAGGAGAGGGGAGATCTCGCCGCAACAATGTGCGCATTCTCGGACTCCCGGAGGGAGAAGAAGGACACAGCATGGAGCTATTTTTAGAACAATGACTCGCAGATATCCTGGCACCCCACTCCTTCTCCAAATTCTTCTCAGTGGAAAGAGCCCACAGAATGCCATCAGGCAGACCGATCCTAGGTGCGCCACCCCGAACAGTGATCGCTAGATTGCTCAACTACCGGGATAGAGATGCCCTCATCCAGATGTCACGCTCGAAAGGGACAATTATTCACAATGGATCCCGGATTGCATTTATACCCAAGAGGTACAACGTGCGCGGCAGTCATTCGAGCCACTCAAGAGACAGCTGACCATCATGATTGTGAAATAAGGCCTGCTCTTTCCAGCACAGCTCGAGATCTATCATACGGAAACCACAGTACATTTCACTGACCCGCAAGAGGCTTGGAAATGGGCAGAATGAGGGTCGACTGGACCTTGAGACCAATGAGACAAAGAGGGAGACCCCGACCTAGACTGGGACATGCTTCCCCGGTGAGAAACCCAGAAGTGCCAGGGCCGGACACCCTGGAACTGGCAGTGGAATGGGATGAACGATGAGCAACGCACGACCCCGCACCAGACGGCAAGTTACTTCCTGACCTCTGCTTCTACCACACATATTAACCCAATGTGGAAGATTCAAACAGAAGGCGCAGGAGAAGGAGCTCCAGTAAACCCCCCCCCCTCCTCCTTGACAGCCTGTTTTTTTGGACTTGTTTGGTTAAGTAAGGGATTGTTAAGATGACACGCTACCTTTTTGAGTGTCAGCAATGTTTGGGCGACAGGTATTTCGTGTTGGGGTGGAGCATAGGGAGGCGGAGGGAGGGGAGAGTTTGGAAAGTTTTTTGTTGCTTCAGGGCTACCGCATTTTCTCGGTATATGTTGAAAGGTTGAAAAGATGGAAGAACCTACTAAAACACTGTTAAGTAGTCAGCCGGAGACAACAGAGGTTTTTCTTTCAACAATGGTTTATTTTCACAACTAACACTTCTCAGGTCATTGAATTCATACAACTGAAGACGGTTCCTTTCACCTTGCAGGCACTGCTGTTGCGACTTGCTTTCGTCAGTCCCAATTGTCTCTTATCACTCCCAGCGTGTTAAGGCTTTCAATCCTCAACCTGCCGCCGGTTGATGCAAACGAAAGAAATTAAATAGCAATGGCCCACAGTACACCTCTCGTAATACTTTCCTCTGGTTGTCGTTTTTCTGCTCTATACTGCTGTCTGGAGCCTCAGACAAGGTACAGCGTCACTCTGTAGGCTTTCTGCTTTCTCCTAGTAAGCCCAATCGTACTCTCCGCTGGTCTCACTCCAATCTGGTGTGGCGCCCCTCGCCACGCGCGGTTCCTGCAAGAGAAGAAGACCCCCTCTGAGTCTTTTCGAGTTGCTTTTAATTCTTGACCCGCCCCTCCCTCGTAATCAGCCCCTGGTGTTCTCAGCAACGGTTTTTCCACACCTGGCCCTGATTCCCCACCTCCTTCCTGCTCCGCCCGCTGTGATTTAACCCGGTGCTTGGTGTCTGTTCTGGTGGGTCTGAAATGATCCGGAAACCCGGTTTTCCCTTTTCTTATCTTTCTTTCTTTTCCCATCGGTGGGACCCCTCCCTGATGTGGTATTCCGTGGGGCATTCTGGGGTCTGTAGTCTTTTCCCTTCCCTTAAAGGCCAGCATTGGCACCCGGCTGCTCACTTCCCCAACCTCCTCCTTTCTCCCGTGATCCAGGTCGGCCGCCACCGCTTGTATATCACATACTCCCCCCGAGGATCCATGCCGTTCGAGCAGGTACATGGCACGGGACAAGTAATCCGCCACCATCTGATATTTTCCGGGTTTATGAACAGTCACAAACTGGTAAGGCTGGAGCATCAAAAACCATTGCAGGACTCTATGGTTGGAGTCTTTTTGTGTGGCCAACTATTATAGGGTTGTATGATCGGTAAAAATGGTAAACTGTCTTCCCAGTAGGTAATACCGTAGAGACTCTACCGCCCACTTTATAGCCAGGCATTCTTTTTCCAACGTTGAGTACGGAATCTCGTGTGGAAGTAATTTCCTACTGATGAAGGCTATTTGGCACAGATTTTGTTGCGTTCCCTGTGACAACACCGCTCCTAAGCCACATCCCGAGGCATCCGCCTGCAAATAAAATTCCTTCGAGAAATTAGGACAATGGAGAACAGACTTTGTGGAAATCATCCGGATCAGTTTCTGAAAAGCTTGCACAGCCTCCGGGGTGATCTGCAGGGGACGTGTTGTTTTCATTGCATCCGTAAGGGGTGCAGCTATGGTAGAGAAGTGTGGTAAGAATCTCCTGTAATACCCCACAAATCCCAGGAAGGCTCGTATTTCTTTTCTAGTTTCAGGAGGCCGTAGCTTCTGCAGGGCGTGAATCTTGTCCAACAGTGGGGTTATTACTCCACCTCCCACTACATACCCCAGATATTTGGTGTTATGTGCTGCCAGCTTGGACTTTTTGGGGTTAATGTGCAGAGCAGCCTCTTTCAATGCTTGTATCACCTGGGTCAAATGTGCAAGGTGTTCGTTCCATGTATGGCTGAAGATTACTATGTCGTCTAAGTAAGCGGCGGCATATTCTTTGTGTGGTCTCAGGATTTTATCCAATAAGGCTTGGAAGGTAGCAGGGGCCCCATGCAACCCAAAGGGTAGGACCGTGAACTGAAACAAGCCTTGCAGAGTCGAAAAAGCAGTTTTCTCTTGGTCTGCTGGTTTCAGGGGAATCTGCCAATACCCTTTCGTGAGATCCACGGTGCTCAGGAAGACTGCTGACCCCAGCCTTCCTATCAGTTCATCAATTCTCGGCATTGGGTAGGCTTCATATTGGGATATGGCGTTCAACTGCCTAAAATCCATACAGAACCTGGTGATACCATCAGGTTTAGGTACTAGGACCACGGGTGAACACCAGGCGCTTTTAGATGGCACAATGGTCCCCAATTCAAGCATGTTGTCTATATTTTTGGCTATTACTCCACGTTTTGACTCCGGAATTCTGTAAGGCCTGAGACATAAATTTTTTCCTTTTTTGCGTGTATATTGAATGCGTAGCCATATGTGTTTGTCCTAGAATTCCTGAAAAACTCTCGGCCCATGGTTTCAAGGTCTCCAATAATTCGGCCTTTTGGGTCTCACTTAACTTTTCCCCCATTTCAACATCTTGCAGGCTACTACTGCTATTAGGGCCCATTTGCTCTGAGACTGACATATCTGAGAGTGTTGTACATAGTATGCCCGGGGTTCCTTCTTTCCACAACTTGAGCAAGTTAATGTGGTAATTCTGGAATCTATTTTTCCGGTCAGGTTGTTCCACCTCATAGATCACCGGGCCCAGGGTTTTGGTTATCTGATACGGGCCCTTCCACTGGACCAACATTTTGTTTGTGTGGGTAGGCAGTAAAACCAGCACCTTGTCCCCTACCTTAAAGGATCAAGGTCGGCTTCCTTGATCATAATACTTCACTTGTCTTTCTTGGGCCCTTCCCAGGTTTTTCTGCGCAAAATTTCTCAGTTTACCCAGATGTTCTCTTAGTTCATTGACATAGATTGTGAGCGAGATTTCCTCCTGTTGTTCCCAGGTGTCTTTTAGTAATCCTAGTATGGATTTGGGCTGTCTTCCAAATAATAATTCAAAAGGGGAGTATCCGGTTGATGATTGCGGGGTATTTCTTAGTGCCATCAACACCCACGGTAACGCCCAATCCCATCCCAACCCTGTGGGACTGGTGGCTCTTCTTATCATCTGTTTAATAGTTTTATTATATCGTTCCACCAGTCCATCCATTTGAGGATGGTATACCGAGGTTTTCAAGTGTTGAATTCCTAAGGTTTTGCACACCTCCTTCATAACCACCGACATGAAGTTACACCCCTGGTCTGTTACTATTTCCATGGGTATCCCCATTCGAGCAAAGAATGACAGAAGTACATTGCATAATTGTCTTGCTGAGATTCCTCTTAAACAGAAAGCTTCGGGATACCGAGTGGCATAGTCCACAATCACTAAGAGGAACCTGAACCCTCTACTGGTGGGCTCCAATGGCCCTACAATGCCCATTCCTATTCTCTGGAAGGGCTCCTTAATCCGGGGCATTCTTTGCAGGCGTGCTCGAGTCGGTGTATGAGAGAACACCCTTTTCACTGTCATGTTTTCTGCTAAATGGCCCCTTGTGGTGTGGTCATTTGCTCGTTGAATCAGAGTTTTCCTGTATGACTGGGGAACCAGCAATTGCTCCTTCTCTTGGTTGTCCGAGCCTTGGGTTACCCTATATATTAGTCCTTGATTTTCCTTGAAGTATGGCGTGGTAACTGGGGCCCCTCCCGTTGCTTGTGCTTGCTCTCTGGCCCTTTTTAGGGTTTCATCCAGACAGGTTTCGGTCCGGAACGAGGGAAGATGGTCCCCCACTCGCCAGTCTATGAGGGCAATATCCATCCTTCGAGGGGATTGGGTCCTCCGACGTATTCCATATCTATGACAGGTAATGACCACAGCTGTGCTGCTTCGGAAAATCTTTGGCGTCTGCGTCCTGCGTCGATGACGTCGATGCGCCGTCCCCGAGGACCTCCTCCGACGGCCGACGTCACCCAATGTGATAAGTAGGACGCACAACGCCCATAGCCTCAGTTCCATTTTTTACGCGAACGTGTTCGCTTCGTGAATCTCGGTACGGATCCACTCGTTGAAGTTTGCTGTTTTCAATTCTCTGTTCGTTGAACCTGTTCGGTTTGTTGTGGAGACCTGTTCGTGGCAATGTCTTCTTCGTCTTCAACCCCGCGTCCGGGCTTCAAGAAATGCGGGGACTGTGGGTCCAAGATGTCAGTCACGGACTCGCAAGACGCCTGCCTCTGGTGCCTCGGGGAGGCCCACGATACGGACGACTGTGTCGACTGCCAGTCGCTCACGGCAAAGGCCTTGCGGGAACGCAAGAAGAAGCTGTCGGTAGGCCGGGTGTCTAAGCGCCGGAACTCGAGGTCTGCAGGGCTTTCGACGGATGACTCGAGGGGCGACTCTCCGCGTCATCGTCGGAAGTCCAGTGGGTCTCCTTCCAGGAGTCGGTCTCGCCACTCCTCCGCCTCTTCGAGGCATTCCCGGAAGTGCCGGCATAGGTCGCCTTCCCCGTCCTCTTCCGAGGACTCCACCTGTCGGCGGGTCGCTTATCGCTCCATGCAAGCGACACCGGAGGAATGGGCTTCCTTCGGGAAGCAGATGCTAGCGATTCTTGAATCGCAGGGCACCGGTCCGTCCACGCCTCCGAGTGGGGTCGGTCGGCACCGGTCGAGAGACACCGCTCATACGCCTTCGGGCTCGGGTGGTCGGCACAGCTCGCGGGAGAGGTCCCGCTTGGACAAAGGTAGCCATTCTCGCCATGCCCGTTCCAGGTCCCAGTCCTCGACGTGCTCGAGACCGCATGATCCAGTGCCGTCTTCGAAGAAGACGTCGGTGCCAGTGGCGCCGAGGTAGTTGGCGATTTCTCTCGAGGCTATGCCTCCGAGGGGGTCGTCGTCGACCCCGTCGGCGCCTAGGTCGTCGAGAGACACGCTCAAAGCTCTGGCTTCGAGGCCTGTGTCGACACCGCCGATGCTGGCAGTGCTGCAGCTGATGTCGACGCTGATTCACTCGACGTCGACGCCTTTTCTGCCGGCGCCGACTTGTTCGGCGCCCTCGACGCCTTTTGAGGCAGCGGTGTCGGAAGGGCCCCGTGGCACGGGGTTTGCCCCTAGAAAGGCTCTGGCTAAGGTCAGGCACTGCTTTGGTCCCCAGAGGTCTTCCTCTCCCCACCTGGAGTACATTTCAGAGGGCGATGAAGGCTCTGATGGCGGCTTGGTTCCGGTTACGGTTCCCGATGAACTTATCTTGGGCCATAGCCAGTTTGATGACCTGCGGCAGTCGCTGCATGATGCCAGTGGACTGGACACCTCTCTGGAGGTGGAGTTTTGTAGGCCGGAGCCTGGCACTCATGCCGATTCTTCATATCGGCGCCTTATGTCTCGGGTCACCGAGTACTTGGGTTGGTCAGCTCCCCTAGGGGAGTTTGTTCAGGATGATCTCACGGACATCCTTGATCTTGGTCCCCCCCACTGACCCGGTTTTGCCTTTTCATATGGCTCTGCAGAGAAGGGTGGCGGCGGCTTGGACTGCTCCAGAGAGTCTCCCGGCAGTGGACAAGTCTTTGTCGCGAAAATACCGTCCAGCCAGTAGCGACCCCTGCTACTTGTCTAGGCACCCCACTCCGGAGAGTTTGGTGGTGCAGGCGGCTACGGCCCAGGCAAAGCAGGCGTTGTATCCTACCATCCCTCCGGATACAAACGTTTTGATGGCTGGGTGAAGAAAGTGTTTTCTTCGGGGGGTATGGCGCTTCAGGCGGCCAACTCCATATGTGCCTTGTCTCGTTTCACACACACTCTGTGGAACTGTGTTGCATTAGCGGCTGAACATATTCCCGAAGGGGACGAATGGGATGGTTTCCTTGCTATGGTTCAGGATGGCAAGGATGCCATGTGTGAGGCCGTTTAGTCGGGTTTGGACTTGGCGGATTGTGTCAACCGGTCCATGGCGGCGAGCACCGTAATGCGCAGGTTTGTGTGGTTGCGGAAGTCTGGGTTCGCTTCTGATGTGCAGTCCCGGCTCCTCAACATGCCCTTTAATGGTGAACACCTTTTTGGCAGCAAAAAGATCCTAGGAGATCGTTGAGCTTTTATATTTCGCGCATTTCCCGGGTCAGAGTGGACGATCAACTTTTCATTGGTTACGCTGGAAAGCGTTTGGGACAAGCTGTGACGAAACAGACTTTGTCTCGTTGGATTATTTTAGCTATCTCCGAGTGTTACCGCTTGGCGGGTAAGGACCTCTGGCTGGCTTGCGGGCCCATTCTACCAGGGGAGTGGCTGAGTCTACTGCTCTGCAGAGGGGAGTTCCTATTCGTCACATCTGTGATGCAGCCACCTGGGCTTCAGTACATACTTTTGTACGTCACTACTCCCTCGATTCCATCAGAGGGCAAGATCTGGCCTTTGGCAAGGCAGTTCTCTATTCCGTAATTTGATTGGGCATGCTAAATTTGTATTCTAAATTCTTTCCCACCTCCTTGCTTGGTACTGCTTTGGGAGTCTGTCATAGATATGGAATACGTCGGAGGACCCAATCCCCTCGAAGAACAAGTTAATTTCCTACCTGGTAACGTTCTTTTGATGGGATGGTCTGACGACGTATTCCATATCGCTCCCTCCCTGCCTTCCCCGCTGCAGAATTTCTTTTGCGATTGCAGCTTGCGTTCCGCAAGGCCTTGTGTGTCTGACTGGCAGAAAACTGGTGGCACACGTTCTGGGGAAAAAAACTATAACTGAGGCTATGGGCGTCGTGCGTCCTACTTATCACATCGATTGACGTCGGCCGTCGGAGGAGGTCCTCGGGGACGGCGCATCAACGTCATCGACGCAGGACGCAGACGCCAAAGATTTTCCGAAGCAGCACAGCTGTGGACATTACCTGTCATAGATATGGACTACGTCGTCGGACCATCCCATCGAAAGAACGTTACCAGGTAAGAAAGTAACTTGTTCTTTTCCCATGTTCTTTTCCGTACTCCTTTTCTGGCTCTTTGCGGTTTTCTCCCTTCTTGCCAGTACCCCGATCTCTGTTGTGGCAAAAGGCGGTTCCTTTAACCATTTGTCGAATTCTAGAATATCGGTCCCTATTAGTACCGGGGCTGGGATGGTGGGAATAATGGCTATTTTAACTGGTATCTCGTGTCCTTGTAGCCCCAACACAATGGCCCTCATTACGACCCTTGCGGAAATCGAAAAACGATGGCGGAAATGCAATACCGCCATCGAATAGCGCTCGGTGCGACTATGACCCGTCACCGCAAAGTACGAAGCCATTAGCGACACCGTAGTGAACGCCAACGCTAACTGCACCAAGCACGCGCGCGCGCGCCATGCCAAACCGCAAACACCACCATGGTGCAACGGTACGCCAATTCCGACCCTAGCGGACATGTACCTAACGCCATCAGGCATGGCGGAATGTACCATTCCGCCATGGCGAGAAGTACGGCATCGCGAATCAACCGTAAACGGCCCCACTGAGTGCCTGTACACCGCTCCCTGCCCACAAAGTACAACTCCCGGTAGGTGCAATGAAGTCACAATGCAACCATTGAAATGTACAAAGCACCCATGCATGCCAACGAACAAAAGCAACACAAGAGGGGCCAATGGGAGCTGCAGGTCACAGATGGCACGAATACAGAAGCCATCCCAATGGACATGACCACAGTCCCCCACCAAGAAACGCACGCAAACACAGGCACCTGTGCCCAGCAACATTCCGAAAATCACATCATTCCACCAGTCCACCTGGCTGACCGGCATCTGTTACACAAAACCCAATCCCCCGCCCCTGAGCATGACAACATTCAAACTGTCATATAGGCAGCCCCCATCCCTGACCTCACGGGCTTAGTAGGCAAACGCGCCCAGTACAGTACCACGCAACTAAACCCCGAAGCTGGAACCCAATGCAGATCTCCTCACAATACATCGCCCCCCAAATAGGCATATGCCACATCACTTGCAAAGAAAAACGCTACACGGGCCAAATCAGAATAGCAATTTATGCACATCAAAGACACCAAGCCCATACAGCCATCAGGCCATGAACTCCAAAACACTAATCACCATTGTGGGCTGCATCCGCAAGAAATGACCAGCCACTACTTGTGTGTCGCCCTGTACCCCCATGGTACTCAGAGCCACATTCACGTACGAAAAGGCAACATGGAAGCGCACAGAACCGCAGGGCTGTCCCAATGGGGAGGCACTAGTCCAGCTGAAAGGCCGAAATGTTGCTCCGAGACACCAGTACTGCGTAAGGGCATGTGGGCCATTGGCGATCGTCCCATAAGATCGTAATGCTGCTCCACCGATTAACACGAAGCAGCAGGTGTCGGGAGTAAAATCCATCTGCAGGAGTGGCATACAGATGGCAGTGGCAAAAGGGGAGGAGATACCTGTCAACCAAAAGAAAAGAAAAAGAACAGAATGGCCATCAGAACTACATTCGAACAACTCACTTCAATGATCACACGAAATCCACAGCCATATGCATGCTAGCCCACTCAAAAGGATCATCACCACCCCAAAACCACTTGCGACTCATAACCATCTATATCGAGGTGCAAACACCATCACAAACGAGTGTACCTGTGCATGCGTCTGTCAAAACAGAATCCATCAGATGGGAATGTCAACGTGCATGGACACAAGTGTCTGAGGGCGCCTCGAGACAGGGAGGGCTCAACAAGGCCAGATAGACGATGGTCCCACTATGGCAGGCCTGCATCACATAGCGTAGGGGAGGCGGATAGATCCCAAGAAGCCCTGTACATGGCAAACTCTGTATCAAATCACCTGCCCATGCATCCATTCATCATTCCCTCATCCCGGGATCAAAACGCCTGAATAATTACTCACATGACATTAGAAACATCCATTGAGTCTGTGCGTTATGCAGCCTGCAATATCCACAGTGCCCCAGCCCGTAATTCCAGTGTTGTGAAGTAACATGTATTTGGGAACGGCCGGCCTCATCGCCCACGTAGCTAATGCGTATCCCAAACTATTCATATCAATCATTGCTCCCTCGCCATGGGCCCTGTCTCAAGGACATTGAACAATAGAACGTTATATTTGCAGTCAGACCTGTGGGCATCTCCTCGCCGCCAGCTGATAACCGAAAGCGCCGCCCTTCGAATTCCTCATTTGCAACATCACGTCGAAAAGGCATCTGTGGCCGTTTGAAATCACTAATTATTCCATCGAGTGCGGCTGTGTGTGAAAATGGCAACTGCCTTCACCCACGAATGGGACGCCCCGCCCGTCGTTGCAACTCGGTACAGTGATGCATGAGGGCCCACCGTTACTCGAGTACTACGTTCCACTGACCCTTCACAAGTCTGTTCGCGACTGCACAGATAGAATGGGAAACAATGGGACCATAGCCGAATGAACATAACAACCAATCCAACACGCCCATCGGGTACAAATACATGATAGCAATAGCAAGATACCATTCCCTGAATTGCAGCGTTGTGCGCGTGACGTGCTCGGCCAAAGGGGAGGGCAGTTTGCACAGGTGGAATGAATCACCACAGGTGGAGGCCATACAGCCTGAAAACACATGAATTGCACAGCCAGTCTCCTCCCACAACCACACCGAAATGCTACCGGCAGGACTCGCGATGTTGGCCCTGGGGGACCTGATAGCACTGCAAGTGCTCCAACTCCAAGAGGAAGACGAACACCAACTACAACCGGCCGCACGGAGGAGACGCAGGAGGAGGAGGAGGGCAAGGCAGGGCCAGCAAGGCCCACCAGCACAGCCACTACCACCACGCAGGCAGCCCGCAATCCCACGCCTCCGAGCACATCCGTTCAACCTCACTGATGACCAGATCCACACCCTCTACCGTTTGGACCGGGACACCATAGCCGCCATTGTGGACATGACACAGGCTGACCTTGTCAGCATGATAGATAGCCCAACCGCCATCCCACCCCTACTGAAGGTGGTGTCTGTACTCCACTTCCTGGCCACAGGCACCTACCAGCACACAGTCGGACAGTTGCATGGCATTTCTCAGCCACTGTTCTCACGGACACTATTGCAAGTGCTCGATGCCCTCCTGCAGCACGCAGACGACTACATCTCCCTACCACGCTCGGAGCAGGAAATTACAAACACGAAAGTGGGATTCCATGCACTTGGCGGCATACCGGGTTGCATTGGTGCCATCGACTGCACCCATGTGGAATTGGTCGTCCCACATGCCATGGAGGCCCAGTACCGCAACCGAAAACAATTTCATTCCCTGAATGTACAAATGGTGTGTGACTCCAACAGGATCATTACACATTGTTGTGCCCGATTCCCTGGATCAACCCATGATTCTATGGTCTTGAGGAACTCTACAATACCACGCTACATGGAGCGACACGCAGGGAACAGATCCTGGCTACTCGGTGAGTCTCATTACATGCATGATGATGTGGGGTATGTGAATTGGCAATGACCTGGCAGGAAGGGGGGGGGGTGTGCGTACGTATCAATGGCATTCCACATCATACGTTTCTCGTCCACATACAGGTGATGCTGGATATCCACTGAAGAGATGGCTCCTCACACCAGTCCGGAACCCACGGGACCAGCATGAGGAGGACTACAACCATGCCCACTCACGTACCCGTGTAGTCATAGAACAGGCATTCGGCCTACTGAAGGGCCGTTTCCGCTGCCTCAGCAGGTCTGGCGGGGCACTCCTGTACCGCCATGAGAAGGTTGCAAAGATGGTGATGGCATGTGTCATGCTCCACAACATGTGCGTACGTAGAAATGTGCCCATGCCCCCTGACGCAGAACTGCAAGCACCTGATGATGGTCATGATGAGGGTGGGGATGTGGCAGCACCTCATGGAGTCTGCGAGGCACCGGAGGCCCGTGACATTCGTCAGCATCTCATTGATGTATGCTTCTAGCACTCACGCCTGGTGGCTGATACATGGACACGGGACTCGTGGCACTGCGTGTGTCTGGGACATGCACAATATGGACTGTACGCCTATGATGGCCTAGTACACAAAGATCAATGTCCACACATCTCATTGGTTGATCGTGCACTTTTTATGGCATATGTGATGTCATGTTGAACACCCTATCGACCCGCCACCCAAGTGAGCCCAACACACCCCCTCCACCCCCCTACCTCCCCCCCGAACACCAGTGTCCAAAGATGCTCATTGTCAGTGGGCTGTCGCTATTGCAAGCCCCCTCTGCGGGTATCAGGGGCACCCCTGCCTGTGGAGCGCAGGTTCCTTCCAGATCTACGTTGGGGGCTGCCCTGGACGGAGCTTGCAACGGATGATGTGTCTGCCTGCTCACGTCCATGCATGTCCCTAAGGGTTTGCGAGAGCTCAGTGAGCACACGGCGCACTGCGGCAAGTTCGGCACATACGTCCTTGGCCGTCGCATGCAGTTCCCCCTGAGGCTCTCGGTGCTTCTCTCCATTTGGACTCTCAGGCTCTCGGTGCTACTCTCGATTTGTGCCCTAAGTGTCTCAGTTGATGTTTCTATGTCTGCCTTAGTGCCCCCACATTCATCAGCATGGTCCTTGAGGAGCGTGGCCAGTTGCTGCTGTTGTTCGATCAACTGGTCGAGGGACTGTTGCCTCTGCTGGGCCAAGGCCATTTGCGGGGGTGTCACAGAGGGGCTGTTGTCCTCATGTTGCATTGCCACAGGGCTTGTGGGGGATGGCCAGTCGTCGTCTTGTGGGTGCCCCTGCGTGGTATCCTCATGTTGTACGGGATGGGACAGACAGGGGGATTGGGACAGGTCATGGATGGATCTGACTTCGGCATCCCCGTTTTCTGTGTCGGAGCATGCTGCCATCAATGGGGTGTCACCTATGGTGCTGCTGCCACCGGAGGCAGTGCCTTCTGTGGCATCCATTGGGGGGACCTGTGGTGGTGGTGTTGTGGGCATGCTGGCTGCTGGGGTGCCTGTTGATGTTCCCTCCTCTGTGCTGCCACCTGATTTGTGCTGCTGCCGTGTCTTGATGCGTGCAGCTGAGGTGGAGGGTCTCTGGCCGTTGGTCTTGGCCCTCTTTGCAGGTGTGCTGGTAGGGGTGTCCTGTAGCTCGTCGTTTGGATCGGACCCTGTGGTGGAGTAGAGGAGGGCGAGGGTTATTGGTGGGTCTGTGGGAATTGGAATTGCATTGTGTCACATGCATTGGGGTGGTACCTGAGGGTGATTTGGGCCGGGCCCTTGGAGGTGCTTTGATTTGTGTGTGGAGTGAGGGTGCAGTTGTTTGGCAGCCTGCAGTTAGGGTGTGCCTGCTGCACGTGTAGTGCGTGTATTAGGGGTTTTTAATTATTTATGTATTTATTGTGGGTTTTAACGTGCGCTATCAGGCCGATGTGTGTGGATGTTCTCCTGGACATGTGTTTCTGTTGCACTATGTGGACGCATGGTACTTCACATGGATGGACTGTGTGGATTTGGCATTGTTTTTCCTGGCCCACCTACCTGTATCTTCAGATGTCTGCACTCCTTTCTCCATCCCTCCGACTCCCTCTATGCTCTCCATTCCGATGGTGGAGGCACAGATTTCTTCCCAGGGGGTCAACTTGATGGGTGATTCAGGACCTCCCCCGGTGGCTGTGGCAATGTTGCGGTTGGCAGAGAGTATGCTGCGGACGCGTATCCGCAGGTCGTCCCATCGCTTGCGGCATTGCTGTGGGGTGCGGGGTGCGGTCCCCACCGCACTTACCCGCTGTGCCACCAGAGCCCATATGGCCTTCTTGTTTGCAAGTGCCGTCCTGGTCATTTGCGTGCAGAAGACGACGGCAGCATTCTCCTGGAGGGTCTCTGTTAGCACGGTGAGTTCCTCACGGGAGAAGTGGACCTGCCGCTTGCGGTCGCACGCTTTCTTCGCTGCTTTTCCCATTATTCTTGGTTTCGCTAGGGTGGTTGACGGGTTGGGGTGTGTTTCAGGGTAGTGATTTTAGTGGTTGTGTGGTTTTAGTGTATTTATAGGTGTACGCCGGGATGTTTCCCGTTCCGGGCCCATGTTTTAACTTCCGTTTCCGTATATTTCCGGCCACCGTACTTTCCGGTAGGCGCACACTGCGGTGACCGCTAAGAGGGGTGGCGGTATTGCACCTGGGGCGCCGTACGGCGGCGGTGTGGGCCGTTTTGGGGTCATTTCCGCCATCGCGGACTTTGCACTTCCGCCATGCCGTGGTGCTCGTGCCCGATGGGTCGGAATGGGCCGCACTTTGCTCCTTCGTGCAATGGCGGAAACGCTATTTACGCTGTGGCGCTCCGGTCAGTCGCTTTCCGCCAGGGTCGTAATGAGGGCCAATGTCTTTCGTAGGGTACCCTTTTACATCCCCATGCACACACTTTGTCAATGGTTCTCACCTTTCCTGGGTCTTGCTCACTCACATGCGGATGTATTGCCGTCTGCCTGCTACCGCTGTCCATCATGGCTGGTTCGGGATGTCCATCCACCGTTACCTCAATCACATATGGCAGTTTCTTCCGATATCCTGGTGCTTGTAACGTTCCCACGTCCATGGGTTCGGCCTTGGTTTTTCTGGGACAGAACCGGGCTATATGGCCCCACTCCACACATTCAAAGCATTGGGGCGCCTGCCCTCTTACGACGCTGGTTCCGTTGGTGGGTTTAGGGTCCGGTCTGTTCCGTGGTTCCTGGGTGGCTTCCCGGTAATTGCTGCGTATGATAGGAGTGTCACTGTGGGGCCTGGATGTAGTGCGGTGAAGGTGTGGGGTATTCCGGCTTTTTGATAGGCGGTTGCCACATCTATGGCTTCAGACAGTGTAAAGTGGTGATGTTGTTTTACCCACCGTTGTATGGGACTCGGCAGGGCGTCAATGAATTGTTCCAACATCACCTTTTCTTTAATCCGTCCGATCGTGGCAGTGTTTGGTTGTAGCCATTTTTCTGCTAAATCTTGGACGCGGTAGAGCAATTGTCTGGGGCTCTCGCCGGGTTTTAATCTGGTTTCTCGAAACTGTAGTCTATATGACTCCTCATCCATTTCCAGTCTTTCCAACACAGATTTCTTGATGTCTGCGTATGGGGTGTCCCCTGTGGGATTGGCCGCCTGATAGGCACCCTGCATTACTCCAATAAGGGGCAGGGGCGCCAAAAAGAAAGCCCAACTGTTACACCTTTCCAACGATGGCAGTCTAGGCGGCATTGGTCGTTATACAGATCCGCACTTCGCGGGAACTCCAAGATGGCGGGGAATCGCCGGCACGGGAGGATTGACAGTCTAGTTGCTGCACGTCTTTCACTAACGCGATCGAACGTTCACGTGACTGCTTTAAAAGACCAGAAACCTTCCCTTCAGTGCGTCGCTTCTGCTCAGTACGACCCTTCGTAAGTTCGCTATTCGCTTTTCTGAAAGATTCCAAATTATATCCATCGATATTACCTTAATTTGTTTTTCTACCTTCTTCCCAGTCAGTATTCCAGCGCCTCCCGTCCTTCCCGCAAGAACCCCTTTCCCCGAACTTCTGTTCTCATCATTCTCTTCCCGTTCATGTTTCGCCTTCCCGTGCAGAATCCCTCTTGGGCCAGCCTTCTTACTCAAGACAGTGAGTTACCTTTTCTACAGAACCAGGACTAATCTCTTTTTCCTTCATTTCTATCACTTACCTTGTGCTTCATCCGGAATCTCCAGGTCTTTTCGGAGCCCACTATCCCGACACCATCTCCCACCTAAGGAATAGATCAGTGAAAAGGTTACACCAGTAAGTGGGGACTACTTCCACTAGAATACTATCCCACTCTATCCACTCACATACTCACCTTCTCTTCTTTCTTCTGTAGAGAACTCCGCTTCTGCTGCTACAAACCTTGCGCCAAAAAAGAGATCGCTACACAGAAGCACTCGTCCAGACCACCCATGGTTTTCTTCCCAGAGGGTTTCCTTGGGGCTCCTGTCTCTCCCTCTCTGGCATTCATATTCCCCGAGATTTGGGGAAGGCAGGGGTCTCCGGGAGATTCTCCCTTGCTGCTCCAGGAGATTGCCATCCGAACAGGTTAGTGACCATAATTGATTGACTGCCTTTAATTGTGACACCATCGGTCTTGTGGCCATTGTGCTGCTCGGGCTATTCTTTCAAAGTTCACAAAGAAATAACTGGGGTCATCCCCCGCCTGGTATTTTTGAAGTACGGTAGGGGGAATGGCCGGATGTGCTTGTTGTGTCGCTACTGATTCACCCAGATTCCTCAATGCTTCTCGGTCCTGTTCCTGAGCTGTGGTTTGTACTTGCAGAGCCTGTTGTAGGGCCTGCCTATCTGCTTGCGCTTGATGCCCTTGTACTTGCACTAACTGTTGCAGCTGCTGTTGGCCTTCAGCTAGTGCTTTCAACACGGCTTCTATGCTGAAGAGAATTAGCGTTCCTCTTGGATCCCACCGCTGCCACCACTGTTAAGTAGTCAGCCGGAGACAACAGAGGTTTTTCTTTCAACAATGGTTTATTTTCACAACTAACACTTCTCAGGTCATTGAATTCATACAACTGAAGACGGTTCCTTTCACCTCGCAGGCACTGCCGTTTTGACTTGCTTTCGTCAGTCCCAATTGTCTCTTATCACACCCTGGCGTGTTCAGGCTTTCAATCCTCAACCTGCCACCGGTTGATGCAAACGAAATAAATTAAATAGCAATGGCCCACAGTTCACCTCTCGTAATACTTTACTCTGGTTGCCGTTTTTCTGCACTATACTGCTGTCTGGAGCCTCGGACAAGGTACGGCATCCCTCTGTAGGCTTTCTGCTTTCTCCTAGTAAGCCCATTCGTACTCTCCGCTGGTCTCGCTCCATTCTGGTGTGGCACCCCTCGCCACGCGTGGTTCCTGCAAGAGAAGAAGATCCCCTCTGAGTCTTTTCTAGTTGCTTTTAACTCTTGACCCGCCCCTCCCTCCTAATCAGCCCCTGGTGTTCTCAGCAGCGGTTTTTCCACACCTGGCCCTGATTCCCCACCTCCTCCCTGCTCCGCACGCTGTGGTTTAACCCGGTGCTTGGTGTCTGTTCTGGTGGGTCTGAAATAATACGGAAACCCGGTTTTCCCTTATCTTATCTTTCTTTCTTTTCCCATCAGTGGGCCCCCTCCCTGATGCGGTATTCTGTGGGGCATTCTGGG
Source organism: Ambystoma mexicanum (assembly GCF_040938575.1). Classification (NCBI taxonomy): domain Eukaryota; kingdom Metazoa; phylum Chordata; class Amphibia; order Caudata; family Ambystomatidae; genus Ambystoma; species Ambystoma mexicanum. The sequence continues at coordinate 969,824,290 of NC_090937.1, forward strand.
ATCTGTAGTCTTTTCCCTTCCCTTACCCGGCTGCTCACTTCCCCAACCTCCTCCTTTCTCCCGTGATCCAGGTCGGCCGCCACTGCTTCCATATCACAAACACCAGAGCTCTCGAGAAACAGGTGTTAGACACACACTGAATATCTTTCCTTGCCACAGAGCAAACAAAAGCAATGCCTACACCCTAGATGGCACCGCAGTCACCCACACCCATCAATTCCCAAATGGCCCTGCAAGACACTAAGACTCGAGCCTTAAAGCTCCTTACCTGGAACGTGAATGGCCTAGGAAACAGTCTGAAGAGACGACTAGTACGACAGTTCCTGAACAGACACGGTCCAGATATAGCTTTCTTAACCGAAACCCACCAAGCGAGAACCACCAGCGCGCTCTTCAAGCGATCCAACTATCGTATGGCAATACAGGCAGGCTTCACGATGGGAGCCAGGGGAGTAATAATATTAATACACAATAGACTTCCCTTCACCCTTACGAGAGTAATACAAGACACCGGAGGCAGATTCACATATGTCACAGGCACGCTATGGAATAAAAAAATCTCCTTGATAGCGGTTTACTCCCTGCCTACACTATTAGCCACACTAATAGACGACATTATGCCCTTGCTGATCAATGACACAGCGGATATCCTAATCCTAGGGGGAGACTTCAATGATGTTATCGATAATGCACCGGATCGCACACACCTACGTAGTAGGGATCCCAATACCCAAACTAAACTAGCCACATTTGCAGAAGCATTTGGCATCAGAGATGTGTGGCACGATCTACACCCTGCAGAAAGGGAATACTCATATCACTCTGGGGTACATGCGTCACTGTCACAACTAGATTATTTTTTGTGCCAATACTACACACAGCGACACAAGCAGAGTATCTCCCAAGAGGCATTTCGGACCACTCCCCCCTACTTATGACGATCACGACTTGTAAACCACTCCCACCACCGGTATGGAGACTGAATAGTTATCACCTGGGTTCCCGGAACTGATAGAACGTTTACAAAACTCCAGCAAAACATACTTCGAGTTAAATGAAGGGTCGGTAGACTGCACTGTTATACTATGGGAAGCCTACAAGCCTGTGATCCGAGGGGAGATTATCTCCTGGACTGCAGCACAAAGGAAAATACACCTGAAATCATTGAAAGAAGCAGAGGCAAATGTTAAGCAGGCGGAGGAGTCACACCTGACCCAGGATCATCCCAATACAAACAGAGCCTTGGTCCTGGCCCAAAAAAAGCTACAAAACGTGGCATTAGATAACGCTAAACAAGCCCATGCGGCAATGAGAGCCAGAATTTACGAAACAGTAGACAAAGCGGCAAGATACTAGCGTGGCTCGAACAGAGGGATGAGGGACACAACCAAGTGAGGGTAATCACACCCCAAAACGCGGAACCGCGCCTGACGGACGCGGATATCACAGAAGAGTTTGCAAGATACTATGAAAGGCTATACATGGCTCCCGAGGTTCCCCCTGAGACTTCCATACTCTATGGGATCACCCTTCCCTCCCTAAATGCCGAACAAGTAGCTAGCCTAGAAACAGAAATCACGGAGGAGGAGATAATAGAAGCTATGATGCAGCTCCAATCTGGGAAGACACCCGGACAGAATGGCTTTCCCATAGAAGCCTGGAAAAAGATAGGTGGTAATGAGCTGGCCCCCCACCTACTCAATATGTACCGACAGGCCAAAAGCTTGGGGAGCCTGCCAGCGGACATAAGGAAAGCTATAATAATTGTAATACCTAAAGCAGATAAACCCCCCAGACAAATGTAGCTCATACAGACCAATATCCCTCATTAACAGCAAGGCGAAAATCCTGGTCAAATTGCTAGCGACACGCCTACAGCAGGTCATAACATCCTTAATTCATCCAGACCAATGTGGCTTCATGACCGGTAGGTCCACAAGGATGAACATACAGAGAATACACCTAGCCATTGAACGTGCCCAGACTCCAAAAGTCCCCTTGGGGGTACTTGCAATAGACTTCGAGGCGTTTGATTCCATCTACTGGGGGGCACTCTGGGAGGTCATGCGGTTTGGCGAACAGTTCCTATCCTGGGTTCGACTGCTGTATACCGCACCGATCGCTGAAGTCAGGGTAAATGGCTGGACGTCACAATCCTTTGCCCTGGGAAAAGGGATAAAACAAGGTTGCCCCCTGTCAGCCCTCCTCTTGGCACTGGCTATGGAGCCACTGACCCAATGACTAAGGGACACATGTACCTGGTGGGGTATCCCAGGCGGGCCAGGATGGGAAGACAGAGTCTCATTGTATGCAGACGATCTATTGATATACCTACGAGACCCCAGGACGACATGCCCAGTGGTGACTCAGCTGCTACAAAAATATGGAGCCTTTAGTGGCCTAAGGGTAAACTGGTCTAAATCCACACTATTCCCAATAAACCAATTGGGGGAGGAAACCCCTGTGCCCTGCCCCATATAGGATCGCCTCTGACCATTTCCAATACCTGGGTATCCGGATCACGAGAAACCTTAATGACTACATACTCAACAACTTACAACCCATTACAGAACGATTCACAAGAGATGTGCAGCACTGGATGTCTCTACCCATGACCCTACTGGGATGGGCGGCACTGTTTAAAAATGTTAGCACTCCCCTGCTACTTGTACATATTACAGAATGCCCCACTGCACATACCTATGAAGACGTTCCAAAAAATAGACTTCACACTTAGGAAATTCTTATGGGGTGGCGGGCATCCAAGAATAGCTCTTCGAACATTGCAACGGTCAATATGGGTAGGAAGCATCGATCTGCCAAGGGTACAGATATACTACTGGGCCAGCCAGTTGTCGGTGATAAATGATACACTACACGCCGAAACTACACTACCACATGTCAGAGCATCACCACCCATAGAGTTATACGCTGCGACACCCAGATCAATCCTCCGAGACATGATATCACAGACGTCTCGTATTTGGGTGGAGGCACACACCTTCATAGGGTGGAAGGATAAGGTCACGCCACTGCAACCGTTATGGAACAATAGGAACCTCTCTTAGGTGACCAAATTGCAGAAATGGCCAATATGGGCGAGACATGGAATAGAACGAGTAAAAGACATAATAGTGCAAGAACTATCAGACCCTTTGAAGACCTAACTTTGACCTTTGACCTCCCAGAGGCAGAACGATATCACTACACACAGCTCCGGCTGCATTACGGCAACACCTCCCCATTCTCTCTTATATGCCAGACTGCACAGCCTTGGAACAAAACATAGTCTTAGAGCACATTCAGGCTAAAGTTACCACAGTCATGTACAGTGCTATCACCTCTTTTGCCACCCCAGAACTCACAAGTCTGAAGACCAAATGTCGATAGAGAAGTGGGGGAGATCATGTCGGAAGATTTGGTACAGATCCTAATGTACCCCCGTGAAGACGCCATATCGGCGAGACTACGCCTGGTGCAACTGAAGATATTGCATAGAGTCTACTACCCGAGGGTAGCTGTGTACCGCTGGGGCAAAAAAGCAGAACCTAACTGCCTACGCTGTCGAGGGCAAGAGGGAACCTTCTTTCACATACTATGGGAGTGCCCGGATATAAGTCACTATTGGTAACAATGTTGTGATATTCTGTCAAGGGTCCTGAACCAGACGATTCCCAGAGACCCCAAACTGCTGCTACTGGGAGTAGACAGCGAGATAGACATGTCAAGGTACGAAAAACTTCACAACTGCAACAACGGTAATAAAAAGGAACATAGCACAACTGTGGGGAGCAGCAGAGCCACCGCAAGTAGGACAGAGGATCGCAGATGTATAGGTATGCATTGCCATAGAAAAGAGGGTATACCAGGCCAGAGGATGCCCCGAAAAAGCGGGACAAATTTGGCAACGGTGGGAAGACACGATGTGAACCTTTGAAACCATAACACCGCAGTATGTAGGAAGTATACATTGCAGTAAGAAAACCTGGTATAGGAAATACTATATGTGACCTGTTTGTACCCATCTTCCATCTAATGTTATTGTTGTTGTTTTTAAGCTCTGACCCTGATGGGACCAGATGTTGTATGTTTGCTCTTTTTCTATGCTATAAAACCAATAAAATGTGATATTAAAAAAAACAATGTTTCTTGGACTAACAGTTCTTGAGATTTCATTTGGTTCACAACAATCTCCAAAACTGATTAACCTTATTAGTCTTTCTTCAACACAAGATACTTCTTTATTCAACGAACACAGTCTTATCTTGTCTTTTCTTATAGCTTTACACTTAGCCTGGTATACTCCCCTGCTAGGACTCGTTATGTATTTCCACTTGACTGGTGTACTCTCCTGCCAGGATTCCTCTTGCACTCACAACAAATGCTTGCACCCTCCTAGTACACTCTCCTGCCAGGATTTGTCATGTATTTACAATTGCCTGGTTTACCAGGACTTTCTCTTCTTCAACGGCCTGGTATTTGCTTGCCAGGACTTTCTCAACTTGTATTACAGTGTCTCTTTATCAGCAAGTAGCATATACTGTTCTGGTCTTGGTATATCTACTTGTTTAAGTTTTCTTCACTTTTGGCCTTCAATTCTCTCTGGTTCCAATTCACACTGTGCCCTTTTCTTCAAAACAATTCCTCTTTGTATTCTACTTTCAGCACAATTCACCATGTTCAGTTGCTCTTGATGTTCAAAAACTCCCTTTGGCACGGTCACCGAAATGCCCCGGGGTCCCCACTTTGCTCTGGCAGACTCACTGGGTCCCTGAAGCATTTTCGGCCTTCCTCGTGCTTATGCAGCGTTTCTCTTTTCTGTAGTTCCGCTCCTGCCTGTTGGTTTCTCCTCGGCTCCCAGTGAGGACTGCGCTGCTTGACTTGCCCCCCGAACGCCAGGGTTCCTCTCGTAGTTCCCGTCATCTACGCGGCAGGTCCCTTCTCCAGCACATGTCTGTCCCACTCCAATGGCATTCTCTGCCACACCTGCTCTTGCCTCCTGCTTCCGCTCACCGACTTCCTCAAAGAGGTCACATCTTTTTATGAGCAGCTTTCCTTAGTTCTGTTCCCATATTTAAAGGGCCCACATACCAGTGTCTTTCTCCAACAACTAGTATACTCTCCATGCTTGTTGCTCTGCACCAGTGCCCTAATTTTCTTCGTCTTTGTACTTGTGTGGTTGTGGTAATTGAAGTCAACTGATGTTAATTGTTGTTTAACATTGGAAAAATTGTTTTTAATAATTCCACATTGCAAATCAGTTCTCAATAAAGAGGAGTTGGCGCTTGTGCTGCTTTGACCAAAAATAGAAGGTGGGGTTGAATGATGTTTAATACGTGGAGGGTTTTTCTCGATAACTTTACATGGAAGATAAGTTCTACATGAAGGAAAACTAGAACTGAAATTAGTTTCTTGGGAGTTTTTACTCTTTTAGGTTATGGATAGAAGTTTGACCTAACTGATGTTGGAAGGAGGTTTCTTTACTTTTCGTATGAAGGGGACTAGATGTATGGCAATAGACCATTAAATATTGGGTAATATAGGTTCTTTTCACTGAGAAAATGGGGAATACAGCATCTTATCCAATGAAGCCCTAATATCTCCCCGGCGGCCATCTCCGTCTATGAGATCTTCCTTCATGTAGCCGACCCTAGGGTCAAGATCGGGTGGCGGCTGCCATCCCCTGGCCATATGGGAGGAGTCCAACACTGGCGAGTCTGTGATGACTCCATTGGATTCATCACAGGGCACTGGTCACAAATCACATGACTGGGGTCCTGGTGCCGAAAGCGGTGGTCATCTTGAGGGAACTTTGCCCTGTCATATCGTTTAGTAGCTCCATATGGGTGTCTTCAGTTAAGGGTGTTGAAGTAAAGGGCATTCTCCCAGCCTTATTCCCTCATCTTCTTGCCTATGAGCCTTTGCTTTGCTGTGTCCTGCTACTTGTCTGTAAGTACCAATTATTGCTTCTTCTTCTCAACCTCGCCCTCACTATGCAATTCTCATGCTATATCTCTTCCTTTCCCTTCTACTTCTCATTGCACTCTCCTCCACTCAGCCCCACTTCAACTCTCTTCCCATCCCCATCATCTCTTCTCCTCGAAGCCACCGCTCTGCTCGCTCCACTACTCACTCCATTCATAAAACCTACTCCATCCCCAGCTTTCATTACACTTCCTTTTCTTGCCTATACCCCCAGCACCTATTTCTCAGACTCAATGTCGCTATGCTTCTATATCTCACTATATCTCACTCTGCTCTGTCGACTTACTTACTCTCCTCTCCTTAACCACTCACTCTCTTCTGTCCACTCTCTGCCCACCCATTCAAATGAAATCTCCCTCAACCTTTTTCTCATCTCCTCTCAATTTTCCACCTCTAATATCTCCACTGCTCCTTCTCCCTCTGATCACTCCATCATCTGTATCTCAGTCTCTACTCCTGCTTTGTGCTCACTCTCTCCATCTAATACTGTTACTGAGAGCAGGTTTCCCCCCACACAACCTGACTACCTCTCCGGCCTACACCACTCTCCCCTCCTATGCTGAACTTAACTTTCATCCAGTGAAGACAACTTTACTAACTTTAACACTGCTGTCTATGCTCCCTTCTCCTGTTGCTACCGTCTTTCTACATTTACTCCCAAATCCTCCCCTCCACAGCCCCTGATTACTCCTCTCATCTGCACCCTGAAAACAGCAATATGGGAAAAGCTTTGCACTTGGCAAAGGCCAAGGCGCTCGTCAGGTCTCCAACTCTACCTCACTAATCTGCAAAACTACTCCTCGGCTCTTGACTCTGCAAACATGACTTCTATCTCTCTCTCATTTTGTCTCAGTCCTCCCAACCCAGGTGCCTCCATAAATCCCCCAACTCCATTCTCTCACCTGCTAAGCCCTTGTCCACTCTTTCTGCAAATTATCTTGGTCTCTACTCTGCTTTTAAATTGTCTACCATTCGCAGTACGTTTGCAATTTACCTTCTAACCCCTCCTGCTGCTCACTTTTCTCCACCACTCCTTTCCTCCTCTCCCGGTACTAAGTCTTCCCTTGTACCCACCAACCCTGATGAGATTCTTGCCTTATTCCTCATGGCTATCCCTTCCGATGCCCCCACTGACCCACTGTCTCCTCACATCATGAAGCACATAGCTCCCAGTGTAGCGCCACATCTTACTTCCTTCTTCAACTCCACTCTTGATAATGTTACCTTATCCTATAAGTCAGCTACTGTCATCCTTCTCCTTAAGAAACCTGGTCTCGATCCTAACTGTCTTGCCAACTTTCGTCCTGACCTGGCAGACGTACCGGCACCCGCAAGCAGAGCATGTCTGATGCACCGGCACCATTCACAAATGGTGGCAGTGCATCCGGCTTCCCCATTGGGCTTAATGGGAATAGGGGAAGAATATTTTCCGGCGCCTGCAAATGGGCAATTATCGGGTCCGGCAAGGCCGCAATGACCCGGCAATTGACCATTCGCGGGCGCCGCCGGAAAACAAATGATACCAGCACGGCTACCGCCAGTATCATAATGCCTCTGCCCCTCTTCGGTCTTCTTCTTCCTTTCAACACTCAACACTGCTTAACAGCTAATCTCCTCCTTCTTCCTTTCTAGGTCTGACTACTGTGTCAGTCTCCTTAATGGCTTTTCCACCTCTGGACAAAGTTCTCAATTTTGCAGTCTGCACACTTTTTGCTCTTTCTCGCTTTACCTCTTTCTTCACTGCCCTTCAGCAGATTGGCTGGCTATCTACAAAGAGCAAAGTCTAAACCTCTTCTCACCATCTTCAAAACTATCCATGGACTTTCCCCACCCTACCTATGTGCTCATCTCACTCCCTACTCTCGCCCTCGCTTGTTACAATCATCCTCAACTCACCCCCTTGCCTCTGCTTGGTCCCCTGCTCCCTCTCCTCACACCTACACTGGTGATGCTCTTCCTTTCCCTCTCTGTACTACTCCAACTCTACCACTATTTTACATCCAACCTCAAAGCCCTGCTCCTTTCTGAAGGACCTGTTTCCTAGCACTCTAGAATTACTGCATCACCCTGCTTCCATCTCGCCCTACTCTCACAAACAACTCTACAGCACTTTTCCTTCACCCAGCCATCCTTAATTTAGCACTTCCTCCACCATCCCATTCTTATGGTATTCTGTCCCATCTTGATCCCTGGTTTGTTTTCACCTTTCCCTGTAACATCTGGTCTTCAAGTCACATTCTCTCACCCCGTTATCAAGGACCCATGTCCTCCACTATGTTGCTCAATGTTAAATTATGTACAAGTTTTTGTGCCAAAAAGGCATTGCTTTCCTGAGATTTTCATAAACAAATAAAACTACTATAGATTCCAGGAGGTGGTGCAAAGGCTGCAAACATGACTGAATCCAAGAAAGAAGTATGCTAGGGCACCTTATATACCATGAGACACTTTTAGAGGATGACAATGCTGAGATCATGTGAGTTATAGCAGGGAACTGCATTTTAAGACTAGGGCCCTCATTACAAGACCGGCGCTAAACCAGTCTTAACCAGCCGTTAAGGTCGGGTCCCGCAAAGGGACCTTGTAGTAAGGCGCTAAGTGTTTAACGGGCCCGCAGCCTTTTACGGCGCCGTTAAACACTTAGCGCCCGGGTCGTAATGAGGCCCTAGGTCAGTATGTACCCGTATAATAGAAATACCATGGCGCTATTAGCACCATGGTTGGTGCCGGTGTTGTAACGGGTCCCCCATGGTTCAATGGGGAATTACCACCCCATTCCAAGGTTGGCGGGGCAGTAATTCCCCATTGAACCATGGACCTTCCCCATTCCCATTTTCGCCTCATAGGGCTCTATGGGAATGGGGAAGGCGCTAAGTACGGTACCGCAAATTGCGGTACCGTACTTAGCACCAAGGTCCCTTTCCGGGTCCCTACTTTAACGGCTGGTGCAGACCAGCCGTTAAGGTCGGGTCCCGCAAAGGGACCTCGTAGTAAGGCGCTAAGTGTTTAACGGGCCCACAGCCTTTTACGGCGCCGTTAAACACTTAGCGCCCGGGTCGTAATGAGGCCCTAGGTCAGTATGTACCCGTATAATAGAAATGTGTACTAACTGTATGTAATACTCGATCCGGACACTGTTGCCATAGAACCTACCTCTTATGTTTTAGGTGTTTTTTGGGGGGAAAAAAAGATTTGATAGGAATCCCTCCAAACTTGCCTGCAAGAAAATGTTAGTGTTGAACTGTTTCTTGTTTCTCAAATGTATGTTGCATCCTCATTGCAACATTTGTGAGACCCATTCCAGACTGTAAACAAATGAGAAATGGATTGACAACAGCCCCATACCAGAATATCTTTTTGCAAAAATCTCACGTTGTTTTATTGATGGAATGTTGGATTGTTTGTAGCTCTTGCCACAGGTTTGGATCAAAAAGAACTCCTAGATTGGTGTTAGTGTTCGCTATCTTTTTATAAAGGATTATGGTACAAGGTTGGGCAGCTCAAATAAACTGATATCTTCACAAACGAAAAAATAAGTGCCAGGATGGTTAATTCCTTAAAAGGGCAAATCCCTTTGCACAGAGGTACCACTCCTTGCTCAATGTCTCTTTTGTCGGATGCAGATAACTACAGATAACGAGGCCTTCCTGGCCCATGCAGCAATTGTCTAAGTTCAAAAAGATGTACCTTTGCTCAGTGTCTCTTCTGGCAGATTTGGATAACTAGACCCCCTCCCGGCAACTGCAACACATATCTCAGTTCAAGCATAGCTCTATGCATTGCAGACCTTAGCTGAACTGTGTGTACTCTTGATCTGGTCTAAAGGTGGGGCTTATGGGGTCCGGCAGCCAACAACTCAGCCTGTAATAGATCCTTGTGTGCAAGCAAGTTAGTGGATATAGTAGGCAGGGAGAGCTAGAGAAAGTTTTCAGGTGTCTGACTGAACTTCCTACCGGCCTCTTTTTACCCATCTCTTTAAATGCTTCAAAGAGTCCATATTACTTGTACTTCCACACACCGTCTTGTCCTGGCTAAGGCCAATTGGGTCTGTCTGCTAGAACTTGCCTGCTCTTTCTAGCTAGGGATTCACTCTTACTCTCCTCCCTATGACTTTCCTCAATGTCCAGTGTCACTGTCTCAAGTTTTCCTTCTCCCCCTCTGTATGTTACCTCCCCAACTTCCTCACACTCTGTGTATCTCCCTGATATTACCTCCTCTGTGTTGATACAAGCCTCTGATGTTTCCACCACTTCTTTCTCATCAGGTTTCCATTCCTTCTCCTGGACCCTGGCTTCTACAACCTCTTCTAGCTTTCAGTATGTGAGCCTGATGTTTCCTTATTCCTTTCCACCTCCTCCTTTTCTTTCTCCCTTGGCTGTTATTCTTCCCTTAAGGCTTACAATATCACTCTGTCCTGTCTGCCCCACTGATTACTCCCTTCCTGACCCTCTTGGCTCTCACTACTTCTTCCTGCTCTCCACTGCTCCTACTCTTCGGCTTTGCTCCATCTCTTGTGAGGAATCTGAGGGCGTCCTCACTTCTGTCTCCAACATATCCTCCTCCCACGGGGACAGGAAAAGGACATCTCTATCGGACCGTTACCCTGGGGCTGGATATGCGAGGTTGGATCATCCAGGTGTAGGAGACTTGGGGAAGGAGTGTGACGCACCCTTTCCCCCCAGGCCCTTATAGGTTGTTACCAGTCCATTCCCTATCTTTTACATAACGCATCTCCCAGTAAACACACTTTGGTACTAGATGAGGGAGAGAAACACCAGAAACACACATTACACCCCCAAACCATCCTTTGATACTGAGACTAGGGTGAGACACACTAGAAACATACATTACACACTCGAACACCACTTTGGTACTGGGATGAGGAAGATGCAACAAAGGCTGACAACAGACTGCAGAACTCACTCTGCCCAGTCTAGTTGACAAGGGCCTGTTCCAGCTGGTGAGATATTTAAAAGCCAGTGCTAGAACTGTAAGAGGGACGTGAAGGAGAGGGACTTGTATGCAGGAGCAGCCGTGTGGAAATGCTGGGAGTGGTCCAGAGTAGCCAGAGAGGGATGCAAATCCAGTGCAGCTGAAAGCCAGAGGGAATGCAGGCTGACACGAGAGAGATCTTCAGAGGAAGGCTGGAGCTTCCCTCTGAACTGGAGAAGCAACTGGAGACACTGGGGAGAAGCCGGAGAAGCACTGCCGAGCAAACCACAGCATAGCAGAGGCTGGCGGTGTCACAGAAGCAGTAAGGTGCATTGGCAAGACCGGCAAGCGAGAAGGAAGCTGTCCGTGGAGCCGCGGGACGGCCGGCAGGATGTAGTCTGCTTCCAAGAGGCACGGAAAGCATTACAGCCCCACACCACTGATCGGACACACCAAGCAACACCAGTGAGTCTGCCCAGGAGCGTTGGGAGTACCGGGGCATACTGACACAGGTCTCATGGGGATATGTACAATATATGGCAAGCGGCTGAATTTAAGAGACTGCAATTACATGAAATCCCTCATAAAAGTACATTCGAAACACATATCGAATATGTGCGAAAAAAAAGTTATGAACTGTGATAAAGCCAGGGAAAAGATTACTACCACTAAAGTGAATTGGAGGAAGCTGAGATGGCATAAGCAAAATGAGCAAATCAACCAGAAGTGAATGTTTGGATTAAGCATTGCTAAGAGTCAAGTGAATATTGTCAAGAGTGAAGCAGGTATTGTTGTTCATTTTTGGAAGAAGTGAAAGATTGAGAACGGTGAACTGTATGTAGGGAAAACCTGACAACCAAAGCATCAGAGGTTTTGGTCAAAGAAGCTGAAACAGTGTATATGTTTCCTAGCAGGAGAGTGTACTGGGAAGCTTGTGTTGGTTATTGCAAGTGGAAGCTAACAATACACTGAATGGTGATGAATGAGGAAACAATAACGCTTCAAGGGCAAGTAAGAGGAATTAGTCAAGCCTTAGTGTGAAGCTGGATCTGGGGCAAAATAACTTTACAGCAAGAAAAGTGTGTTGGTTGCGTGACCTTGAATGGGTGGACCGTGTGGTCCAAGCACTGCCCCGAATATACCCTCCTAAAAGCAAGCCACTTGGTGATTGAATAAAGGAAAAGCCTATGTAAATGAAACGGAGGAACTGAACTTATAAACTGGTGAAAGGTAACCAAACGGAAGGGCTGGGAAGCGTCCCAAGGAATTGTTATTTTGGAACATTGAACACCCTGGAGAACTGTGTTATTTTGGACCTTTTTGAAGCTTGAGGAAGGGAAACTGCCTTTTCCATGCAAGGGCTGAAGAAGCTCTGAACTTTCATTTTAACACTTTATATTTGATGCTGACATCCCTACACATTGTATGCAATTAGAAGTGAGGGCAAGTATAGGTTGTGGACACAGACAGACATTTTCTTTGGACTTCCTGACACAGACTATAATTAGTTTAATTTAGGTAGGGAAATCCCACCTTAGTATAGGTCGTTTTCCAACCCTCAAGATTTAGTTAATAAAAGTTTGTTTATAGAATTGTATTCACTTGTCTGTGTCTACTTCATGATGCCTTCACACTCTCCAGCTTCTTACACCGCTCTCTGGTCTTGAGTTTTCTCCAAACACAAGCCTCCTGCAGCCCCCACTTTCTGACTGTTTCTGTATTTTTAACAGTATGCTCTCTCCTTTCTCTCTGGGATAGAGGTCTTCCGGTGATTGTCTGCTGATTGATGGTTGATACTTTAGTGATGGTTGTGATTGGCCAGCTTCTATGTAGGTACCTGTGGTTTCTTTAGGTTCAAGGGGTTAGGCCAAGTCTATATTTGAATCACTGCCATCCTGGCTTACTTCCCCTTTATTCTGACGGGTGTTGTCTGGTCCATGCTGAGTGATGCAGTGTTCCCAATTTATGGTCTGCCTGCTGGGAACACCCTAGATAAGCATCAGCGATATTCTATTTCACCCGGCGAGTGGGGAATGTTGCACTATCCTGTCCCTGGCTGACAAATCTGTCACTGGTGCAGCGTTTCCCTGCCTGCACAAACATGCTCCTCTGTATCTGCGGTACTGAAGATTTCACCTCAAGCTCTGCAAGTAGTTGGAGAAATGCTGTATGATGCGTCTGTTGAGGCTGTAACATTATCTATATGTTCGCTACCCTCTGCAGTTGCAAGGTAACACTTTCCATTAACAGGAAAGCTTCTGTTTTCCAGATAATGAGTTTGGGTCTGTCTAGAAGGAGCTTCAGGCTCTGCTAGTTAGGGTTGTGTTGTCTCTGTGCACCTTCTTATGGTCTCCAAATAAGCCTGAGTGGGAACAGGATTATCACAGCTATGCTGCCCTCATGGGTTGCCTCCTGCCATGTGGCGGAACCCAAGGTAAGATAATTTAGGCATCCCTCCCACAGTGGCACCGGCCCAACATCCACTGGCTTGGGGCAGGCATCTGCCCCCTTGCCCACTAACCCTGAGTCCCTGCCTTGTTGCCCCCTAAAACCAAGCAGGGAGCTCCATCACACCCCTTTGGCTATCCATAGGTCTTCAGGATGTGGCTTCATCTGCAGAAATGGTGGATGTTGTTGTGGCTGAAGCAACTTCTTGATGGGGAAAGTTTGTTGGTATTTAAGTGGAGCGTTTATTGGATCAGTTACTGACTGATTGGATGGGATGTGGCTTACTGTAAATATTTACTTCAGTTGTTTGTGTTAAAATACTTTGGTGGTCCGATTTGAAGCCAGACGGATGATACCAGTTTTCTGACTTTGGATTTGATATTGTCTACTTGCCATATTGGTGGATGGGTTCTGTAGATAGGATGGTGCATTGTGTTTGCCTCAACGTGAGCACTAAGACTTTGAGTTGCTAGTACTTAGTATAAGTATATTCTGTGTTTTCTTGATCAGTTTCTATTTTATGTATATGTTGATATCTTGTATGGTACTCCAATATAAAGACACATTACCTGCTGTTTATATTACCTGCTGTTTCTTTGTTGATTTTTCTCCACAGTCTCTCTGCCAGCACATTGTCTGTGTCTTCGGGAAGCAGTCTGGGATCTCTAGCATCTAGTCGAGGATCGCTGGACACATCTAGCAGGGGATCACTGAATTCTCTGAGCTCAACTGATCTTTATTTCAACCAAGGGGATCAAATAATAGACTTGGACTATCAGTATAAACTTGACTTCATATTGCAAGACAAGAGTGGTTACATTCCTTGTGGGCCTATCACCACTATACATGAGAATGAGGTTGTCAACTCCCATGGACGACTGGGCTACAGCAATTCTTCGGCATGTACAGCTGTTGGTCAAATGCCTAAAAGCACAGAGCCGCCTAAGTCTTTGGCATCTTTATCCTCAAGATCTTCCTTTTCCTCTCTTTCCCCTCCAAGCTCTCCACTTGTCCTGGAAGGAGCTTTTCCAGTCCCTGTCCAGAACTCATCGCTGCATCACCTTGGCACAGACTTTGATGACTGTGATTTGCCTGTAGATTTTGCAGGGCTTATTGGTTGTGAGAGTCACGCTTTACCAGGCACAGAAGCAAAGGATTTTCCAACTTTTATCGAAGATATCAGTCTTGGTGAAGCAAATGTGCAACCCTTGAAACCTGCACTTGATGACCCTATAGGTAAGATGAATGAGGATCAAGTTATTTGCTCAATATTGTGGATTCATAAAAGATGGGTGCATACAATAGATTCATAAGATATAGGATCACAAAACAAATACACAATGAAAGCATTATCAATGTCCCTGACATTGTGTTTAAAATAACATGTGTTTTTGTCTTTCGGTCACTTATCATTTGGGGTTAATTTAAAGGAACAGGATTAACAGATTGCAAATCTAATCATGTATGTGCTGCAGGCATTTGGCATGAAAATGTATATTTCTAAAGAGTTCTCAGAAACATCAACTGATGCTCCACACACTTGTTCTGTGTTTTCACCACATTATCAGCAGCCATGTTTCAGTCGTGGTTGACTTTCAACAGCAAAATGAAAAAGATACAAAGAAATGCTATTTTAAAGGTGCACGCAACTTAGAAAAATGTGTCTTGTGCGTTCATAGGATATGTGACAGAAACGCGCCAATAACTGCCTCCATTGTTGAAGCAAAACATATCACAACAGTTGTACGTACTGCAGCAGTAATTTAGCGTTTAAATCGAGCTACCGCAGATAATATTGAGTCTAGAAATCTGGACGCTTTCCTTACTACAAGAGTGATCCCTCATGGAGCCACTGATTGAGTTACAGTTTTTGGGAAAATAGGTGGACCGTAGAACAGTACTCTCTCTATTGTCCCCACTTTGCTACCAAGCTGCTATTTTTGTAATCCATTTCCTTTTTTATTTTTCACTTTCAAAGGAGTATTCAAAGTATGTACAAGGGTTGTATGAATGGATTATTACATGTAAATATAATTGCATTTGACTAATATTAGTGATGCATTGTTCCACTTCCTTCCTGGGTGCTCGCAGGCAGTATTCCTCTGCTCCTTGCCCTCTATGGGGTTCTTGAGTGCTCTGCGGTGTCCCTGTTCGTTTTTAATATTTGCATTCGTTCTCTAGCTCGCCCCCTCCATGCTCTCATGCTGAGAATACACAGGTACCCAGATTCTTCTCGCCTGGAGCAGGATCTGGGGTTGTCATCCCAATTCGTGGAGAGGATCTGGGCCATTGATCAGAAGATAGAGCGTTCTTGACTTTCATTAAACACTGAAGAAATGGAGGTGATGATTGTTGGGAGCAATTCTTCACTATTGCCCTGAGGTTTGGCCTCTGGAAGTAGCATATTAAAGAGCAAAAATGAGCAAGGTCATGGGATGCCTGGCTGAAGAACGAAGGGTGAACACACTCCTATCGGGGTTACACCTTGGCAAGTGTGTACACGTTACTGTAAATGAATTCTGACAAAAATGTATCAGGACAATTCTGAGTACTGCAGTCAGATTTTTAATAAAACTGCAGTTTACGTGTTTGTAGATACACTTAACTAGGAGTTACACAAGATACAACAGTATTTACACATTTTTCAGGTATAGTGACCAATTTGTAAGTGAGAAATGTCAAATATTTGTAGCATCTTTCCAATGCTCATTTTTGCTCTTTAATATGCTATTTCCAGAGGCCAAACTTCAGGGCAATAGTGAAGAATTGCCCCCAACAATCATGTGGATGCGTAAGCATTGGAAAGACGCTACAATATTTGACAATTGTTCAAATGACTGTTCTGCTTAAAACATTATTCCTAATTTCTTAAAGATATATATTCAAGAAATATAGCCAGTTTTTGTGGGTCTATATGTAGTACAAACATTCTCCATTGTACAATTCCATCTAGGATTTTAAAGATTACCGAAAATATTGTTATATACTTTAAGTGGGCGATTAATTCTACAGTCTCAGTAATATTTAAACCCATAAATTGTGGAGTTAATCGTGAAACTAGAAACCTCACCAGTCGGTGCACTAGTGTAATTTCCATTCGGAGCGAGGAATGGGCATCCTATAGGAGTAAGATGATGTAATCTGTATATAGTGCAGGCATAGGGTAAGCCTCCTTGAATATCCATTTAATTATTTGATTGTTGCAGATTGATTGGGCCAGTGGCTCCACTGATAAAGAAACAATCAGGGAAGACAATGGGGTTGCAGAGTGCTTTGAAACACATTGTGTTATAAATAAACTATCATATCATAAACTATCATATCATTAGTATACAATTGGTATTTATTTTAATACAGGGAATTTTATAATTTTCCATGACGAATCTCAAAAACGTTGGCCTGAATCCAAATACTGTTAAAGCATGCATTTTCCATACATAGAAAATACTATCTAATGCCTTATCGGTGTCTAAACAATGCAAACCGTTGCTCTAAATGGGAACCATAGCCAACCAAGTCTATTATGTGTCTGATGTTGCTAGGAGGCATTCTGTTTATAACAAGGCCATTTTGGTCAGGGTCTACTAATAAGGGCAATACCTCTATTAAAAGTGAAACAAGTTCTTTGGCATAGATCTGTCAAAAGTGCCATCCACTCTCTCAACCTAACCACAGAATCCGTATGTACACGACTCTCCCATCTTGGTTGGCAAGAAATGCCTACTATGATGCACAGGCCACCTCAAGGCAACCAATGGGGAGGAGAGAGAAGAGGGCTAGGGAGAGGTTGTGGATAGGTAAGGGGAGTTGGGATAACCCTAAAGAGGTTTGGGAAGAGGTAGTGGATAGGAAGTGGGACCACGGGAAAATACACATATTCCTGAACTTCACATATTCATTACTCAATACTCTAGATATAAAATGCTCACCCAAACCTGAAATTCACTCTGCCCATGACACGTATACATCCAAACCTGTGCGCCTTTTTAATGGTACACTCTGCTACCCTTTGCCCCGATTCATACCATGTCACATGTAAAGACTCTTCTCATCAATGACCCATGCCAGAACACCATTTCCTGTCGTTTGCACATGCAGGACCACTTTCTAGCATTTACTCCTAGCAGGTCATAGCCAGATGCTTGTCCTCTTTCCATGAGAATAAACACATTCCTTAGTTTCATTAAACCACACACTTGTAAACATATGTTATTGAAGATTGTGCATAATTTTGTCCCTGAGTTCACATTAATGGCATAGATACACCCCACAACGAGCCATATGTCCAAACCAGAACACACTTAGACATTTGCTCCTGAAATGTTTCCTATAGTCCTCTCACTGAATGCACATTAATTCCATGCCAGACTCATGTACCCATGGTTTACCCAGTGCAATGGTTGTCACTGTAACTTCCCCTTTTAATTCAAGGGGAAAGTGAAATAAGAAAGTCTTTCGCCGTTCATTCCTGGCCACACAGCAAACAAAAAACACAATCAATATAATGCTGCCATTTTAACAAAGCAAACACAAACTACATGTGCATAGCAAAGCACTTATCTGAGGCCTCTGAACTCCTGGGCGATTTCAGAGGCAATTGTCAGTGAGCGTTTCCAACTCCTGCGTTGATGCTACTAGATGCGCAGTCGACTCGGCTGAGACCCACCTCACCGCTGCAGCCTCCTGCTGACAAACGTTTACAGCCACTGCCGGGTTCTGTCAACTTCCAGTAGCTTCACCCCCACAGCCCAGGATAACGTGCAGAAGGAAAGGCACGCGAGTCAAGCGTGAACCGTCAGTCTCCACCTAGGCGTGCGTGCCTTCTGGTGCGAATCACAAGCACCTGGGAAGGCACGCCGCCCAGATTTATTTCCTTAAACATAAGGCAGACCTTCCCCTGAGCCTTCCAGTGATTGTAGTCCCACACTGACATTGCAACCTCCCGGCGCGGGCTCCTCTACCGTCAATCCTCGCAATCCTCAAGGTCTTTGCATCGCCAGGAGAGTGATTTCATAATATGACGCTCGCTTGGTAGGCTCCTTACAAGGCTTCAGTTAAAGCCTTGTAGACTTTAGTCTGTAGTCTACTCAGCCATTGTATGAGAGACAGTACTTGAGTTGTGAAATATTCGAATGTACTTGAAAGTGTTTCAGGCTGGGCCAGAGAACCTGTCTGGCGCAGGAGTCTTGCCCCCAGCAGCAAAGTGATTGCTTCATCCACCTCCTCTATGTGTTCTCTATCCTCCTGTGTAAGGTTAGGGAGATCTAGAGGATAAAGGTTCCCTTCATTTGTTCTGATCCACAGGTATCGTATCTAAGAGTTTCTGATACAATCTTTCCTTCAGTTTCGATTTCTATGCCTCTGTAAATATTTGACATCCTGTTTCATCTTTAAGACATGGTAAATCATTTTCGAGAAGGCTGATTCTGCAATGTAGCCTCTAATATGTTATTGGCTCTATTTTCTTTCACATAATAAAACTGTTTTATTGATTTGCCTTGCTTGCTACTTTCAATTCTCTCGTGGCTTTCAAAGAACCCCCACGATTATGTTCTGCTTCACACCATTTTGCTTCAGCCTCTCTCTCATATTATTGAAGGCTGCTGTGTTGTTAATTATTTCCCCTCTTCCCATTGCCTTTCCTACATTCCATACTATTCAGGCTCTATATCAACAGTGTCCTTATCCCAGAAATAATTAACTTAGGGTGTCTGTTATATCTGATACCAGGATCTCGCAACAGAAAATCATTTGGCTGTCATAGTTTACGCCTGTTCAGAATTAGTATCTAGAAAATCAGGGGCATGATCAGATAATACCCTGTGTCCTGGCTCTATGGCCACTGTTTTCAGAGACCAAGAACATATTGATTCTTAAGGATATTCCATGTGCTGCAGAAAAATAAGTATAATCTTTTTCTTCCTGGTGCAGAAATCTCCCTTATGTCTTTTAGTGATTACATGTTCCGTCTGTCCTCTTGAGAAAGGGGTAATATGTGAGCCATAACAGGATCCAAAACACAACTGATGCCTCTTCCTAGTAACTCACCATCTATAAATAAGGCTCTAAAGAAAGAAGCCTGATCTTTGTTGGGGTGCAAAATGAAACAAATGTGAATAATGTACCTTTTAATGTCCCATTAACCAGTAGGTACCTGCCCTCTCGGCCTATAAACATTCCAGACTGTATGAATGATAGCCTTTTATTTAATAAAATGACTCCCATTTTCTTTGAGCAGCTGGAGGAGAAGTAGTGAACTGTAAATGTTTTATTTGCTATGCTCTCTTCATTCTGTGCCACTAGGTGCATCTGCTGGAGACAAGCCACTTGCATATCCTTGTCTTGCATACTGCGTGCAACCAATCTTCGCTTAATTCCCAGATTAGGGACACAAGTATTCCGAGTTATAATTGTAAATTATGCCATCCCAGCATCATCATAGGAACCCAAACAACCTAGCTTTGGTCACAACTGCTGCCCCGAGCATGAAAACTACAATAACCCAGACCAACATAAAGGAAAGGTAAAAAACCACAACAGACTATCCAAATGATAACTGAAAAGAAGACAGACAATACAAAATCTAAATGGGATGCCTTTTGTGTTATAGTAGAAATAGAACTTGTAATGTCCTTATCAACACAAATAAGCAAGGGGATTGACAATCCCACAGCTTGAACCACCCCATCCCTTACAGAGCATCAGCACAGTAAATGTCAAAGCTCTGCAGCACTGGAACAAATAAATAAGGTAAGTCTATGATTTACTGGTGGCCTTGTGAACCTTGGCAGACCTGCAATCTAAAATGTATGGTCAATTAGCCCATTAAACATAAAGCCTTTACAAGGAGATCATTGAGGCCAACTGCTGTCTGTTCCAGGTAGTATCAAACTCCCCTTGATGTACTTAGGGCAGCAGTGAAATCCTTTTAAAGGATTGATGGTTATTGGATCAATTGACCATATGTTTTAACTTGCATGTCTTCCAGGTTTTACGAGGCCACGGATAAGTGATAGAGTTAGCTTACTTCTTTGTTTCTCCAGATTGTCCATTCCAAACACTGAAGCTTGGTGGTTTCTGTGTCTTTTTCCAAGTGTATGGCCTGATCATTTCCTCCTCCTCGTCTCTCGACCTCTGGAGGTCTGTCTTGGTTTCTCGGATAGCTACCCCATTCATCTTTTGCCATCACTTGCCCTCAGGCTCCCTTTCCCGGACTAGCCCAACGTGGTCCTCCCTGTCCACCACACTCACCCCCCTCCGACATCCCCCTGGCACTTGCCACCTTTGCCCTCCCAGCACTTGTCCCCCCCACCCTTGCGGGTACCCCACTCCTACACTTCTCCCTCTACCTCCCCCTTACCACCTTGTCATGCACGGTAGGATTGTCACAAGGCCAATATAACCGTTTGGTTGTTTATTTTTTGCGTTTTTACATTTTGATTCTCATGCCCCTCTCCCCACCCCCATTTTGTCTTGTGGCGCCTGGAAACACCTGTGTATAGGCCCCATACAAATGTCCAATAAATAAAAGAAATAAATATAATCTTGGAGCCAGCTTGTTAAAATATTTGCTTTCCACCTTTTGAAAAGTGTTGCATGAGAAAAGTGTTGAAATAATGTGATGTTGGTATCCCGAGGTTTGGATTTTCTTGCTACGCACATTGGGATCGCTGGGATACCGCCTAACGCTATTAGCGTTACCGCAACGCAGTCCGGTGAAATTTGCCCCGGATCTCAAGTTGCGCAGGGGAGGTAAAGTCCCATTCAGATTGGCTCCATTGGACCTAATGGGTGTTTCTTGGCGCTATTAGCACCGATGAAATTAGCACAGCGCTAATAGTGGTGAAAATGGGTGGAAAGGGAGGGGACATTTTACCTCCAACAAAAAGCTGGAGATACAATTCCCACTTTCTGCCCAACTCGAGATTGAACTAGGCTTTGCATAAACGTCTCTAAGTCTTGATCTTGCACATGGTGTGGGATCCCTATGACACTAATATTGTTCCACCAGTAGCAGTTTTCTGCTTCATCCTGTTTTTTTAACAGGATCTCTACACATTCCTCCAGATTGTCTGTGCCCTCACCTAATTCTGCTTAATCATGGCCCTGGTCACCAGCAATGCTTTTAACTTCATCCAGCCATTTCTCCAATGCTGAACATATTTGTCAAGGTCGGCTATTGATTTAGAGTTTCCTTTGGCACTACTTTTGATCTCCTGTTTCAGCTCTTGAAACATTCACTGACATATTTTATGGCTAGTGTATCTGCCATTTCACAGCCAGGAACGTGATGGATCAGTCTTTTGGGTCTATTTCTTGCCTAATTCTTCTGCCTGTATTAACAGTGCTATGTCCTCAGAAGCAGTGCCTTTCAATTAATTTGGATGAGGCCTTTGCTATGTTGGGTGTAATAAACAGGTTCCTTGCAGTGTTGGAAAGTGAGGTTGTAGGTGTAGTCAGAGGGCGATCTGAAAACATTGTTAAATGTCTGCAGTCTCCGTGCTAGAAGCAAATACATTCGATGAAAAGGAAAGCCTGAGGACTTTCTCAATCCCCATGGCAACCAATGATCAGCAGCTCATTTCGGTCTCCCAAGTAGTCTATACAACCATATTGCTGTAGCGAGCATCAGTGTGAAGCCCAAGCAACTACTTGCTTCAATGGCCGCCTCACAACGCTTCTGAGATTTCAATGTTGATTCACTGGTGCTTGAGAGGATTACAGATTCACGACCGGCTGGCCCATGAAATTCAGCCAAGCTGGCAGGCTTGGGTCCGTACAGTCACCCTGTTCAAATTTGGAGAAAGTTTTTTTACGTCAAGTTCGCGTCCCATGTTTCAGTCCAGATCATGGCCTTGGGATCAGTTTCCAAAAAATCATCACTTTGAGGGGCTCTAAAGTATCTAATGTTGGGTGACACCACACACGATGTGCCTAATGGTCTTAAAATCGCTCTCCAGTGAGCTTCACTGGTACTGTGTATGTGTAATGTACCCTGTGCCCATGCTGATGGTCCTGGAGAGTGTAATCCACTAACTCAACAGTCTTTCTGAAGGTTTTTTTGCCAACTGGCACTAGCAGTTACCAAACCTGCCCACTTAACCCAGGCGCCATGGGGTCTCTTCCAATCCTCGACATCCCACTGTGTTGTATGCCCCTTCGGTTGCTGATCTCTCTTAGGAAACCATGGCCTCTACCGTTACCTCCAATCCAGAGAGTGTGGAGCAGCTTCCTTCTTCCACTCATGAATGTCTGGATGTCATAGACTTCCTGCAGCTCAACTTTCCAGAACCACCACCTGCTCAAACTTGAGTGTAGGTTGCAGTCCTCATTTTCATGTCAAAGGGAATTGGACCCCAAAGGGAATTATACCTTTGGGGAAAACAGTCTTTTGGACAGTTTCAAATACCACCAAAAAAAAGGTTGGGAGCCATGTGTACATATTGTGACGTATCCGGGGAATCTGTCACTTCTCCTGTAAGGGGAGTCATTCCCTGTGTAGCTAGGTAGGTGAGCCCACTACACAATACCCTCCCTGGGGGAAGAGGCAAGCAGGACCTCACTAGGATAGACTCTCCTTTTGGGGATAAGGACTCCTGTTCTTATGAGGAACTCCCTAACAAACATACCATAATATACCTCTAGAACCATCCAGTGAAGAAAGCCATGAAGAACATACTAAAGTGTGTTACTGTCATTAGGAAACCCTGATGACCCCTTTAATGGAAAAGTTGCCTTGTACTGAGACAAAGAAACATTGTTATAGAGGCATACAGACTGTCAAGCAAACAGAAAGAAAGAACTGCAAGATGGTGCCAGGGAAATCCCATGGCTACGTCATAAAGGGAAAAGGCGGAGATTGCAGAGGAAGAGAGACTCCATACATATAGCATCTGGAAGCCAGCAAGAGAGAGAACCCGCAAAATACAAATCCAATCGCAGGCAGATGTGGATGAGAAGCTGGACGTGTGGCGTCCTATGACAAAGATGAAGCTGAGGGAAATCGAAGATGCGTGGCATCAAGAAGACAGAAGAGAGAAATTGTATGCAGGTCACGCTTACCCCAGACGAGAGATAAGTTGTGGCATGACCATATACAAGCTGTGGTGGACCAGTGGTTCCGGGAACGACGCAACACCACTACTTTGAGTTGCAAGCCGGAAAACGAGATACCGGCGAGACCATGGATAAGGCTATGGGTGAGAAGAATACCAGAAGGAGCCAACCTGAAAAGCAGCAAAGAAAGTCCCAACCCGTCAAGAAATCCAGTGATGCTGTCCCTGAGCAGAAGAGGTAACTGGGAAATGGGGGAACTGATGGACATTATTGGAATGTTCATACTCGTCCCAGTCCAAATAAAATATTCGAAGTGAATGAAGAGAAAGAATTGTTACTGGAACGCTCATACTCATCCCAGTCTAGAGAAACTATTGACAGTGAATGAAGATAAATAGAATCGTTACTGTAACTCAGTGGCGTAACACAAAATGTGGGGGGCCCCCCTGCGAGCCATGCTGAGGGAGCCCCCCCTAACTCGGCAACAAATCACAGGTCGTGCCACACTCTGGCCCGGTCTGGATTACCATGCTTGCGCCATATGCACAAACGTGCTGCTGCAGGGGTATGCCGCACACAGCACTAAAAGAAAGATATAAATATGTGTTTTAATGCAATATACAGCACACTTTCAGGGAAACATTTGCTAAAAAGCCAGAGTGTTTGTTGGGTAACACCAATCCAAAAATCCAATACATGCAAGTCACCAACAGTGCACAGGAACATTACTGCTTTGCTATTACAAAATGCCATGCCACAATGAAAACATGTCCAACTGACTGCACAATGTAGACAAGTGTAGAACACATTACAGTGAGGCATTCCAGGCTACATTTAGACATACCTAGACTGGTTGCACCAAAATGCCAGTCTAGCCAGGTAATTACACTTAGCAGGACTGCTTTATCGGAAATGCTCAGTAAAACAAAACAAAAAGTCAAGCCAAACTAAGAAATAACTAGACTGGCTGCACCAAAATGCCTTCCTAGCCACTAATCCCACATATCATGCCTGCTTAGCCTGGACAGGACCACCATTATGATTTATCACACCCCCCCCCGCACATCCCCACTCCCTACCTCCAAAATCAGCTCCAGAATTACCTCCACATCCCTCTTCCTTGTCCCAGTGCTTACGCATGAGGCTCCTTGCCTCATAGGTAAGTACTGGGATGAGGAAGAGTGGGATTACAGGTAGTAGCTAAGTCAGGCATTAACTCCATGTACCTCTACCTCATCCCAGTACTTCTGTATGAGGCAGACTGCCTCATACACAAGTACTGGATGAGGAAGAATAGGGCTAGGATTAATGATTACCAAAAGTAATCAAGGCATTAAACACAAGTAGTGGAGCAACACCATTGAGCTGACTGCGCTTCAGCGCATTCCCCCCCTGTATCCCCCCTTGAAATGTTGGGCTATGTTGACACAACCTGGCTGACCTACAGAACAGTTGCTGGACAGAACAGGTCAACAATGTTAAACGGCACCTGGGTTTCGCTGTTAACAAAGGCCCAGCAATTACTAACGTAAATCATTTCACTGTTAGTACCTGCATTCAAATGCATAATTTTTAGGCAATTGAAATCGTGATGTGGGTTTAGTACTTGCATGCCAAGGGAGTGATTGGAACGGTAGAGAGGGAACAGGAGACCGCTCATTCTCATAGCAGCCCATAAGTGGGTGCTTTCAGACTTAAAGGAGAGAGTCAACTGCTATGACGACAACACAGAAGCACTCCAACTAAACAACCGCAAGACAAACCAAGGATACATTTTTTTTTAAAAAAACACACTTAACCACATCAAAAAGATCCATTGCAACCTAATCGACGCTAGATCAATGTCCAAGCATGCCACAGAGGTTTGCAACCTCCTGTGCAACGGAGATATCGACATTTTATTCATAACCAAAACATGGCTAGAAGACAATTACAAATTTGCACTCTTTAACTGCCTCCCTGACAACTTCAAGTGCTCACAAGCAAACAGGAAAAACAAAAGAGGAGGACTGACAATAGCATACAAGGAACACCTGAACATTGAAACTGAAAAACCATTAATTCTCCAGCATGGGGTCTGGCGTGGATTAACATGCTCATAAATATTCCCCGTCGTCAGGCTGGGAATGCTCGGTAAAGAAAAAATCAGTTTCAGTTTCGTTTCTGAACTGTCTTTCTTAGTAGTAACCAATCACTGGTCTCTGGGTCATACTGCCCCCAGCCAATGACTGCTCTCTCCCTAAGCCCCTCCCCTGGCAGCCATTCTCAGATTTTTACCGCACGTTCAAGTGTTGGGAGTCCTCATGCTATTGGCTCTCGAGCTTTACTGCGTTTTGCGATTTTTCAAAGAGTTTAATCTCATTTTTTCGGTCAGTCGAGCCTTAAGCTCCACCGTTTCTACTTCTGATCAACGGGGACCCGTTTTCGGAATTTTCTACGCCCCTCAAGGGCGGAATTATCATCAAGTTTTCACTTCTTGGAGGATTCCAGAAGATCTTTGAGGCCTACCCCACGTGGACATGGCCCAGGACAAAGGAAACACGACACCCGGATCCAAGCTGTTCAGGAACTGCCCTGGATGCGGACTACAGAATGTCTTCAAGGAGGATGAGCATTCCCGATGCCTCTACTGCCTTCACAAAGACAAAACGCATGTGGAGAAGGACTGTGCGTTTTGCATGAACATGTCGGAACGGACTATGAAGGATCGGCATATCCGCGTCACCAACTGTCTGGAAGGAAAAAGCCCACCAGGTGAGAAGAAGAAGTCCGAGCGGTCTTCTAAGTCCTTTGAGGGCGCTCCGGCGACAGGGGCCCAACAAAAGGCAAAGCACCGCGAGTCCGTGGGCACCGGGAGCGCCGATCGGTCGGGCTCCTCGGCTGCCAGGCAGGGCGCACTTTCACCGACGCCATCAACCAGGAGCCAATGCTCTGGCTCGGGGAAGAGAAAATCGGAGAACCCGGGTAAGCTTCTGGGGAAGTCCCGGTCGATCCCGACGGAGACAGCCGAGGGGCAGCGAGGCGGGGCCCCTCCCCCCAAGGTGAAGGCCTCAGGCGCGCCTAAAGTCGTGAAGGCCCTGATTCACCCAGCTAAGGCCTCTATTGAGGGAGTCGTGGCGGCCCTGGCAAAGCCTGTTGAGGCTACCCCAGTGGAGGCGACCTCAGGGCCTAGAGTTTCCCTGCCACCGCGTTGGGAATCCTCTTTTCAGCCCATCGGTAAGACCTCCGTGAAAAGCCTGGTGGAAAAAGATGGGGGGGCCCGGTGGCCATCAATGAAACTGGTACAGCCTCTGAAGAGGAGCTGGCTGGAGTCGCTAAGATCCTGGACAGAAAGTTCGAGGAGGTCCGATCCCACGGGAGGGATCCCAACGAGGCGGATGAAGAAAGCGACAGTGGCGACTTCCCAGCCATCCCGCTTTCGCAGTCGACACCTGGGCCACCTGGGAGCAATCTTGATGGCGATCCAGGCCTTGTGCACAGAGATAAGGACGAGGTTGCCCTTACCCCCAACGGATCCAGCGGAGCCTGGACCATCGGGAAGTCCTCCAAACAAGCAGAGGAGAACTCACCCCCCCCGCCTTTCCAGCCTTCACGGCGTTTGCAGCCTTCATCCCCATCCCCTGAACCGAGGGATGACACAGGAACAGAGACGGCCATGACGGGGACGGATGACGAAGGTGGTGACGACGGGATGGGCGTTCCATCACCACCTCCTCGGGCCTCCCTGCCTGCCGAAATTGGCTCCTTCCTCGCCATGATCGCCAGGGCATCCGAGCTCTTCCAACTCTGCCCCGAAGAACAGAAGAAGGAAAGCTTCCTCTATCAACGGCGTGAGGTCAAGAGGAAGACGGTCCTTTCGGTCCCGTTACTTGACGATATCTGGGACGAGCGACTGTCGCTCCTGAACAACCCGTCCACGACTCCCGCCAGGAGAGAACGGTACGAGAAGAAGTACCGGGTCCCGGATTCCGCCCCTTTGTGCCTTAGGGCACAGCCGACCCCGGATTCGGTCGTCTCGGCGGCGGCCAAGATGAAAGTGGCGGGGGCGACGGCTTCAACTTGAACCTCCCTGCCAGATGGCGAGGGGATGAAACTGGACGCCATGGGACGACGGGTCATCTCATCGGTGGCGACAATTAAAGCAGAAAAAGAGAGAAACCCAGACTGACTACCCCTCTCTCTTTGGTCTGTCAAAGAACACAGGGGAGGGATGCACTAAACCTGCTTAATAATAAAGGACAATTAAAGCAGCCAACGCCCTAGCGATTGTGGCCCAATACGACAGGGAGCTTTGGTTTAAGATCGCTCCTCTGCTGGACTTCCTTCTGGACGACAAGAGGGCGGAGGCCCTGGAGATCCTACAGGAAGGTGAGGTGGCGTCGGACCATGCCATAACGGTGGCCACGGACATTGCTGACACCAGTTTCCGCCAGTTGGGCAAAAGCATTTGTGTTTGACGGCGGGGGTGGCTCAGGGCGACCGATTTCCACCAGGACGTGCAAACCAGAGATTTGGACATGCCCTTCGACCGGAACAACCTCTTTGGCAAGACAGTGGATGAGTCACTGCAGTACATTGATTCTTTTGCATTATGTCTGGAGTGGTCTGCAGATTAGCATACTTGGACTCTTTTCATAGCCCAAATCCATCCCGCCTGAATTGAATTATTTATGGGTCTTGCCCCCTATTTTGATTCAAGATCGCTTTTAACGCATACACTTTAGCGCTCTTCCCGCCTGTATATTGAAATACATGCAGCGTCCTTAGCGGCGTGCATAAGGATCGATATTGTCTTTTATAAGTTTATTGGACCGACTGATGTGTGTTTGCGCCATAGCGTATTGGACAGCTCCCTTGCAGTCCATATTTCTTTCACCATTGGAAAATTGTTTACCCTCAGAGGTACTTCCTCCTTTTTTGTGCGTAGGCTACTGGCTAGTCTTATTTCTTTCATGTTATTTCCTACAGCTCAGAGCAACTCTGCTATCATCCCTACAGACCTTACTCCCTCCTCACCGACCTAGTCGGGTAAGTGCTTTGCAAATTACTAAGCTCTTTTTCACTTATGCCACTAGGAGACACTTCCATTTTATTGTCCGGGTTTCTAAGAGGAGTTTTATCTCTAATATAGTCGTTTTCTGTATTTTGCAGGTCCAGTGCGGGCCATGGAGTTACTAGGAAATGGCAAGGAGGTCAGTTTCACATCTAGTATTACATTTACTGATACTTAGCGATTAGCATTTGTTTTGGAAACGCACACTGATGTGCATTGTTTTACATTATTTTTTAGACCCTGTTTGAAGAACTCCTAGAAGCCTATGGAGACACTGGAAGTTACATCAACCACGATATACTCAGTGGAATCCAAGATAGCGGCTACTTGGTAACATCTCTATCCACTACCAATACAGGTCTAGTCTTTTTCTTTCACTTTGTCCGTCCTCTCTTTCTACCAATTGTTCGTACTTATTCCCCGCGAACAAACTGGTAACTGCGTTACTACTCTATTCGCATTGCTCCCTTGTTTTTTCTCGCTCGTATCTTTTGGTACCGGCTCCCACTCAGACCTCCTTCTGAGTCCTCCCTCTTTCCTCCTCCTTTCTCCCTTCCTTCGTTTTTGACCGTTTCTTCGGGTTTTCTCAATTTTCCTTTCCTCTCGCTCCCGACTAGCCCTCCTCGGCACTGTTTTCTGCTTTCTGTCCTTTCCTGCCGCCCTCGGCAATTCTTGTCCTCGGCTGCGGTAGCCTCTGCTTGCAGCTTCTGTTTTCAGCCGCTTGCGGCTTTATTCTGCACTTACCTTTCCTCTATCTTCGCTTTGACTTACCTAAACATTCTTCTTTCCTTCGCTCTCCTTTGATTCTTCTGTCTTTCCTCTGTTTCTTAATTCTGCTGCCCCATTCCTTTCCTTCTGGCTACAGCCGTCTAAGTGATCTACTGCAGTCAAGAACCTTCAGTCAATTGCACCGATTGGATTGGTATCTTCTTCATCCTTCTACCGGACACTACGGAACTTGTGCATCTGATCCTCCTCTACATCTGCACAGTCTGGGTTTTTTTCCCCGAGAGGGTTTCCCAGGGGGCGGCTCCCTGGGGAGCACAGAGCACAGATTATCTGGCCTCTGGACCTCCAGGGGGACGCTTCTTACCTCTTCACATCAGATTTTGGACTCCGAAGAGCCGTGAGTACCCCGTCTGAGTACCACAGTTGTAAGAGGTTGTAAGAGATAGCAACGCCCATAAAAATAGAAGCATGGATCAACAAATTCAGCAGTTGATGACTGCGGTGCAGACTTTGAATACAGAAATGCAGGGATTACGGAATGAAAACACCCTGCTCCGCCAAATGGTTACAAGGACTGAATTACCTCCAGGACCCTTACCTATGGGAAAATATGAAGGCAACCCCAGGAAGCTTAAAGAATTTATAGATTCTTGTACAGTACAATTTACGCTGAAACCGGGATTTTTTCCTACAGAACGGTCCAAGGTTAGTTTTATTATATCTAACCTCTCTGGTAGTGCTCTAGCTTGGGCTACTCCCTTAGTCACCACTAACAATCAACTCTTAGACTCTTTGGCAGGCTTTCTCAATAGTCTACACGCCATGTTTGGTGGCAGAGAATTAGTGGTCACAGCCCAGGAAA
This sequence comes from Ambystoma mexicanum, assembly GCF_040938575.1. Classification (NCBI taxonomy): domain Eukaryota; kingdom Metazoa; phylum Chordata; class Amphibia; order Caudata; family Ambystomatidae; genus Ambystoma; species Ambystoma mexicanum. The sequence goes on from NC_090937.1 coordinate 969,854,355, forward strand.
ACCTTCTTGATTTAAAGCAAGGAACCATGGAACTAATGTCTTTTATAACACAATTCAAGCACTTGGCTAACGAGACAGCATGGTCCGATGATGCCCTCTTAACCATATTCAGAAGAAATGTTAACGAGGAATTAAAGGACGAGTTATCTCGTGTTCCCCGCCCACATAATCTTGCAGAGATGATCACTCTTGTTCTTCAAATGGATTATCGCATCCAAGAACGAAATACGGAGAGAAGGAAAGGAAAGGCAAAAGGAATACCATCTTCGCTTAGAAGCGATACACTCAAGACATCCCGTTCCACCGAAGATGAACCTAAGCAAATAGGCACTACTCGAGGCCCTCTTACAACAGAAGAGAGGAACAGGAGACGTACTCTGGGTTGTGCATGTATTGCGGATCCGATAAACATGTACTTAAAGACTGTAACCTGGTTCCTCCACGGCGCTCGGGAAACGCACCCACCCGTTCATAAGGGGAACCGTGAACGGGTCCATTTTGAAGCGTTCCCTCAACTGCGTAACTAATGCCCCGGCTAAATGGTAGTTTTACCGTTAAACATCCAATTCCAGGACACTATAATCGAAAAGGTACCAGCACTGGTGGATTGTGGAGCAGCAGGTCTTTTTATGGACATTAATTGGGCATACAAACATAAGATACCCCATCTATACAAGACCACCGCTATACCAGTGGAAGGAGTAGACGGAGAACCACTGTCCTCAGGCTTCATCAAAGAAAATGCTTCGGTCCTTACTATGAAGATAAACACACATCAAGAAGAGATGACCTTTGACCTTATCAAGGCCGCACATTATCCTATTATCCTAGGAATTCCTTGGTTATCAAAACATAACCCCTATATCAACTGGAAGGCCTCGCTACTCGCTATTAAGAAGGCATGCCAAGAGTGGAGACTATGTTTTTGGGATCTGAGTACTGCATTGCAACCTGCTTACCCCACTGTGACACTGGCCTACATATCTTCCAAGCTCAAGTGGCACCACAGAATTCCTCTTCTGTAGTACTGAATCTAAATCTGCTGCCTGAGAGCTATCATAAATTTCACAGAGTCTTTTCCAACGAGGAATTCAAGGAGTTGCCTCCCCACAGACGAGATGACTGCGCCATTGAGTTGTTACCAGATGCTCAAATTCCATTTGGAAGAATGTATACTCTTTCTAACCCAGAAAAGGAAGCCTTAAGGGAATATTTACAAACTAATGTACGCAATGGATTGATAACCAAATCCAAGAGTCCAGCAGGGGCTTCCCTATTATTTATACCAAAGAAGGATTGCAAAGAACTTCGACCCTGTATACACTATAGAGGTTTAAACAAGGTCACTTACAGAGACAGATACCCCTTGCCTCTTATCCAAGACATCCTCGAAGCAGTCAGGGGTGCTTCAGTCTTTTCCTAACTGGATTTACGTGGTGCGTACCATTTGATTCAGATAAGAAGCGGAGACGAATGGAAAACCGCGTTCCGCACACCATTTGGCCACTACGAGTATCGTGTGATGCCATTTGGATTAGCGAACGCTCCTTCTGTGTTTCAGAGGTTCGTTGACCATTTGTTTTCTGATCTACTCCTCCATTCCTTAATCCTCTACTTAGACGATATATTGATATTTTCCAAAAATCTACAAGAACATGTAGGCCATGTGTCCGAGGTATTCCACCGTTTACAGGACAATCACCTGTTTGCTAAATTGGAGAAATGTTTGTTTCATCAAACTAGTATCCCCTATTTGGGTTTTATCCTCTCTGCTGAAGGGGCTTCCATGGATCCACGAAAAGTACATGCCATACTGCAATGGCAGGCTCCTCAAGGGGTAAAAGAACGCCAAAGATTTCTGGGATTCTCGAACTTTTATCGCAGATATATCCCTAACTTCTCAAAAACCATCAAACCCTTGACCACTCTTCTTCAAAAGGGCAAGAAATATATATGGACTACCGAGACACAACAAGCCTTCGACAAACTTAAGACTGCCTTTTCTACTGCACCTATCCTGAGATTACCAGATCAAACAAGACCATTTGTTGTCGAAACTGATGCCTCACATTCAGCTATTGGGGGAGTGTTAAAACAGGCCTCCTTGTCGGGCTTCGAACACCCCATAGCATACATGTCAAAGACCTTACTCCCTTCGGAACAAAACTACACAGTCCTTGAGAAGGAACTACTCGTTATTAAGAAGGCATGCCAAGTGTGGAGACATCTCTTAATAGGAGCAAGACATCCTATCACCATCAGAACTGACCATAGTAATCTGAAGGTACTCCAAAACTATGAATGTCAGAACAGTCGCCAAGCCCGCTGGGCCTACTTCTTTTCCTCCTTTGACTTCATCATTACTCACATTCCTGGAACCAACAATCAATTGGCGGACGCCTTATCCCGGAGTCTACAAACAGAAGAGAACCACATTCAAGAGAAGATATTACCTCAAGCCACTTTTATCTTTTTGGTATCCACCTTTCTTCAGGACATCCGCAAACAGCTCCATGGAATCAATGAATTGGATATCCAAAAATACCAACTCCAGAAAGAACAAGGATTGTACTACCACAACACAGAGCTTTACGTGCCCTCTGAGTCCCTCAGAAAACAGGTATTATACATGTGTCACGACCACAAGATCGCAGGACATAGGGGAATAGCCAACACCCTCGAACTAGTAAATCGACATTTCTGGTGGCCATCTGTTTCTTTGGACGTAAGAGACTACGTTACAGCATGTCCTGTATGTCTTCAAGAAAACAAGAAAAGACACCAAGAAGACTACCGATAGGGAAGTTAGTTCAACCTCCCATTCCTAATTAACCTTGGGAAAGGATTTCGACTGACTTTATTGTGGAATTGCCTCCTTCCAATCGCAACACCACCATTATGGTGACCATTGATTCACTGACTAAAATGGCGCATTTCATTCCCATGGTTAAACTTCCAACAGCGGCACAGATGGCATCATGCTTCCTACAGACTATCTTTCGTTTACATGGCCTACCTAAGAACATCATCTCGGACAGAGGGCCACAATACATTTCCGCCTTTTGGAAGAATCTTTGCCAAGCTTTAGGCATACACCGGAATCTTACCTCAGGTTACCATCCACAAGCCAATGGTCAAACAGAAAGATTAAATCAATCATTAGAACAATATCTCAGATGCTTTGTATCCTCTACACAGGATAACTGGAACGAGCTGTTACCATATGCTGAAATTGCTTACAACAACTCTCAACATTCCTCCATCAAGATGTCCCCATTCTACTGTAACTATGGGTTCCATCCTGTGGTTGTACCCATCACAGCCTCTCGGATAACAAACTCCCCTTCTGTAGAGGAGTGGGTGGCACACATTCAATCTGGACATAACATCGCTCGTACCATCCTAAAAGACACTCAACAGAGAACCAAGGTCCAAGCGGATAAAAGAAGATCCCAAGAACCAACGTACAAACATGGGGATCTCGTATGGTTGTCATCTCGTTATTTACCTAAAAGATTGATACCCTCCAAACTATCTCCCAAATTCTTTGGTCCTTTTCAGGTACTCAAGGCTATTGGAAAGGTTTCATATCAGATACAATTACTACCTTCTTCGTCGCGGATACACAATGTATTCCATGTCTCCCAATTAAAGACTCATGTATCTAACAGATTCTGCAGACAAGGAGTGATAGCACCCCCTCTTATTGATACACCAGAAGGACCGGAATACGAAGTTTCCGCCATAGCTGATTCCAGGTATCACAGAGGTACCCTACAATACCTGGTTGATTGGAAAGGGTACGGTCCATCTGATAGAACTTGGGAACCAGCATCCACAGTTCATGCACCTGCTTTGGTGAGGAAATTCCATCGATTCCATCCTTGGAAACCCGGTCCTTTCCCCCCACGAGGAGGGCATACTGTTAGAAGAACTCCTAGAAGCCTATGGAGACACTGGAAGTTACATCAACCACGATATACTCAGTGGAATCCAAGATGGCGGCTCCTTGGTAACATCTCTATCCACTAACAATACAGGTCTAGTCTTTTTCTTTCACTTTGTCCGTCCTCTCTTTCTACCAATTGTTCGTACTTATTCCCCGCGAACAAACTGGTAACTGCGTTGCTACTCTATTCGCATTGCTCCCTTGTTTTTTCTCGCTCGTATCTTTTGGTACCGGCTCCCACTCAGACCTCCTTCTGAGTCCTCCCTCTTTCCTCCTCCTTTCTCCCTTCCTTCGTTTTTGACCGTTTCTTCGGGTTTTCTCAATTTTCCTTTCCTCTCGCTCCCGACTAGCCCTCCTCGGCACTGTTTTCTGCTTTCTGTCCTTTCCTGCCGCCCTCGGCAATTCTTGTCCTCGGCTGCGGTAGCCTCCGCTTGCAGCTTCTGTTTTCAGCCGCTCGCGGCTTTATTCTGCACTTACCTTTCCTCTATCCTCGCTTTGACTTACCTAAACATTCTTCTTTCCTTTGCTCTCCTTTGATTCTTCTGTCTTTCCTCTGTTTCTTAATTCTGCTGCCCCATTCCTTTCCTTCTGGCTACAGCCGTCTAAGTGATCTACTGCAGTCAAGAACCTTCAGTCAATTGCACCGATTGGATTGGTATCTTCTTCATCCTTCTACCGGACACTACGGAACTTGTGCATCTGATCCTCCTCTACATCTGCACAGTCTGGGTTTTTTCCCCCGAGAGGGTTTCCCAGGGGGCGGCCCCCTGGGGAGCACAGAGCACAGATTATCTGGCCTCTAGACCTCCGGGGGGACGCTTCTTACCTCTTCACGTCAGATCTTGGACTCCGAAGAGCCGTGAGTACCCCGTCTGAGTACCACAGTTGTAAGAGGTTGTAAGAGACACATTGCTGAAACAAGCTGTACAAAGCCTAGAAAGTTGAGTGCGCTCAAGCCCTGAAGAAGGATTTTCTTATAATCCGAAACGCGTCAGCAAACCCCATTTACCATCATTGGAGCGTATTAGGGGATTTTATCCCATGTGGTTTAATTTGTGTACCAACTATTTCCCAAAATATAACAGTGTACATGTGAATGCAACATTACTGTTTTCTTACTTTATTTGAATAGGACAATTTATTGTGATGTAACATACTTCTGTTGGAATGCTTTCTTTTGAATGTTTAATTTCAACTTGTGGATTCTCAAGGCAGTATGCCTCTGTAATTTTATGTAAATAGATTATCTTTTTTGGAAAACAGACCTTTATGTGTGTTTTTGTCTACCCTTTGGGTTTCAAAACACAGATACGAATAATCATAAGTAACTAACCTATTGTAGGCAATTAATCACCCATGAACCTTTACTGATTATAAATTCTACTTACTATCTTATTTAATTTTTCTTTTGAATTCAGTCACATTTGTAGTGAAAGTGGGGTACTTACCCCTTAGGAGTGCACTAGAAGGGGCGCTGGTTAGCGATAACCGGCTTATGGTACATGATGAGTCACTGCAGGCCATCAAGGCCGACACAGAGATGGCTCGGGCTTTGGGAGTTTTACAGCAACGACGGCCGCCCTTTCGGAATTCCGGAGGCAAGCAAGGTGCCTCCAAAGGATTTGGCGGCGGTTCCTCGACGTACTGCCAGGCGGCCCGCTCCTCATCGCAGGAGGCCTACAGAGGACGTAGCAAGTCAGGAGGATCTCGTCGTCGTCCCCAAGGAGGCCAAGGCGGCAAGGCTGCTGCCAAGCAGGACTGAACCGGCCAAAGCGTCAGGCCCCCACCTGAGCACCCCGGTGGGAGGCCAGCTGGCAAAGTTTGTCAGCGTGTGGGAGTCCATCTCCACCGACCGTTGGGTGCTGGATGCCCTGGCCCGCGGGCACACACTTGAGTTTCTAAAGCAGTGCCCCTGCATTCCTCCCGTGGCCAGGAAGGAAAACCACGTCCCTCAACTGCTGCTGGAAGTAAGGGCGATGCTGAAGAAAGGAGCCATCAAGCTTGTCCCAAAGAGGCTCTGGGGCTCCTGAGTATACTCACGATACTTCCTCGTAAGAAAGAAGACCGGCGGCTGGCAACCCATCCTGGACCTTCGTCGTCTAAACAAGTACATCAAGTCCCAGAAGTTCCGTATGGTCACCCTCCAGCACGTGCTGGGACAGCTGGAGAAAGGTGACTTCGTATCGTCACTGGACTTGGAGGATGCCTACTTTCACATCCCCATTCTAAAAGGACATCGATAGTTCCTGAGATTCGTAGTCCACGAGCGGCACTATCAGTTCAAGGCCCTTCCCTTCGGATTGAAGTTGCCACCCAGGGTGTTCACCAAGTGCCTAGCACCAGTGGCGGCACGGCTGCGCCTGCAGGGGATCCACGTCTACCCCTACCTGGACGAGTGGCTCATCCGAGCAAAGTGAAGAGAACTCACTGTTGTGTAAACAGCAAAGACCGTCCAACTACTTACGGAGCTGAGATTCTCGATCAACTTCACAAAAACCCACTTGTTGCCGTTGCAAGTCGCCCTATACCTGGGAGCCAGGCTCGACACAGTGGCGCGATTGGCTTCTCCGTCGGAGGAAAGGACGAAGGCCATCCTGGGCAAGGTGCAACGGCTGTCGACCATGTGGCCAGGGTTTTAGGGAGAATTCTCTTATAAGGCTAATTTCCCAAACCTAGTGAGTCCCCCAGCAGCTTTGCTGGATTTTTGGGGTTTGTTTTTTTCTCCTGCTAAGAGTGAGACTCTTTTCCTCCCACTCTTAGGCATGATTTGAGCTATGTCTTTGACTTGTTATGTGCTTATGGACTATGGGGTTTTCTTTTTACTCCATAGGGTATCATCTATTTTTTATGTATGTGTTACACAGCACCCTCAGTGCAGTAACACAGGGGTGTCATAGTGACCCCCAAACATAGACTCCATACCCTGGGACTGACTACTGTCTCCCAGGGCATGTAAAGTCACCATTGACTTTACTAGTCCTAAATTGTGAACAGAACCAGTACAAACCGTCATATTGTGGAAGTACTGGAAGGGGTTAATTATATTGCCCCTGGGTCAGTTTTCAAGGGAGCACTGTCCAGTCCCCCCTTGTCGAGTTTCTGGCTGGTGGCAGTGGTTACCACGCGAAATATTCCACCGGAATATTCTCTATGGGATTTTCCCATTGATTTTAAACGCACCACTTTTTGGTGCAATGTTAAAGATACCGCCGGTTTATTTATTTAATATCAAACCAACGGTTGGGTCTTTTTGCCAGAACTCTTTTCTAAAATGGCGTTCGTGTCCGTCTCTGTAATTCTGACCAATGTTGAGCCCTTTGTTCCACTTTTTGGCAGGATTCTCCACAGAAGCCCTCCAAATGGTGCCACTCTGTCTGGGTTCCACAGGATAGGTGGGGAGGGGAATTGGCACCCTGGGCTGCGTTGCCTTAGCAACTCAAGTCGCACTCTGTTCTGATTGGGCCAGTGGTGAGCCGCCCGGCTCACCACTTAGCATGTGCGAGTGACAGCTAGGATGTTGAATGGGGGTTTTTCTGCATAAAAGCAGGGCCTTTGGGACTGGAACTTCAGAAGTCGCCACAGGACCTAAGAATCCGAAGAAGGAAGAAGCTGAGCCATCTGCAATGACGACACCACCGGTGGAGCCCTGCTGCAATAAACTCACCACTCTCCCAACGACAAGAGAAGATCTTCTGCTGGACGAGTCTTCTTCCTCTGAGCTGGTGGGACCAACCAGTTCGCCCCTTTCGCCTTCCAAAGACGCTTCACCACTTTGACCGCGAATAAAAGGAACGCACCTTTTACTGACGAACTCCGCGGCTGGTTTCATCCCTGTGCAGTGCATCGACTCCACGTTTCCTCCTCGACGAGATCCTCTCTTCCCTTGTCGAAACAACGAACTGCAATCACTGCCAGGAACAACTGCCACCGCTGGAGCTTCCTCTCTCTTTAAGGTACTGTGTCCTGCCTGGCCTCCCTTTCTTCGGTTTGCCCAAGGTGACCCTTAAATCCTTGCCTTTCCAACTGGGTTGGCCCCAGACCTTCTAACTTTACCTTCTTGAATCACCCCAACCTCTTTTGAACATTCTGCAAAGACTTTTAGTGCATTTTAAACCGTGTGATCCTGGGCACATTTCGCTTTGCTCCATTTAAAGTGGGGCTGGCCTATGAACTTTGGCTCTACAGTGTATACTGCCTTTATTCCCTTGCTGAAAACTCCTAAAAGTGTTGGGACTTGTTTTATTTCTATGCTCTGCCGTTTTCTCTCCCTTTAACTGAACTATTGGAGTGCCATCAGGTTACGCGCTCACATCTGTTTTAACAAATCGTGGTGTTTAACTCTGACTTGTCTAATAGTTATCAAGGGAGGTGTGTATACTTTACCTGACTGTGTTTTAACTTGCTTTTGATTTAGAGTGCTAGAATATTGCTTAAAGTGTGTTTTAAATAAATAATTATATACTTTTTATACAAAGTTGTGGTCAGTGTTTGTTTGCTCTACTGTGTTCTTAGCCCTATTGTGTATACTCTATATACTGCCCTACTCTTCTTGAGAGAAGTCTGTCTGCTCAGCCATAGCTACCAGGTAAATCTGGGTGGTGCAGACTGCTACCAATTGGGTTTACTGCTTACTCCTGTAGTCTTAATCTTTTTGCAGTGTTCCCCAAGGGAACTGCACAGGATTCTGCCTAACACAGGGTGAGGTCCATCAAGTCCCTGCTCGGCATGATGTCCTCGTGCATCTACCTCGTGCGCCTGTGCAGGCTGCGGATGCGTCCACTGCAAGAATTCCTTGACGGAACTGGATGCAGGCAGCGGGAAACTTCGAAGACAAGATCTTGCTCATCGAGAACTTCCGCCAAGTTATCCGGTGGTGGGGAAACCGCGCGCATCTGGTGGCGGGTATGGACTTCCAGACCCCGGTGCATCAGGAGGCGGTGACGACGGATGCCTCCCTGGAGGGGTGGGGAGCGCACACCGGAGATCTCCACGCAAAAGGCCTCTGGCTCCTGGAGGAGAGGTCACTACACATCAATATCCTGGAGCTCTGAGCCGTGTTCTGGGCCCTCAGGTCTTTCCTCCCGTCCCTCAAGGGCAAGGTGGTGAGGATTTTCACTGACAACACCACCACGATGTTCTACATCCGAAAGCAGGGAGGCACCAGATCCCCAGCCCTATCCAAGGAAGCCCAGGATCTGTGGCACTGGGCCGTCGCCCAAGAGATGTTTCTGGTACCCTTCCATCTGGCAGGAATAAAGAACACCATCACCGACTCACTCAGCAGGGAGCTGCCCTCGTGCCACGAGTGGGAACTGCGTCAGGATCAAGTGGATCTACTCTTCCAATGATGGGGCAATCCCCAGATCTACCTATTTGCGACGGCAGCAAACACCAAGTGCCAGAGTTTCGCCAGCAGGTTTCCCCAGCCGGGGAGCATGGGCGATGCCTTCTCATTCCCCTGGGATGGCCTGTTCCTGTATGCGTTCCCGCCGTTGCCGTTGCTGCTGTGACTCATCAACCAACTCAGACGGTCGGGTGCAGGATGATCCTCGTCGCACCGGCGTGGCTGAGACAGATCTGGTTCCCGGACCTTCTGGACATGTCAGCGTCCCCTCCAGTCAAGCTGCCGACAGACACACCCAGTCCCCAGCAGTGCAGGGCACCTGCCAGCAGGCCCCCACTCATGTCCCCCTGCACCCCCACCCCCCAGCAGTGCAGGGCACCTGCCAGCAGGCCCCCACTCATGTCCCCTTGCACCCCCACCCCCCAGCAGTGCAGGGCACCTGCCAGCAGGCCCCACTCATGTCCCACTTATGTCCCCCTGCACCCCCACCCCCCAGCAGTTCAGGGCACCTGCCAGCAGGCTCCCACTAATGTCCCACTCATGTCCCCCTGCACCCCCACCCCCCAGCAGTGCAGGGCACCTGCCAGCAGGCCCCCACTCATGTCCCCCTGCACCCCACCCCCCAGCAGTGCAGGGCACCTGCCAGCAGGCCCCCACTCATGTCCCCTTGCACCCCCACCCCCCAGCAGTGCAGGGCACCTGCCAGCAGGTCCCCACTCATGTTCCCCTGCACCCCCACCCCCCAGCAGTGCAGGGCACCTGCCAGCAGGCCCCCACTCATGTCCCCCTTTACCCCCACCCCCCAGCAGTGCAGGGCACCTGCCAGCAGGCCCCCACTCATGTCCCCCTGCACCCCCAACCCCGGGCAGTGCAGGGCACCTGCCAGCAGGCCCCCACTCATGTCCCCTTGCACCTCCACCCCCCAGCAGTGCAGGGCACCTGCCAGCAGACCCCCACTCATGTCCCCCTGCACCCCCATCCCCCAGCAGTGCAGGGCACCTGCCAGCAGGCCCCCACTCATGTCCCACTCATGTCCCCCCCTACACGAAATAAAGATGCACAGTCATGGCTCACTTCTACACCAAAAAATACCACATCACGCCACCCCATTCTTGAGACACAATGATTTCCCAATCCACCCCACACTGACATGCCTATCTCAAGACACAAAGCAAAACTCAACTATGTACATCAACACATGTCCATCACACACATACACTGGTTGGCATTGCCTGTTGAAAACCACAATTTCACATGCATCAACCCAATGAGCAAATCCCACACATGGAACTAAAATATGAAAATGTATTATGTACATAAATAAATAAATGAAATGAAAGCATACCAACATATCAAACATGAAATGAAAAGCATGTGAAAAAGATGAAAGAATGAAAATGATAAGCAATCCAAAAAAATTTGAAAGAAAAACAGTCCAAACTCTCCCTCCACCAACGCAAATCCAAAAAAAGGTTAAGAAAAAGATATCCATTGTTTCATGTTCATAATGATAAATAAAAATGCAAAAGCAATCCATAGTCCAACTATTTACAATACATTGTCCTGAAAAAAAAAAACATTACTCCAAGTCCATAATGAAAAAAAAATCCAAGTGAATCCATGATGTAACTATATACACTCCATTGTCCAAAATAAAAATCCATTAATCCATGTGCAAAAATCCCAAAAAAAAAACAATCCATTGTCCAACGATGTAAAGGGTCCATGAGCCCAACTAAACAAATGAAATCTACCTAAGAAACTACCTAAAAATATAACCATATACAAATGTGTGTGGCATTGTCCATTGACCACAAATAAAAGGAAAACGAAAAGGAAACCTAACTCTAAAAACTATTTACAATGACAGCGGGCTAGTCCGACAGCTCACTTTTGGATGTCCCGGGCCAGGACATCATCGAACTCCTGCTCAATGTCCTGGAGGCGGGCCTCTGTCCTGGCCCCGAGGTCTCGCACGGAGGCACTCAAGGCCTGTTCCAACTCCCTGCGAGTTGCCTCGAGGCACTCTGCCCGCCTCAGGGCCCTCCACATGGAGTTCTCCGCCCTGACCATCGTGAGCCATGCCTCTTCTGCCCGCTGCCGCTCCGCATTTATAGCATGGCCTAACTGCTGCCACACGAAAGACACTTCCAGTCCTGGGTCCTCCTGCCCTCTGGCCGATGCCTGCCCCTCCGATGATGAAGGCCCAGAGCCATCATGGCTCCCACCTTGTTGCTGCTGCTGCAGTGCCTCTGCCTGTGCCCTGGCTCTTGCTGCCTGCACATCTTCCTCCGACTGGGGTGCAGTTGTTGATGTGGCCACCCCTGCTGGACATCCGACTCCCAACTGTGGCAGGGATGTGTCCTCCACCAGCCTGGCTGCAGGGTCAGAGGCAACTCCACAGGGTACCCAGGTGATACATGGGTGGGAAGATGGTATGGAGTACAACTGGAGCATAGGGGGTTCAGTTGAGGAGGGGGTCAGAACAAGGTCCAGAAAACAGAGGAATCCGGCCCTGGTGAGCTATCCCAGTAGGTCAACACGGTCAACGAGCCATTCGAGAAGATGTGCAGTCTCCTCATGAAAAGACTGCAGGTCACCTCGCATGGCCCGTTGACACAACGCCACCCCACCCAGGACAGGCTTAACCCGGTCCCGGATAGCCATGTCCGCAGGGAGAGGAAGGCCAGTTGTTGTAAGCAGATCCCCTCCCTGAAAACGGGTCTGGACGTAGGCATCCCTGCTGGTGCGGGGTGATGCAGTCACAGGATCGGGGACAGGATTACACACAGGCACCTCCGCGGTGGCCTGTGCTGCTTCCTGTCCCTGCCCCTGCACTGCACCACTAGCACCAGTGGAATCCCCACCTCCAGACCCCTTGTCTGTCCCTTGCACGGCCACCTCCTCCACCAAACCCCCCACCAACCTGGATGACTCCGTGCCATCTTCCTCCGTCGCATCCTGTGGGGTATCAGCTGCCCCTTCTGCTGCCGAGGAGTCCAACTCCGACCTCCGCCTCTTGGACCTTCCCTCGACAGCTGCGGCCTGGGACGCGGCACCGGACTCCTCACTCCCCGACAAGATGACAATCTGGGAGGGGAGCCGGGCCTTGCGTCTCAGGCTGGCGGGATGATCCCTGCCGCTGTGCTCCACAACACCCTCTCCGCCCTCTTCTTCAGTTGACGCTGCAGACAGGGAGAGATAAAACACAGGCATCAGGGCACTGTACAATGGACTGATACACAAATGACAGTTGCACATGAGTGGCATTGTTTAACTACAGACACGGCATCACACTCCACGACACACATGTCATTTTAACTCACACACATGAAAATTTCAACAGCAACATTGCACCAGGCAGCACCATCCATACACATACAACAGCATGAACAGCCAAAGGTGAGCCTGACATTACTTGAAACACAAGGAGTACACTAGACATGCACACACGCCACCACACTTACATGCATGTCTACATCTCCTCCAACTGTTGCAGTGATGAGATTGCCATACATGTCACATCTGCCATTCATCCTTCTACATATCAGTGTCACGTGCATCCATCTTGCATCACAGTTGCACACTTGTCAGATACACATACATGCACATGTACACAGTGCAGATACATGCATTATGAACCACCATCCATGCCACAACCATGCCAATGTACATACACAGAAATTCAAACATGTGTGCTCCCACACCTGCATTTGCCCAGCATGCTTACCAACAAATACACCATCAATGTGTCTCACAACTGAGAGGACTCACATGTGGCAGCCTCACCCCCATGTTCATACACATCCCTACATGGCCCTACATAAACACATGTGCAACCTGCACACTACTGGCACACCACGACCCGCACAGCGTACTATCAACATGCATGTACACTTACCGCTCGACTCCAGACGGGTCTGCCTCTCAAGGATCTAGACGTAGAGCGCTGGGCATATGCGTTCCAGGACCCTCATTTGATGGTTCGACTGCTGGCCCCGGCGCCCCTTGGCATCTGCTGCCTTAGCGAGGGCCGGGCCTTGTTGACGGTCCTGGACCTGAAGTCCTCCCAGCACTTCTTGACATGTTGTAAGTCGCGGACTGCCACCCCCTCCGCGTTGATGGCAGTCACGATGTCCATCCAGATCCTGGTCCGTCCTTCATTGTCGGCGCGCAAACTTCCCAAGATAGCATCATACTGCCCCAGGACTTGCTCCACCAGGACACCAACTTCGGTGGCAGTGAAGCTGGTGGCCCTCTGCCTCTCTGGCTGGGGGTTGCCAGTGCTGGCAGATGGTGTTGTGCTGGACATGGCAACCCCAGAGGCAGGAGTGGGTGGGCAACTGGGTCCTGGGGCTGGGCTGTGGAGCGATGGAATCCCAGTCGGGAGTCTTCGGTTCCTGCTGGGGTGGTCACAGCAACTACACCCCTGGCTGACGTGCAGGCAGCAAATGGCAGGGCACGTGGTCAACAGGCAGTCAGGCAGCAGCAGATGGCAGGTGGGAGCATGCTCGGGGCTCTGGGGGGCAGTAATTCGGCCTTCTGGGCAGGGTGGTCTTCCGTGTGTTTTCACGTGGCCAGCTTGATACAGAGTGATTTGGCACGTGAAAAAATTGCACGTCAGCGTGTAATTCGGGGAAAAGGCCTTAGCGCGTAAGCATGTCAGCACACGCACGCAATTTCATTGGACCAAAGGCTCTTAGCGCGTAAGCGCGTAAGTTACATTACGCGCACGGGTGTTTCCCTCATAGCACGTGATGACAGAGCACACGTGGAAAAACTGCACGTCGAGTGTCATCGCGTGTAATTGGAGGAAAGCGCCCGCGTACACGCGTATCTGGTGTGTACGTGTGGGCCGGTTTAAAAGCTATGTGTAGGACGCCATTTCCTTGTACGTGCTTTTCGTGGAGAGTGAGAGTGTGAAATCTGTACTTCTTGTTGGTTCACACGCGATTACTTCACAGCGTTTCTAGTTCGTACTCCCTGTTACCTCTGACAGCTCTTTTCTGAATTTTTGTTGGGCCTGTTTCCTCAAACAGAGTTCACTTCTCCTTTTGTCCTGTCTCCTCAGACAGCGTACAATTCTTCTTTTGGTAGGGGTGTTGCCAACGCGCACACGCGCGTATTTTTCATGTTCTTTTTCCAGGCAGACGGTGAGTTCCGCACGTACTTAGCAACTGTGCTTGCCCTGTGTGTCACGTTCCCCTTCAGAGGTCATTGTAGGCTGCGTGTATTACGCATACACTTATTTTTGTGTTTCTGGGTGCCACAGCGTAGTGCGGGTTCATTTTTTCACGCACGTGGTCTACGAGGGATTGCGTGCACGTTAATTTTTGATTTTGGGCTGCCTGTGCGTTGCGTGACCCGTCATCTTCCCCCAGGGGTCACAGACAGCCTTGTTAGAGCACTAGGGTACGAATTCCATCTAGTATCCTACTCCTTTGCCCCCCAATTGCCCAGGACAATATTTTATTGCAACTCCCATACGCACAACAACATCAGTGCCATGGTTGGGAGGCGACCAAGTGGTATGGGAGGCAAAGGTGGCCGACCTTCAAAAGGTGGGCGTGGTGGGCACGGTAGGGAACGTGGCTGGGATTTGCAGGGTGCGCCTATACCCCCATGTGTGGAGAAACAATCAGGGACACCCATGCCCCCCCCATGGTTGAGGAAAACGTGGCTGACACCATCCCAGCTCAGCCCCTTTTGGACCAGCCCATTGTGGCACCTGACCTGGCACAGGATGACTCCCTGGCTGACTTCCAGGTCAGCAAGTCTAGGCCATGTGTGGCAGTGCAAGTTGTTGTCACCATTCCACATGGATCTGGGGCAGCTGTGTCATCTGCTGCCCCAAGTATGCAGTGTGGGGAGGCTGCAGGGGCAGCTGCAGCTCCATCCGCCCCAGCTCTGACTCTCCCAGCCAGGACAGTGTCAGTCCAGGTCCATCAAACTGACGTTGCCCCTGCCAACATTACCATGCAACCAATGCCTGCATCAAGACCTATGGCCATTGTGCATTCCCACACTCCTACTGCCCAGTCCACTGGTGATTCTGCCCCTACTGACCAGAGCGGCGTAAGCCACTCTGGCTCTGCTCCACCTTTAAAGAAGAGTGCTCTGGCACGACAGGCTGAGACCCCAGACACGGCTACACACTCCAGTACTTCAAGGAAGCCTTTCTTTAATGAGGCGGAACTTGATGCACTTGTGTCCTACGTATCGGCACATAGCCACGAAATGCTGGTGACTGCAGGGTCCAAGACCACAACTGGTCAACGTAAGGCACACTGGCAGATCATCGCTGACCGCATAAGTTCCCTTGGATTTGTGATGCGCACAGCTGATGATTGCTAGGTGTGGGAGAACTACCTGATTATGATGCATTGTCCGGTGAGTGCCCATGCATGTGTGTGTAATGCATGTGTATGTTGTTTGGGTGACGGGTTCTGATTGAGTGCCAGGTGAGGGTGTGTGTGCCTAAGTGGTATGGGTCACCCATGTGCTTCATCCAAAACATTCAACGGCCTTGGATTTGGGTGTGACAGTATCCCTTCTGCCCACAAAAGTAATTTAGCGCAACATTACGGCAGTTGCCCTTGAAGTGGCATCTTGCAACAACATTGTTTGTATTTTTCAGTGTTCGTTCAGGCTGATTGTTTCAATTCTCCCACTTTTGCTACGCATTCCTCAGCCCTATTGTCACATTTGTGACATGCTTCTGTCATTGATGAACCCTCATTGGCCCACATGTGTTACCTTGTTAGGTGAATGATTTGACCATTCAGGCTGATTGAGTATTGGCCTGATCACATACATTTTTGGGGCATGTTTGAATGTGGAACATGATAGTTGTTTCCTGTCATGTTGAAGTGCACAACCATTGATGTGTACATCGGTCTGCAATCACTGTATTTTTGTACACTGGATGTGTTGCAGTGTGTGGCACATGGCTATTTTGTCAGACTATGTAGTATTTTTCATCTCATCATGTCCATCTCACATTGATGGCCGACAGTACTCATTCACTGACATATGGATGTACTTGTGGAATGTACCATGGGCATGGTACATGCCATCTGTCTGATGGCACGTGTCATGTATGTGTATTGGACATGCCACTCACAGGCCAATGTGTGATGGCAGTGCTACCCAGCATGCAGCAAATGTGTTGCTCTTCCATCTTGGTGTCATCAGTGTCAACATTTTTAACAGTTCTGTCTGTGTTTCCTCTACACCTGGACTTCCTCCTGGTGCTGTGTCCCCTACTTGGAAGTAATTCGGTGTTGCTCTCCTTGTGCGATCTACCTTTGCATTGTGTTCTTGTCTCCTCTGCTCTGCTCAATCCGCTTTAGGTCTGCTGCAGTGGGGCACCAGGAGTAGTAGAGAGGGAGCCCTGCCTGTATGGGCACCCCGAACATGAGTGCCGCGGGGCTCACTTGCGTGGCCGAGTGGGGAGTCTGTCGGTATGTCCAGAGGAACCGGTACAGTTCGGGCAGCCATGGTCACCCTCTGTTTTTGGCAATTCGTATTTGGCATTTGTTGATTGATGCCATGAATCTATCGGCGTCTTCATTGGCTTGGGGCCAATTGACTTGGGGCCAGTATGGTGTGATGTGGTGATGTTTGACTCCTACATTGTCGAGGAATTGTTGGAACTGAAGGTGAGCCCGCATGTGTAATATTGTGCTCACACTTGGAGTTTTGTATTTTTCACTATGTGCGCTAAATGAATGTGCGTTTATAAAAGAAAAGAGGCTTTCCTTTTGATGGCGATACTTGCAGATGCCGAGACTAGCATGAGTTGTTGAGAATGTCCATATAGGGATAGTAATTGTAAATTAGACAGAGGCCTGTTTAACCTGACAAGAGCTTGTTTTGCAGAAGGATTGTGCTTGGTCCATGTGTGTCGAAATGAGCTGAGTCTAACTGAAACTGTCTGCAGGATGCGGGTGGGGGGAAGGAATGAGTAAGCACAGCCTCGTGCACAGAGATAAGGACACAGAGGGGCACGAGAGAGAGCGAATAACAGATAACAGGAAACCACAATAGGAGATGTTGAACTGTTGACCGTTGATGCAAAGTCATGACTGGGAGGAACCGCCTTGTGGTGGACATAATCTATGTGCAGCAATGTATGACAATGTAAAACAGATGGGTATAAAAGGACCACGATGTGCAGGGGAAAGGGCGGCACTTTGACGACTTGCTTTGCGAGACGGTTGAACTTGTGGCCCATTCGCGAATGCTTGTGTGTTAATAAAGCAATGTTTACTCAACTCTTTTCTGTTTGAGTTTTTATAGGGTCCCTCTTGTACTGGTTATGGTGACGGCGAGAAATCGCACCCACAATTTTGGTGTCAGAAGTGGGACGCGAAGGAGCGACAGTCCGTCACTGGGTGAGGAACGCCGCGGCGGAACCGGAGAAGGAATTGATCACGGGGCCCCAACAACTGAATCTGCACCTTTGATTGCAACCAACGCGTCATCCTTGTTTTTCCGGCTCCGTCGGCGGTGGAACAGCAGGCTGTCGCCCTTCGGGTTCGGAACACTCTGGCGGGACCCTTAAGATAAGTGGTATGGACGGATGCATGATGGAATAAGGAAATAATGATTCAGGGTTTGTGAAGAGGACGGTGGTAAGTCCGTCTATGAAGAAGTAATGTTGAAATGATGATATGATGTGTTAGATACGCCAGGAGGATGTATTATTATTGTTAGCCAATAGGTGCATATTTGGGAAAGGTGAGTGTTTTAGGCAATTGCGGTATACCGCCAAGATGGGTCAAACGGCTTCCCACAAGGGAGGTATAGGCAAGAGACACTATGCCCCCCTTGAAGGAACCCCTGCATTTGATATGTTGATTAAACATGGATTGAACTCGACATTGTTTTTAAGGGAGTGGTCTGAATATACAAAAGATTCGATTGAACATAATTGGCCAGATACCGGGTCCTTTGACATAGACCGCATATCCAAAATAGAAATAGAGTTAGTAAAAAGACGGGTTAGACCCGCACAGTTTGAGGCTATACGACTATGGAGGGTAGAAGCAATGCGCAGGCGCAATGCTCAGAATAAACAAAAAGCAAAGGAGCAGAAGAGAACGGTAAATCAAAAATTACATGATCTAGAGATAAAAGAGAAGGGTGAGAGGCTAGATCAGTTGGATAGACATATGATGATTAAGAACAGTGGGGGTATGTATCCTGCCGTGCCGGTGCCTCGGTATGAAGATGTGATAGGGCTAGAAGCAGAACAAACAACGACTGAATTATTGTTTTCAGGAGCTACAGCTCCACCGGCAGACAGTGAGGGTGAAAGGGTGGAATTCTCAATGAAGTATGGAGACCCCGATAGGTTGATAGACCATAGGAGAACGACTACTGTAGAAAAGGATAGAGATGGAGACTTGCAAATCCTTATGACCGGGCTGTATGGCATACCCCTCAATGACAGCCTACGGGACCAATTGGGGCGTTTGACACCTTTGGAATTTAGGACAGTGGCCACTAAACTATATACCTTTCATGAGGGTAACTGTAAATTGAGAGGACAGACTACTGCGGATCTGCCCTCAGCATATCAGGACGCTGTCGCGTTACTACCAGTGACTGCGTCCAGTGTTCAGTTATGGGGATGTATGTCCGACATAATAGCAGAAGTCATAAGGGGAGGTGTTGAATGGGAGAAGGAAAAGAGGGCATGGGAAAGAGAGGTGAAGGAAAGAGAGGCTAAACTCAAAGATGCAGACCAGGCGGGCCAAAACGTAGCTAATCGTATGATAGCATCCATACACTCGCAGTCCATGTCCACCCTGGTGAGTCTGATGGAGGGCCTTGGCTGGCCTATACAAGTAAACGTAATTAAATATCTTCTTATTAGGGTGGATGATATAGAAGAGGAAAAGGAGCCTAGATATGTGTCCCAGTGGAATAGGATTAAGACGGAATTGGATAAGAAACTGCTATCTAATATAAGAGTGGATGATTCAGGGGCGGAAGAATGGAGGATGGCTAAGGTGGAGAAACTATTAAAAGATTATAAAAAAATAAAAGAGAAAGCTCTTAGTCATCAATCCTCTGTTTCGCCACCAGCGCAGGCCCCTGTGAGGGAACAAACAAATACGGAAAAGTTACTATTAATGCCAATGAGAGAGTGCCAACCCACCATAGAGGCAGCCACTGGTAACATGATGCGCACCTATGTGTATTTCCCTTTATCCCGAATTGAATTAATGCATATCACCAAGTCCATCCCCGACCCCCGTATAGACCCGGCAGGATTCTACAAAGAAGTAGGAAAGTTATTCAGACCAGGGTTATTTACCGTAGAGGATGTAGATAACATATTGTTAGCCATTGTCCCAGAAGAAATATGGACCCCCTTTCGTGCCAAAGACAATGAAACAATAAAATGGAAAGATGTAATGGATGCGAGCAAAAATAGAAAACTGCATGAGGAATATCCTGAACCCCTAAGGGGGCATGGCATGGCAGTCCTGAGGGCTCTAGAAAAGGTGTTACCCCCATTTGATGTGAATGTGGAGAAACTGTCCGCTGTGATACAGGGTGCAAGTGAGGAAGTAGCACAGTACTTTCTGCGTTATGAAGCAGCATTCAAAGCGCACAGTGGGCTAGAGATAGGGTCTGAAACGGGCCAACGGTACTTTGCCACAAACTTTGTAGAGGGGCTCCACGGGCCAATTCAGGAGAACATTAGGAGGGCAGAAAGTACATGGATGACTAGAAACCCCCGAGATCTCCTCGAAATGGCTAGGTATTACGAAAGAGGGGAAAGAGTGAAGGGACAACAAAAGGCACGACAAGAGAAGGATTTAAAAACCAAAGTGTTGATGCAACAGTTGCATCAAGGGCCCCAAGGCAGGTATAACTACAATTATAACGGCCCGTCACAGGGCTATAGTAGCAACATGATAGGGGGCCAAGGGACAGGAAGAGGTACAGTGCAAGGAGGTGCGCTATATGGGAGGAGGGATGGGCTACCCCAAGATGTATGTGCCTTCTGCAAGAGACCCGGACACTGGAAATCCCAGTGTCCCCAGAGTGGTGGGAGAGGAAGGGGCGTACGGCCCCCTTTACAGACAACATTTGCCCCAGGAAATAGGACTGGTGGGTACGGCAACCAAGACAATAGAATGTTTAAACCCCCTCAACCCAATGCCTTTGACGGACAAGCAAGAGGGGATGTTCCCTGGCCGGCCCCGCCTCCCCCCAATCTACTGTATCCGCCACAACAAACGACACAAGTACAAGGTGTATGCCAGGGTGGAGAATGTGGAGAAGGGGTATACTATAACGATGATTTTCAGGATAACACAAGCGATATGTCCTGAGGATGCCGAAATGAGATAGCGGGAGTGGTGCAGGTTCCTATAGACCAAAGGGGGCCTTATGCCTCTATTAGGATCGGCCCCCACCGAAACTTGAGATGTCTGGTAGACACGGGAGCTGGAAACAGTTCCGTGAATATCAGAGCCGTCCCCGCTGTCCCATTATCGGATAAAAGCAAGGTATCAGTTGGATTTGGGGGAAATCCAATAAAGACTCCTGTAAGTGAAATAGTAGAGGCGGAACTTCATGGGGTAAAATGGGAGAATGGGTGGCTGTTGACCAATCACTGCCCAGAAAACTTGTTAGGTATTGATGCATTAAAAACGCTAGGGGCCACAATATATTGCTCCCCCCAGGGAGTGAGAATGACCATAAGCAAACCTATGAGTATGATAGGAGTAATGCAAACCCTGCCCCCGGAACTCCAAGACATCCCGAATGAACTATGGGCCACTCATGGGAATGATGTAGGAGTGTTGGATGTTTCCCCAGTAGTAATCAAACTAAAGCCCGGTGCCAGGTTGCCCAGGATAAAACAATATCGCATATCACACGAGGGAGAGCAGGCACTATATCAAATAGTACAGGACATGATACGGTTAGGGGTGGTAGAGCCAACAAATGATAGCCCTTGTAACTCTCCGATCCTTCCAGTACACAAGAAAGGTGATGAAGCCGTACCCTATCGTTTTATTATTGATTTGAGAGAAATAAACAAAATAGTAGAACCCAGATATCCAGTTGTCCCTAATATTTCAAGTGTACTCACTTTAATTCCCAAAACAGCGAAATGGTTTACGGTAATTGATTTGAAAAATGCCTTCTTCAGCATTCCTATTGCCGAAGAAAGCAGGTACCTGTTTAGTTTCACTCTTCGAGATAGACAGTATCGATTTACTAGAGCCCCGCAGGGGTATACAGAAAGTCCCGCCATATTCAGCCAAGCACTAAAAACACAGATGGATAACCTAGCCCTACCCGCTAACACTTCTCTGATACAATATGTTGATGATTTGCTATTATGTGCAGCCACCGAAGAGGAATGCCATTATGTGACCAGATTGGTGCTAATGCACTTAGCAGAGAATAAGCACAAGGTAGCCCTAGCCAAAATGCAGTATGTAAAACAAAAGGTCCATTATTTAGGCTTTGAGCTGTCCGAAGAGGGGCGAACCCTGTCTACTGATCGCATTGCTTTGATACAGTCCATAAAAGGTCCAGACACGGCAAAGGGTCTCCGAAGGATAATTGGTGTTTTATCCTACTGTAGGCACTGGATTCCTGAATTCTCTGTATTGATCCAGCCCATGCTAAAAGCCTTAAAAGAAGTACAAGAAAACGGCCCATTAGAATGGACACCTGAGATGGAAAAAGCCCTGACAGCTATGAAAGATGTTCTATGCCACGCACCGGCCTTAGGCACACCTGATTATACTATGAGATTTTGCCTTTTTGTTGATGAACAGGAAGGTTGCGCTGTGTCAGTCTTGACACAGGAACAAGGGGGTAAACAGAGACCATGTGCATATTTTTCTAGCACTCTGGACTCAGTAGCTCGAGGCCTACCCCCATGCATGAGAGCAGTAGCTGCAGCAGCGACAGCCCTAAAACAAAGTGCAGGTATCATCCTAGGGAGTGAAGTAACAGTAAAGGTTCCACATACGGTAGATGTTCTTCTGAATAGAGTGCATACACAGCATTTGACTACAGCTAGACTCACACAGTATGAGATGATCCTGTTTGCCAGTAATGTAAAAATTGAACGGTGTAACACTTTGAATCCAGCGACACTGCTTCCTTTGCCCACCTCACCTGATGACATTAGGCATGATTGTGTGATCCAAATGGAAGAACACACTAAGGGTAGAGCAGACCTGCAAGACACCCCGCTGGTTGATAATGAGGGTATATTATTCTGTGATGGTTCCTGTTTCAAACTGCCAAATGGGGAGACAACAGCAGGGTATGCAGTAACTACAGGGGAACGGTTGATTGAGAGTGGGAAAGTGTGTGAAAAATCGGCCCAGGCAGCAGAATTGATTGCGCTAACGAGAGCATTAGTGTTAAGCAGCGGTATGAAAGTGACAATTTATACTGATTCAGCCTACGCGCACGGGGTGGTTTCCAGTTTTGGTAAACTCTGGGGAGAGCGTGGGTTTTTAACCTCCCAAGGTGATACTATTAAACATGCCCGATTGATTGCTGAATTATTGCAAGCCCTTACGCTGCCCAAAATGGTGGCCGTAGTGAAGTGCTCAGCGCATAAAAAAACACTGGATTATGTCACGCAGGGAAATTCTTTGGCTGACCAGATGGCTAAACTAGCTGCCACAAGGGACACTCGGTGGGAAGCCCGACAGCTCATAGTGGGGAGGGATGTGACTATGGAAGGGACGAAGGAGCGCGTAAAGGAAATCCAAGCAGATGCAACCATTGAAGAAAGACTATCTTGGCACAAGGATGATCAATATGAGGAGACGGTAGATGGGCTATGGGCACATACCAAAACGAACACCTGGGTACTACCTGATGCATACTTACCTGTGATAGTGAGTGTGGCTCATGGTCCAACCCACGTTAACGCAAGAACTATGGAAGAAGTTTTAAGTACTGTGTGGTACAACAAAAGATAGGGAATGTATTGTCGCCAATGGGCAAAACAATGTGAAATATGTGTTTTATATAATGTGGGGAAAGGTGTACCGGCCCCGGCGGGCCACAGTAAGTTACCCACCTGCCCTTTTGAGGTGGTGTATATGGACTTTATACAGCTGGAGCCTGTAAATAAACATTCCTACTGTTTGGTGATGAAATGTGGGTTCTCAGGATGGGTGGAAGCATATCCCCTGCGGGACAATAGTGCCACCTCCACAGCACAATGCATATTGAAACACTGGGTGCCCTTGTATACGGTCCCCAGATATCTATGGTCTGACAATGGGACTCATTTTACTGGTGAAGTAGTAAGCAAAGTTTGCAAGGCCCTTGGTATTGATCAACGTTTCCACGCAGTTTTTCATCCTCAATCAGCTGGGATTATAGAGGGCACAAATAAGGTACTGAAGAACAAACTGGCAAAGGCTTGTGCTGAAACGGGACTGAAATGGCCGGATGCATTGCCTATTGCATTATTGAGTATGCGTACTATGCCTAAGCGTACACATGGTTTATCTCCTTTCGAAATTGTTATGGGGCGCCCACCAAGTATTGGGACCCCCATATCACCTAAGAGATTGTCTGAGCAAGCATGGCCTGCATTACAACAGTACTGTATTGGGTTAACTAATAGACTGATTTCTATTAATGCACAGGTGAACGCAGTAGCTCCATCTCCTCTGATAGGAGAAGGTCACGACGTGCAGCCCGGTGACTGGGTTGTTATAAAAGCCTTCGATCGCACCAGCGGACTGCAACCCAGATGGAGGGGCCCGTTTCAGGTGCTCCTCGCGACACAAACTGCGGTAAAAGTTGATGGCAAACCGCACTGGTACCACGCAAATCATATTAAGAAGACGCTGCCACTATTGATTCCTCCAGAAAAAGGAACCGACAAACCGCAGGTTGCAAGTGTACTGCCAGATGCCAGTGACAGGTGTGCCCATCGCCTCCGATCCCGTGACGTGTATGTGCCAAGCAACGTGTAAGGACACTGTTTTGAACTTTGATCATTAGGGAGATGAACATTTGGACTCTCTTGTTGGTTTTAGCAGAATTGTGCCTTACTGAAGACGACGGGCTTGTAGCCTGAAGGGCCTTCGGCGTTCCCCTCCTGGGACAGGCACTACGAGACGTGGGACAGATCGGATGAAGGTTTTCGGTGAGACCTACCACTACTAGAGTAATAAGGACACTGGTGCTTTAAATAGGGGATATTGCTATATCGCTAGGTTGCAACTGATATACGCTGTATACTGAGCCATATACTGAACTATGTCTACACCCGTATATGCTGGTTTAATCCCTGAGCAGATAAATGTATGCTCCCCAAACACAGAAGGTAAGAGAAAAACACCACTTTGCACCACAAGGAACAAAATCTTATTTTTTGTAAGCTATGTAATGATGTTGCTTTCCTGCCATCTGCTTATGCTAGGACTGTTTAGATTGATGCTCAAGTGTGAGCAAAAGGGTGGATTGAAGGTGAGCCCGCATGTGTAATATTGTGCTCACACTTGGAGTTTTGTATTTTTCACTATGTGCGCTAAATGAATGTGCGTTTATAAAAGAAAAGAGGCTTTCCTTTTGATGGCGATACTTGCAGATGCCGAGACTAGCATGAGTTGTTGAGAATGTCCATATAGGGATAGTAATTGTAAATTAGACAGAGGCCTGTTTAACCTGACAAGAGCTTGTTTTGCAGAAGGATTGTGCTTGGTCCATGTGTGTCGAAATGAGCTGAGTCTAACTGAAACTGTCTGCAGGATGCGGGTGGGGGGAAGGAATGAGTAAGCACAGCCTCGTGCACAGAGATAAGGACACAGAGGGGCACGAGAGAGAGCGAATAACAGATAACAGGAAACCACAATAGCAGATGTTGAACTGTTGACCGTTGATGCAAAGTCATGACTGGGAGGAACCGCCTTGTGGTGGACATAATCTATGTGCAGCAATGTATGACAATGTAAAACAGATGGGTATAAAAGGACCACGATGTGCAGGGGAAAGGGCGGCACTTTGACGACTTGCTTTGCGAGACGGTTGAACTTGTGGCCCATTCGCGAATGCTTGTGTGTTAATAAAGCAATGTTTACTCAACTCTTTTCTGTTTGAGTTTTTATAGGGTCCCTCTTGTACTGGTTATGGTGACGGCGAGAAATCGCACCCACAGAACTCTTTATTTCTGAATGGCGGGCCGTTGTCGCTTTTGATCGATGAAGGGATGCCATGGACATTTTCTCCAGAGCGGTTGTCACAGAGGCTGTGTCAGTGGACTTGACCGGTTCAACTTCTGGGTATCACGTGTATTCCTCCACCGCTACTAGGAGGTAGGCCTCATTGGCGATAGTGCAGAAGTCCACAATTACCGCGTCCCACTTCTGGGAGGGTGGCTTGGCATGAGGCGCATGTCTTTACAAGGGATATGACTTTTGTTGTATTTGGGGAATCCATACTTGTGATTTGAGGAACGCCTTTGTCTTCACGATCCCCTGGTGTCCTTCATGCCCGAGTTGGAGCACCCGGTCTTGTAGGTTGGAGGGCGTTACGAGGCAGTGTCCTTTGAGTATCCGTCCTTCCGGAGAAACTGACAGCTCATGTCTGATCCCAAATAGTGCTTGCAGATTTTTCCAGATTCCGCTGAGCGTACGCAAAAGCATGTTGAAGGTGTTTTCTTAGATTTTCTACATACTCATGTGTTGTGGAGGCATTTATTAGTGTCTGCTCTTGTGTTCTGTAGAGCAGATTCTGAGGTAGCACCATCCTTCGCCCAGTCATTAGCTCAAATGGAGAAATCTTGGTCGCAAAAGATGGTGTAGATCTTATGGCCATCAGGACAAGCGGTAATTGGATGTCCCAACTTGGCCCACAGTCTGCCACAAACTTTTTTAGAATGCTCACAATGGTTTTATTGTACCTCTCATCTCCCCCACTAGAGACTGGCGGTATGCAATGTGAAGTTTCCTTTTTACCCCAAGTATCTCCCATATCTTTGTCATCACTTCGCTGGTGAAGTGACTACCTCGGTCTGACTCAATCCTTTGGGGTAGGCCAAAATGCGGGAAGATGTGATTGATCATCAGGGCAGCTGCTGTTTCTACCTTGCAATTTGTGGCCGAGAGACATTCCACCCATTTGGTAAACAAGCATGTTACGGTTAACATGTACTTGTTTCCCCTAGAGGAGCGAATCACGGACCCGATGAAATCTACTTGTAAATCTGACCTAGGCAGTGTCACCCCCCTCTTCTGTAGGGGAGCTTGGTGTGTGAGTGAAGTTGGCTGAAATTGTGCACACACAAGTCACCCCTTCAAGTATTGGTCGAGGTCCTGCCCCATGTGTGGCCAGTATGCAACCTCTCGCAAGATTTCTAAAGTAGTGCGAAACCCCTGATGACCGGCTGTGGCTGCATCATGGGCGTGACTTAGCATCAGGCTTCGGAATGAGGTAGGGACCACCCACTGGTCACAGACAGATATGGATCTCCTTACCAACAAACCGTCTTGGATTCGGAACATTTTTGGACATTTCATCAACACCCTGAGGTCCTCTTTCCCAATGTAATTGGTATCCGTCAGGGGAAAGTTCTCAGGGTCCTCAATGTGTTGATAAAACTTACCAATAATTGGATCCCCTTTTTGTGCTGTGATTAAATCAGCATCTGGGGTCTCCTTAATCCACTGGGCAGTTGAGAGTTCATTGTGAGCATTTGTCTGGGACCTAGTGACAGCAGTGACCTGAATTTCCCCCAACAGGGACTTGATCTCGAGGAGATCCCCCTGGATGGCTCCGGTTTTGGCCAGCTGATCAGCTAGCTCGTTTCCAGTTTTGTCTGGCCCCTCTATCTGGAATGATCCTTGATCTTCTTCCAATAGATGGTCATCCCATTAGAGGTGACCAGATCATCAATATTTTGTATTAGCTTGCCATGTTTAAGCGGTTTGTTATTAGCACATAGCATGCCTCAGGTTTTCCAAGTAACCAGGTGCTCCACGAACCCGTTCCGGACATAATTTGAGTCAGTGATTATGACCAGTTCGTGGAGTTGGTGTTGGACGGTAGTGAGGAGGGCCTGATGAACTGCCATCCACTCCACCACCTGACTACTGCAGGGACTGATCCTGTACCCAGCGGGGGGGGTTCCTGGGCTTCGTTCACCCAGGCATTCCCATTACCGGCCACCAGTTCCTTTTCCCCGTTGTTGTCAACATGGTAGGAGCACCCGTCCACATAAACTGTGGGTATTCCCTGGCACTTGTCTTCTTCAAAGACTTTGTGCAGGGAATTCAGGTACGACTCCATGTTGTCCTGGGTTTTAAGACTTTTGTCCTAGAGACAGTTCTCTCTGGCACAATCATGCAAGTCAGCCAGACCTTGCGCAAGGGGACTCTTCTTGTTTTGGCAATATCTGACCTCTACAGGAAAGCCTTGCGTTGACAGAATCCAGGAAGTAATTCTGGAATTACTCACATTTCCGGCCCTGATTCTGTCACTTTGGAGGTATTGCAAAGGCTGGTGTGGAATCTCCACTATGATGTGTTTCCCCTGGATGAACGGGCGGTCATTTTTGAATGCCCACGCCATTGCCAGGAGTGCCTTCTCACAATCGTTGAATTTTACTTGCATAGGAAATGACTTTATTGACCTTGTCATGCTTTTGATATAATACTGATGTCAAGCATGTATTCGAGAACCCTGTCTCCAAAAAGAACTCCTTGTTTTTGACAGGGTAAGCTAGACAATGCACTTGTGAGAGACTTCTTTTGAGTTGTTTTATTGCCTCAGATTGTTGTGGACCCCACTCCCACTTGACCCCCCCCTCTTCAACAGATGGATCAGGGGTCTTGTGATTTCAGCGTAATCCTTAATGAACTTCCTACTGTAATTAGTCAGTCCAAGGAGGCTTCTTAGCTCACACAGAGTTGTGGGGTCTTTCAGTTTTAGGAGTGCTTCCACTTTCTTCTCCTGGGGACAGAGACCCTCAGGGGTTATTTCATGTCCCAAGAAGTTGACACGGGTTCTGCACCACTGCGCCTTTTGAAAGGACAGTTTTGCTCCGGCAACCCTCACCTGGGTCAGAACATAACAGATTTCTGCTATGTGTTCCTCCACAGTTGAGCTTTTTAGCAGGACATCATCCACATAGGCCAGGTTACCCCTTTGACCCAAGTCGGGCATGGCCTTATGTAGGAAGATGTTGAATTCGTTGCTGGAGATTATGTATCCAAAGGGAGTCTGGGTCGACGTGTACTGCTGCCCCCCAAAGGTAAAGGACAGCTTTTATTGGGCCTCCCTACTGACAGGCACGGTCCAGTACCCATTGGTCAGGTCAATGGCAGTGTATACCTTTGACCCCTGGATCTTGGCCAGCCCCTGTTCAATGTAGGGGAGAGGCCATCGGGACATGAGGACCCGTTTATTTACCTCCCTAAGGTCTGCGCAGAGTCTCCATTGGCCATTTGGTTTTAAAATCCCCAGCACAGGATTATTGAAGGTGCTGTGGACTGGAAAAATTATCCCACGGGACTCAAAGTTTTTGATGATTTCCGTCGGGGATTCCATGGATGCGAGAGGCAAGCGATTTTGCTTCACAAACACAGGAGTCATTCCAGGTACCATGGGAATTGTTGTAGTATGGATCTCGGTGCAACCACAGTCATTAGAGTCCACAGCAAAGAGATCTTGAAAATCTAAGAACACCTGTTTCAACGTTTGCTTTTGCTCCGGAGTCTCACAGGCATCAGCTAGGTTGACCCGCTCTTCTTTTAATTTTTATTCAAGTGGGAATAGTTGTGTCCGGCCTGGGATGGTGACCTCCTCTCCGATTTGAACCGCATATGGTAGCAATTGGGTTGACCGAAATGCTGTTACTCCTACATCCCATCCCCTTTCCTCCATACTTGTGGGACATCTCTCCGTCCTGTGGGACGGGACCGGAGCACTTTGTAAAAAGCATCCTGCGCGGGGCCTGGCACGCGGCCGTAACCCCGCCCACCTTGGCTCCGCCCCGCGCATCGCCCATTAGTCCTTTTCTCCGCTCGATCGGGGCCGGACGCACTTGCATCCTCGGAAGATTTTCTTCCCTTTTTTCCTCTCTGGCTCTCGCTAGCGTTCGTTTACTAGTCTGTCTATGTCTTTCAAATTAGACTTTCCAGATTGTTCATCGTGTCACCGTCGCTTCGTGAGGGTGGATCCCTATCATCTTTGTTTAGAGTGTTTGGGTCCGGAACACCGTTGGGACTCCTGTTTTTACTGTGACTCCCTTTCAGTCTGGGCACTTCAACGTCGGTTGGAGCGGTGAGAGGAGGTGTTCCGACAAACTCTTCCTTCGCATGTTCAGGCGTTCATAGATGAGAAAAAAAACGCCCGGTAAGTTCTTTACTTTTCCGAGCACCCCGGCCGGGGATACCTTCCCGGGTTCCTCTCGGTCCGGGAAGAGCGTTGATCGCTCTGTTACCGGGGTTCGCCCTGAGGTGCCCGTTGGGCCTAATAATTCTACCAGAGTTTTCTCCGAGGGTCTCTGTAAGGGTGCCTGTGAACACCGGAGTACGCTCCGAGGCCCCTCCTGTGGGGGCTGTTTGTAGACCTAGTTCTACTGAGTCGTGGGGTACCGGAGTTCACTCTGAGGCCTCTCTGTCGGCTTCCCTCAAAAACAATACCGGGGTGCGCCCCGAGGCCTTGGCTGGGCTTGCAGTTACCGAATGGATGTTCGAGGCCCGCGCAGAAAAGGCTGTTACCGGGCCTGGGTCCGAGGTCCTGCGTACAGGGGCTAAAGCTACCAACAGTTCTGAGAGGCTGGACAAGGCTTTGTCGGTGAAAGCGCACCGTTCCCGCTCTTGTGTTGACACCAGACCTGTTGAGGGGGCAAAGAAGCAAAGTTGCGGTCAGTTGGCGGTTGGTATGTCACAAAAACATTCCAGGCCTCATAGTACCGGCTCGGCCGAGGTTTCTTATGTTAAGGCTAAGTTTAAGACCCCTGATCCATCGACGGGGACCCCTGCCTCACTTCTTCACGTGCCGCAGTTCCCCTCAGATGAGGACAAAATGGTGCCTGTTCCCGCCACGACCACGGCGGCCATTTTAGGTGCTACCCCTACAACTACGCCATCGGCTTCTGGTGTAGGGCTCGGTCTCTTGGGTGAACCTAAGGTCCATTGTGCGCATCTTTACCGGCCCGGTTTATGATTGGAACGCCCGGATGCCTCTTCCACTGTTTTGTTGCCCGCGGAGGCGGCTCCTTTGATTTATGTGGATACGTCGGTGGAGGGGCCGGTGTGGCACCCTTCCCCGTTACGTCCCTGGATTTGTCCACCTCATGAGAGGCCTCCTCAGGTTCCGAAACAATCTCCTGAGGATGCCTTTTTCGGTAAATTTCAAGCGCTTATGCGCACCGACCCCATGAGGAAATATTTCGAAGGGCTTTTCAAGGAGATATGTCCACCAGCGCCTCCGGCTCCATCCGTTCCTCCGGTGGTTCCGCCAGCGCCTCCCTTGCCCGTGGTGCCCCCCCCCCCGCTCTTCTGCCTTTGCCTCCATTGTCCCCAGTGGACAAGGCAGTGCCTGACATGGCTCAGCAGGATCCTGACCTGTCAGATGACCCTCAAGGCGATCAGGACAACGAGGACCTTCCCCGCTCTATCAGAGCCTTTCATGACCGGGTACTGGACATGATGAGTTTCTTAGATGTTCCGGTGCCCGAGGCACCCGCTCCGCAGGAGGGCGTGCTTTCTGCAGCGTTCACCCTGTCTTCCTTGGAGCGTACCGGGCTGTTCCTGCAGAAGGACGTTCTGGCCGAGGTCCGAAGAGTCTGGGAAAAGCCACACTCGGGACTTTTTGTTACTAATAAGATTGACACGAGGTACAGGCTGCATTCTTCAGAAGAGGTGGCCCTGTCGTCTTGTCTGCCTCCCTCCTCCACAGTGGTGGCTGCGGCCACTTTGCAGTCCAGGCCTGCAGCATCCTCTTCCACGACGGCTACTCAGGTTCTGGGAAAGGAGGACAAGCTCCTCGACACCCTTGGGAGGAAAATCTTCACCAACTCTACCTTGCAGCTCAGGCAGGCCAACGCTGAATTGATATTGGTGGGAGCTAACATGCGGATGTGGAAAGGTCTGTCGGAGTTTGAGGAGCACATCCCGGTCGAGAAGTTGGAAGACTTCAAAGGAGGCCTTTCCGATGCCAGGATCTTGGCCCAGGATCTCCTGGAGGCTGCGGCTCATCACCTAGACACCTCGGCTCGGGGCCTGATGCTTGGGGTTGATAACTCACGGCAGGCGTGGCTGCATGCCAAGGTGTTGGAAGGAAGGAAGGAAGGAAGTGCACTCAGACGGCTAAATCATTGTCTGTTCTGGTTAAAGCTCCTTTCAAATCCCAGAGACCGTTGTCACAAAGTCGACCTTCCTCTGGTTTTAGGGGCTTCCTCGACTGCAAATCTCGCAGAGTGGATACTCCTGCGGGGAATAACCGCTGTAGACAACAGCGTAGGCGGTTTTTCTCCCACTCCTCAGCCTCCTCATCAGGTTCAGGTGGCACTGCCACTGATAAGCCTGCCAAATGAGGGTTTTCCGCACTCTCACAAGACCCCGGTGGGAGGACGCATTGCGTCTCATTGGGAGGCGTGGCAGACCATCACAGAAGACAGATGGGTCTTGTCAGTCGCTCGAGCGGGCTTCCGCTTACCTTTACCCCCTACCCCACCCCTCAACCCTCCTTTTCAGCTGTCGGGCTCACCCTCCCTCAAGGCCGAGGTTCAGAAACTTCTGGACCTCAGAGCTGTGGAACCTGTTCCCCTTGGGGAGCGAGGGGAGGGTTTCTACTCCCGGCTGTTTACGGTGCCCAAACCCAACCTGGCTGGCCTGCGCACCATCCTAGACCTTTCCCAGTTCAATCTTTTGCTACCCCAAGAGAAATTCAAGATGATCACGCCCAGCCAGATACGCTCCTCTTTGCAGATTGGTGATTGGCTCAGCGTTGTGGATCTTCAGGATGCGTCCTTTTGGCCTCAGCTCGGCGCTGCGTGTCTTCACAAAGATGATGTCGGTGATTGCGACCTATCTTTGTCTCCAGGGTATCCATGTGTATCCTTATTTGGACGACTGGCTCTTACGCAGCCCTTTTCCGTTGGCAGCAGCGGGCAACCTCCAGTCTCTCCTTCAGCTGCTGTTCCATTTTAGGCTGTCGGTGAACTGGCAGAAATCCTCCATGACGGTCTCACACGACCTGATCTTCCTGGGTTTTCGTTGGAACACGATCGACCGCAGAGTGTATCTGACCGGGGACAGAATGGCGGATCTGTTGGCCACGTGTCAGATGTTTGCGCAGTCGGAGAGCATGTCGACCTGGTGGTTCCAGAGGCTTCTGGGCCTCATGGCCTCATGTGTACTGGCTCTTCCTCTTGCTCGTCTCAAAATGAGACGGACCCAGATGGCTCTTCGGAATTCATGGTGTCGGGCAGTGGATCCGGATTCCATGCGGATAATGATTACGGATTCCATGAGAGTGCACCTGGATTGGTGGTCATCTCTCAGCAATCTGTCTGTGGGTGCGGGGTTTCAGGACCCTGTCCCCACGGTGATGATCATGACGGACTCCTCCCTCCCCGGCTGGGGTGCGATGTTAGATCTTCCTCCGGTTCTCGGACCTCTGGTCGCCTGAGGACAAGCTCCTGCACATAAATCATTTGGAGCTTCTGGCGATCTTCCTAGCGCTCAGGGCGTTCAGACCGCTCATTGTCAACAAGGTGGTCCGCATAAGAACGGACAATGTGGTGTCAATGTATTACATAAACAAGCAAGGGGGAACGAAGTCTCCCCCCCTCGTGGATCTGTCCATCCAGATTTGGGAGTGGGCTGTGCTTCATGGTGTCTGGCTGCTTACAGTGCACATCCCGGGCCAGCTGAATGTCACAGCAGATGCCCTCAGCCGGCGGACAGTGGTCAGCTACGAGTGCGAGTTGAAGGCGGAGGTCCTATCATGGATTTTCTCGCGTTGGGGCACACCGGAGGTGGACGTCTTCGCCACGGCGGTGAACAAGAAACTTCCTCAGTATGCCTCTAGAGGGGGGCTGGGAGCCTCCTCTCTGGGGGATGCTCTCGAGATTCCATGGCACAACATGAGGGCTTACGCCTTCCCGCCTCTGCCTCTAGTTCACCGTGCAATTTGGAAGTTGAAGAACTCTGTGAACTGTTCCCTTCTACTGATAGCCCCGTGGTGGCCGGCCAGGTTTTGGTTCTCAGAACTTCAACACCTGTCTGTCTATCTGCCGATCAGGTTACCAGTAACTCCTGCTCTTCTTCACCAGGGGGGAACAACAGATGTGGCACCCCTCCCCACAATCGTTCAGCTTGGCGGCATGGTGCCTGAGTTCAAGTCTATAGAGCATCTGAGTTTGTCTGCGGATAACATGCGCATTATCCAGGCAGCCAGGAAACCCTCGACCAGATCTCAATACAGGAGAAAATGGCTCAGGTTCTGTGATTGGTGTTTGGAGAAGAAGTTGGATCCGAGGGTGGCCACGATTGACACGGTGCTGTCCTTCGTGTCCTCCCTAGCAGAGTCAGGGGTTCATGTTCTGTCATGCAGGATTTATCTCTCAGCGGTTTCCACTTACCTTTCTACAGACCTGTGTTCTTTTTCTCTAACTAACCCAGTGGTGAATAGGCATTTTGCTGGCTTGACACGCCTCTACCCTCCGGTTCGTAATCCGCACCCGCCATGGGACCTAAATGTAGTCCTGACGGCGCTGTGCCATAAACCCTTTGAACCAATGGCTACGGTAGACCTCAAGTACTTGTCTTGGAAAGTGTCCTTTCTGGTCGCCGTTACGTCAGCAAGGAGAGTGAGTGAGCTCCAGGCATTGTCGGTGTAGCATCCTTTCTTGGTCTTTCACAAGGACAAGATAGTCCTTCGGACAAACCCGGCTTTTCTACCGAAGGTAGTGACCGAATTCCATCTGAATCAGTCGATCTCCCTTCCGGTCTTTTTTCCGAACCCTGCCTCAGAGGCTGAAAGAGTTCTACACTGTCTTGATGTCCGAAGAGCTCTTAAATTCTACCTGGACAGGACTTCCGAGCTTAGGAGTTCTTCTCAACTTTTTGTGACCTTCGGTAACCCTCAGGGCAAGCCGGTGTCTAAGGCAACTATTTCCAGGTGGATTGCCGCCTGCATCACAGAGTCCTTCACCGTCCAAAGGCTGAAACCTCCTAAAGGTATCCATGCACACCCGGTGCGGGGCAAGGCAGCCGCGGTTGCTTTTCACAAATATGTTCCCTGGGAGTCCATCGCTAGGGCAGCTACTTGGGCCTCCCCATCTGCTTTCTGTAAGCATTACTGTCTCGACATGAGCTCTAGAGCTGACACTCAGTTTGGTCAGGCTGTGCTGAAGAACCTGTTTCAGTAAAGGGTATTTCCATCCACCCGTAGTTCCTGTAAGGAGTGCTTGGGAATCTCCCACAAGTATGGAGGAAAGGGGACAGGACGTAGGAGTATTACCAGGTTACTCACCGTAGTGACCACCTTACTCCTAGTCCATAGTCCCCTTTCCTCCATACGCCCGCCCGCCGTCCCCTCTAATAAGGTTCCTCTGTTATTGCTATTGGGTCTCTGACCCGGCTATAGAAAAGGACTGATGGGCGATGTGTGGGGTGGAGCCAAGGTGGGCGGGGTTACGGCCGTGTGCCGGGCCCCACGCAGGAAAGAGAGGAGGGACACATTTTTGAAAAAAGAAAATGTGTATGCTTTTTACAAAGTGCTCCGGTTCCGTCCCACAGGACGGAGAGATGTCCCACAAGTATGGAGGAAAGGGGACTATGGACTAGGAGTAAGGTGGTAACTACGGTGAGTAACCTGGTAATTCTGAATCATCAAAGCCCATGGCATTGCCCCTTAGTCGGGACCAAGCCTTGTAATTTATCAGGTCCAAATTCATTGCAAACCGATTGAGAATGTCACTGCCTAAATAGAATGCAGCAGGGACATCTCGCACGACCCAACAATTATGTTCTATGCTTTTGTTACCTATAGACATTTTGATTATACACCTGCTAGGCAGGAGATGTTTGGAATTGGGTTCCAGGCCCATTTTCCACTTATTGATCACTTTAAATGTGGGAATGGCTGGATCATTTGGGAGCTGTCTGAACGTGGCTTTGCTGATGAAGCTCTTTCCGTTGTTCACGCACACTCGGGCGAGGACAGACTCCTTCCCCTCATTTAACTGAATAGAGAGGAACAACTGTTCTCTAATTTTCTGAATGTCAGCTAAACTTTGAGCTGGTTTCTCATCACTTTTGACTATAGGGTTGGGATTTTCAGATTGTAAATCAGTATACAATTTCAAAGTATTTCCTTCCAGTGTGGAATGCCACTTGAAACTGGAAGGAAGGTTGATTTTTATGAATGGAGAGGAGTTTCCATCACCAGTTTGTTGTCCTACAGCAATTACTGTCACGTGAGGTATTTGATTATTCTGGAAATTAAACTCAATATGATCAGATTTTTGTTCAACCATGTGGCATGTACCATTTAAACTAACATGGTTGACACTGTTTTAATTTTATTGGCCTGTTAGGCTGAGTCCAGAGGAACTTGTTCACACAGGGCCTCATTACGACCCAGGCGGTAAGTTACCGCCTGGGTCGTACCTTTACCACCATGGCGTAAACTACGTTTACGCCATGGTGGTTGGCGGACTTAGCGCCCCATTCCGAGGTTGGCGGGGAGGTAAGTCCCCATTAACCCATTTACCCTTCCCCATTCCCATTTTTGCCCCATAGGGCATAATGGGAGTGGGGAAGGCGTTAATTACGCCACCGTAAATTACGGTGGCGTAATTAACAACAAGGTCCCTTAGCGCCATGGATTTTAACACCTGCTAAAAGCAGGTGTTAAATCCTCCATGGCGCTAAGGGACCTCGGAATCAGGCGGTAAGGGTCGGCGCTGTTTACGCCGCCGTAAACCCCTTACCGCCTGGGTCCTAATGAGGCCCACAGTCTATTAGGGGGGACAGCCTGTGCAGGATGTCATTCCCTAGTAGACAGGGAGTTCCCTCTGGAGTCACGACTATGACCTTATGTCACCCAATTTTGATTTCCAAATCCGCAGTCCCCTCGACAGGAATTTAATTCCTGTCAAAGTTCTGGAGTTGTCCAAGAAGAGGGGTGAGAGAATCTGGTGTCTCTTCCCCCTTCCTGAATTTAAGCGTTCAAAGGCCCTTTTTGACAGAAGAGTGGCTTCGGATCCAGTGTCCACTAGTGCTGAAATGGTACATTGCCCTTGCACTTAAACGGGGTCATAAAACCTCCCCTCCTTCTCCTCAAGTGGGCAAAGGTAATGATCATTTTGGGCAAGCTGGGTGGTCAATTTCTTTATTTTGGACTCTGGCACTGTGGCATTTTGGACAATTTTCTGTGTCAAGAGTCTTTGAAT
Source organism: Ambystoma mexicanum (assembly GCF_040938575.1). Taxonomy (NCBI): domain Eukaryota; kingdom Metazoa; phylum Chordata; class Amphibia; order Caudata; family Ambystomatidae; genus Ambystoma; species Ambystoma mexicanum. Next base: position 969,891,081 of record NC_090937.1, read on the forward strand.
CTGTAATAAAAGTTTACATCATGAAATAGATGTGGATTCTGGAATCCCCTGTTTCCCGAATTCTTTGCTGTCCCCTTTTACCTGGAGGCAGTCACTAGGACCTGTTTGTGGGGAGGATCCCTCCTTTACTATTTTACTCTCAGAATGGCAATTCTGGGGTTCAGGCATGGGTGACTCTGAATCAGTCCCCACACTCACCCAGTCTTCATTCAGATGTCTCGGGACCCATTTTTCTTTGGGAGGAATTCCCCCGTCCCTGAAGGAGAAGATTGTTTTCCCAGAATCCTCTAAGGATTCTTCCCCTTCAAATTGGAGGTCATTACCTTCCTCCCCAAAATGGGCCTTTTCGGGTCTTTATTTCTCCTACCCACCCTCTGTTCCCTGGGTTGCAGATTTTTGGAGGCAAGAGATTTTAGTTCCTGTTTCGGTGTGTCCAGGGGCTTTTCACAGGTGAAGAAGGAAGCTTCCTCTAAGGCTTTACACCTCCCTAGACCCTGTGCCTCCTCCTCGGGAAACAGTGATTTATCGGGGTTCTCTCGCCGTCATTGTACTAGGGTGCCATACCCTTGGTTTGAGGGGTTCTGAGCCGCCATGTTTATCTGAGTGTTCTGCTGAACCCTCAACATGTGACCCAGATCCTGTGTGAGGTTCTGGACCCGGTGCTCCAGTTGCGACACCCTTTCCCGGCTGGTACGGGGGTCTCTGTTCGTACCTTGGGGTTTCACGGGAAGGGTAACTATCCCTTCTCCCAGAGTATCTTGGGTACTGGGGATTTTGGTAACCCTCCACCCTTGGCCTCCCCTCTCCCAGATTGGGTTGTCTGGGCTCCTGAAACCGGGACAAGAAAGGAGGGTTGTCCTGCAGGTTGAGGTTTTGTTGATACTGGAGAAAGAAACTTAAACCAGGATTTGGGGGATTACTGCCCCCCTGAGGGAGGTTTCCTGAGGGAGTACTTACCTGGCGGTACCCCCCCCTTGCGCTGGGGGGTCCATACATACCCCAAGATAGGTAGGTTGCCCTTGTATCTGAGACTTATATAATCAGGAGAGTTAGGTGTCCCATTGATGGGATTACCTCCTGACTGCCCCCTGTTTCTGATTGGCCAGAAGGCCTTTTCTGCCTCTGGTTTTGTTGGTTTTGGGTGGTACATTTTTAGGCCCCCCCATTTCTAGGTCTAAAATGGGGGCAACCTTCACCTCTGCCACCTTAGCAGCAGCAGGGGTGTTGGCTGGTTTGGGGTTTTTGGGCTGGTTTTTATTTTCTGCAGGTTTTTGAACTTCATAAATGCGAGTAGCCTGCTCTATTACCCAGCCCAGAGATCTTTTATCATGGAAATCCCTCACAAGCTGGGTCATGATATATTTTGGGAGCGCATGAAAGTAGGTAGTAATAAACTCTCTGCTATCCATGCACACCCTCCTAGTGGTTTGTGCACAAATTCTCATTGGCCCTGATCTTCACCGCATTGCAGATTATAGGCTGCTTTGTTTCTGTGGGCAGAAAAGTGTTTCAAGGTGGCCGCCCTGTAGTTGGACCAATTTAAATGGTTTTGGTCTTCCAGTCCAGCAAAGAAGCTGGAGTACTCCGCAGAGAACGTCCGTTTAGCATACTCTATGCAGTTCTGGATGTCTTTAAGGTGAAAAGTGTCCATCATTTGTCCATAGAGTTCCAAATGCTCCCAAACAAAATATATTGCGCTTTTGTGGTACGGGGTTATGAAATTCCTTATAGCCTTGATCTGCCTAATGGGGTCTTTCACCAGAACTCTCTTTAGTTTATTTGCCTTCTTTTGCCGCTTCACCTGAGTCCACTCCCCCTCAGACTCAGAGGTGCTACCGCTTGAGGACCCCACATGATCTTCTATTAGACACTCCCTGATTCTGTGAGCTTGGTAGGGGCTCGCAGAATGGTGGGGCCTACTTTCTTCTCTCCTGTGGCGCACAGGAGAGTAGTCTTCTGACTCCTACCTGCTTCCATGGTTGGTGGGGGATTCCCCCCCCCCCCCACTGCCCTGATTGGGTGGAGGTCTTCAGAATGCTCTTTTTGGGCCTCATGACATTCTGTTTTTCTACAAATTGAACCAACTGGTCCCTTTGGAGGTAGTATTTTTGAAGATGTAATTCCCTGGCTTTCTACTCATAGGAGACTTCCTTGTCAGAGGCATCAGCCTTAATATTTTTGTATCTGTAATGGGACGCCTGTCCATCAATTTCTGGGACACGCTGCCCTGTCCTCTCCATTATGCTCGGTCTATTTAATTCTGCTGGCCTCATGGTTTCTGGCTCATGTGAACCAGTAGACGTGAAGTCAGCAGTGTACACAGTATTAAAGGGGTTCGAGTCCCTTAGTACAGAGGTCATCATACTATGATCAGGGGTTACCCTGTCCCTCTCTACTTATTCGGGGTCCCTCGAGTTTGGATTAAATCTAGCATCCTCTTTCTCCAACATCGCTAGTTTCTCCTTCTCAGCCCCTACCTCTTGATAATAGGCAAAGATCTGAGCCTTTTGCTCAGCTATCAGGGCTTTACTGGCCTCTGGGACCCGCTCTTGAGCTGCCACTTGCTGGTGGAGCCCCTCTTTCTCTTTGCAGAGGACCTCATTGTCTCTTTGCGCTGCCTGTATGGTTTGGGAACAATGAAACAATTTCTGTTGCAGGAGGTTAACCTCCTTTTTCTGCACATTTAGAACCTCTATGGCCTGCTCTAACTCGAGTTCCATTTGTCTCCTATGTCCCATTATTTTATCACATTCTTCTTTTATGCCAGTCAGTACCTGAAGGTCTGACTCACTTCTCTCCAGTTTTTGAAACTGCACATTTCCTAGTATAGGGCCTCTTTCTCCTGATACAGAGCGCCACTTTGTTCAACCAGGTCATCCCTTTGTTGTGCTATGGCGCCTAATTTCTGGCACTCTTCATCAAATTCTGATTGTGGAGTGGAGTGGAGGTCTCTCTTAATTCATTTATCATTTTCCTCTTCCACTTTCTCAATCTGCTTCTGCAACACAGTTATTTGTTCTGAGCAAACATTATTATATTTTAGTTGTTGGTTTAGTTTCTGTTGACTCTCTTCCAGAGAGTCAGCCTATTCCTGACACTCCACTCGTAAGGTATTTAATTGGGCCTCATTGTCTGAATTATTCTGTCATTGTAGGGCCAAGTCCTCTTTTCGCTGTTTGATGCAATTTCCAGATTCTGCCTCAGAATCTTGGCTCTTTTGCAATTTTTGTTCCGTTAATTTTAGTTCTGTCTGAATTTTAGTCATGAGTTCAGATTGCTTTTGCACAAGAGTTGTATGTTCTTCATGCTTTTCCCGCAGCACTCCCATATGGAGATACATGTATGCTGTGATTCTGACCATTTTAATCTGCTCTTCTTTAATTTTCGGAGTCATGTACAATTTGCTCAAAGCTTGATGTAATAGGCGACCGTCCTGCCACGTGTCCTTTTCAATGGCGGTGACCTGTTGCATCATTTCTTCTAGCCAGACTTTTTCATCTTGCTCTGGCCATTCCCCCCTGCCAAATAATTTGTGCAGAATGTGCTCCTTAGCCATCTTGATCTTTACTGTGGTCATTTTGGAAAGAGTTCTTTCTTTATTAATTTATTTATGTAAGGGTATTCTATGTTCTATTGCTTTTTGTCTGTTTTTAGGGTTAATTTAGCTTTAATTTTATACACATGCCTGGTACTTAGGATTTTTGTTTTGGGGAAGCTCTTCTACAGCATAACAAAGTGTTCCAACCACACAAAGTATCACTACCTTGAAGGTTGGCCTGCTGTGTTAAGCTGTCCCGGGTGAATAAACAAACCCAATCCCCTGCCCGAGCCCCCAATTTGTGAAGGATTCCAATCGGGCGTCACACGCCGGACCAGGACCTTTGGTCTTAAACTAGGATGTAGCTCTCAATGAGAATACCTTTTCTTCATTTTCTACGAATTTAAATTCAGCCGATACCCAACCCGTTTCACAGCCCCTTTTACAAATACCCCGGGTCACAATGGACCATAAACCAGGCCGGTGGGTGGTAACACTATATTTATTTATTTTAAATTCAAAGAAAATCACACCATTTTTATATTGGGCAGCAATCATCAATGGGGTGATAATTACAATGAAACTACTGAAATATACTTGGTTAACCTTCTACAAGAACATATCAAAAGCACTAATGAATAGGGGCGATATTCTATTAGGGTGGATAGCACCCGAGTTAAGGTTTCCCCCTGCAATGTTCCCTCCAACCCCAATTAAGCGAATTCTGAATGGATAGAAAGAAGCAGCAGGGAACAGGAATATGGCAGCAAACAGAATCAAAATCCGACCCTCCCTCACAAAATAACCGGATTTTAAAACCCTTTGCAATGGCATAAATTAACACTTGGAATTTGACAAATAATTAATTATATGTGGGGTTAAATAATGATATACATATGTTTTGTCACAGTATCAGGGATGTAATATCACTTGCAACTATAAGGTAAGGTATCACAAAAGGCATACACTTCAAAAAGCAACTTGAAATGAAAACACAGTGCAGCCCAATTCACACGTTGAAAATTTGCAATTTACACATTTGCAGTTTTAAATGTCAGAACGTTTTCTTTTTAAAATGGGTGAAATACACAGAACCGGAATACGGTTTTTAGGCTAGGTGATAGATGCACCTCATAGGGACAATATAGAAGTGAAAAAGTGGCTATAGCTAAAGAATTGTATGAGATTTTCAAGGTGGAATGAGGTTCAGTTCATGTAAAATAAAGCAGTTAAGAAAAGGAAATCGGTTTTGAAAAGGAAAGGCAGGTTTTACTTAAACTAAATTATCTAAACTATATGGTTAAAGAAAGACACGGTACGTTCCAAGATTGATTCGTGACGTCAACCTTTTCACCCCACGTTCAACTTTATGTGGGAATTAATTTGATTATTCCAAATATGACTAAGGACTTATGATATATGCAAGACAGAAATGAATAGAAAAGTGGTGTTAACGCTTGGAGATCAATGACAAGATGCTCAGAGAATTCTAACAGTTTAAACAAGGAATCAGGGTATGGATAGGATTAGCTAAAAAGTGGAACAAAGACAAGGTATCAAGATGGGGTAGGCTATGTGTGGCTATGGCATGGGGAAATACTCACACTCCGCACTTGAGTTTGGGGATTTGGACAGTCAATTGGTTCTGGACTCAAAAGCTTTGGTCACAGGATAGCAGAGGACACTCCTAACAGCAAGCAGCTGGGCAGTTCTTGTCACTGGATGGCAAGGGTACAGCAGGCATGCATGTAGTGAGTGAAAGGCCGGTCTGGTTACAGGATGCTCCCCAAGGGTACCACAGCTTTTTTCCTTTGGTATTGGGATTTTTGTGGGGTTTTCTGGATAATTGCCCCTGCTTGGATAGGGTCAGTTATGCTTTGGCCTAGCAGTAGAGTCTGGAATCTTGCAACGGTGGATCTGGAATGTCTGGATACGCAGGCGCTGGAAATTCAGGAGAGAGTTTATATAAAAGCGGGTGACATCACCAGGCTTATGTTGGGCAGAACTGAGCTAGACCTACCCCCAAGAACCGGATAGGTCCGCCTAAATTAGTCGCCTCCTCAAGGAGGAGACTCAGTTTAGGGGGTTGTGTTTTATGAGATGCAAAGCCTTCCCACAGTCGTTTTTGCCAAAAATCCATCTTAACATTAATTACACATTTGTATATTGTGGCACTTTAACAAATTACATAGGCAGATTACATATTTCACTCAGAGCATGACAGTCCAATTCTCCCGTTTATAGGACTTTGTTTCATCCGTCTAATAATTTTTCGTCCTTTTCAGTGAGAAACGTCATACCTAAAATTCTATAACTTTATACATGTGTACATATTATCATAAGGCATGTTAATCGTGAATTTCAAAGTGGCACCATATACACTTTCCTCAGAATATCCAATTCTCTGCCATTTCTGTCCCTATATGCCACTGAAGGCTACCACGTCTTGAATTACAGCCATATAAATTGCATCTAGATTGTGAAACTCGCATTTCTGCGATGTCCAATTGCAGAGATAAAAGTCTCAATGTTTTATTAATAAACTAGTCTTTAGAGTCAAAATGGGCAGCCTTTGTTCTCCACTGGGACCATTTTATTCTTCAGGCTACCACCAAATGTCAGTTCAACCCAGGGCTGCCCTGGAGTTTCCCCAGCTTGAGTGACTGGTGGTTGTCACTTCCAAAAGTCGCACGTAGGTGTCGCAGATCTATTGTCTCAAGCTGAAGCCCAGACAGAAGTCTGACGAGCGTGTGATATTTCTTTCTCTTGGTCCATTCAAAGTTTTCAAGTGTGGCAGTTAACAGGTAGGTGTCCCAGAATCTAATGTGGCTTCTTTTGAGGGGGTGGGGGGTAGGCCTCTCCTGTTGCTAGCAACCCCCCAAGCAGAAACCTGTTTGGCTAGTTCTGATGAATCAAAGACGGAATTAAGGCATCCAACCATGTACTAATGACTCGCCAGCCACGAAGATTCAGAGTCAAATATATTTATTCAACAAACATCCTTTGATCAAATTGATCTCAGCGTCCCACATCGTGCAAGGACACTGTGAAGAGAGAGTGAGAGAGCATCAGTACAACACACACATATATAGAAAACTTCACAGCATTAGAAGGTATTGCCCAGCCCCTTTTGTTCAGACATCATCAGGCTAGGGCTCAAGGGGTTACTGCGTAATTCAATACAATAAGACATCATACATTCTTGCCGCCAGTGCCAAGATAATTTACTATCTGAGAACCGGGTGCATCTGGTCGGAGAAAGACATATCATGTTCCCTATAACGAGGTGGCATTCCTTGCTTTACCAGCTAATGGTATCTTTCTGTGCTAAGGTGAGACAGTTCTGAAGCAGAAATAAATAGCAACTCCCGTGGAGGAGCACATACAGCCATGTATAATTCTTTCTAGCTGCCTGCTAAAATGGCCTAACTAGACAGGACAGCACCTGGTTTTGCTGATTACTCATGCTTATGTACTGCTTCAAGGTTCTCTCATTATAAGACAAAACAATTCATGTGGCAGCCCGGTATTCCAAGCTATGTAAGCAACTCAAAGTGCAAGCAGCGGTCGGTTACTGTGCTCAAGCTGAAAACCAGAATATATATATATGCGATGAGCAGAGAGCAGAACAAAAACTCAAAGTGGCCTCCTTACACAAAATAGCTTCTCAAGCAATGGTTTCAGGTTCACATGTTGCAACATTGTTTCATGATGCGAAAGTGATACGAGTGTGCTTAGGCCAATACATAATCAGGCGGCATAGTTGCATTTATGTTTCTACAAAGCCTCCTTTTGGCCTAAGCCAAGAGCATCACCCAAAAACTGCATCTTCCTCAGACCAGGTTTGTCGTCGGAACAACCCGAATCATTCTCATCGAAAATGTCAATGAAAATTAATTCTTTAATCGTGGCATCTTGTGCTACCATTGCATTGTTGTTGATTTTGGACAGTTCGGGTTTTAGCTTGATTTTTATTACAGCCTGCACACAGCTATCCCCTATCATGGTGCAAATGGTGGCTAGACACTGCATGCAGCAACAACAGAATAGTACGATACTGAGTATTATGGCCAGGAATGAGAATATCTTCCACCCCCAAGATCTTATCATGTCCCAGAACCAACCACCAATGTTCCAATCACCCTTGGGGACATGAATTTCTGTACTTAGTAGATGCAACCTTTTTAGCGCCTTGAATATTGTGGGGGAGAAGAAAGGTATGAAAACACAGCACGCGGATCCCACTAATTTGCATACACCTCCACGTTCTACCAGGATGACGTCAAGCACCATCCTATTTTGAAGGGCCACCAATCGGATTGCTTTTTGCTCCAATGTCATATTATACATTATGTCTGTTGTTTCATTAATTGTTTTCTCCAGGACTCTAGCTAATCTTCTAATGTTGTATGAGTTGATTACCTGTCCCCAGAAGGGTGCAAAATATTTTGCCACATCCGAAAATCTCCCAGGTTGTATCACCATCTACCTGTCGCCTGGGGTGTGGTTTGGAAATTTCGGAAGTTGTTGCAAGATCTACTCCTGGCAGGTACCTCCCCAATCCCTGGGTAACCATGGGTATGCCTCATCCCCGCATGCAAAATAGACGGGACCCCCTTCATGCACTAAGACAGCAGTATTTGCACACCTATCAAATTTACCCATTTAGCGAGTGCCATGTTTTTGCATACAAAACGGAACATAGTGTGGGCTATGGTTGATTGTGTAGGAGGGTGGTATGGCAAAGCCTATCTACAGGTCTGGTGGATGCAATGTTTGGTTTGCTTTTATCTGGGAATATCGAACAACCCAATGGTGTCAATACAAGTCTCTCAAAATCATTAATGTTAGTACAATCGAAGCTCCCTGTAGCACTATCATTCCATCTTCCAAAAAATAGCGCCCATAGAGAGGCATAACAGGCAGTAGTCAGAGGGAGAGGATCTATGCACCAACCCAGCCCCTTTTCCCCGTGCTGTGGCAGATGTGAACATACCCAGTAGTCAGTTTTTTTCAGGATGGCATGTTTAGCGTTCATTATCAGCAAGAGAGTGTTGTCATAACCCCCTCTATGTTTAATGTCCCGAGGATGTAGAGTATGAGATAGGACATGTGGGATGTGGGGTAACCATTGTGGTAGTGCTCATAGTTGGTAACATAGCATCAAGCGGATGTAAGTGCTCCAAATACCATAACAGGATTATCAGAGATATTGCAACACAGTCAGAACGCTTGCATAAGTATCTCTTCTGTGCCAGTTGCCCTTTAATTGGGATTTCGGACACGTTGTAAAGAGCATTCTCAATATAATATATAAAACAGCTTAATTAAGATCTTCGCCTTTTCTACAGGCATTTATAAAGAGGCTCCGACTGAGGGGATGTCATGAATAGTTCATTTCCACGTCGTCAATCCCAATTAAAGGGCAACTGGCACAGAAGAGATACTTATACAAGCGTTCTGACTGTAAGTTGTCCTTTGTTTGTTAATAATACACATGTATGTACAAACTATGGAACCATAAATGGACAATTAATTAGTCAATTTTCCACATACAGGCAGAACATTTAGAATTGGAGAACCTTTCTACCGCTACATTCAGCAATTAAGCCATATTTCAGTGAATGGACGTCTGTCCATCCCAAAAGGATTAAGACTGAATCAGGAGACACAATTATATATGTGACTCTGCCGTAAGTTTAATGCCTTATAGATAATTGAATTGATTTAAAATGTGGTAATCACTGACAGTATATTCACTAGCTCGTTTCGTTCATTTGTGTAGGATACAGGGACACTGGATATCAAATCACTGTTACAGCCAGTAGTCCAATCTCAGAAGTTCCAAATTACGGTTTATGGACCACAGGTGGGTGAAGTGCTAATGTCTAGGACTAGATGAACTAGCCATCACCTTACGGATAGTCATGTTGGGGGCCACTTGTAGTAGGGCAGAGGAAGCGGTATCCGCTTAACATGCGTGGCATGGATCCAGTGCTTTCGGTCTTCGACACGTACTGCAGTCTGCGTGGCCAGGAGGACTTGGAAGGGACCCTTCCAGCGAGGTTCAAGGCAGTTTCTCTGATCAAAAATGTTCATGAAGACCCAGTCCCCTGGTCGCAGACGATGACCTGGCCCTTCGTATTTGGCAGGAAGAGCCTCTCGAACCTGCTGATGAATCAAACGCAAATTTTGAGTCAACTGATAACAGTAATCGGCCAACAGAGGGTATTCTATGTCACTTAACTTCTTGGGCCTAGGTACATTCCATACGTTCGCTGGCCTCCCCATGATAATTTCATAGGGGGAGGGACCTGTTCTTGACTGTGCGGTTGTCCGCATTGAGAGTAAGGCTTAGGGCAAGGCATCTGCCCATTTCAATTTGTTGTGGGCACATATCTTCTCTAAATTATTCTTCAGGATGCCGTTATGGCGTTCCACAAGTCCGGCATTCTGAGCATGCCTCGCTGAGTGAAAACGTTTGTCAATTTCCAAGCCTGCGCATATTTGCAGTATTACAGCTGCAACAAAATGGCAATGGCAACAAAATGTGGGCCATTGTCGGACCAAATTACTCTAGGCAATCCAAACCTGGCGAAATACTTGTTTAACATAGATCTGGCTGTTGACATAGCCGTACAATCTTTCAGTGGGTAGGCCTCAACCCATTTACTAAAGGCACAGATCACCACCAGAACATATTTGTAGTTCTGGCAGCGTTGCATTTCAATGAAGTCGAAATGCATTACTTCAAATGGCATGCAGGGGGGGCGAAACTACCCTTTGGTGTCGGTGTTCCCTTCGCAGTGTTATGTTGTAAGCAGACCATACAAATCTGGACAAGAAGCTTGGTAACCTTTGGGATATTCTCATTATACCAGACAGGGTCTAACAGTTGACAGATCTTTTTTGAACATATATACGTTGGGCCATGTGCCATGTTAATTATGGTGGTAACGTATGCATTGGGCAACATCCACCTCTGCTCATCATGATCAACCCAACAACCCTCATTGTCTAATCCTGTGGGACCCTCTGACCATTGTTTGATTTCTTCAGGAGTAGCCTCTGTCTGAATTTATTTTACACTATCAATCCATCAATCCCTTCTTCCATCATGCAAGTATCAGTGACCCATCTTACTGAATCTACAATGTACATTTTGGGGTGTACGTCATTCACAGTTTGCTTAGCAATTCTGTCTGCAAAAGCATTCCCTTTTTCTACGTCGTCTGTCACTTTTTGGTGTGCCGCGCATTTCATTATTGCTAGCTTGGTTGGGAGCGCGAGTGCCGACAACAACTGCACTATCAAAGTGCCATGCTGGATCTTCATACCACGTGATGTCAAGAAACCCCTCTCAGCCCACAGACGTCCGAAGTTATGAACTACCCCAAACGCCTATTGACTGTCGGTAAATATGTTTGCACTAAGACCTTCATATATTTCACAGGCTCTAGTCAAAGCGATTATTTCTACGGCTTGGGCCGAGTTATGTGGGATTCGTTTGCTCTCTACAATAGTAGTCAAGTTGGTGATTGCATAGGCAGCAGTGGATGTGCCGTCTGGCAATTTGAAACAGGAGCCATCACAAAATAGCTCTCCATCTGATTCTCTCAAGGGTGTGTCAGTGAGGTCAATCCTTCCCTTAGTATCTTGTTCAGTTACAAAAAGGCAATCATGTGAATCAATGTCACAGTTTTCTGTCACCTGTGGAGAAGGTAGTAATTCAGCCGGATTCAAAGCACAACATCTCTTAATTTGGATATGTGGAGCAAAGAGAATCAGCTTGTACCTTGTTATTCGAGCCAACGTGAGATGTTGTGTCTGCGTTCTATTCAACAGAATGTCTACTGAGTGAGGTACCATGACGGTTAAAGAGTGACCCAGAACCATCCCCTCACTTTGCTTTACTGAGGCAGCAGCAGCAGCGGCAGCTCTCAGACAACGCGGCAAAGCGCATGCTACAGGATCCAGTGTGGAGGAGAAATAACCGCACAGTCTAATCTCCCCCCCATGGTCCTTTGTCCACACAGCCAAAGCGCAACCATCCCTTTCATGCACATACAGGACAAAACATTTTTCATAATTTGGTGTGCCCAAAACCTGAGCTGAACACAATGCAGCTTTGAGCGAACCGAATGCTGTCTGACGGTCCATGTTCCATGGCAAGGGCAAAGGAATGAATATCCTTCTTCGTCAATGCCAACATAGGCTTAATCATCAAAGAAAAATTCGGTATCCACTGTCTACAAAATGAGGCCATGCCAATTAAAGCTCTGACCTCTTTCTGCGTATTTGGGACTGACATATCAGATATGCTCTGAATTCATTCTGGCGTCAAGCGTCTGCCCTCTTTCGACAGGATGTAACCCAGATACGCCACCTCCTGGCGACAATACTGGAATTTTTTAAGTGACGCTTTATGCTGTGTTCTGATAAGTGTGTCAATAACAACACAGTGCCCTCCTTGCAAGTGTCCTCTGAATCTGCGGCTATCAGCAAGCCATCAATGTACTGTAATAATGTGCATGTGGAGGGTAGTTCTAACGTGTCCAACTGTTCTTTCAGGGCCCTGCTGTAGATGCTCGGACTTTCTGTAGAAGCGCCCACCTAATGTGAAAGCGAACAAATATCTGCTATCAGCATGCACTGGAATGCTAAAGAAAGCATTCTTCAAATGAATCACGCTAAAATGAGTGGCAGTAGCCGGGATCATAGTTAGAATCGTGGTAACATCTGGGACAATGGAGAACTGTGGAGCGACAATCTTGTTAATTGCACGCAAATCAATAATAAAACGGAACAGGATTGCATTATCCCCTTTCTTGTACACCGGAAGAATCAGACTGTTACACACACTCCCTGCAATTTCTTCAATTACTCCTCTATGCACCAAGTCAGAGACAATGCTTTTCAAGGCCTGCTCACCTTCAACCGAGATTCTATACTGCGGAACATGTGGCAAGGCAACACCTGGTTTCAAGGTAATGTGGACTGGCTCTACTTGCAAAACACCAACATCATTATCATTCACGGCCCATAGACATGCTGCGACTGTACTTAATTCAGTTGGCAATGGCATGGATACAAACTGCGAAACAGGATTTATTTGCGGCAAAATTGTCAAATACACTCCATCCGGAGAACAGTAAATCATAGCATTCAATTTCTTCAACAAATGTAATCCCAACAAATTCTCACCACAATTCTTGGTCAGTAGGAATGGACACTGCTCAGTGAAAGGACCCAATGTAATGGGCACTGGCTTTGAAACTGGGCAAATTACTGGTGTACCTGAGAACCCTACGGAAACATTGTTTTGCCCTGACAGTCGTATATCTGGAACCCGCTGATGGTCGATTGAGCATTTCTGCGCACCGGTGTATGCTAAGAATATATGCTCCCTATTCCCAATTCTCATCTCTACGTAGGGCCCTTTTTGGTCAATGGGAATAGGTACTGATTCCAGACCCTGTTTTGGGCTGTCCTATGGGAAAAGTACATCATCAGATGTAAAGTCTTCAGTGTAATATGCATTGGAGGGATTATCAAATATGTTCCTGCCACCTGTATTCTGTTGTTGGTTCCCTTGGCCTTCTTTGGGCTGTATCTGTGGCTGTGAATTATTTGCATTATTATTCCTTCGTCTAGATAGGGTGCCATTCGATCTCTGCTGGAGAAGTGGGCATTGTGCGTGCCAATGGCCTTCCTGTCTACAGTATGCCCATTGATTAATGGATGGGGGACCTAATTGGGCCTGGCCCTGTGGTGCGTATTGTCCTCTAAACTTTGTGTTACCACCTCTAGCTCCCCTTGCCACATGCTGAAGCAAAACCCTTGTTTGCAAGTCACCTTTCTTTTTCTCCAACTTATCCTTCTCTTTCGTTAAATCTATTCTCATAATACTGAGCCATGTGTAGAACCTCAGATTACGACTTTGCTTGCCATGCGCTTTCAGATGTCATAATCAGTGTCTGTATTTCAGGCAACAAACCTCGCACAAACTTCTCGACAAACAATCTTTTACCTGGCTCCAGACTCAGATCCTGCCCACTAAAATCCGAAAACACTTCTTCAAACCTATTAAAATATTCCGTAGCACCTTCCGACTTGTTTTGCATGCAAGCAGTGAGCTTGTCCCAAAGAATCCTTTTCTCTGGGACAATCATTTTCAATTTGGTCACAATGTTCATAGGCAATGTTAAAATAATCTGTGGGGGTCGCTCACCAGCCTTCCTATCCCTGTCCGCTTGACTCATGACAGCCCATGTGTTGCCTAATCCTGGCACGTCATCCACGGACCTAATCTGTTACCATATATCAGCAGGCAGAATCACAGAAAATAACAAATCAATGTCACCCAACGTAAACACAGATGAATGTAAGACCGACTCAATCTCTTTATAGAATCCAGAGGTATTCTTTCTAATATCTGGGATCGATTGTTTAATGGTATTTACTTCCTGACGGGAGAATGGGACATGGACAAACTGGGAAATGTAATGCGCTTCAATTGTGCGTGCAGCACCTCCATCAACGGCTGGGACCTCTACCTTGGGGACAAATGTTGGCGGAACCTCTCATCGGTAACTGCATAGTGGGCGGGTCAATCAGGGGAAGATCTAAACATCTATTCAACAATAGGGCCAAATCAAGAGACAATGCGGTCAATGCAGTTTCTGGTGAAAAAGCTCTTTTGTAAATCAACATTAAATCAGCCAGACAACATGTGTTTCGTTTCATACAATCGTCCTGTAAATATTCAACCATCACATGCAAGAACTTTCTCTGCATCGCAGCTGTGTACTGGCAAAACGTATCATGAATTTCAATTGGGGAAATAGTGGCATCTGAAATCCACCTAAGGGCATCTTTTATGCAAATACGCATCTCTTCACTAACCGGTTTCGAAGAAGGGAAATACCGCTTCTGGACATAAGATGCTTGCGTTTTATGCTTATCTACAAGTAATTGGTGCATACGGTCAAGTAATCTCTTGAACACAAATATTCTACTCAGATATTCTCGCATCTTTGCACCATTACTACAAGTCCGGGCAAGGACCACCTGATCACGCAAATCTTGAGGCGCAACTTCATCCGTTAAATCACCCCATATCTCAACCAAATATGAATCGGTGAAATCCCCATGATCGGATAAAGAGGACAAAGTGGCACATTCATCGCCCCCTTCAACATATGTGTCAGCCCACCGGTGCAATTCCATCTTCCTTTCTTTGCTAACTGTACTACCGGTTTCCCTATAATCATTATAAACCTCCGACAACGAAGCAGAACCACTCGGGCAAGACTCGGCATGCAAATCTGCCTCGCTAGGCGGCGGAGGAAATGACGCCGCTGGCGCAGATGGGCGAGAGGGGGTAACAATTGCAACAGTTGGCACGGGTGCCAATACATGAGGGGGTGCAAGCGAAGGAGCAGGCGGAAGCGGTACATAGGGAGGTGGTGCAGTGGAATCATCAACTGACTCAGACCTTCGCTCATTCAATATTTTGTTTATCAACTCATCTGATGCATGCATATCCTGAGAGGGATATATCTTCTGTACCTCTAGCTGGAATGCCCTGTCCAAACCCCTAATGTTATCTTCCTGTGTCTGTTGGTTATGTTCTACTGCTTTCTCAGCGTTAGTCTCGTGTTTGCGTGCATGTTTCTCTCTACTTCGCAAGCGCTGTGTCGCTTCCTTCCTCCAGTCCCTTATAGTGTCAAATGCAGCGGGCCTAGCCTTTTTGCGTAACAACACAGTGTGCTATACAGGCTAGCTCAAAACTGCCGTAATACGGCCATTGACGTTCGTGTTCATGCCTAGTTTGTCTGTGCCAAATAGTATTCAAAATTATTGCTCCCAGTCTGTACTTTACGTACATTTCATATGCCGGCGACCCTTCTGGCAAAGCAGGATGTCAATTTCCCAGACATAGTTACAACCCATACTCTCTTTACCTGGGTGTTTGCTCTTGCAAGGCAACTCTCAACAACAAATATCAGGGATATAGGGTATCGGGGCACGACTCACCTGGTTTCCACAATCGTCCTGAAAGACGCAGTCTTCGTGTCTGGTGAGTCTGGCTTAAACGGCCTCAATTCCGGGACCCTCGCCGCTGTGCTTGCAAGACGTGATCTGCCGGCCAGAGAAGGGCTGTGCTCAGATCTGCAGAGGAATCACTTCTCACTTTGCATAGGGTCGCCCGTAGGGCACACGCCGATCTCGGTCCGGTGACCTCATCCTCGCTCGTCTCCGCAATGGGGCATCAGTGGGAGGGTCCCTGTTCGGGCGCCATCTTGATGGATCAAAGACCGAAATTAAGGCATCCAACCATGTACTAATGACTCGCCAGCCACGAAGATTCGAAGTCAAATATATTTATTTAACAAACAGCATATGATGAAATCGATCTCAGCGTCCCATGACATGTAAGGACACCGTGAGGGGAGAGAGCATCAGTACAACACACACATATATAGCAAACTTTGCAGCATTAAAAGGTATTGCCTGGCCCTCTTTGTTCAGACATCATCAGGCTAGGGTTCAAGGGGTTACTGCGTATTTCATTACAATAAGACATCATACATTCTTGCTGCCAGTGCCAATACAATTTATTATCAGAGAACCGGGTGCATCTGGTCGGAGAAAGACATATGTTCCCTATAACGAGGTGGCATTGCTTGCCTAGTAATGGCGAGATTGTGACTTAATCCCTTTACAAGAAACGCACCTGTTGAATGGCTCTAGGCAAGGGTTGACTAATGCCAGATATAATAAGGACCTTTCGAATTGCTATTCTACCAATTCCAGTGGAGTTAGTATTTTATTTAAGAAAGGGTTACAAAAAAAGGTGGCAATGGATGGAGAAGGCGTATGATTTTTGCTGATGTGATGTATAAGGGAAGATTGATAACTTTAGGATGTGTGTATGGTCCGTGTACGTCAGGCAAAAGCGTCTTTGATGATGTCTCAGAACTATTGAGTGGCATGAATGGTGAAACTGTCATTCTGGGAGGGGATTTTAACTTTGTTTGGGATTACAAACTTGATAGAATTAGTTCATGTAGGTACACTAATGTTAGTACTTGTAAAGGGTTTAATCTCTTTCTTGAAAATTTTTGGATTGCTTGATATATGGAGGGAACGACATCCCTTGGAAAAAGAGTTTACTTTTTTTTCCCCGGTGCATGACTCTTACTCTAGATTGGATTACTTGCTAATTTCACAACAGATAATGGACAGGACGCTTGATGTTAATATTAGAGAAAAGGAAATCATTGATCATGCGCTGGTTGTTCTTTGTTTAGAGTTAGATGAGGAGGTTTCGTCTTATAAAAAATGGAGATTAAAAGCGGGAATATTGGAAGAAAAATATGTCTTGGAGGATCTAAAGTTGCGGATGAATCTGTTTCTTGAGAAAAATGAGGGAATTTATTGGAAGCAAAATTGTCAAATCTACAGCAGACATATGCTCGGACGGGAAGAAATAACGATAGAGCTGAGATGAATAAGGTGAAGGAAAAATGTGTGAGTGTTACTAATTTGATGGCAGAGCGGGGTATATTTTTTACAAGACAGAAATATTGGTAGAATGGTGACAAAAGTGGTCGACTATTAGCTAGTAGGCTGAAAGGTTTGAATGAGAGATCCTACGAGTATTGAAGATAAAGATGACCGATTACTGTGGAAAAACACTGAGATTTGTTTAGGGTTTCAGAATTATTATAGGACTCTATATACTGAAGAGTAATCTACTTCAAGGCAGGATTTGGAGTGTTTGTTTGAAAGTGTTGATATTTCAAGATTGATATTGGAGGATGCTAGTTTATTGGATGGGAATATTGAGACTGAGGAGGTATTGTCAACAATCGGGCCACTCCAATTGGGAAAATCTCCAGGCTTGGATGGATTGCCTATTGAGTTTTATAGGAAGTTTGATACTCTCTTGGCTCCAATTTTGTGTAGGTTGTTTAACTCCTTTTTACAAGGAGAGGGTTTGTGTCACTCAATGACTGAGGCTATGATCACGGTGATACCAAAAGGAGGGAAGGATGGTAGAAAATGTAAAAATTATAGACCAATTTCATTGTTAAATGTGGATGTTAAACCCTTTACGAAAATAATGGCAAATAGATTGAGTGACAGTATTGGTAAAATGATACATAAATAGGTTGGGTTTATGAAGGGAAGATTCGGATATGATAATATAAGGACACTAGTGGATTTGATAAGTATTCATAGTAATGAGTCGACCAATGCTGCTTTGGTTTTTATGGATGCTGAGAAAGCATTCGACCGAGTAAATTGGGTATTTTTAGATTTTGCATTGGAGAAAATGGGATTTGGAGATACATTTCGGAGAATGGTTAATTTACTTCAGGGCTCCGCTAAAGCGCGTGGTTGGGTTAATGGTGAATTATCAGATTCTTTTAATCTTACTTGGGGGACAAGGCAGGGGTGTCCCTTGTCACCTTTTTTATTCAACATTGCTTTGGAACCCTTTGTTGCAATGATAAGAAATGACCAGAGAATTCGGGGACTGAAATTTGGAGCAAAAGAGGTGAAAGTGCTATCTTATGCTGATGATATGGTAGTAGCACTCTCAGATCCGGAAAGGGGTAGTGCCGTTCTTAGGGAAGTACTTGAGAGAATGGGCAAGTTCTCAGGTTATAAAATAAACTGGGAAAAAACTGAGGTGTTTCCACTCTCGACAGCTGTAAGGAGGGGTGACTTTGCAGATTGGAATTGTAACTGGTCGGCGATGTATGTGAAATATTTGGGGATCTTCCTTACGAGTGATATAAAGAAAAGGTTACATTTAATGTGAATAAGTTGTTGGAAACCCTACGGACAGATGTAAGGAAATGGTTGAGATTAGATTTGGGGATATGGGCAAAGATTAACACGATTAAGATGTCGCTTCTGCCAAAGTTTTGTATGTTATGCTGTCTATACCTCTTGCATTCACAAAGGGACAACTTAAGAAGATTGATCGGGTTTTCTTGGCTTTTCTCTGGGGTGAAAAAAAGGCCCCTAAGTTTCCAAAGTTTATTTTACAGCGGGGCACTACAGATGAGGGTTTTGGTTATCCGAATTTGGAAAAGTATTACAGGGGATTTATTTTGAAGAAGGCGGCCTTGTATGCCTTGGCAGAAATGGAAGAAGAGCCAGTAGGGTTAACAATTGAGAGGGAGGCCATGGTACAATTTCGATTGGATAATGTTTTTTCAATGGGGAAGCTACCAAGGGATTCTGCTAAGCTATTAACTGTTAAACTTGCTAAAGACATGATGCTATGGTGGTTGCTTCATTTTGATGGGAATGCCTTTTTGAACTATAAGGCATCTGTTTGGAATAATCCTGCAATACAACTTGATAACAGGAGATTGTGTTGCAAAGTTAGATTTCGAGGGGGATTTTGTCATTGGCGAATGGGCGTTTGAGAACTTTTCAGGAATTTCAGAGCTTGTTCAAGCTAGAAAGGAAAGAGATAAGTAGATATAAAGATCTGGATTGCCTTTTGATCAGGGTGTTTGGTATGTTATCGAAGCCACTAGAGCAAGAACCCGCAGGATGGAATGTGTTTTGTCTCTCACCACAAAATGTTTCCACGTATTTAAAGCATATGCCAGAGAATTATTCTTTTTTAGAATCATGGAATATTCTGAAATGAAAATGGGATTCAGATTTGGGCTGCGTTATTACTGATGAAGTCTGGAAAAATGTATGGCGTGCTGGACATAGTAGTAAAATGGATCTTAAATTGCGATTAATTCATCAGATAGTTTTGGGGAGATTATATTGGACTCCTGAGCGTATGTGTGCCTCAGGATTGGTAACTGATGATTTGTGTTGGGGATGTGGGAGGTGAAGGGAAGCGCCCCCAATTCAGCACGATCCTCCCCGCAATGAGAGACAATAAGGGACTCTCCCGTAGTGGGAATAAGACCAAGACAGAGTGCGGGTGAGCGTAAGTGGGAGTTTATCCAAGGATAAGGCATGCAAAGAACTCTGCAACCTACGAGAGCGCTCTGTCTGACAATAGCAAAGACAGGCGTATTTCTAATACAGAAAACGTCATCAACACCTAAACACTATAGGGGGCACAAGTTAATTGGGATTGGGTATCGTCGACTAACTATAGGTGTTGCTGCAGCATGGTTGGTCTTGGCAAGACGACGTCACTGGTCAGCCTCGTGGGTTGGGTTGGGCCTGGCAGGCCGGCTTGAGGTCATCCGTGCGGTGTTGGTGCGCTGGGGCAGCCTGTGACAATGATGAATACCTTTCCTGTCTTAGTTGCCCTAGGCCATGCACACTGCAGTTATTCAGAAAATGACATTTACGTTCACTAATAAATTGTTCCGTAGCTTATCTTATAAAATAAACGCAACACATGAGGAATGCACCTCGTGAGAGGTCTGGTGGTTATCGGTTGGGGTGAGATTTACCTGTGTCCTATTGACCGGTACTTTAGGTCGTAGGACGGGGCTCTGGGGCTTGGGCCGAATGATACATGTCTGTCTGCTGCGTTAGAAGTTATTATATAGATGGGTCTCTGTGTCTTGTCTCAATGATGGGGGTCGTCCTTACACGGGGTCAGGATTCTTGGGGGGTTCGTGGGATTTATGAAAGGGTGCTGGTAGATCAGTGGGTTCATCTGTGGGTTTATTACCGTGCTGTAAATAACACAGGTGGCAGGCTATGGCCTTGGTTGCGGCGCCGGGGCCTCTGAAGTAACGCCAGCTTGGTTGGGGGAGGTGAGGGAGCGCGGCACAAGTCTTAGCTTTTTTATCTTGCAGGCTTGGTAGGGTGGGAGAGGGAATGGCCTTGCATATCCACAAAGGTATTTTCCTCGTGCGTTGCTGATCAGTAAATGCAGAAGTTTTATACTGTTCTGCCTTATTTTGACGTTATTTAGACACACATATATATTTCAATTTCATTACACATTTCTTTAAGACAGTCGATTCCAGTACCTTTTCATTGCCTAACATTACATTCATTACATTGTGTGCGTATTGTATGTACATTTAGACGTTATACGAGGGATATCTAGGTTATGGCCTACAGAGATTGATGCTTGCCACTTTGGGTGGTTCAGTAAACATATATGAGTTCCAGTTTCTACATACTATGGAAAAAACACTTTTACAGATAGAGGTTATACGTTTGGTCAACATCTTTCTCCGTGGTTATAGCAGCATTAGTCCAGACCTGGAGGGATATCATATAACGTTACATTTTTATGGCTTATTCACATTTTAAAACAGAGGTAGTTCATTAGTACCAATACTTGAATTGTTTTCTACCTTCTTCAGATTGTGATGCTTCAGCTTTTTTCCTCGCTACCCCGGCCTTGCGGTCCGGGTCATACGGGGTGCAATATCACATTGTTACTAATATAATGTTGCCGTGTTGGCATCTCGGGTTTAGCTCATCTCCGACTTTCTCATGGGAACGCGCTCGCAGCGGATCTGCCAGTGCTGCTGAGGCGACAGAGATGCATGAAAGGCCCTCCAAAGGTGGGGGCCTCGTTACAGTGTGCTAAACTCACGCCGTGTTTGCTAGACAAGATGGCATCTAGGCCTGACTCGATTTTTGGTAAATGCAAAGACGAGGTGCGTGTGGGCAATGTCGTCGGCGGGCGAATCCTCCTCCACCTGGGCCCGGGTGGCATGAGGGGGCGTCCACCGAGTCATGGTCCTCACCTGGGGAGGAAGCTGTAGGTGAGGAGGGCCTCGCGGCCAGTCCTCCCCTACATTTCCCCCCTTTCGTTACTTAAGGTAACGAATTTCTTTAGCTCTTCCAATCTCCTACATTCTTGTTCCTCTAACACTGCACCATCCCATGCAGGGGTTCCTTTTATAGGCATCCATGCTCTGCACACCCCCCTTAAACTCTCACCTCTCCTAGCATACTCATCTGGTGTACATGTTAAATATATACAGTCGCCAGTTTCTTCCAGATCTACCCAGACCTCCTCATACCATTCCAGTTCTACGTCTCGTGGTTCTTTGATAGTGGTGTGCCATAGTTTATCTACTATGTACTTATCACGGCACATAGGCACTAACTGGTACTTGGGGGTGTTGTCTGCTCCTGTCTGCACATGTACTTCTTGTGTTGTTTTAATTGTACCACCAGAGTTGCCCATTGTCACCATCATCATTGCACCGTTAGGAACTGCATTAGCACAACATCGGAGGCCCACCTGGCACAGGCAAAATATCACAAGGATGATCACCACTATTGGTATCAGGAACTTTATTGTCACTCCAAGCCATGAGGGAACCCACGAGAAGATATTGTCGAACCACGAGCTATCTTCAGCTCCACCTTCCATTTTCATCTTCTCGCCCAGGTTATGTACTGCTTCAATAACGTGGGACAGGGACCCATTTTCTGCGTCTTCAGAAGGTACGAACGTGCAGCACGCACTTCCTATTTTTCGGCAAACACCTCCATCGATAGCTGTTAACAGGTCTAGAACATACCTGTTCTGCATGGTCATTAGTCGCAGAGCTCGTAGTTCCACCTTTATTATGTTGAACCCTTCTTCAGTGTCATTGGCCAACTGGATCAGTTCCCACCGTGTGATCTGGAGCCATTTTGCATTTGCTCTTGCTTGGACACTGGACACTAGCGAAGCAAAGAATGTTTCCACGGAGCTGAACAGGCGATACTTGTCTGGAATCTGTGCCAATAAGTCAGATGATGCTTGTGATATGTAGTTCGAGACTCGCTTGTTTCTTGAGAGCTCTTCTTCCTTCCCCCCGGAGGACAGGACATAAAGGTGCGCTTGTGTAGTTGGAGAAGCTGCATTCTGGTTCAAGCCTCCTTTCATCATGTTACTTCTGTCAATATGGCTTTCTGGAATCACCATTAGTGTCGAGTGCAAGGTGGCCATTGAGCAGCTACCACTCCATGATTGGGGAAGGTGCAGGTACGCCTGGTTTCCGCATACCCAGTAGGTGTCCATTAATGCTGCTGTCCCTTTTTTCATATCTGGGATGGTGAGAGTTTTGTTACAGTTCGTGTTCGTTCCCATTGCCATTTTTCCTTCTCCCTTGAAACATAGTTCGTTTTGTATTTCACTTTGTAGCTTGAAGGGTTTCTCCATCGCTGTTACCCATGTTAGTTTAGGGATGTGTCCTTTCCATATTGGCAAGCACGTTCTTTCCATCCACCGCAACTTGTCCGGTTGGACACCTTTCAGCGCTTCTGCCTTGCACAGCACTTCTTCGTCTTTCCATTTGTTTTCGGAAAACAGTGTCCCTTGTATTGCAAAGAAAGGTTCTTTAAGACAGATCACTCCAGACGCCTGCGAATAGCACGTTTTGTTGTTCTGTAGCATTCTGAAAGAGACATCGTGTGCTTGGAAAGTGTTCTTTATTCTACACAGCGTGAGATGAAGGAGACATTGGGCATCCACAATGGGCAATTCTCGTGGCAACAATACTTTAGGTGTGCCTGATGCATGGGGGATAAGTGAGCAGACATAACAGCTCTCATTGGTTGTTTGTTTGGCTGTTGTGCTCATATCTGCATACCATTTATTTGCTTGGTGTGGGTGTCGTGGGTCTTCCATTTTGTCTAGCCCTAGTCCATAATACTCATCATACCCTTTTCCACCAGTCTCTCTTTTCCGCCTACTTTTCTCCCTTCTTCTGTACCTTCTCGTTATAGTAGGTGAAGAACCAGGCCCCTCTTCCTCCCCCCCACCCCCCTTTTCTAATTCTTCATATAGGGACTTGTGTTCTGTCATCATAATCACTTTTCCATCCTCCTTGATAAACAAGAGATCGTTGTTTGAAATTGGGGCGGGAGGGATTGTGTGGTTGTTGTATGTTCCAGGTTGGGACATTGTGTCATTATTTACATTTTTGGTTCTCAATTGTGAGAGGACAGCAGTGGGTGGTGTAGTATAGTATCCCCACACAAAGTGTGATCCATCCCAGATCAAGAAATCACCTTCTTTGATACCTACAGTCGGACTTGTTTTCGTTCCAGGGGCAAGGGTGGTGTTGCTCCCCCCTCCCCCCTCGTTCATCTCGGTAGAGATGAACGCTATAATCCAGTGTAATACCAGACAAAACATTGAGATGAAGAACACGATAGCACACATTGACAAACCACATTCAAATGAATACGTTAATTTAGCCACTAACATTTCTCTAAATCTAACATATCTATTAGTTGCAGGCTGCCCATTCGATGCCATGATAAATCCTGTTTGAGACACAAACGTTCATTAAATACAAACATGTAAGCATTTCCACGTTGTAACGTTTCGATGATAAAATATAGGGTTGGGTGAGGGAGGGGGTGTGTTGACAGACAAGGTAGCTTTTCAATCATCATTATTCGTACCTTTATATATATATATATAAATAATAAGAAACATGTCATTATAAGAACAAAAATAATAAAAACATCTTAGAGAGCACCGTGGGGAAAAAAAAAAAGAACCCCACGCAAAATTTTCAAAAACTGTAATAAAAAGAAATTTTACACATACATATGTACATGTTTTAGTCCAGGACATTTGTCGCGCGCTAATTGTGCTCACCGTTCATCTCATAAAGCACAAAAATTCCAATCATTCGTTCCGCACAACTTCATCGTCCGCTGTTGCCTGTGCCTCGTCTTGCACCTCACTTTCCGCAGCGCTGTAAGCTTTACGTACGTCTGTCAAATGCACCCAATATCGCAGGCCCTTCACCTTTACTGCTGTAGGTGTGCAAAACACTACCTCATAAGGGCCATGGAAACGTGGTGCATTCCACCTCCGCACAAAGCTTCTGACATATATAAGGTCACCAGGCATGAGTTGTAGCGGTTTTTCAGGCAATTTGTCTGGTTCAGTTGCGTTCCCCTCCTCTCTTGTCGAGGGGGGGGCTAGTTGTTTTGCAATTACGCGCGCTGCCCGTGTCAATTTTCGCAGATATTCTGTGAACTCCTCCCCCAATATAGCTGCGCTTCTGTGTGCATCAGAACGCTCACGGAGAGGCGAATGCGCTGTATGCATTCTTCTTCCCGTGACGATCTCGTGCGGGGACAAATGGTGATCCTTACTTGGCTGGTTTCGCAGTTCAAACAAGGCCAAAGGCAGGCAGTACATCCAAGTCTTTTTGAGGGAAAAACAAAGTTTTGATAATCTGCTTTTTAACAGGCCATTTATCTTTTCCACTACGCCATTACTTTGAGGATGATAAATCGAACATAATTTGTGCTTTATTCCCAATAATGTAGTCACTTCTTTAAATAATTCATTAACAAAATGCGTCCCGTTATCTGAGCGAATAATGTCGCAAATTCCCCAGCGCGGAAACACTTCCCGCACTAGGAACTTCGCGGCGCCCTTCGCGTCAGGGCGGGCACATGGGCCTGCCTCCACCCACCTCGAAAATGGACATACAACCACAATCATGTACCGAGCCCCATTACACCTTTCTCCCATGTCTACATAATCAATGTGGAGCTCTCTGAATGGGCCATTTGGTTTTGGTATCGTACCCCTTAGTGTACGCAAGGTCATACCTGAGTTGTAAATTTGACAGGTCGTGCATTCTAGGGCTAACCTTGTGACGTGTTCCTGGAGGCAAGGTGCAAACCAATCTTCTTGTATCTCTGCCATTATGTGTTTCTTCGTGTTGTGTGCGGGAAAGTGTAGTTGTTGAAATGCTATTTCTAACAGCGTAATTGGCATTACCACTTTTCCTGAACTCTCTTGTCGCCACAATAAATCAGTCGATGATTTGCTGCAACCTCTCTTAGTCCACCGCAATTTTTCCTCTGCACTAGCTCCCTCTTGCAACTCTATTATCTCCTGTGTGGACATCATGTTGTATCCTGTGGGGACCTCTTGGCTTGCTGTGCGGTGCAACATGTACTCTCCTATTTCACCTTTTTGTAGATATGAAGCTGCTTTGGCAGCGGCGTCTGCTGCCGCGTTCCCCAAAGATACAAGATCTGTATTGGTGGTATGAGCTTGACATTTTACGATGGCCACTGCCGTGGGGTCTTGCAGGGCCTCAATCAGTTCTTTCAATAGTTCTGCATGCTGGACTGGTGTTCCGTCTGCTCGTCGGAACCCTCTCCGCCCCCACCGGGCCAACCCACCGTGAACTGTTGTTGTCATGTATGCTGAGTCTGTGTATATGGTCACTGCGCATCCCTTGGCGGCATGCAATGCTTCTATTAGCGCTATTAGTTCTGCTGCTTGCGCTGAATAGTGTGATGGGAGGCGGTGTTGTACTAGTATCTCATATTCATCTTCCTCTAATCGTACCACTGCCATACCCACATGCTTTTCTCCTGTCTCCATGTCTATTGATGCTGACCCGTCCACAAAATACACCTCACCCTCGGTCAGGGCATTTTCAAAAATCACTGCATCCTTACCTTCGTCACCTGTGTACGTGGCGCAGTTATGGTTTTGCATGTCCTCTACAGTGCATGCCTCTGTGATGAATGTGGCTGGGTTCACTGTTTTACATCTCACTATATGGATGTTAGCGCTGGACAGTATTATCTCATATGCTGTGGCGCGTTGTGTTGTCAATGTGCTCTTTGTTCGCTCTAATATTGCAAAAAGTGAGTGTTCCACAAACAGTGTCACCGGGCAGCCCATCACTATCGTGGCACTTTTTTCAATTGCGAACGCGGCTGCAGCTAGGGATTGCTCGCACGCGAAGTGACCTTGCATTACTGCATCTAGGGTGCCGCTATAGTAAGCGAGTGGTTTGTGCCCTAAAGATGTTTTCTGCGTCAATACTGCTGTCATCAGTGTTCCCTTGCAATGTGAAAATAAGAAAAATTCGCGCCCATAATCTGGATTTGCTAGTACTGGAGCGCTTGATATCAGCTCTTTTAGTGAGTTAAATGCTGTGTTCATCTCCTCTGTCCATTCTATGTGTTTGTGTTCTTGTTGTGCTTCTTTCAGTGCCTGTAACAAGGGCCTTGTGTACGCCGCATAGTCCAAGATCCATGCTCGGCAATAGTTACACATACCCAGAAATTTCTGCATCTCTTTTACTGTTTTGGGCTCTCCAATTGTTCTAATCGCCTGTGCCCTGTCTGGTATAATTCGCTTGCCATCCTTTGATATCAACTGACCCAAATATAGGACCTCTGTCAGACAGTACTGTAACTTCCCTTTGTCCACCTTGTACCCCTTGTTGGCCAATAATGTCAGGAGTGTTATTGAGTCCTTTCTGCACTCTTCCTCAGCCTGTGCACAAACCAATAAATCATCAACGTACTGAATCACTGTGCTTTCTACAGACAAATTCCCCAGATCTTCATGTAGTACCCTGTTAAATATGCTTGGGCTCTCGCAATATCCTTGTGGTAATCTGCAATGTTCGAACCTCCTTCCTCCCAATGTGAATGCTGTCAAGTACCTGCTCTCTTCTGCTAAGGGAATCGAGAAAAATGCATTTTTTAAGTCAATTACTGTGAAGTGTGATGCTACTTTTGGAATGTTGCACAGTATTGTCGCCGGGTTCGGGACTAGAGGGAACTCCTTCATTACCACATCGTTCAGTGGGCGTAAATCTTGTATCATCCTCCATGAACCCCCCTTTGCTTTTTTGATTGGGTAAATGCATGTGTTGCATGGGGAGTTTGAGGGCACGATTATACCCTGTGCTAGCAGTGCTTCTATTGTCTCTCTGATCCCTTCTTCTGCTTCTCGCGACAGTGGATATTGTTTCACCCGGGGTAGTATTGCTCCCTGTTTTACTTTTATCACCACAGGCTGAACTTCATGCAGCAACCCTACATCGTGGGGGCCATTAGTCCATAAGTCAGTGGGTACTGAACTCATGTCCTCATCAAAAAATGTGTGCGGTGCTCCTATTACCGCCATTAGTTCAACCTTAGTTTGTCTGGCTGTAACTACAATGTCGCAGGGCATTGCCAGTTCCATCACTATTTCACCATCTCCCTCAGTGTCAGAAAATAGCTCCTCGTCAGAGAGCTCTCTCAGCGGGATATTTGCATTTGTACACAATACTGTCCGCCACTCACACCCTTCCATGTCCATACCAATCACACATATTCTGTTTGTTGATACATGTATTGCATGCAAATCCAACGATATCACTGACCCGAGAGCAGTGTCGGGGCTTGCTATGGGGCGAAAAAGGAATTCTGCTGGGATCCTCCACTCCACCCTTTTTAGTTCTGGTACTATGAGAGCCAATGTTCTCATGCCTTCGACAAACATCTCCTCATTTCTTGGTACCCCTCTGATCTCTTTCATGATTGTGTGGCCGTGTATTACTGCTAATATGCGGAGGGGGCATATGCCTGGCGTTGAGCATACGATACCGCTCCCTGTGAATGATATTGTCATGTTTAGTTTGCTCAAGAGATCTCTCCCCAGTAAGTTGATGGGAGAGTTTTCATAGTACAGTAAGGGTGCTTTCACTGTTTTACCCCCCACTGTCACATCCAATACCTCTGTGTAAGGAACTTCAATTACAGCCCCAGAGAACCCCTGCGTCTCTAACGTTCTATTAGATAACGGGAACCGGCCCTCTCTAATGCATGATTTCTCCGCTCCCGAATCCACCATGAAAATGAATTGCTTGTCTCCTATCTGCGCTCCTATCAATGGTTCCTCTGATGCATTGTGGGTCGTAGACAGTACTGGACACGCAAGTGCTCTCTGTGGGCTGTCCTATGCGGGGTGTCTCATTGCCCCCCCTTGATCGAAAATGTTCCCCGAAACCACTGACACTCCACTGTAAGGTGCGGGGGCGGGTGCTCCATTAGCTACTGTTGCGAAAGTGTTACCAGGCGTGTAGTGCACATTGTCATTATTCTGTGGGCTGGTTTGTGTTCGGTACTGATGTCCATGCAGTTGTGCGTTACTCCTTTGTGCTACATTTTCTGGTTGCTGGTATTGTCCCATGGGGAGGCCGTAGGGGCTTCCCGGGTGGGGGTGTCCGTATTGTTCTATCTCTTGGAACCCGTTGTTTTGTCTACTCCTACATTCTCTTGAGTAATGCCCCCATCTCCCACAATTCCAACAGCTCCCCTGTGGACCTCTGGGACCCTGCCACCCATTTCCTCCCATACCTCCATACCCTTGTCCTCCTCTTCGACCCCTGTACCCACCTCTTCCTCCTCTTGGGGCCCACTCTTGCCACGTTGGACCTCCGTTCTGCTCCTGCTCTGTCCACTGTCGTTGCCCTTGTCCTGCCCAATTCGCTGCTATTCTTCCTTGTATTGCTATTTGCCCCTCCTCTCCTTCCTCTCCCTCCCGTGTGAGTGGGAGTCCCGCTACCGCGGCTGCGACCTTCACCAATTTTGATTGCACCAACTTCGCCTCGTCCGCCAACCTTTTCTGTGCTACTTCCCTCTCTCTTTCTTTGATCCGTTTACAATGGTGTACTATTATGCTTTGGATCTCTGGCCAGCCTTTTGCCTCAACGCCTGCTATTTTATCTAGTGCCTTTTGCACTTCCTTTGGGAGCCCTCTCTTAATGATGAAATAGAATAGAGATGTGGATTGGTGCCAGGGCGTACCCGTTTCCGCTCTCCACATCTCCTGCACCCGGAGAATGTAATCCATAGCGTCCTCCCCGTCATTCATGGTACATTGCATTACTGACTGCAAATCAGGGGTATCCGGGAAGGTTTCCCGTAGTGCGTCCCACACCCTTGCTCGCACAGTGTTAAAAGAAGCCCCATCATGGCGATCACACTCTAAAGTTACAGCTGGAAAACCCGCCTTAGCCCATACTCTGTCTGCCTGATCCCCTACTGCGGACACTAGTAGGCTTTTCACATCACCTACTGCCAGCGGTATACCAGCGGTATGTTTCTCAAATGCATATATCCACTTGCTTGCCCCTCCCGACAGCTGTGGTAGTAATTTCATTAAATTAGCCTTGTCCATCTGAGCCCACGGTATATAGTTTGGCCTCCCACCTCCTCTGTGCAGTAATGGGAGTTGTAATTTCCCTTTTGCCGTTGCAGCTTCCTTTTCCTTAGTCACTGCTGACTCTAATGACGCCATCTTCCCCACTCTATTTCTTAGTCGTCCCATCCATTCATCTTCTATAGTTTCCAGTGAACAGGCACCATCTAGCTCCTCGCCTTCTCCTCCTATTGCCATGCTCAATCTATCGCTCTCATCCACCCCTCCTCTGACATCACATAACAACTCCTCTCTGATCCCTCTTTCTCGTGATACATCTCCAATGCTTCCTTCTGCTGTCCCCACTTCTATTATTCTTGTCGGTTCTTCCTCAATTCTGAACAGTATTTCCCCCTTTTTCCATCCCTCCTCAATTTGTCTAGTTTCGCTTGACGCTCTAGACGTGCGTCCAGATTGTGTAGGGGCGCATGCTGTGCGTTCACATATGTCTTTTATTCTTGAGAGTTCATCTCTTGCCACTGTAAGCCTCGACTCTAAGTCACTCGTTAACTTCTCTATATCCACTCTCTGTGGGCCTCCCTGGGCGCGCTCTCTGGTGTTTTCGTATGGTGGGGGTGCAGTTGGCCTCTGTGGTGTGCTGGTTGACGGGGGAGGCACATAAATAGGGTCGCTATATCCTGTTGCAGGGGCTGGTTTGGGTAGCATTGGGTACAACATAACCACCTCCGCAGGTTGTTCTATGCTTACCTGTTCCTTTTCCTCTCGTGGAATCATTAGTGGATTGTCTGTGGTGGAGGGTAAATCAATATTTGGTGCTGGGGCTTTGGGTGGGGGTACTTCCTCAAACAATCTCCAGAGATCTAATATCTCCTTCCTAGTCTGCCATTTTTTCCCCTTATACTTGAGGCGAATACAGGTACATACCATATCGAGAACGCTTTTGTCAAAAGACCCTCCTTCTGGCCAAATCTGGGGCAACCCCTCCCCTTTCAATTCTGTTAACCATTGATCATGATATTTATTTATGCGTTCAGCATATCCCGGCAAGCTCTTACAAATGTGTGACAAGGGAGTTTCAGCCCCCATCCTCTAAATCGTCAGCGCTACCGCGTTCGCCTTCGTAACTTTTAAATAGGTGTAAATATGCGTACGTATACTTTTATGGCACAGACAAGAGCGGACCTCTCAAAATTGTCACCCACTGTAATTCAGTGCACAAATCTCTTCTCACTCACCATATCTCATCTCTTTCTCATTCTCAGGCACACTTATGTGATCTCACTGGCAATCGATCTAGTACTGGTTATGTCCACACTCTTTGGCACCACCTCACGGCCACCTGTTCGTCTCTAACACTCGTACGGTGCGCGCACCCTTCACAATACTTCCCACTCACACTTTTGTCTTTTTCCTCCCTTTCCTCCCTAGCCAGCTGTCCCTGTTTCCCTACTAAGGTTACTGTGTTCACGTCTGTACGTGCCACTACTGAGTCCCCACTTTTTAAGATGTTCTAACTACTTCATACCCTTCTCATTTTCACCCCCTACCCCGTGGAAATGGAAAAAAAAAGAAATAGAGAGAGAGAGAGCACAATCACTAAAAAATATTCCCGGTGTCTCCTTTTGCTAGACACCAATAACTTATTTCTCACTTCTTCATATATTCCCAGTACTAATTTAGATAGTACTATGCGGCGCCGCCTTCCACCCCCTTTCGGAGCTAGGTTTCCGTCACTTCTACCACGTCACTTATTTCTTACTCCTAATGGCCATATGCGAAAGAAAGAATAAAGAAAGTTTCAAGACCCGTCTTTAGTAGACCCCCGCAATTCTCCTTCTCTACCTTTCCCCGTTCCTCTATTCCCACTTCCCCTTCTTCTCCCCTTGTCGATCACTCGCACTCGGTACTCACGTGCCCGTCTTGAACCGATACTCTCCGAAACTGGGTCCGTCCAGGCGGCGTTACCGGTAACTCAACGGTCAGCCCCTGGCTCCGGCGAGCGGCACTCAAAGGGGATTTTTTTCCAATCGGGATCCCGTACCCTTTCTCATTGAGTGCGCACTTCTTATTGTGCCGGTCGCCGTTGGCGGGCGGCCTCCCGGAGGCGGTTCACCGTGCGTATCCCTTCTCAACCGGAGATTCTCGTGCCACAAGGGGGTCGTTAAAGAAGGAGTTAGGAAAAATAATTTGGAGATATCACGCTATCGGGGTCACCACTGAAGGGAAGCGCCCCCAATTCAGCACGATCCTCCCCGCAATGAGAGACAATAAGGGACTCTCCCGTAGTGGGAATAAGACCAAGACAGAGTGCGGGTGAGCGTAAGTGGGAGTTTATCCAAGGATAAGGCATGCAAAGAACTCTGCAACCTACGAGAGCGCTCTGTCTGACAATAGCAAAGACAGGCGTATTTCTAATACAGAAAACGTCATCAACACCTAAACACTATAGGGGGCACAAGTTAATTGGGATTGGGTATCGTCGACTAACTATAGGTGTTGCTGCAGCATGGTTGGTCTTGGCAAGACGACGTCACTGGTCAGCCTCGTGGGTTGGGTTGGGCCTGGCAGGCCGGCTTGAGGTCATCCGTGCGGTGTTGGTGCGCTGGGGCAGCCTGTGACAATGATGAATACCTTTCCTGTCTTAGTTGCCCTAGGCCATGCACACTGCAGTTATTCAGAAAATGACATTTACGTTCACTAATAAATTGTTCCGTAGCTTATCTTATAAAATAAACGCAACACATGAGGAATGCACCTCGTGAGAGGTCTGGTGGTTATCGGTTGGGGTGAGATTTACCTGTGTCCTATTGACCGGTACTTTAGGTCGTAGGACGGGGCTCTGGGGCTTGGGCCGAATGATACATGTCTGTCTGCTGCGTTAGAAGTTATTATATAGATGGGTCTCTGTGTCTTGTCTCAATGATGGGGGTCGTCCTTACACGGGGTCAGGATTCTTGGGGGGTTCGTGGGATTTATGAAAGGGTGCTGGTAGATCAGTGGGTTCATCTGTGGGTTTATTACCGTGCTGTAAATAACACAGGTGGCAGGCTATGGCCTTGGTTGCGGCGCCGGGGCCTCTGAAGTAACGCCAGCTTGGTTGGGGGAGGTGAGGGAGCGCGGCACAAGTCTTAGCTTTTTTATCTTGCAGGCTTGGTAGGGTGGGAGAGGGAATGGCCTTGCATATCCACAAAGGTATTTTCCTCGTGCGTTGCTGATCAGTAAATGCAGAAGTTTTATACTGTTCTGCCTTATTTTGACGTTATTTAGACACACATATATATTTCAATTTCATTACACATTTCTTTAAGACAGTCGATTCCAGTACCTTTTCATTGCCTAACATTACATTCATTACATTGTGTGCGTATTGTATGTACATTTAGACGTTATACGAGGGATATCTAGGTTATGGCCTACAGAGATTGATGCTTGCCACTTTGGGTGGTTCAGTAAACATATATGAGTTCCAGTTTCTACATACTATGGAAAAAACACTTTTACAGATAGAGGTTATACGTTTGGTCAACATCTTTCTCCGTGGTTATAGCAGCATTAGTCCAGACCTGGAGGGATATCATATAACGTTACATTTTTATGGCTTATTCACATTTTAAAACAGAGGTAGTTCATTAGTACCAATACTTGAATTGTTTTCTACCTTCTTCAGATTGTGATGCTTCAGCTTTTTTCCTCGCTACCCCGGCCTTGCGGTCCGGGTCATACGGGGTGCAATATCACATTGTTACTAATATAATGTTGCCGTGTTGGCATCTCGGGTTTAGCTCATCTCCGACTTTCTCATGGGAACGCGCTCGCAGCGGATCTGCCAGTGCTGCTGAGGCGACAGAGATGCATGAAAGGCCCTCCAAAGGTGGGGGCCTCGTTACAGTGTGCTAAACTCACGCCGTGTTTGCTAGACAAGATGGCATCTAGGCCTGACTCGATTTTTGGTAAATGCAAAGACGAGGTGCGTGTGGGCAATGTCGTCGGCGGGCGAATCCTCCTCCACCTGGGCCCGGGTGGCATGAGGGGGCGTCCACCGAGTCATGGTCCTCACCTGGGGAGGAAGCTGTAGGTGAGGAGGGCCTCGCGGCCAGTCCTCCCCTACAGAGGGAAAAAGAGAACTTACTTCATATGTTGTGGAATTGTCCCAGGGTAATTACCTTCTGGTGTGAGGTCCTTGACAGATTAGATTTGACCCTTTCCATTAAATTTCCAAGAGGACCGTTCCAGATCTTGCTTTTGGCAAATATTGGTCGCTGTGTAACGGCTCGTTTATATGGTTCATGGATAAATAGAATTTTGGTAATTGCCGTGAAACAGATTTTGAAAGTTTGGAAGATGCAGAAAAACCCAACGGTGGAAGAATGGATTAATGATGTATTGATTTTATCTTATTTTGAATTGGTTATGTATAAGAGGAAGGGTAAGGAAGAACCTTAATGGGTTTTACGGGAATCTTTTATTGACTTATATGGTAATAGTTCATTGCCTATATGATCAGCTAGTCTAGGTGAATACATATTTGTATTAGTGTTTGTCTTGTCTGCTGTTGTTATTGAGTAGATGATTATTTGTCTAGTTTTGGGTGTATTGTTATTTGTTAAGTCTTGTTTTGTGTCAATATGTTGGGAATTTTTGATAATTTTATTGTATAGGACTTATTATTATTGGGAAATGTTTTATGACTCCATTGTATATACGTTTTCTGAATTTTTTGTGAGTATTTCTTTATTTGATTACTTGGGGTATGGCGATTTTAATGGATGTATGTGTTAAGATATACTATATTTCATGTTGATTGTGGTTGTATTTTATCTTGCATGTGTATTTGAATAAGATAAAGTTTTTAAAAAACAATGGTTTCAGCTTCACATGTTGCGACATTGTTTCATGATGCGAAAGTAATACGAGTGTGCTTAGGCCAATACATAATCAGACGGCATAGTTGCATTTATGTTGCATAACCTGTTTGGCTAGTTCCGAAATGCAGTCAATTCCTTTACTTAGTTATTTTATTTTTCTGCATCAGAATCATGTCTGTTGAAACAAAACATCCGATCTAGGTTTTCACACAGCACCCCCCTGACCTTCCTAGGCAAGGAAAGGGCTTTATTCAACATTGTACTTTTAAAACAGGCTTTTTTTTTGGTTTGCAAAAAGTCATTTTGACACGAGGTGAATGCTGCTGGGATTTCCCTTTCAAATTAGGTTTTTCTCTCTCATCTGGATTCCAAACATTGTTTTGCAGTCCTAGTCAGTTTCACTTATAGAGCAATCTGTTTTAGACACAGTTCCACTGAAATTGACATATGCCCTTAGAGCTAGGGTTTCTTTTCAAGCAGTGATTTTTAACATTTTGTAGCCCAAACGGCAAGTGTTTTCCCATGCGGTTGTAAGTCAAGCTTCTGTTGATTTCCCAGACTTGGTCTGATACAGCCTGCCATTCAGGAATAGGCTCTCTTCTACTGGGGCACAATCTGAATATGGATGGGCATGGCAGGGCCTCACTGATAAAAGTAGAGTAATGTAGAACAGATGAAAATAGCATCAAAGCGGCATAATTTTAAATGTACAATATTTCCCTTTTTCAATGGGAAACTTTTTGCTAGCAGCAAAGCAGCACTGCTTTTTCACTCTGCTTCTATAGTACACACCAGAACACACCCTGGCAGCCTTTCTTGGTGTGCTCCCGGTTCCAATTCGCCCAATGGTGCTTGGCAAAACAGTGCAGCCATCCTTTTGTAGCTGCAAAATGCAGTTTTGATGCGAGGCAGTGGTGCTCAAAGGAGCCAGCGCAGCCATTTTGCTATTAACTGCTGAAGTGCAGCATGGTTATGGATGGGAAATCTGCTGAGTGGGTCAATGTATCCCACACCTATGATTGGTAGGGGTTTCTTGCACCCATAGGCGAACAGCTGGATGGGCTTTCGGTGTAGGGTTGGTCTGGGTTGAAGTTTATCAAATGTTGTAGTTGGCATTACAATTACCTTGGCTCCGGTGTCATTCATCATCTTCACCAGGATGTCTCCGACTGCTACCAAGCAGGTACGGTGCAATCTAGTATTGTGTGGTTGTCTGCTGTTTGCTGGCTTGACTGCTAAGATCATGGGTGCCTTTTCCCTTCTTGACCTTTAGTAGTGGTTTATGCGGTTCGGGGAGGGCTCTCCGCTCGATTGGTCATCGTCAGCTGTCTGTATTGTTTCCTTCGACTGTGCGAGCCCACCCTCTGGGTCTGTCACGGGACTTCATGGATTGTTTTTGCGGGTGTTGGTCTGGCTGCCGTGGGCGGAATGACTGTGCGTTTCTGGAGCTTGGGTCACTTCTCCATTCTTGGGCCCTTTTTTGCAGTGGTTGTTGTCTCGCTCTTCTGGAGTTGAGACTGATGTTTAGAGCTTTATCCTCCCACATTTCTAGCATGTGGTGCCATAGGCTCGGCATGGTTCCTCGTGTTGTTGGCCGCCACACCATAGGCAGTCCTTGGGTCTGTTTGTTGTTGGCATGTGTTGGGGTATGTTTTGTTGCATGGCATTAATGGAAGTCATGCTATTATTTGGGGTTTCAATGTCGACTAGCAGGCGGCTGATCATTTGTTCCATTTCTGCCATGTGCTCATCTGTTCTCTCGCGCTGTCGCCCCATGGTGAGGATGGTTTCCAGAGTGAGATTGGTTTCAGACAGTATCGTTCTGAGAAGCTTCTCAGAAGAGAGGCCCTGTATGACATGTTGTCTGACTGTGAATTCCTCGTCGGGGAAATCCCATCCAATGGCCCTTTCCCATAGGCACCCGTGGAAATCATCAGTGGTTTCTTGCGGGCGCTGTCGTGCTTGGCTCATTTTAAAACGTTCAAAATCTGGGCTCAGCTGGGGCTTGAACTTCTTCATCAGTACGGCTTTCGCTATGTCATAATCATCCACGTGCCCCTATTGGGGAGCGCATTGAAGAGTCTCAACGCCATTGTGCCGAAGTTGAGCATTAGCAGTGTCCTTTTCTCTTCGTCATCTGTGACTTTCCTTGACATCAAACTTAGTTTGTACTGTTGGACACACAGTTCCCAGCATAGCGCAGCTCTGGGGCCGAATGGCTCAAACTTTTTCATAAAGGTACCCTGCTTCGTGTCTAGTCACGTGCTGGAGTCTGCGTTCTGTTCTTGCATCCTGGCTGGTAATGCAGTGCGGTCAGTCACCATGGTGGACGTTTATGACGGTGCTGGTACTGTTGGATGAGCCAAGAGGTGTCATGCAGGGACCCAGGGCGTGTGCTCCATGTGACTAGGGGTTTCATCTCTAGTTGGTCCTTCTGTGTGCTTGGCTGGATCTGGTTGTGCGCAGGGGAAGGTGTGGCACTTCTTTGTTTTTTTCTCCTATGTCTTGTGCACTCTCGTGCTGTCTGGCAAGCCACTTGTGTGCTCTTGTGCTGCCTGGTATGCCCCTTGTGTGGGCAGTGGCTCTTGTTCGGCCATCTGTTATGTGGTAGGCTCTGTGGGGTATGGCTGGGCTATGGGGGCGCATCCCGTGAGGAGATGCATGGGTTCCTCCTATGTAATATGCTGGTGGCAGTGCTGGCGCTCTTATACTACTTACAGTTTGCACCGGTGTATCAATCTGCGCTCACTGACGTCCGGAGAGGGCATGAATCAGGCGCGACTCCGTGGGTGAGTCAGCTGGCCTGTGTTCGTTCGGGGCGTGATTTGCAGGCTAAGGCAGCGTCGCGCAACCTGGGCTGGGATGCAGGTTGCATTTCTTAGCCTCGTCGCCAATGTGATGTTGCGCGGGGGCAGGTACCCTCAGGCAAAAGGGGCCCGGCTCGCTACACCTGAAAGGAGGGACATACACACTGGCTACAGTTCTGGAGCGGCAGTGGCCTTCGCAGGCTTTCCGACTCCCTTTTATTTCCCCTAGTCACGTGGACTCTTACGGTCCTGTCTCTCGGTGCCAGGTGACTACAATACGTGATTATCACACCAGTCACCTGTCTGAGGCAGCCACCTATCCACCTTACCCTTCCACTGGCCATGAGATTTTGGAATACGCATTAAGCTTACTGAAGGTTAGCCTGGATCCCTCAGACTTGATTTTGATTTTACAGTAGATATCTGCAGTACTTGTAATCGGCTTTTGTACTATCGACAGACACACAATGTACCTGTTGTCACGTAGTGTCAGCAAGCAGCTTTTTTTTGTGTTTCTTTTTTCTCCCATTGACAGTCTCAGCTAAAAGCTGTGCGTTGTTAGGAGTCATAAAATACAATTCTGTGCCCAAAATGTTGTTTCACTGTGACACTGGGAAGGGAGTACTGTTAACAGTATAGATTTACACTATACTGTATCTCAAAGAAACCAGAATTAAGAAATAACAATGACAACAAAAAACACAATTCTCAGTTTCTACTGTATTTGATGACAAAATATTGGTTGAGCAGATGGAGGCCTGGTACCCAGTTATCTGAGGGGTTCACCAGCATCGAATCCTGGTTCCCAGTCGATTGTGTATACACCAGGGGAGTGGTGAACCTCAGATCCACCAGCGTAACGGGAACAGGTGCTTGACGGTCTATGTACTTAAAAGGACGTCTACATCCCACTCTGCTACTCACCGTGCTTTTGTGGCCAAAGTGAATGCACTCAGGTGCAGATGCTTCATCCCCTTTGAAGTACAAGAAGCCACCAAGTAGTGAAATAGTACGTGTCCTGACCAACTTCAAAGCTTTCAATTTGGTCCCCTAACTCTTTGGCCCACGACTCCACACAAGCCAGATGGATATTGAAACACACTGATGGTGATTACATGCACGAGCAGGGCTTTAAGTGGGCCGGGTCAAACTGGGGCCAAGCCCCGACAGTCTTCCAAAATGTCTCCCATGCCAGGGCCCTACCAAGGCTCACCCCTGACTAGCCCCAGCCATGCCGACACGACAGGCAGCCCGTGTAGCTGAAATGATGCATGGTTAAACAGGTGCCTGTAGGTGTCAGCACTTCGGATTGGAAAAAAGAAAAGGCATCACCTTTTCCTTTTTCTAGCCCCAAAGTACTGGCACCTGCAGTCAACCTTTTAACCACGTAGCCTTTGGCTAAACTGGCTGCCTGATGTCTCTGTACTCAGAAACAGGAGGAGGGCTGGAGTACCCGGCTCTACGTTTGTTTCTGGGTAAAGAGTACTCACGCAGCGTCAAGCCCTTTAACTGTGTGGATAAAGGGCTTAGGTTGCGTGATGACTCTTCATACAGAAAGAAAAGGAGAGCCGAACACTCGATCTCTCCACCTGTCTCTTAAGTACAGAGACATCACGCAGCATGAAACCCTTTCACTCAAGAAGCCACCTGGTTAAAGGGTTGCCTGCGGAGGTCTGCAGGCAACTCTTCAACCACAGAGCTCCTTGAATGAAAGGACTGCATGCGAGAGGTGAGGCGCACTGGTGTCAAATCTTTGGTGCTTCCAGACCCTCCTTTTATTTAATAAGAGGGGCTGGGCGCACCAAAGGTAATAATGCCAGTGCATATTGTACTGCAAAAGAACTTCAAATCTACCCCTGCCGAGCGGAAACCCCTACCCACTTTCCTCCTGCGCCCCCAACACACATTTCCCCAATTTACCACTGACCCACACCCGAAAAATCTCCTGGTGTGAAACATAGAAACTACTATTACCCGGGATGAAACTACCGGCTGTGAATCACCTTCTGGCCCAGGGCAAAGTGCGGGGCATCCTAATACCCCCATCTGTTACCAGAACAGATAGATTCCAGGATGTCGCGCTCCATCTCTGCTATGTAGAAATGCTCCTTTCAAATGTCTCTTTTTTTTTAAATATGTTTATTTATAGCAAGGCAGTAAAGGTTACAAACAGTATCGGGTGGCAGTATAATATTGCAAAGAAAAAATTCTAGTTTTGAGTCCCTTTCCCCCCCTCATTCCGGTTTTCCCGGGCCAGAGATTCAGTTTAGCTCCCCCGCTTGATGCGTATTCTCCTTGTCTCTCAGGGCCCAACGGGCGTTGATTGGCTTGAACGTCATTGCGGGATATCGCTGATCATAGTCCAGCACTGGGGCCCACACATTCTGGAAGCGGTGCAGAGACCCCGCTCTCGCAGCGGTGACCTTTTCCGCTATTAAGATGTCCCACAATTTTCCCCACCAGTGGGCCAGGCAGGGGCCGTCTCGCGACTTCCAGAAGCGGGCCAGAACCGTCTTGCCCGCCAGGAGGCACTGTGTGAGGAGCTTAGCCCTGTTGCCGGAGCGGGGGTAAATTCCAGGGACCGGGATCCCCAGCAGAATTGTCTCAGGGTCCAGTGGGAGGGCGGAGCCGGTGATTTGTTCGATGGTGGAGAGACACCTGGCCCAAAATTGCTGGATCTTGGGGCATGTCCACCACATGTGAAAGTAGGAGCCTGGTTGACTGCAGCCTCTCCAGCAGGCGGGGTCCACTTGTGGGTTCATGTGGTGGAGTCTGAGAGGGGGGTAGTACCAGCGTAGGGTGAGTTTATATGCACATTCCTTGTTGGTGACACAGGTGGAGGAAGAGTGGGTGCGGGACCATATGTCTACCCAAGCTTGGTCATCGATCGGATGGCCTAGGTCCGCCTCCCACTGAGCCATAGATCGAGTTTTTGTCGCCAAGAAGTCCCCCAGGAAACGTCTATATATAGCCGAGATTCTTCCTCTAGCCGGCAGGTCCGCAAGAGTTAGCTCCAATGGAGTCGGGGGGCGAGTTGCCGCCTGGAGGGTCTGAGGGTGCGAACACCAGTGGCGGAGCTGGCAGTATGTGAATCTGTCCCTTTCTTGAAGCCGAAAAGTCTCCTTGCACTGCTCGAAGGTCCGGGGTCTGTTTTCGGAGTACATCTGCCCCAGGGTTTCCAGGCCTCCGCCTATCCAACTCTGGAAGTTGCGAGGGAGAGATCCCGGGGAGAAGTCGGGGTTGTGAAAGATCGGTGAAAGGGGGCTTCGGCCCCTCGGGATTCCCTTCTGCTTTAGAGCCCAATCCCAGGAGCTTAGGGTCTGCTTTGTTGTTAGTAGGATGTCCTTCCAGCGTGCCCTGAGGGAGGGTTGGATGTGAGGGAGGAACCGGAGGGGAAGCGGGAGCTGGGCCTGCTCCAGTTCCACCCATCTGGGGCGGGCTGTGCTCGTCTGCCAGGCGTGTAGATGTGACAGTTGCGCCGCTGTCCTATAGGCCTGCAGGTCCGGGACCCCTAGGCCTCCCAGCCTGGCGTTGCCAATCAGGGTTTTGTGGGGGATCCTGGCCTTCTTGCCTTTCCATATGAATTTGGATATCTTCCTCTGTAAGTCATGGAGAGCCTGGGCTGGGAAGGGCACCGATAGAGATGAGCAGGCATAGAGGAACCTAGGAAGCAGGTTCATCTTGACGGCCGTGATCCGGCCCATTAATGAGATCTCCTGCGTGGACCAGCGTTTCAAGTCCCCCTCCAGCTCCTTGATCAGTTTGGGAAAGTTCGCCTGATAGGTCTCCTTTGGGTTCGCTGGGATGAGAACTCCTAGGTAGGGGATCGAGTGGTCCCGCCATTCGATCGGGCACAGAGCCGTTAACGCCTCCTTGTCCTCTGGGCGAAGGCCGACTCCTAAAGCCACTGATTTGGTGAAGTTGACAGTGAAGCCGGTGACCTCCCCCAGTTCCTTTATTTCGGCCAGAGCATGTTTCGCTGAGGTGTTGGGTTCGGTGAGTGTCAATAGAACATCGTCCGCGTAGAGAGCGATCTTGTGGTGGGAGGAGCCCACCTGAAGACCCTTAATGGACTCATTGCACCTGATCCTCTGGGCGAAGGGTTCCATTGTGAGGGCGAAGAGTAGGGGAGACAGCGGGCAGCCCTGTCTCGTCCCACAAGACAGAGGTATCGGGGCTGAGTGGATGCCATTGATCCTGAGGATGGTTCGAGGGTGCTTATAGTTCGCCAGGATCATGGCTCGGGCTATGGGGCCGAACCCAAATGCTTCCAGAGTGCATTCCAGATAGGACCAATCGACTCTGTCGAAGGCTTTGGTTGCGTCCAGGGCCATTAGGGCCAGGCCTTGGGAGTTGCGGTGGGCGATGTTCACTAGGTTCAGAGTCCGCCGGATGTTGTCCCCTGCCGCTCGGTGAAGAATGAAGCCTGTTTGGTCGGGGTGGATTATATCCGGGAGGATGAGTGCCAGGCGGTTAGCTAAAA
The DNA here is from genome assembly GCF_040938575.1 of Ambystoma mexicanum. Lineage (NCBI taxonomy): Eukaryota > Metazoa > Chordata > Amphibia > Caudata > Ambystomatidae > Ambystoma > Ambystoma mexicanum. The sequence goes on from NC_090937.1 coordinate 969,932,677, forward strand.
TCTTCGAGTACAGGTTGGCGTCGATATTCAGCAGGGCGATGGGTCTGTATGACGCCGGATCTCTCGGGTCTTTCCCCGGCTTAGGAAGGAGAACCGTCACCGACTCCTGCATTGTGGCGGTCACGGATCCTGAGACCTTAAAAGAGTTGAACAGGGCCACTATGTGAGGGATGAGCTGGAGCTTAAAAATCTTATAGAACCTCGGGGGGAATCCGTCTGGGCCCGGGGCCCGTGATTTGAGGGCCTTGATGGCTTCGTCAACTTCTTCAGCTGTTATTGGGGCTTCCAACTGCTCCCGTGTGGAGTCTGGGAGACGCGTCAAGGCCGCGTTCCGTAGGTATGCCTCCTGCTTTGATCGATCCCGGGGGGGCGCTGTCATGACCTGGATTAGGTGGTCTGAGGCTAGTTGTAGTTTCGTCTGTTCAGAGTGGTGTATCACCCCCTGTGGGTCCTTAAGCCCTATAATGGTGTTGGTCCGTCTTGTTTTAGCTAGCTTGGCCACCAGCAGCTTATTGGCCTTGTTGCTTTTGGCATAGTAGAATTGTCTGGTCTTCGCCAGGAGTTGCGCAGTGTGTTCTGCGTAGTGGGCCTCTAGTTTCTTCCTGGCCGAGCGGAGCGCTCTCTGTGTTCTGGGGGACCAGCCACTCCTCTTCTGGGCTTCCTCAGCTGCTCGCAGGTCCTCCTCCAGGGATAGACGGATTTGTTTCCGGTTTCGGTGGTATGCCACGCCTTGGGCTATCAACGTTCCCCGAATTACAGCTTTCATTGCATCCCAGTTATTGGCCAGGGAGGTGTCCGCGGCTAGGTTCTCCTCAAAGAAGTTCTTGATGGTGGTGGTTATGTTGTCTCTGATTGACATATCATTGAGGATCGGGTCGTAGAGCGCCCATCTGCGTGTTGCCTTGGCGTGGGTGTTCTGAATGCTCAGATCCATTATTATCGGGGCATGGTCCGATAGGATTCGCTGGCCTATCGATACCTCATTGGCGAGGGCGAGAGTTTGAGGGGAAGCCAGAAGGAGGTCGATTCTGGAGAACGTTCGGTGTACGCCTGAAAAGAAGGAGTAATCTTTCTCGGTGGGGTGAAGCACCCGCCATGTATCCACCACCTCTAAGGTTCTGAAGAGCCGCAGCAGACTGAGGGCCTGGCCGAATTCGCCAAGGGCGGGGGGGTTAGATTTGTCCTTAGTGGGGTCTGGGACCCCATTGAAGTCCCCACCGATTATTGTCTGGCCTTCCACAAAGCTTGAGAGGGAGGAGCCCAAGGAGTCATAGAAGGTTGCCTGTCCTGAGTTGGGTGCGTATGCCGATACCAAGGTGTAGAGGTCCCCCAACAGGAGGCACTTGATGGCCACAAAGCGGCCCTCGGGGCACATCATGGAGTCCAGGGTCTGGGGGCGCAGGTCTTTCCGGAACATAATCGCTGTGCCCCCTTTTTTGGAGTTCCCCGAGGCGAAGAACTGGTGTGGATATATGCTGGATCGAAGCCGGCCAAAGTCTGCCGGGAGGAGATGAGTCTCTTGGAGGAACACCACATCGGCCTCCTCATCTTGTAGCTTCTGGAGAATCGATTTTCGCTTGGGGGGGGAGTTGAGACCGTTAACGTTCCAGGAAAGGCATCTGAGCGTCCGGTGTTCCGGGATCGGGGAGCTAGGGGTTCCATGCGTAGGGGATGGAGGGGGGACTCCAGGTTGTTCATCAGCTGCCATCGTGAAGAGGGTGGAGAGGTGAACTGTACCGCACTTGCAGTTTTAACCGAGGCCCCCAACGGGAGGCCAACTTTTTAACTAGCGGGGTGGGAAACATTGTGGGTGTAACCCCACCCCAGGCCAACAGGGCCATTTGTGTCTGGCAAAATAACGTTTGCATCCAAGGGCTCTAAGATGGAGCGGATCTTGGAGGGGGGGCATAAGCCGTGGAGGAAGCCCGCCGCGCTGGGCGGACGTGGGATTGTGTTGGGCCGGAGTTACTATTTCTGAATTTAGCTGAAAGGACGTTGGGCGTCCGGGACGCCGGAGGTGCGGGGGGCATCCGGGGCCGCTCGGACTCGGGTTATCTTCTCCTGTTTCGGGAGGCCTTGGACCATGGAGGACGTCTGGGTTGGGGGGGGAGGGCTGACGTAGGGCTTCCCGAGGCTTCCAAGTCTGGGGAGGTGGTTCCTTCAGGGGGGGAGGATATCTGCATGATTTTAGCGGCATCTTCTAAGTGGGATATTCTCCGGAGGGAGCCATTATACGAAAATTGCAGGGCTGTGGGAAAAAGCCATCTGTATTTGACTTTACGCTCTTGGAGGAAGAGGGTTAAAGGTCGGAGAGCCCTTCTTTTCTGTAGGGTTGAGAGGGAGAGATCCTGATAAATTTGGAGAGGGTGACCTTGAAAGGAGAGTTCATCTCCGGACCGACTGATGGCGGAGATAGCTTCTTTAGTGGAGAAATAGTGTACTCTCGTTATGACATCTGGGGGCTGGTCGGAGTCTACTCCTCGTCGCGGACGAAGTCTGTGGGTCCGATCCAGCAGCAGTTGGGATTTATCTAGATGCGGGAGGAGAATTTGAAAGAGGTCTCCTATGTATCCTGCAAGATTTTGGTCGGGGACTGAGGACGGAACTCCCCTAATACGGAGGTTATTCCGACGAGCTCTGTTTTCCAGGTCCTCTTGTTTGTATTCGAGGATTTCGCACTTGTCCTGGAGGGCTCTTACTGATTGCTGGATATCTCCCATGGCGGCTGTTTGGTCTTGGGAGCGATCCTCGATCTCACTCAGTCTCTGCTCCACTTCGGTCACCCTATGGTCTGTTTGTTCCAATTTGGAGGTAAGTTCCGACATGCAGGACCGAAACTCGGCTTTGATGTCTGCCATAAACGCCAACAGATCACCTCTAGTGGCTGGGGAGTCACCCCCCTCCTGGGAGAGCCCTGGGGTGGGAGTGACTGAGTCCGGTTTCTTTCCCTTATCAGGAGCGGTGAGCATGGTGGCTATGTCTACATTTTTAATAGCTTTCGACTGTCTCGACATGTTGGTGAGTCGTGGGTGGGGAGATGGTTTATGCGGCCCACCCTGTGGATGAGCGTCGAGGCTCTTGATTGAGAAAAGGGAAAGCTGATTCCAAGCTTGGCCGGTGTATAGAGGATTCGAGTGAGGGGGTGAACTCTCCAAATCTTGATGGTGGGCAAGTATGTGGGGCGTAAGTTCCGGTGGGGGGATTGAATAACGTGCGCCCCCTTGAGACTAGGCCAGAGAGAGCAGAGCGGGTCGCCCCAAGAAGTAGGCAGTCAGGTCACCTCCGAGGCCGAGGGGGCCCACCCGTCAGGGGCAGCCCGGGATGAGAGTGTGGCCAGGTCGAGGCTTCAGGTGGGCGGCGTTGGTCAGGCCCTTCTCGGGGCTTGCAGCTGTGGGTCCCTCGATGTGACCCAGCTAGGGCCGCTCCTCCTCCGAGGACCCAGGCTTGAAACGCCTGGTGGGGATGATAGTGGGAGGGGTCCCGGGTCCGAACGGGGGCTCCAGATGGTGGTGTGGGCCGGGGCGCCCCAGGAGTGTGTGCTGGAGGGCGGAGGGGGGGGGGGCGGTGATGGCGCGGCCCCCACCTCAGGCGCTGTGGAGGGATTTCCCTGCGTGGCCTCAGCGATCCTCACCCCCAGCAGCTCCTACCTGAAGGGCACCGTCCGTGCCGTCCCTCGTCGGGCAGTGCAGGCTCGGGCTGGTAGTGTAGGAAGCAAGGGTCGCCCCAGGGAGAGCACCGGAGGAGAGGTCCGGGGGGCTGATGTTGCTCCGCCGCGACCCGGGTGCCCGAGAAATCGAGCCGCGTCTGGATGCGGCCTCAGAAAGCTCTCACCGCCCTCCAGGGCCGGGAGACGAGCACGGCCGCCATCTTGGGAGATCGACGCTGAGGCCGGCGCGGCCCCCACCTCAGGCGCTGTGGAGGGATTTCCCTGCGTGGCCTCAGCGATCCTCACCCCCAGCAGCTCCTACCTGAAGGGCATCGTCCGTGCCGTCCCTCGTCGGGCAGTGCAGGCTCGGGCTGGTAGTGTAGGAAGCAAGGGTCGCCCCAGGGAGAGCACCGGAGGAGAGGTCCGGGGGGCTGATGTTGCTCCGCCGCGACCCGGGTGCCCGAGAAACCGAGCCGCGTCTGGATGCGGCCTCAGAAAGCTCTCACCGCCCTCCAGGGCCGGGAGACGAGCACGGCCGCCATCTTGGGAGATCGACGCTGAGGCCGGCTCGGGGAACCGGAGCGGCTAACTTCGTCTCCGTTGATCGTCGTGGTCCCCGCTTCAGCCCGGGTGGGCCCCAGGTCCTCCGACGTCCTTGGGATCAGCTGGGCTCCGGTATACGGGCGCGGAGCCGCATCAGGGGCCCAGAAGCGGCGGGCTTCGCACGGCGGGCCTCAGGGGAGCAGCCACATCGATGGTGCTCCAAGCCACGCCCCCCTTTCAAATGTCTCTTAAAAACACCTTATTTTGAAGATTTAGGGTTAGGCCCCCTCAATCTGGTTCTCCAGTCCTCCCTTTGCGTGCCTCTTGGTCTCCTTCTCTGTTGATCAGTTGATGTCCATTGCCCTTCTTTGGGCTGTTTAGTGCAAAGTTCCATTGTGGCCGCTGCTCCATCCGTTGATGCAGTAGATGCATCTTCCTCAATTTGAAGCAACACCATACCTGCTTCTCTAGAGGTTATTCTGTGCTGGCTTCCTTCTATGGTAAAGAGCAATCCGGATTGAAAGGTCCATCTATACTTGATTCTGCGTGCCTGAAGCGTTTTTACCACCACCTGCATATCTATTCACTTTTGCAGAGTTATCAGTGAGAGGTCCTGATAAAGCTGGATTCCCACCCCTAAGTATGTAATCGGTGCTGCAGCCCTTGTCTCTCTCCATATTTTCTCCTTTTGTGAACACAAAGCACATGCTACCTAATTTCAGAAGTGAACGAGGTAAATTGTATCTGGAAGGAAGCAGAGAATTTTTCTTGAAATTGTTGAAAGCTTTTGGTGAAGTCTTATTTGGATGCTGCCATTTCTAAATTTTTGGTGGGAGACAGCGAGGGGGGCCTTAATACTAATACATCTGTATGAAGTGTATTTTCCGAGCACCTCACAAACAACCTTTCCAGGGGTTTCGGCTGTTTAGGATTAGGCTGCGTGTGCCTGACCAGAGTCTGTTTCCTCCTACCTCCGTGCACGTGTATGGGCTATAAGTCGTTTTATGTATCGCCCCAAATTTACAGCTGAGAGCCAGATGGGCAACTTCCAAAGGCTGACCGGGAGGACCAGTTTCCGTAACCACTGTGTCCGCTTAGGCGAATTGTGGCAGAGTTCTCTATAGCCCGTCGTATCATCTACCTGTTGGAGCCTGCATATCCACCTCTTGAATGCTCAATGTGCTGCCGTTAACGACAAATGGAGAGGATATGCGCACCCTTGCTCTGTGGCATAATTTCAAGGTGAGAGAGATTGATTCTTAGGAGAAGATCAGGGAAGAAGCCATTCACAACCCTCATGAGCACTTAAGGGATGCTGCTGAGGTCCTTTATCCATAGACTGCAGGGAATGCTGTTCACTAATACAGTCCCGTTTCACCTTTGCTTCTGCAAGCTAATGGGTTATAAACAACCTTTGGGCAATGTCAGCAGTAGGACCAATCTCCTTCAAGATGATCGTTGATATATATGCAGGCCCTTATCTCCCATCCTGCACCGAGCCAAGCAATCCACAGGAGAGTAAAGCGGGATCAAGCTCCACCTCCCAGTTCACAGTGCCCTGAGCTCTCTCCGCCTTGCGAGCAACGTCTCTCTCCTTGTATAGCCTGTGGGGACGGCCCGTGGACATGCTGCAAATCTCTGGTCGGCCAACCACACCCACTGCTGAATCTGGCTTGCAAGCAGAATGACGGGTCCACAAGCTCAATCCCATGTGTCGGGGGTGTAAGAGATCCCCCTGTGATATTGCGGCAGTCACGTCCCTCCACCACCCGATCTGTGCAAAGATTTCAGCTCAATTGTAGATGGAGCGCTCACACGCATGTCTTCATTGTGCATCAGCCATCTTGGAATCTCCTTAGTCACACCTTAATGACAGCTCACGTACGGTTGGAAAGAAAGCTTTGTCTAGTAAACTATGCAGAGATTGAGGGATGCAAACGCACTGGCAAAAGTGTTGTTCAGTGTCCTTGTAATCAGGGCGGAGGGGGATACCAATATGTCTTGTAGACCTTTGTGTATTTTGAAGCTGAAGGTGAATCTTGCCACCTTACCTCTGAAAATCGGTGAATTTACCATGAAGTAAATCCACCAAAAATATAACCACTTCCATTCTCAATATTTGAAGGAGGATACCATGAGTTCAATTAACTCACAGCCTGTAGAAAACTTTAACCAAGGGCCTGGCCCCCGGCAACCTACCAGCAGATCTCTTTAATAGCAACATTGACATCAGGATCCCTTTTTTATTACAATTCTTTAATTATACTTTCCCCACAAGATGGAGAGGAGTGACTATAATACCAATCTATAAGAAGGGAGACAGAGAGGCACCATCAAACTACAGACTGATATCCCTAATTGACTCATTAGCTAAAATCTACTACAACATTGTTCTGTATCAACTGGAAGAGTGGGTCAACAACAGCAACATTTTCTCTGCAGTCCAGGCTGGTTTCCATAAAGGAGTTCACCAGACACCCAGAACACAGGACGTGGATTGGGGGCTGCTCTCTAGCCTTTCAGTGCACCGCACTGCATTAATTCCAGTTTCAGTCAGAGCTGGCTCTTTGACTACTCACTCCATTCATGCCTGCTCCGCCCCATGGGTGTACCCAAAACAAGTAGCCCCTGAAAAAGGCTACAGTCAATCTGGCAGGAGGCAGCCCCAGAGCCATATATGGTCCTTCCACCCAACAGCCATTCAGGGGAAGGGGACAGAACCAGGGATTCTCAGGACTTTGAGAAACAAGGGGGTAAGGCAAAGTAAACCAAGAGGCCACCAGTGGGCATCTTGTCTTTGTGTAGGAATCCCTTTATTCTTATGGCAGGGCCTAGGTGTCTCAAAAATTAAGGATGCCTAGAGCCACTGCCAAGTCAGCATGTAGCTGCCACCAGCCCATACCCTGCCCTGTGGGCAACGCACATGTAGCCAAATCATACACTATGCGTGCAAGGGTGTACCCCTACCCATGGGTGCCCATAGGCTATCCCTTGGGTACTGTTAACCAAAACATACGAATGAAGAGCTGCACTGCCAGGGGCCCAAACTGTACCCATGTGCAGAAAAACACACAGAAAACACCAACAGACAAGTGGTAGGACAAAGACGAGGAGGCGCTGTCCCTATAAAAGCATTTCCAGCATCACACCAATACCAGCCGGTTTGAGACCCTATCCGCAGGCAAGAAGACCCTTTTAGATTTGGTGGGGGCTGGTCCATGATACCAAAGGTACAAACTCCACTATTGTGCCATCAGTAAACGTTCAGCTAATGCCAGGATCAAAGGAAACTGATTTTTATATAATGCAAACCGTGCTTGTGGACTTCAGGAACATCTGTGTGTTACTCTATAAATCCACTACAGAAACAAGGACATCACACCCTAGGCCTAGTATAAGAAAAAGCATCAATCGTGAAACCCGCTTGCTTGCATTTCTCTCTGTGAGTCTGAAGTGCGGGCAGGGCACCATCCAGGAATCCAGGAATTGGAAACATCAAAGCAGCCACTGCTTGTACGTCATAGAACAAGCCTCTGCGGAGTGGCCCCATTGCGGACTGCAATTAAATGACTCCAAGATGGCGGCCAACCTTGTTAAAGCCTTGGGCACCAGACCTGCCCTAATTTCAAGCAAATTAAAGAGACAGCCCTTAATTGAATCCCCTTGTTCCTATTTCAGAAAACCGGACAAGTGAAATTGGCCCCCCTTTCAGTACTCAGGTCATTCCAAAACGGGTGGAGTTGCTCATGAATCTTCTTGTCCCTATGGATTTTCAATGCTTACATTTGCCCCATAGCCCTTCTGGTCGAAAAGATTAACATTCCTTTAAACTTCAATGCAGAAAGCACCTAACTGCCAATCTTACTGGGTGAAAATGATCTTAATCTCCTAAATATTTAACCTTGCCGGGAAATCATTCATTAAACGGTCTGTCTGATTGTACTGAAACTAAACTCGGACTGTTCTGAGATTTCCCTACCTCTGTCATAGCGAAAATCTGGCAAGCCATTCTGGGCCCTGCTCCGATGACCATCACCTAGGCACACAACGTGGGCATAATATCCAGTCATTCATTCCTTAAATTGTATTATTGAGAACATTGTGCCATCTTTAACCGCACATGCTCGGACACATTGTGCATGCAATGGGTCTCCAACACAAACCTATGATCACCCAGTCACTGATCTTTTTTGAAAATTAACAAAATCAAATATTGCAACGGCATGTACTTAAAAGAAATAGTCAAAAACAGCAAGCGCTTTAACATCAATCTGCTTGCCTTTTCCTAGGCTTGAAAAAAGTGACAACTTCACTTATGCACTTGTATCCCTGCATTGCTTTCCAGTCCAACAACAGATCATACTCAAAAGTCTTATGTATCACAGCAAACCAAAATGGTCTCAAGGACCCTATCTACCCAACAGATTCATCAAATACACCCCAAAAAGAATGCTCCGATAAGCCCCTTTAGAGAACCTCTTCCATACGGAGGTATAAGACTTACAATTAGGGTGGTGAAGTCTGGAATAGACGGTATCCAGTCAATATATCGAAAACATTACAGAGTGGTACATAACAGAGCAGACTATAACACTGAAAAACACCGAACACATTAAATATATAAAGGGTAGTGGGGTAAGGGTTTAAAATGATTCGCAATGGGGCTGGGGTGGCGTTATAAGGGTGGAAAATCAGGAGGCTTGGGGGAGGGAACGCCCCCAAATAAAAAAAAATAGATGTTTTTCGTTGTTTTTACCACTCTGTAATGTCCCTCTGTAAAATCACATATAACCGAATAAACTACCTTTGAAACTGATACTATAGGGTGGAATCATCCCAAGTTTCAGAAGTACCTGAAATCGCAACTATCACTACTATTCCAACTATCTTTTGGTAGCTAACTATCCTAAGCCCTGACAGGGTTCAGGCCCATCTAGCCACTAGCGGCGCATTATGACAGCACCTAGCTACGAGTGTGTCAGTCACTTGAGAGCAGCCGGGGTTGTGGTGCATGAGACTCTGGGGGTGGAGAAAGCTGCCTCTTTTGTGATGGCATCGCCAGAGGTGGTAAATATGGGAATCTGCCACAGACTAGACCTCATCCTCCGCATGCTCACTTGCCCCTAAACTCATAAACCCAGAGGTATTAAGTAAAGGAAATGCAGTTCCTGGAAACCTTAGAGGGCCGGAGCTGACATTGAGCTAGGGTCTCAATGTTTGTGAAAACCTTTTACGGAGAAGGAACAGCCTTGAAAGTGCCAATGGAATCACCAGTTTGAACGGGCAGAGAGAGTGACTCGTGACCGCTGACATAAGGAAAAACATAGCAGGGTTGGCAGTGAACCACAGGCGACTACGAGAAGACACTGGCAAAGTCGGCCAGTGGCCATGACAGTGATATATAACCCCAAGGTGTCATCTCCCCTTCTAATCACCTCGCCTGTTAACCCCTATTTCTGCAGTGAATCATTAACCCAATACTCAGTACAACTGATCCACAGGCAGAGCAAATGGCAATAAACCAACCACACAACCCCAACACCGACATAGATGGCCCCTGTCCCATTTACATCCATGGACCATTTATTCCTGAGGGAACTGCTTCAGGACAGATAAACAGACGGACAAAGCAAAGAGACTCTAAAACAGTGATAGCCAGCTGGTCGAAGGAGTAACTGAACGAATGCTGGAAACTGCCCCTTTTGTGCATGGAAGCAGAGCTCCAATTAGGAGTCGGACAAAGCAGCAATGAAGGGGGGCTCTTAACTCAGAAAAAAAGGGAGAGAGTGGCCAACCCAACCCTCCTCCTGTTTCTGAATAAAGAGTATTCATGCAGCAGGTTTAGCCGAAGCGCTGCTCGGTTACACGGCTGACTTGAGGTGTCAGCATTTTGGATTAGAAAAAGAAAAAGACGATGCTTTTTATTTTTTCTAATCTGAAATGCTGACAGCTGTAGGCAGCCGTGTAACTGTGCAGCCTCGGCTAAACGGCTGCCTGAGAGATCAGTGTGGCTGGGGCTAGTTGGGGTGAGAGCCGGCAGGGCCCCGGCTCAGGAGCCATAGGCTGAGTAGTGTGGGCTCGCTTTGCTCTTCTTACCAGACCAATTATGTTTATGGAAAAGTTGTAGGCCGTAGGCATTTTATTTTCTTACAGAAAATACAAAACAAAAATCAATACACTGCCATATGCTCTTGGGCACCTTGTGTCCAGTCTCGAAGTTGCCCAAGGCTCCTCCTGAGTCCTTGTTATCATTGGGCCTTCGTTCCTGGGCACATGCCGCCTACGACATGCTTTGGACCGTGTACCGAAAGAGTACTCGGCGTTCCCACTTCTGCCTGCTCCTTCTTTTTGGACCGTGTACCGAAAGAGTACTCGGCGTTCCGGCTCCTGCCTGCTCCCTTCTTCTTCCGTTATTCTTGTAGGGTGGGTTGGGTGGCAAACGTTTTTCCTTCCCCTTATCCAGGTACTAAGAGCCTACCCGAGAGAGGTGAGCTCTTTACCTGGTTTGTGCCGCCTCTCCTTTTTCTGGATTACTTATACACCCCAGGCCTTTTGTTCCTTCTTGGGGGCCAGGTTTCCCCCCTTGCCCCTTGCTGTTATATTTCGCACCTTCCCCAGGTGCTGCTTCGTGCCCTTTCCTGGGCTTTTGTTTCTTGTGGTGCCATTCGGATGCCCCTCCCTACGCTTTTGTGCCGTTTCTCCCCACCCCGCGCCTAAACTCCCAGGCCCTCCATCGTCCCGCATTTCATGCGGCCCAGAGCCTGGGGCAATCACAGAGACTGCCGGGGGTCGGCCCTGGCGCACTTAAACCCATGCTACCGCCATGAATGCCCCACCTCCTGCACAGCACGAAACCAGAACCAAAGAAGCTTCGTGGATGTGTGGTGAGGCACAGGGGCACCCGCTACGCGCATTCAGGCTAGCAGTACTCCCGCCTCCGTTACTTACTGCAGCTGAAGGAGCACTCTGTTTTCACTGGCTGACTTGGCTCATCCATGATCATGGGTAGCGGGCGGCGCTACATCGTCCATAATGGACGAGCCCCCTGGCTCTATGGTACAGTGATAAAAGTGTCTGCTGCAGGGTCAAGAAAGACGTGCTTTTCAAAAGGTTGTGGCTGTTTCCGTGCGGTTATTCTAGATCCTGCATCATGAGAGCTCTGTAGTCTTCCGAGCAGTGGGATAACAGTGAATGTGTGTGTCAGGTCAGGCTAAAGGTCCGCTGTGTGAGCTCAGTAGATGACTCATTACTAGGATAGGAATGCATGTTGCACATCGTAAGCGTGTTAACTCCAACAGCACTATACCTGCTTTGCCAGTCATGCTGATGAAGCCGCTCTGTGCTGCTGCTCTTTCGTTTGCTATTCCTTGAGTGGGCTTTCTGGGGTGGGCCGAGCTTGACTAAACTAAAAATACGAGTAGTAGTTGATATTTTCAGCACGAGCGGGTCCATTTCAAAAGTATAGATACGTATAACTGTTTTATTTCTCGGTGAATAGAGCTGGTCATGCTTAAAAGAGATGGAAACAACTATTGCCAGTGAAGAGAAATGTGTTTCTATTTCTAGCACAAGCATACACGCGCATGCCCTCCTTCGCAGTGCCCTCTATGCTGTCTCTTGGGTGAGACTAGTCGTGTGTTCAGCCGTAATCGGGTGGTTCGCTTTTCCCTTCAGCCTGTTCTCCCAAAACCACTTGAGAGTAAGAATCCAAAAGGGAAATCACTGACGGCAAGTACAACAATAAAATCACTGTGGGTAACGTATATCAGAAAAGTTACTCTCCTCTACTACGTCTGCTCATGGTCTTCCTTAGTGCCACCTCTCATAGAAATATTCCTGCCAGGGTTATACAGTGGGCGGCTCGCAAACAGCTGTTTGTGGAAGCGTGTTGGTCACATTTACTGACACAGCTCACAGGTGCGCTGTGATATGATATGTTATTGGGATCGAACCTGTGTTGCTCCGTGTCGTCTTGTTTCCAAAGCGAGCATGTTGCCCCTGAGCTATCCTCCCAAGCAACATTTCTCTATCAGGCACGTCTGTTTTAACAAAACTAAACTATGGTTCACGTGCATCCCGCTTGCATTGAGAGCTTTTTCAGATAGGCATTTTTGTTAAATGTAAGCATATCAGCTAACAGTGTTTTGCAACCTTATTAAGATACTCGTACATTTCAAGCTTTTTTCGGTCTTTCCGTCCTTCGTTCGTAGCCTCCTATCCCACCTACACCCCCCGCACGCACAGCGCTTGGACGCCATGAATTATGGTAGGAGGTGCTATCCAAATGCAGTTAACATAACATTTAAATGTTACCTTATTCTTTGTTGCTCTGCCATGAGACCTAGCGTTTTTACACTATTACTCCAAGTAATGACTTGCTGTTTTGTGGTGCCAACATAATGTTTGCTGTAGTAATGGTAATATGTACAAGAATGAGAGCTTATAACTGTCTCTGGGCGGACGTATGTTATACAGATTGTTCATCCTGGTCCCATACATTTCTACTTGCATTGCTGAACCACTCTATTAGGGCCCTAATGGGCGCATTTACACCAACATGGGCTGGGATGATTGCATCATAAATATCTCTATCTATGCTCAATATTCTGTTATTACAATGCTGATCATCTTGCGTTGCAGGCTTTAATCTCGTTGTTCAGAATGTCCATCACCATGTTTGCTGTGTGTGCTGCTGTAACATGTTTTTTCTTGCTGCATACTGCCATCTCGTGGTTGACATCGATAGCTGCCAAACCATGCGAAACGTTTCAATAACATGAATTAAAAAAATGTAAGGGACTAGATGTTATGTTAAAGGTTCCTATACTGTTGCCACCTGCGTGGTTTCTTGGTGCTCTGGTGGCTCTTTAAAGTAAGGGGAGAGGTGTGTAAGTTAGTAGGACTGAGCAGGAGAAAAGAGCAAGAAAGCTGTATTTGTATTATTTGTATTTGTTTATTTGTAATGCGCACCTTGCCATGGGGCATCTGGGCGCATGATTTGAAGGCAGCGGTTACAAAACAATTAAAAAAGGTTACAGACATTTAAAACATTACATCAGGAGAGAATAAGCGGGTACTACAGCATACAATATATATAACATTATACTATAGCAAATGCCCAAGCGAAATGAGAATCAGGCTACAGTAGGAAGGGCAAGATGAGGAGGTGCCAGAGCCGGTAACAGCAAAACAAAAGAGTTGATGGCTGGAAGGTTTAGAATAAATCTTGACCTCTGGCATTGCTCTGGGCAACCCTCCAGACCATCGTTCTTCGCCTGCCAAGCCATTACAAAAGGGGAAAAACCATATGCAAATCAGGCTTGGTCCTACCCCCAAAGGGGTAGTCCAGCCCAAACTGCTAGGTCACATCCCTTTTGCACGAGACCACAAGCATCCCCAGACATGTTTCAGCCTTGTTGGGCGTCATCAGTAAGGAGTAGCTTGGGTCTCTAGGCCCAGCAGGCAAGGGACCCACGTCTGGGCATACCCTTCCCACTCGGGGTGACAATAGCAAAACAAAAGAGTTGATGGCTGGAAGGTTTAGAATAAATCTTGACCTCTGGCATTGCTCTGGGCAACCCTCCAGACCATCGTTCTTCGCCTGCCAAGCCATTACAAAAGGGGAAAAACCATATGCAAATCAGGCTTGGTCCTACCCCCAAAGGGGTAGTCCAGCCCAAACTGCTAGGTCACAGCCCTTTTGCACGAGACCACAAGCATCCCCAGACATGTTTCAGCCTTGTTGGGCGTCATCAGTAAGGAGTAGCTTGGGTCTCTAGGCCCAGCAGGCAAGGGACCCACGTCTGGGCATACCCTTCCCACTCGGGGTGACAATAGCAAAACAAAAGAGTTGATGGCTGGAAGGTTTAGAATAAATCTTGACCTCTGGCATTGCTCTGGGCAACCCTCCAGACCATCGTTCTTCGCCTGCCAAGCCATTACAAAAGGGGAAAAACCATATGCAAATCAGGCTTGGTCCTACCCCCAAAGGGGTAGTACAGCCCAAACTGCTAGGTCACATCCCTTTTGCACGAGACCACAAGCATCCCCAGACATGTTTCAGCCTTGTTGGGCGTCATCAGTAAGGAGTAGCTTGGGTCTCTAGGCCCAGCAGGCAAGGGACCCACGTCTGGGCATACCCTTTCCACTCGGGGTGACAATAGCAAAACAAAAGAGTTGATGGCTGGAAGGTTTAGAATAAATCTTGACCTCTGGCATTGCTCTGGGCAACCCTCCAGACCATCGTTCTTCGCCTGCCAAGCCATTACAAAAGGGGAAAAACCATATGCAAATCAGGCTTGGTCCTACCCCCAAAGGGGTAGTCCAGCCCAAACTGCTAGGTCACATCCCTTTTGCACGAGACCACAAGCATCCCCAGACATGTTTCAGCCTTGTTGGGCGTCATCAGTAAGGAGTAGCTTGGGTCTCTAGGCCCAGCAGGCAAGGGACCCACGTCTGGGCATACCCTTCCTACTCGGGGTGACAATAGCAAAACAAAAAAGTTGATGGCTGGAAGGTTTAGAATAAATCTTGACCTCTGGCATTACTCTGGGCAACCCTCCAGACCATCGTTCTTCGCCTGCCAAGCCATTACAAAAGGGGAAAAACCATATGCAAATCAGGCTTGGTCCTACCCCCAAAGGGGTAGTCCAGCCCAAACTGCTAGGTCACATCCCTTTTGCACGAGACCACAAGCATCCCCAGACATGTTTCAGCCTTGTTGGGCGTCATCAGTAAGGAGTAGCTTGGGTCTCTAGGCCCAGCAGGCAAGGGACCCACGTCTGGGCATACCCTTCCCACTCGGGGTGACAATAGCAAAACAAAAGAGTTGATGGCTGGAAGGTTTAGAATAAATCTTGACCTCTGGCATTGCTCTGGGCAACCCTCCAGACCATCGTTCTTCGCCTGCCAAGCCATTACAAAAGGGGAAAAACCATATGCAAATCAGGCTGGGTCCTACCCCCAAAGGGGTAGTCCAGCCCAAACTGCTAGGTCACATCCCTTTTGCACGAGACCACAAGCATCCCCAGACAGGTTTCAGCCTTGTTGGGCGTCATCAGTAAGGAGTAGCTTGGGTCTCTAGGCCCAGCAGGCAAGGGACCCACGTCTGGGCATACCCTTCCCACTCGGGGTGACAATAGCAAAACAAAAGAGTTGATGGCTGGAAGGTTTAGAATAAATCTTGACCTCTGGCATTGCTCTGGGCAACCCTCCAGACCATCGTTCTTCGCCTGCCAAGCCATTACAAAAGGGGAAAAACCATATGCAAATCAGGCTTGGTCCTACCCCCAAAGGGGTAGTCCAGCCCAAACTGCTAGGTCACATCCCTTTTGCACGAGACCACAAGCATCCCCAGACATGTTTCAGCCTTGTTGGGCGTCATCAGTAAGGAGTAGCTTGGGTCTCTAGGCCCAGCAGGCAAGGGACCCACGTCTGGGCATACCCTTCCCACTCGGGGTGACAATAGCAAAACAAAAGAGTTGATGGCTGGAAGGTTTAGAATAAATCTTGACCTCTGGCATTGCTCTGGGCAACCCTCCAGACCATCGTTCTTCGCCTGCCAAGCCATTACAAAAGGGGAAAAACCATATGCAAATCAGGCTTGGTCCTACCCCCAAAGGGGTAGTCCAGCCCAAACTGCTAGGTCACATCCCTTTTGCACGAGACCACAAGCATCCCCAGACATGTTTCAGCCTTGTTGGGCGTCATCAGTAAGGAGTAGCTTGGGTCTCTACACCTTGCAAAAAGGAGTCCTGCGTGGATTAGGGCGAAGCAGCCGAAGCATCAAGTTCATGGAGCCACCGTTTAGTTTAGTTTTTAAAGGAGTGGATGGAGGGAACTGTTCTGAGTGAATTGGGTAGGGAGTTCCATAGCTTGGACGCAATTACTGGGAAGCTCGATTCTCCGGCTGTCTGCAGCTTGTAGCTGGGAATAGACAGCGTGTGTACATGAGCAGATCTCAGCGGTCTGGTTGCGGTGTGTTGCGAGAAACGAGTGGACAGGTAAGCAGGTGCCGTGTTTTTCTGGGCCTTGTGAGTTAGAACGAGGGCTTTGAGAGATATGCGATGTGCAATGGGTAGCCAGTGCAGGTTACGTCTTGTGTCAGAGATGTGAGATCGCCTAGGTATGTTAAGTGCAGCCCTGATGGCATTGTTCTGAGTGACCTGTAACTTGTCTAAGTTTCTTTGGCTATTCCCTAAGTAGAGGGCATTACAGTAATCAGTTTTGGACATGATAAGGGTTCTGGCGAGGATCAAGCAATTGCCGGTCAAGAAGGGTCGGCACACGGTAATGGGTTTGCAGGTGTAGGATGACACTGAAACTAACCCATTGGTTTGTCTGTTGAGGGATAGTGTAGAGTCTAAGTAGATGCCAAGTGTTTTAGTGACATTGGATACTTTGATTTTGTTCCCATCAATAGTAAAGGATTTGTATTCTGGGTCAAGTTTGGTGAGTTTGGTAGGGGAGCCTAGAAATGAGTAACTCTGTTTTTTCATCATTGAGGCAGAGCCCATGGTGTGCCATCCAGGCCTAGATGACTGTGTAGACTGCATTGAGTGCTTTGGAGTCGGTTACATAATTGCCAGTGATAGGGATGAGTATCTGGGTGTCGCCTGCATAATTGGTGTAAGAGACACCCAGATAGTCAAGTACATCAAAGAGAGGTTTAGTAAACACATTGTACAATGTGGGAGATACGCAGGATCCTTGTGGGACTCCACACAGGACGTGTGCTGGATCAGCTGCGACCGAGGGTGAAAAGACCCTCATGGTTCTATTTGCCAGGAAAGAGCTAATCCAGGATGCGGCTCCATCAGGGAAGGGGGCAACTATCTTAAGGGTGTGGCAAAGGATTTGATGATCGACCAAATCAAAGGCTGCCGAAAGATCTAGAAGAAGCAGGAGTGCCTGTTTGCCCTTGTCTTTCAGATCCTCAATTTGAGTTTTTAGGTCAATCAAGGTGGTCTCCATCCCATGTCTGGGATGGAAGCCTGATTGTCTAAGACCTAATAGATTATTTGTTTCGAGGTAATCCTGGATTTGAAGATAAGCCGCCCCGATCCAAAATTTTGAATAGGTAACCCACGCATCCTTGAGGTTATTTGGTACAATACCCGATTTGAAAGAGGCATTTATGAAGGTGGTAATGAAAGGCGCAAGATCATGTGCCGCCTCCTTTATGACGGGGGCAGGGCAAGAGTCTCCTTGGCAATTGGAAGGTTTGAGCTTCATAATAATAATTTCGACTTCCTTGAAAGAGGTGCGAAGCTGAATAGTTTGAATTAGTGTTTAGGTGAGGGGGTATTGTAAGACGGGGGGGTTGCCTGCTGAGTGAGATAGGTGGCTTCTTTTGGCATTGATTTTGGCTTGGAGTAAGGCAATTTTGTCTAAGAGTGCCTTTTGGATGTTGGTACACCACGCCGTGTCATGGGTGCACGTATCAAGAGGGGCAACTGGAGACTCTAATTCCTTGAGGATCTTAAAGAGTTCCTTAGTGTTTGATTGAGCTTGTAAGATCCGTTTGTTGTACATGTCTTTTTTTAGCAGCTAGTATGGCTTCTTTGTAGGTAGAGGAGGCCGTGGTTAGGTTATTTTTATTAACTAGAGAAGGTGAGCTTTTCCAATGTGCCTCAGCTTTTCTTTTTTCTTTACGCAGGTTACGTAGATGTGGGGTGAACCAGGTATTAATGTGGAGGCGAGGTTTTTGTTTGCGCAGCTTGAGTGGTGCAATGGTGTTAAGGGCTTTTAACATGGCATGATGATAGGTATCTACTAGGACTGTGGGGTCAGAGCAGGTGGTAGAAGCCATGTTCAGCAGTGGGAGATGTTTATCTACCGTGATAGCCTTTTATTGCGCATGTGGATAGGCGGGGTGAGGCTAGGTTTGTCTGTAATTTGGCTGGCGTTGATAGATAAGATTATTTTATGATGATCAGACCATGCGCTGGGGGTCACAGAGATCAAGTTGAGCGTGCAGTTCATGTCTGAAACCCAGTCAAGAGTGCAACCCTTAATGTGGGTGGGCTCTCTGATGTGTTGGGTGAGGCCGAAGTCGGCTAGAACGCTAGCTAAGTAACAGGCTTTGGAGTTGTTCACGTCCTGGTAACCTAGATTGAAGTCGCTGAGTAGTAGGATTTGAGAGTTCGGCTTGGTGCTGGTGGCTAAAATGGATGAGATGTCCTCAGCGAACGAGGAGACTGGGCATGGGGGCCTGTAGATAAGATGCACTGTGGCAGTATGATTGGGTGAGATAGGCAATTTAACAGAGAGTAGTTCAGCTGAAAGGATCTGAGGGCTGCTGACAACTCTGAGTTCATGTGAGCTCTTGAATATGAAGGCTAAACCTCCAGCCTTAATTTGATTGGTATCCCTGTCACACCTGATAATGGAATAGTTGTCTGGGATAGCCAAGGTCAAGGCAGGGCCTGAAGCCGCATGCAGCCATGTTTCTGTGATGGAAAGAAAGTCTACATTTTCGGTTATGATGAAATCAGCAATATCTAAGGCATGAGCGGAGATGGAACGAGCGTTAATAAGTGCACCTTTGATCTTAGTGTCTTTGGTAATGCTGGGAGCCAGAGGGGCTGAAGCAATTTTGTTAAGAGTTCGGGCAGTGACTTTGTTATTATTAGGATCTAATACTTTGTTAATGGGGGAGTGGTTCTGGTGATAAAACAACTGATGACATCTGGAAGCTAACCTTTGGTTTCTGGCTAGGGTAGCACAAGGTCGACTGGTGGTCTGTTTGGTGGGGTGAGGCGGTATGGGACTGTTAGCAACGGTGCGAGCCTGAGATAAGGTGAGGTGGGGGCTCGCATCATGTCTCACCTTGCACGTGTCCGACACAGTGTGGTGTCTGGTTGGTGAAACAATACTGTTGAGTAACGTAGTCTGGAAGAGTGGTGCGTGGCACAAGCGAGAGCCTAGCTTAAAGTTTCTACTATGAGTGGGGAAAGGTTGATTAGGGGTGGGTTTGGTTGCAAAGTGTTGTAACCAAAGGGCCGGAGCATTTAGGTAGGGATTACAGATTGTCATGTGGACGGGAGGCAATAGGTCGTGCAGCATTGTTGTACAGGTAGTGAGTGAGAAAGAGTAGTGGTACTGGGAGGTAGTGGTGGTGGGGGTGAAGGTGACGTAAGGTGATCAGGTCAGGACCCAAAGGTGTAACGCTCACCTGATTCCCGTAGAGGCGCCGGTCTTGACTGGGCGTATACCGTATCTTCAAAGGTGATGTGTAACACAGGGCTGGCTCTTTGGGCTGGACCTCTGTGCACTGTATGTCTGACTCGAAGGGTAAGATGTCTGCAGATAGAAAATATGGGATTAAGGAACTGGGTTATTGAATGTCTCTCTCTTCTTCCCTTTTTCTTCTCCTGTAGAACCCCAAAGGTTAACGCTCTCACCTTAGGTAAGTGAACGCCGTGCTCTCCATCTGCCTCGGGGCAGGGTGCTGTAACCAGTTTCTTCACTGGATAAGGGGAGCAGGCCTCTTGACTTCAGAGGACTGCTGTCCGTCGTTTACTGCACGAACGGTAAGTTTCGAGTAATTCTAATGTCTTTAAAGTCTTTAGTAATGATGTCTCTTGTTTTGCAGGGTTCCGGCGATGGCGGATGACGGGCTGAAGTGAGTTGAAAATGGAGCCCGTGTGATGAATAGAAGCGCCGGGAAGCACGTAAGTAAGCGCTTGTTGCCTGCTTCACGATGCGCTCTAACTGTCTTTTATTTTGCAGGTACAAGTTCGGAGCGGCTGCAGGGTGCCGGAATACCCACTGGGTTAGATGTGGAAAGGAGTAATGGCACGTGAGTATTAAAGTTCCCCAATGTCTTTAAACGCACCTTGTTTTGTCTTTCAGATGCGGGATGCAGCGCCGAAGGCCTCCGGAGCGTGCGAAGAGTTGGTAAGCTTTTGTCTTTCAGATGCCGGAATGCAGTGTGAAGACCTCCGGAGCGCACGAAGAGTAGGTAAGCCTTTGTCTTTCAGATGCCGGAATGCAGCGCGAGGCGTTGGTGACAGCCGATGGACCAGGTAAGTGAAGAGCTGTCACTGAAGACCGTAATGCTAACCTGTTCTTTCTTGTCTTTATAGGTGTTGCTGAAGACTGGATTCAGGATGGTAAGCCTTTTCCCTTAGGCCCAGGATCAGATGCAGAAGACACGATGAGCGTTCTGCTGCAGAGGATGCAGAATAACGCAAAGCAAGATTCATCCATCGGGTGTGGTTTAAATAGCCTCCTGTAGTGCTTAGGTGTCTCCTTCCACAGCCACGCCTAGGTAAGAAAAGAGTTCCTGCTTTCCAGAAGAGTTCCAGTGTTCTGAACCTAGGGAGTGGCTCCTGCCCCACCCAACAGGAAAAGTAGTTCCAAACAGAAGAGGATCAGAGGCTCAACTGGCAGGCAAGTAAGCAGCATGGTCTGCTGCAGGTAAGTCCACCCAAGCATTATGAGCCTGGCGCTTCCAGCGCTGGGACTGGGCATATTTATGAGCCTGGTGCCACTGGCGCCAGGACTGGGTCCAAAAGGTCCCAATTGGGACTGGTTGGCACTCGGAACCTGGGTTATGGATCTGCCTCCAAGGGAGTTGGGAAAACCCTGACCTTTTGGAAGCAGAGATCATGACAAAAGGGTGAGCAATAGGTACGTAGTGAGGTATAGTGTATGTGGGTGTCTATGCTTCAGTAGTGAACTGATAATGAAGGGAATACGGTGTGGGTGAATACCAGGGGTACAATGCATTTTAGTAGACTAATCAATAGTCGGTAGAGTTACTATGCAAGGTGCTGCGTTGAGCAGATTGGCAACAATTGAGCGCTGGGAACGTTGTGACTAGATCACTGAATTCAAATGCATACTAAGTTAGCTGGCATAGCAAAGATAAGTAAAGGCAATGAGTGGCATTCCACAAGTAAGCAACGTAGAATGGGCTTAACAAATGCATAATATGCTGGCTAGCGAAATAGAAAACAAATGCAGTCAATGAGTGGCATCCCACAAGTAAGCAACGTAGAATGGGCTTAACAAATGCATACCATGCTGGCTAGCGACATATAGACAGTGACACGCAGCTAGTTGTACAGACCAACAGCTGGGAACAATAGACAAGAGGAAACATTTAGATGTGCTGTGATGTGATGTGATGTGATGTGCTGTTGGCAGCTTCAGTTGGGTTGACACCATTCACTGAGCGTAAGGGTGTTTTTCAGTTTGTAGCCGCCTCCTTGTGCTGTTGGGCGAGGCTATGTGTGGTTTGTTTGGTTGTTGTGGTGTTGTGAAGTGCGTACTGTTTGTTGTGCTGTAGAGGTATAATAATTGTGTTTCGTTCAGAGTTTGAGAAGGTGTATGCAGTATGGTGAGATTTCAGTAGTGTAAGTTAGTGGCAGTACCCTTTTCTACCCAGTCTGCTCTAACTGTGGCCCATATCCCTTCCCACTGTCATACATTCTAGTGTGTAGCAATTACCACCCCCACTGGTTCCTCCAGGGGTGATGTTTTCCCTGTGCCCCGCGGTCCGTCCATGCAAGATATTGCTCTCTAACACAGATGGTCCAAAAGCAAGATCTGACTCACCAGTACAGATGGGCCAAATGTGAGAAACTTGAGCAGTGGGAGAAAACAATCAGAATGGAGACACAGCAGCAAATGCAAACCACCCAAATGTGAGATACTTGAGCAGTGGGAGAAAGCGCCCAGAATGGAGACACAGCAGTAAATGGAAAACCACCCAAATGTGAGCTACTTGAGCAGTGGGAGAAAGCGCCCTGAATGGAGACACAGCAGTAAATAGAAAACCACCTAAATGTGAGATACATGAGCAGTGGGAGAAAACACCTAGATTGGAAACACAGCAGTACATGGAAAACAACTTACAAGCTGACTAACATGGGTGTGCTATGTTATGTAAGTTAATAAGAGTGGTAGTGTTTTATTGGAATACAGTAATTGCTGTACTCCCCACCCAGACCACGCTTACCTTATTATTCGCTGCTGGTTGATGACTGCAGGCTTCGCAGGCGAACACAGGCAAACACGGAGTAGAGCTGCCTCTTCAGGGGCTGCCCTTTGCCTTTCGGTCCTTCACCGAAGGCTGCCTGGGCAGAGGCTGTCCTGAGTGAAGGTCCTAATGTGAATCCTAAGGACCTGTCTGGTGGGTGGGGATGAGAGAGAAACCAGGAAATGTGGCGGCAAGTGTGCGGGGCAGCAGCAGTGAGCGCCGAGGTGCACAGATTCTATTAAATTAAATAACACAGATCCACAAATAATGGATCCGGCAGGCTGCAGTGGAAATACACTTAACCTGATTGAAATCTGCAATCTAATCCCACTTTTAAAGAGATAGGCCATTGTTTAATGTATGTGGGCAAAACCCTATGCTTGATGAGTACTGCACTTATTATGCGTTCTCCCAGGGTATTTTTTTTTCATTGTGCAAAACAAAAATACAAACCAGGTGCTCCACAAATATTGCACTATAGTGAGAAGAGATATGGCGCTGCCACTCTGAAAGGGGGCGTTGGGGCGCCGAGCCATAACATGGTGGAGGGCTTAGGCCCCCGAACCTCCTGACAGGAAGTGGGTCACCCCCAAGGCGCAGAGAGGAAATTGACATGAGGGTGTACATGGCAGTGAGGAACGGGAGGTGTTCTCTAAGGAGAGGGACAGGGATTGGGGTGCTGTCTTGTTTTGCCACAAATATGCCTGGGCTACGTTTTGTGATGGGCGCTGAGATCGGGCAAGCAAAACAAGGTGTCAGCAGGGCAAAGGTTGATTGGGTCGGGCCGAGCAGTGCCAGACTGCCTATATTAGATCACAGCCTCAAGCTGTACAAGTTTCATAAAATAAAACAGAAAAATGCGCTCCATAAACTAAATTAAACTGCCCATCATTTAGATTGGGGCGAGGGACCAACTAGAGAAAAAACAAACTGGTTGAAAGGGAGCGCATCATTCAGAGCAGTCCAGTGGCTGCATGCATGGAGAGTGGAAAGGGCCTGTGGGCCTAGACACTGGTCCCAGGTGTTTTGGCCGTGCCAATCTTCAGATAGTGCCAAGACAGTTATAGAAGAGGGATCCTGTTTTAAGGCATAAGAGCAAGGGATCCGGTTGGCAAAGCTTTAGTGAATAGAAAGGTTTAGAAGACCTTTCGGAAGTGCAAATGTTTTCCCATGAGTCTGAGGTATTCTGGGAGGTTGTTCAACAGTTTCTGCCCAATCACCCTCAGCCACATTCCTTTTCTGAGTGCTTTTTTCGGTACCACCATCCGGATGCACAGAGACAGTGGGAGCGAGTACCTTTTTATTTTCGAGTGGCGCGCCTGCCTGCTGCTCTGCGCATGCGCACCCTGTACCTTTCCGTCATGGCACATGAGGCACGCTGCATCCGCACAGTTGACTCAGGGTTAACCCTGCTGTTGCTGGGTTGCGACCTCGGTGAATAAAAGTACCTTATGGTGAGCTAGCACCTCCTTGTGCTCCGACCTCTTCAATGCAGTGCACGGGTTTCCTGATGGGTCTGACAGGGTGAGAAGAAGGGTTCGTTCATCTTTTCACTCATTTGTGTTAGCCTCATGCTGGATGATACTTCTTCTCCTTGCAGTTCTTCCTCGGGTTCATCCTCACTCTTCACAATACATTTCTTGAAGTGAGACCCATTGTGAGTATTCTCCCGATCTGTAGAACTCGCAGTCACCATGGACCCATTGATAGGAGATATTGTCAAATGGAGATTCAGACTTCCTTGCCTGCCGCCGGCAAACCAGCACCCGACCCCCATATGTAGGGAAGACCAGAACGCATGCCTTCTCTGATCTGCATATGCCTTCATGACTTCCTTTCTTCCTTTTCTTTCTTCTACATATCAGCTCAGCTGGACATTTATCAGTGGTGCTGTAAGGCAAGTTCCCGTAAATCTGTCAGCATGTTGCACAGAGCTTGATTGAGGGACATGTTGCTTGGCTCATTTTGTTGAACCCTCTTCTTGAGACTGCCCATGAATCTCTAGACCATGCCGCTAGCCTGCGGCCACAGGGGAGTGATCTTCCTGTGGTGAACACCCATGTGGCGCGGGAAACAGGGAAATTCCTTCTATCCCGCTAAAGGGAGGCCCATTGTCTAATTTGAGAACTTCTGTGATTCCCCGTGCTGAGAAGGTCATGTCCAATTCAGGAATTTCCGCAGTTGCTGATGTGGACGACAACCTGCATAATGGGGAACAGTGAGCATTCGTCCAAGACTACTGACAAATACTTTCCATCATTAAAAGGGCCAAAAAAGCAGACTGCAACCTTGCTCCGTACAGTCTACGATAGCTCAGCATCTGCAGTGGCTCCAGTTTCTCTGACCTCATGGTGCATTGACACAAATGGCAGGCTTCTATAGTGCGTTCGACACGAGTATCAAGCCCAGGAAACCACATGGCATCTCTGATCTGTCGCTTAGTTGGGATCCCCCTCAAAGTCCCTCACAGGTGAGATAGACTATCTGTTGTCAAAGGCTGAAAGGGTTTTTCAGGCAAGGGCCCCTCATGATGAACCCTTCCACAAAAAATAGCCAGTTCATTTTGTACTTACTGGAATGCACACACTCTGCTACTGATATCTTGCTCCCATGACGCCCCTCCAGGGGTCACAGAACTCCCCCCGTCAGGATGTTAAGAGTTCTTGTACCTTTATCAGGGTTTCATCCTTGCAAGTAAATTCCCTGATGAGAAAGGTAGTCACAGGCCCGGAAGGCCAAGTCTGAGGGATAAAATTGATATATTCCTCCGCTATGGATGGACCTTGGGCCAGATCAGGTAATCAGACTCTAGACACGAAGTCGGCCAGATTTTATTCTTTTCCCGGCTTGTGAACAATGCAAAGTCATATCTTGCAAGCAAAAATCCCATGATCCATCGCTCTATGCGGGCCTGGATTTTGCACCGTGGTTGTCCATAAATGGCGACCAGTGCCTGGTAGTCAGTTACTATCGTGAATGTTTTCCCTAGCAAAAACATGTTAAAGTGTTCACGGGCCAGACCATAGCAAGCCCATCCTTCTCTGGTTGAGAGTACCTTCTTTCGACATCTGATTAGCTCCTGCTGACTTAGACAGTCACAGCTCTGTGGGATTCCCACCCTGGTCTAAGTTGCTCAGGTATAGCCCCCAGGCCAACCGGACCTGCATCCACAGTCACCTCAGAGCATAGAGATGGGTCAAAGTATGGCCATGTGATCTGGCAGAGGCAATGTCCTGCTTTAGTTGTTGGAAAGCATCGTCCCACTGGGAGGACCATTGAAATACCACGCCTTGCTTGGTGAGCTTCCTCGATGGCGTGCTCGATGTAGCGAAGCCTTGATGCAGTTGCTAGCCACTCCCAAAAAATGACCGGATATCACTGACGTTCTTGGGGGGTAGAGATTTCCAAGATGTCAGTTACTTTTCCTGGGTCTGGTCTTATGCCTTTTTGAGAAAATATATGTCTAAAGAACTTCAGATGTGACTTGCGCAAAGCGCACTTCTCCGCATTGAGCGTCAAACCTGCCAACACCAATGCAGTGCAAACTTGCGATTGCGCTTGATAATGTTGTTCCAGCGTGGACCCAAAATGTATATGTCACTGTAATTGAAACAGTTCCCACTGTGTCTGATCACCTTGTGAATGCTCTCCTAAATGATTTCAGCAGCTGAGGAGATGCCAATACTTGGGCGCTTGTACCTAAACAGACCTAAGTGCATGGAGTATATTTTTATGTACCTTGATTGCACATCCAATTCTATCTGATGGTACCCTCTGTAGAGATCCAGCTTTGAGAAAACAGATGCCCCATTAAGCAGACTTATCATTTCGTCCAGATGCTTTTCTGGATGTCTTTTACACCCAAAAGTCTTGTTTGCCTGCCTCATATTCACACAGATCCGTATATCGCTGACCGTACTTTTCTTAGGGATGGCTACGATGTGAGGGACCCATGGAGTGGGACCCTATACCAGTTGAATGATGTAATTCGCTAGTAGACAGTTTCTCAACTTTTGACTGAAGATTAATTGTTATTCATCGCGGATGATGGGCTATTGGCACCACAGAATCATCCATGTGTAGCACCACCGGATCACACTTGAAATGCCCCATCCTTGGAAGAGGAAAAAAAATTGGTGTACATCGCTGCTGTGATATTCATGGCTATCCCCGTTGTTTGCCCTAGAAGGTTGCTCCCAGGGATTTCTCATTGGAGGACATGAACCTCCGAAGGTACATTGTATCGAAGCGTAGTTTGAAATTTGCTGTGATTTATCGCCGGGCC
Organism: Ambystoma mexicanum; assembly: GCF_040938575.1. Lineage (NCBI taxonomy): Eukaryota > Metazoa > Chordata > Amphibia > Caudata > Ambystomatidae > Ambystoma > Ambystoma mexicanum. The sequence continues at coordinate 969,959,140 of NC_090937.1, forward strand.
CGTTGCAGCCCATTGAAATATTCTCAGATCAGATGGTATCAGGATTGGCAGCTTCATTTTGTTGAATTCAGAAATGCACATGATGTTCAAAGTTGCACCGGTGGCTATGATGAAATTGGCTGCATGGTCTCCTACCCATATGTTGACATCACTTCCCTGTGAGTTTACTACATCAGGCATCATATAGGCATAGTCTTTCCTCTCACCGTGCCCATGAAGCAGGGGTGACGGAGGAAAACCTGTCACTTGTCGAACACTGCTCACTAGTTCTCTTCTGGCAGTCAGATCACACTTTCCAGGCACCTCACGCATCATGGGTATGGAGTTGCACACATTCGCTAGGCGGTTTTAAGTGTCACTGTTGTTGCATTTCTGCCCTAAGGCAGGACACTTCACATTGTCTTCATGTGAAAAAGGGCAATCTGCATCTAAAGCACTTGTCTCTTGCTAAGTATCTTCTCATCGGCATGCTGCTCCTGTACTTGTTCTTGAGCGAATGCAATATTTGATCGAGTTGCTCACCTTTGGATTCTTTTCTGGTTTCTATCTGCACAGCTTGTGGTTCAGCTCTTGCTTCAGTCCTGTCCATCATGGGAATAGTGGCTAGGGGAAGGGGCTCCCTTAGTAACTTTTTCCGAAATGGTGATGATAGTCCTCCCCAATGATGCTCAGTCGAATGGTCAGACATGTAAAATGGGGCAGGACGACAAAACACAACCGCGCATTACGATTCTGCATTGGAAATTTCATTGTCCGACATGATGGACACCGTCTGTGATGATGTGACACTGGAAATGCTCTTTGTGGAGTAGAAGGTCATTGCCTTATATCGGCAGGTGTTCACGCATCTAAGTAGTGCTCACAGATGGGATCACCTGGTATCTTCCATCTAAGTTCTGTTAGTTATTTATGCTCCAGGTGTATTATGAATCTTTCGATTACATTTTCTTTTATTCATGCATGGGTCTACCTGCATCCCAGGTTTGGCAAGGTGTAGCGCTGCTCCCGTCGATGCTCAGCAGGAAATTAACACATGGAGACAGTGCGATCGAGTACCTCTTTATTTTATTAGCAGCACGTGAACTGCCGCACTGTGCATTTGCCCCTGTGACATTGCGTCATGGCATATTAGGCACATTGTGTCCGCAAGGCTGACTCAAGGTTAACCCTGCTGATGCCTGGATGCAACACTTACCTGGGTGGATGGTGCACAACATCTGGAAGTTCACTCAGTAGTCTACCAGGAAACAATGCAGAGATTTAAGGCCTGGTGAAATGTGGTCTATTCTTTTTAGACACAGAACCAGTCTTGCCCCTCGGCTCTGGCCCATATGAAGTGATTTCAAGTATTTGTTTTGGTTGCCTTATGTATAAGGCGTTGCAGTGGCCCACCCTGCCCAGCAACACTGCTCGTGTAACTTCCACTGTAGGAAATGGTAGGAGTTTTGCAGCATGTAAGGTTGTAAGCGGTGTGAGGAGCCAGGAATGAGAAACGGACACAGAGAGCTCATAGCTTTGGCTATAAACTTGTATTCACAATAAAAGGGGGTTAGAAAATGCCTAGCTGTCCCTACCCTAAGAGGTATTTCACTACCGCAACCAAAAACGAATCGGCTGTCCTGTGTCAAGATATCCAAAGCAACATTTCCTGTTTCTCAAATCCTTTCCTAGCCCTCACACTCTACAAGTAACTCTAATGTGATCAAGATAATGTCTTTGGGCTTGAAAGTGCCCAAATGTTAAAGCTCACAGTTCCAGGGGACGGCTCTCTTCCCCAGGTTTCTCTTCACCAACAAAATGGATCAATGACACAACCAAAGTTGTTATAGCCCAAAAGGATAACGCCCTTTGCTTTCATCACAGTTCACTCGTGGGGAGCTGTCTCCCTTCCCGAGGTCTCTTTAAAACACTTAGAAACTCCTAAGGGTATGAGAGTTCCTTAGGGGAGTGGTGGGGGGGAGGCTTCACTGGTCAACAAAACAAATTAGTCTTGGCTTTGCTTCGTGTACTGCCTTGCCAGGACTTTTTCATGTGTTTCTTTACACACTTGCAAACTTGAATTTGCTTGGTATTCTCCTGCCAGGGCTTTCCTCATGTGATTCACTTTACACACTTGCAAACTTGAATTTGCCTGGTATTCTCCTGCCAGGGCTTTCCTCATGTGATTCACTTTACACACTTGCAAACTGAATTTGCCTGGTATTCTCCTGCCAGGGCTTTCCTCATGTGATTCACTTTACACACTTGCAAACTTGAATTTGCCTGGTATTCTCCTGCCAGGGCTTTCCTCATGTGATTCACTTTACACACTTGCAAACTTGACTTTGCCTTGCATTCACCTTGTTGCATATTTCTCTTATTGACTATGTTATTATTCCAAAGACATTAGGTCTGAAATTCCCTTTCATTCACTTTGCTTGCTTTCATCTGTCCTTGATAATGTTTTTGGAGAGCCCTAGTGTCCCAGTTTCCCTTTTTAGGACTCACTGGATTTCCTTGGTGTTCTCAAGCTCTTTTGCAGTAAACAGGCTGCAGTGTTCTGGGGTCCTGCTTTCCTTTCACGGGTTTGTTGGCTTCGCTCAGCTGCTCCCTCGTGGCTCCCGTCTTGCTGTAGAGCCGTCATCCCTTTTTGGATGGCTTTGGTACTGCCGCTCGGCTCTCGCGGCCATCAGGGAGACTTCCCTCTTCTTCCTGTTGCAGCTTTGATACTGCAAACCAGCATCTGCAGTCTTCCTTCCTTCATCGACCCCCTGAGCTGGCTAGCTCCATGGTCTGCCTTGTTGCTCGCTTGTTTCCCAGTCTGCACCGAGAGGATGAATCTTTCCCAGGCAGCGTCTCTGCTCTCCATGCTGGTTGGGATTTTTAAATGTCCCGGCACCTATCAAAGGTTTGCAAGCACTAGAGCGTGTGATGTGCTTCTTGGAATAATTGATCTTCATTACTCAGTTCAGTCTCCTTGTCCCAGTATTTCTATGCATATGGGATTGATAGGCAGTTCTTGGCAGTTTATTCATGGAGTATTGAAAAATGTCGTTAGTATGACTTGTGATTTGAAGAAAGGGTTTAGGAATGGAGGGAACATCCCTATAAGGGAAAGGGGGATACCATCTTTCATACGATGATGTCAACTTCCCCCCATGAGGGTCGCCTCCCCCATGTGATCCTCCCTCGTATAGCTGCCCCCAGGGTCAGGATCAGGTAGCGGCTGCTGTCCCCTGGCCACATGAGGAGTGGCCACCCCTGGGAAAGAAGTGATGACATCATCAGATTCATCGCAGTGGGCACTCCATATAATGCCTTGAATGTGGGGCTGGAGTGACATGTTTGTGTTAATGGTAACTTTAAGTCCCTTGCGGTAAGATTCATGCCACAAGAGCGTGAGGGTCCAGAGTTTGAGTGCCACACCTCACTATTTCAGATTTATTTCCATTAAGGCAGAGTGCAGAACCTACTTCAATGTACTGTGGCAATTAAGGATGACAGCATTGAAACATGGATTATTTTGCAACCCTAAGCTTTAAAAATAATTATAACTGTGGTCAGGTTATGTACCCCAGATGTTCTCTTTTGTGTTGCAGAGAAATGGGGAAACCCCCTGCAACTTACAGGATAAGACATTGCCTTCATTGCTACTTGGCAGTTGAGAGCCATGGTTCAAAGTTCCAATATGTGTCTGTTCTCCTGACCACAATTTGGCATTTGTGACCCTCCTCACTGAGTTCCAGAATGCCTCAGTTCTCTTTATCACAACTTTATATTTGGGAACTTTTACTCCAAGTTCCAGAATGCAAAAGTTCTCTTTAACCTAATTTGGCAACTGGGAATGTTAAATCCAATTTACAGAATGAATCAGTTCTTTTTAACACAACTTGACAATTGAGAGAATTTTCTTTAAGACAACTTGGGAATTGGAAACTTCCCCACTTGCAGTGGTTCTCTACTTCTTTTTCAAAGACTGTGTAGGCCTTGAATCAGTTCACTGCTTCTCCGCTGCCCTGCCCCAAATAGTCTTACACCAGGTTGTGTTCCAAATTAGGTGCCTCCCTCATTGGTGTCATACAGGCTTCACCCCAGGCTCTTGTTTCCTTCTTGCACTCAACTCATGTCCCTTTGGCATTTCCAAGCAGTGGCTAACGCTGATGGGCCTCTCCTTGGTGCTTCAACAGCTATGTTGTCGCTGATGTTAGTTCACCGCTTCCGGCTTTCCATGATTCTCTGCTACAAAAATCTTCCCAATGTCCCATAGAAACTCTTTTGTTGGTCCTTGCTGCTTGCAACATCCTCAGTCTCGGGCATGAGGCCCTCCTCCGTGCTTAAGCGAGAGTTATTTCAAGGAAACTCTGGCACACCCGACATTGTGGTCTCCAGCGCAGTCACAACTCAGCTTATCTTTTCACAAACTCTCCTCTGTTCAGTTCTCAGTGAGCGGCATTGCAAGTCACGTGATGATTGCAATGAAAAACATACATAATCTTGGTGTTACAAGGTAGCATTTCCTCAAAGCAAATGCTCTTAAAGGTTTGCTCAGGACTCTGAGGATTCCAAGTGCTTTATCCTCACCTCCTCTGTTCAACAATTATACCTGGAGGAAGACTGTCTGATTCAAATGCACACTGAAGACTCACTTGTCCTCCCTACATACTGCCTAAAACATATTGTGACGAATTGCAGGATTCTTTCACTTTCCCCCGGGTGAGCCTTTCCCTTTGAGGCTAGGGAGCCGAGCCTCCTGGGGGCAGAGGCAAGAGGGACCTCACCTGGGGACAAGGACTCAAGTTCTTGTGGGTGACTCCCTAACCAAAGTCTTACCAACCCATCTGCGATCAAAGCCAACAAGGAACTGTGTGAAAAACCACTCATAATTTGCTATTGCCAAAACTATACCTATGGAGAAAAAACCATGGGACACTGAGATGAGGAAACCCGTTGAAAGAATACAGAGCCATAATCAAACAAAGAGAAAGGATTTAGATGCTGCGCCAGGGAAGCCCCACAGCTGCGTAATAGGAATGGGAGGCAGAGAACTTCAAAGCGAGAGAACCCGCAAGCTTCAAAACAACTTGTCACAATATGAGAAGGACCAGCTGGACGCGTGGCGTCCAACTTTACCAGTGAGCACGGCAGCAGACTCTGACGCATCACATTGGAGAGAGAAGGAGAAGCGAGGAGCTGAAGAGGACTCGCAGCATCCTGAAACCGAGGCAAGTGGTGGCATGACCACAAGTCTGTTGTGGTGGACCCGGGTGGGGGGTCCATTAACTACGCCGATATCACCTACAACACGGATCTGCAGAGCAAACCGATCGGAGGAAGAGCAAGGAGATTCCTGAGGAACTATGAAACTAACCTGACAATTGGAAAAGAGGAAATTCAAGGTCCCACGCAAAGAAACGGCGGGCAAACAAGGGCACACTTAATCCAATGCAATTGGTAAAAAACAATGCTTAACAACCATATGATTAGATTTTCTAATGCATATATATATATATGACAGAAACAAATTTCAGATTTTTCCCAATCAATGTGTTGGTTGATAATCTCTCATTCTCATGTGCAATACAATCAATCAATGTTCATACACAGTAATTATTCCTCATTACAGTGCTTTTTGTCACAAAGTTTGAATTCAACAGTTGGTAAGTGATATCAGAATTTTTATTTCATCAATGTAATTTTCTTAGAACATCAATAACAAAAAGTTCTCAGTATTTTGTTCATAGTGATTTATAGATCCAGATATCTTGATAGGATTTTAATGTGGATGCTTTGATCATGTTGGCGACTCTCAAATGGGCATCCCCTATCCTTCACTACGTGTTTCGGGCTTTGTTGTGCCCTTCCTCAGGTGAAGATTTAATTGTTTAATCAAAAACAGATTTTTACAATACAATACTTTCTTGGCGATTCCTAACAGTAGATCAATGCTTATCTAAGTGTTGCAGTTTCATTTGCAGGTTTTTGCGCGTGACTTGTTGCTTGTTGACAGACATTGACGTTAAGTAGGTTTTGCTCAATGTGTTCTAACATTTTAGCCGTAGCAATTTGCCAGGTAGTTTTATCGCCTCCAATGAGCCTGCACCACCATGTGTTTTCTTCATGTAGGATGTAAAAACCATCCAATTGCCGCAAGTACTGCTGTCTGCTGGATGCAGTAGCAGGACATACCATAAGTAAATGTCTTATAGTCTCTTTTATGGGATATGTGGTGTTGTCGCAGAATCTGCAGCTGTTTGTTTGTGCTTGCCCTCTGATGTGTAATATCTCATTTGTTTTTAATAGATTGAGTCGTGCTCGCAAGATTAAGTTTCGAGTCTGTTTGTTCGGAAATTGCTTTATAAAACTTTGCAACTCATTTCATTTCTTTGCAATTATATTCTTAAATCTCTAAGCCACAAACCTTGGAATCAGCGGAGAGCCAAGTTGCAAGGCTCTACTCTTAATTCAGAGAGAATTGTTCATGTGCCTGTTCTGTGGGTGTAAACACTCTATTATTAGGGTATCTGCAAATGAGAATGAGAGCTTATCAAGTAACACATTGATTGGGAAAAATCTGAAATTATCAAATCACATAGTTGCAAAGTATTGATTTTTTTACCAATTGCATTGGATTAAGTGTGCCCTTGTTTGCCTCCCGTTTCTTTGCGTGGGACCTTATATTTTCTCAGTTTCCGATCTGGTAGCACAGACCCAACAAGGAGCACCTGAGAGTCATTTACCTGATATATAGAATCGTCTTTACTTTAACTACTCTAAAGGAATGAGTGCACCCGCACAACCAAAGACCTTCAATTGGAATAGAGGATCCTGCACTGCTACGAATCCCAGTGACGTTATCCCTAACCAAAGCCTGTAACGGGGAAAGCGGGAGATCCGGGAGGGGGACCAATGAATATCACTGGAGTGCTCATGCTCGTCTTAGGTGTTACAAAGTATCTGAAGTGAATGAAAGAAGTGAGAATACGCACTGGAGTATTAATTCTCGTCTCAGTTGTAATAAAATAACAAAAGTGAATGAAAAGAGTAAGAATAACCTCTGGAACAGTGATGCTTGTTTCAGACAAGATAAGAGGCTAAAAGTGAAAAAAGAACAAAGGAAATGAACAAATATAAAACAACAAGACAAGAAGAGTACAAGGAAAGAAGGAAGGAAGAAAGGAAGAGTAAACAAGCGGAAAAGACGGTTGAAACTGTGAAGACCCCTATATCAGAAATGAATGATTTAATCAAAGGAATAGCTAAGAACTATCCAAAGATACATTATTGAATTGAACATGGTTTGGACTTTCACTGACGAGCACCTTAGTTAGTTGTGTTAGGTAGGGAACACCCTTAGTATAGGGAAAGCCAGGAGTTTTCACATATAAGTTAATAAATGTCAGAAGTGAAATGGAAAATATGAGTCTGTGTCCTCCTTCTGACGCGCCACACTCTTTTAATGACTTTTCACATACTCATCCCTTGATGTGTTCAGTGCTATACAAAAACCCCAAATCAAATAAATAGTCCAAATAAGTCATATTTCTTGCAAGCTTTTAACAGGCTTGCCTGTGATACAGTCTTCCCAAGGGCCACAGCAAGCACATCGGCAAACAAAAATGTCAATGGAGGGGGGATGGAGGCCTTACTGTTCTAGTCACTGTGTCCAACTGCTGTTCCCAATGGAGCGAGTTAGAATTAAAGGGAAGCATGTCATGCGGTACCCATTATCACGCCCTGCGATACAAGTTACAGCATTATATGCCCTCCTTAATAACGTATGCCATGAACATATGCCCCTCCCCCGCACACGACACCCATGGAGCATGGAGAGAGGGGGAAAATAGAACAGTGTAGATAACCGATGAAGACAAGACGGGAAAAGAAAGAAAGGGATAGCGAACAACATAGCACTAAAAACCCAAACATATATATGATTGAAAAGAGATGGTCTTTTGCCCTGTTTTGCACCAAATTGCTCATCTCACACCACAATGTGAGATGCTTCTACAGGGAGAGCTAGCTGATGAGCCATGGTGGGTGAATTTGGTGTCTCTGATCTCTCATGCTACTGTGCATCCACTCATGTTGCTTCGAGCAAATCACCACCCACCTGACTCGCAGAACTCCAGCTGCGGCGGTTTACACCATTCATCCTCTACCAGTAAACTCTGCCCCAGTTCATGGCCGTGCAATGGACCACTCTCATATCCATTAGCAACGCTGATACAGGCACCCACTCCAGCACCCATGATACACATAGAAGCCAGCTGACCGTTACTCAGTCTCCTGCCATCTTCCGTAACCACATGCTTCCTCCCTACCCTGTGACCTGTATGTGGGAAAAATGCTGAACATCCTTTGGGAACTCTAAAAAGTGTCCATGCCCTCACCACATCCCCCACACATATTCCACCATCACCCCTTGCTGTGTGATCAGGTGTGGAGGCATCAGGCACCCTCTTATACTTGTTCTGTAGATTTCTGTCGCAGATGTCGGGGACATCTATTCCACGCTATATCATCTCGGGTATTCAATGCTTATACAGTTCAGAGCATGATTACCTCCTTGTGCACTGCCTAAATCTTGCTCTTGATTTGTTTAGCGTGATGCACAATGGTGTCCTCCATATATCCCAGTACCTCAATTGTCCCCCCAGCGTATGAGCGGGATCTTTTGTTGCAGGTTTGTAAGGACTCTATCTCCTATAAATTTGTATGGGAACACAACCTCGCAAAGTGCCCCTTCTTGCCATATCTGTGTCACACTGCCCTTAATGATGGATACGTTTGCACTTGCAACATGGTTTTCAGTAGCACACACCCTTTACTGGCATACCCAGCACTGCTCTGCTGGCCATGGGTTGTCCCCTTTCTTCATAGGGCATATTGTTTCCCTTGTATCATAGCCTTCCTGTGACATCACATTTGTATTGCGCACCACATGCACACCTCTCCTGCCGGTTTGGCTTTAACTTGTTACAAACACTCAAGTCAATTCCATGCCTCTGGGAATCGTTAATGCCACCTTCAGTGAGAGGTTATTGGCTTGCCATAAACAAACAAGTTACTTACCAACTGTAACGTTCTTTCGACTGAATGTTCCTCCCAGGTATTCCTCATCTTGTGATATTCGTTATCGCCAGCTTCGCTGCTTCAGAAAAATGTTTTCCGGTAGAGGGCGCTGTGCTCGAGGTCGTGGCGTCGATTGTCCCTCCACGGGCTCCGTTCTGTGTCGACCTCACTGTTGGTAAAAGTAGCTCGAGCCGGGCCCGCTGGCTTCAGTTCTGTTTTTTCAAGGAAATACTCATGGAACATCCAGGAGTATGCTGTGACTGATAGGCCCATCGTGAGAGGAAAGTGTAAGAAAACGTAAACTGTACTGCGGGGTAGGCTGGGAGGGTCGATGAGGAATACGTGGGAGGAATATCCAGTCGAAAGAACGTTACAGTTGGTAAGTAACTTGTTCTTCGAATGGATTGTGTCCTCCCACGTATTCCTCATCTTGTGATAGACTCCCATAGCAGTGATCAATTTGGAGGTCGGAGTGCTAGTTTTTGTTTTCATGGACGGAGTGAAGTACCGCCCTGGCAAATAACCCCTCATTGGAGGAGGAGGCATCTAAGCAGTAATGCTTGATAAAGGTATGCATTGATGCCCATGTTGCAGCCGAGCAAATGTCTTTTGCATGGACTCCCCTCTTCAAAGCCACAGAAGTAGCCATTCCCCTAGTGGAGTGAGCACGTAGCCCATCTGGTGGGTCTTTTCCTGCTAATCTCTAGCATTCCAATATAGCCAGAATGATCCAGCGGGATATAGTTTGTTTTGTCACCGCTAACCCCAATTTATGACCTGTGTAACCCACAAAGAGTTGGTCATCTTGACGTAATTTTGCCATTCTTGAAATGTAAAAACTTAGGGCCCTCTTGGGGTCCAGTCTATGCAATCTCTCCTCTTCTTTTCCCAAATGAGGAGGAGGATAGAATGTTGGTAAAATATTTTTTTGTGACAAATGGAAGTCGGAAACTATTTTTGGTAAGAAAGATGGTTTAACCTTAAGAACTACCTTGTCCTTGTAAAAGATGGTATATGGAGGTTTACAAGAGAGAGCCTGTAGTTCACTAACCCTGCGTGCTGATGTTAATGCCACAAGAAGGACAGTCTTTAGTGTTAAAAGCCTCAATGGGCAGGAGTGCAGAGGCTCAAATGGTATACAAGTTAGGAATTTAAAAACTAAGTTTAAATCCCAAGTTGGGACATTAAACGGTATTGGTGGATATACATTGGTAAGTCCCTTCAGGAACTGTATGATTAATGGAATTTTAAAGTAAGAAACCTCTTCCGAGGAGCGCTTAAAAATGGACAGCGCAGCAAGATATCCTTTAATTGTTCCAATCTGGAGCCCTAGATTGGCTAGGTGTAACAGAAAAGAAAGCACCATTGGGGTGCCTCATTGAAAAGTGTCCACATCCCTATCTCTGCACCAGTTACTGAACTTGTTCCAATGGCACGGTACAAGGATTTCATTGCTGGCCTTCTGCCCGAAAGCAAAATCTCCATTACGTCATCCGGAAGATCCCAATCCTTGTATCTCAACCTCTCAGAAACCATGCATGTAGGTTGAGTGTCTTGACCTCTGGATGGAGAACCCGACCTTCCTCTTGCGAGAGAAGATCCTCTCTTTGTGGAAGACGTATTGGAGGGCAGATGGACATGTCCAGAAGGTCCGGGTACCATGTCCTCCTGGCCCAGTCCAGGGCAATTAGGATCATGGCTTTCCTGAACTTTCTCAACCTCCTGATTACTTGAGGAATCACGGGGACTGGAGGAAATGCGTACAGCAGGGGGAAATCCCAGTCCACCACGAACGCGTCTCCTAGAGCTCCTCTCGGGGGAAATTCCCTTGAGCAATACTGATCGCACTTCCAGTTTACCGTGGTTGCGAACAGATCCACTTGAGGGGTTCCCCAAAAGGCAAAGATCTCCAGAAGGACTTCCTGAGCTAACTCCCACTCATGGGAGACTGTGTTCTGCCTGCTCAGAGCATCTGCCGCTGTGTTCTGCTCTGCGGCTAGGTGAACTGCTGACAGAGAGATATTCCTTCCTGTATTGCCCAGAACCAGAGCTGCCTCACCTCGCTGCACAGAGGTAGTGATCCTACGCCTCCTCTTTTGTTGAGGTAGTACATGGCCACTGTGTTGTCCGTCATTATCAGGACATTCTTTCCCTGTACAGAGGGCAGGAAGGCCTTCAGCGCCAGTCTGATTGCCCGCAGCTCCAATAGGTTGATGTGTAGTTTGGACTCCGATGGAGACCAACGTCCGCTGATTGTCAGATCGCTGGTGTGAGCTCCCCACCCCGTGAGTGAGGCGTCCGTTACTACTGTTATCTCCGGCCATGGTTGCCAAAAAGATTATCCCTTGAGGATGTTGTCGTTTCAAGCCCACCATAATAGATCCTGAGCAACTGCGCTCGGGACCTGCAGAAGATCTGACATATTCCCCAAGAATTGGGACCACTGAGTTCTGAGTGCCCATTGGAGGGATCTAATTCTCAATCTGGCCTCTGGCACCAGAAAAATGCAGGATGCCATGAGGCCGAGCAACCTCAGAAAATAGAAGGCCGGCAGATGCTGGGCTTTCTGGAATTTTGTTACCATCTGCTGGATGTGGAGAGCTCTTACCTCGGGCGGCGAGGCTTTGCCCGAGGAAGTCTCCAAGACAGCTCCGATAAATTGGAGTTCTTGGGATGGTATCATGTGGGACTTCTTGAAATTGAGGGAGAAGCCCAGGTTGTGGAGGAAGTGGCAGGTGACCGACAGATGTTCCGGAGCTTGTTCTGGAGAACGTGCTCTGATCAACCAGTCGTCCAGGTAGGGGTAGACGTGAATCCCCCCTCTCCTGAGACTCGCTGCCACTACCGCCATCAGCTTGGTTAAAACCCTCGGAGCGGAGGTCAGCCCGAAAGGCAGAACTCGAAACCGATAGTGAGAACCGCCAACTACGAACCTCAGGTATTTTCTGTGCTTGGGATGGATTGGCGCATGAAAATAAGCATCCTGAAGGTCCAATGATACCAACCAGTCTTGGAGTTGGAGAGCCTGAAGGATCTGAGAAAGGGTTACCATCTTGAACTTGTCCTTCCTGAGGAACCTGTTAAATTTTCTTAAGTCCAAGATGGGTCTCAGTCCTTCTTTGGGATGAGAAAATAAGGGGAGCACCAATCCTTGTTCCTCTCCACTCCAGGTACATGTTTTATTGCACCTTTCTCTAGCAGGGTTATAATTTCCTGCAAAAGGAGCGGGTCTGGAATTTTGGTAGAGCTGGCTCCCGGTTGATGATCGTGAGGTCTTTTTAGGAAGGGAAGGCAGTAAACTTGAGCTACTGTTTCCAGTGCCCAAGCATCTGAAGTAATGCCCCGCCATTCTTTCAGATGCTGAGAGATTCTGCCTCCCACTGATGTTTTGTATGATAAGACCTCAGAGTGATTTAGAGGCGGCTGCAGGAGCGGCTGAGGGCATAGATGCCGTTCCTGAAGATGGCTTTATAGTCTTTCCTCGTCCACCACGAGTGACATTCCTTTTACCCGTTTGAAAAGCCTGTCCTCTTCCTCTACCAACAGAAGAGTAGTATCGAAAAAAGGACCACCCCTCCAAGAAAATGAGCCCGAATAGTGTTTCTGAGGCTGTCGCATGGAGGCACTAAGGGATTTAGCTGCCGCTTTTGAGGTCTGTAGTTTTTCTAGGCTCTCATCAGCCTTACTACCAAACAGCCTCGAGCCATCAAAGGGCATGTTGAGAAGTCTGGTCTGCACATCTGGTGCAAACCCCGACTTTCTCAAGCATGCAAATCTGCGTAGCACTGTGCTTGATGCCATGGATATGCTAATACTATCAGCAGTATCCAGTCCAGACTGGAGACATTCCCCCATTGCCTCCTTCCCGTTTTTGACTATATTCAGGAAGCCTTCCCTTTCCTCGCCTTCCGGAATATGTTCAGCCGCCGCCGAAATGCATTCCCACATGGTATGTGTGAACCTGGCCAGGGTACAGGTGACATTGGTTAATTTCAAGGCCATGCTACCTGAAGTAAAAACTTTATGAGCCCAAGCATCAACCTTCTTATCCTCTCTATCCGGGGGTATGGTTGGGTATGCTGTCTGTCTCGAACTAGTAGCAGCCTGAATAACCAGTCTTTCTGGAGTAGGGTGTCTATTCAGATACTCTGAATCAGAAGTAGAAGTTCTATACTTATTAGGAAGATTGCTATCTACTGCAGCAATGTTATCTGGTCTTTCCCAGTTCCTTTCAACTGTCCTTTGAAGCGTCCTATGGAAAGGGAGAACTGGATCTTTCTGGGGTCCTCCGACTATTATGTCCGTCATATCCTCTTGCTCAAAAGTAGGTGAGGCTCTTCCTCAACACATATATTCTATCACCCTGTTCATCAAATTCCTGTACCCTGAGTCTGCATGTTCTGCAGGATCAGGTGCAGCAAACTCTAATTCAGGTGATGTGTCAACACCACTAGCAGAATGTAGAGTTTCGCATAGGTCTCTCATTTTAGATTCAGGGTTTATAAGTTCCTCTGGAACTTGTCTAGTGCCATATTTTACTCCAAAAGGAGTGACATCTTCATCCTCTGAGCCAGATTCTTCAAAAATTGAAGACATGGACCTAAAAAAATCTGATTTGGCTAAAGGTGTAAACCTTCTCTCTTCCTCCTGATTTTTTGTCGAAGGTATAGGTGTTTTCTTCGAAGGGGTCAAAGGAACCTTCGACACACTCGACAAAGCCTTTGATAAGGGCGTCGAAGATAGTATAGGGTTCGATGCTGAAGCTGCCAGCGCCGATGGCGTCGACGAAGTTGCACTCGACTTCGACAACTTCTGCTTTTTATGACGGATCGGAGAAACACTCGATCCTCGAGGATCTCTCGACGATTTGTCGACTCAAGTTTTATGGGTACTACTGGGTTTTACCGCCGTAGTTCCCGACTTCCCTGTGTCGTCCCATGGAGCGACCGGGGTCTGGCTTTTCTGAGGTTTCTTTGAGGGGGTCGAGACTGCATTCTCAAAGACCTGCATCATTTTTCTTATACAATGTTCCCATTTTGTAGGGGAATCTGATCTTGTTGGACATCGAACCAATTCAGTCGATGTATCGGATGATGAAGATGGAGATCTATGTCTCCTTTTTAGTTTTTTAGAAGAAGAGGAAGAAGATCGTCTCAATCTACTACAAGATCGGGATCTCTTCGAGTGTTTTTTATGACGTTCCAATTCCTTTGAATCAGACGATTTCTTATGCTTTTTCGACAAGGCCTTCGAAGTGGCCTTTGACGCCGCCTGTCCCACCGCTAACTTACTTTTCCTCTCACAGAGGGCCTTCTCTGTCATCGACTGACAGGAGCCACAGTCACTGGTTCGATGATCTGAACCCAGACACCAAAGACAGATACGGTGAGGATCGGTGATAGACATCTTCGATCCGCAGTCGATACACTTCTTAAACCCAGTTTTGGGTGTCGAAGCGTTTGATGATGAAGACATTTTCTGACAGAAAATCTCGAAGCGCGCTGTTCACGAAAGCGAAGCAATCGGAAAAACGGAACTGAAGCCAACAGGCATGGCTCGAGCTACTTATACCAACAGTGACGTCGACACGGAACGGAGCCCGTCGAGGGACAGTCGACGCCACGACCTTGAGCACAGCACCCTCTACCGGAAAGACATTTCTGAAGCAGCGAAGCTGGCCATAACGAATATCACAAGATGAGGAATATGTGGGAGGACACAATCCATTTGAAGTTTAGGATTGGACGTGTATATTATGAGCTGATCTCCAATGTACACATCCTACATAACAGTAGGATGTGTACATGTGGCAAGGAACCCATGTAAATGCGCCACAAACACATCCACACATTTCCAAGGGAGTTATTTCCTGGTGAAGAAAGTGTACCTCTCCAGGCAATGTTATCTGTTTGCCGAAATGTGCATCCAACTTCCTCGTGTCCTTCCTGTACAAGCCTTTCCTCTCATCTCCAGCACCTCCACACTGTCCGATATGACTCCATGTCTAATAACTTCTTAATGATACACACCACCCCAGTCTGTGAGCAGCACATCAACATGAACAATTTGAGTTCATCAGTGAAACGCTGAACCCCTGAAGCTATGCAATAGTACTTTATTAGGTTGTTCCAGCCCGCCCACGGTATGGGCGGCTCGCCATGGTTCAGCAGGAATTTGGGCATCTAGACACTGCATCTTGGTTGAAAGATTCGTGCAGATTGACAACAATTCCTCTGCAGTGGATCCTTTGCAACCACAGGCCACCGGTAAGGCTGTTAAGCCGCCCCCTCAATCTCCAGCGGTCTTGTCTTTAAACCCTCAGTTTAAGGAGGATATTCACAACCCACATGTAGGTACCTCTGTTAATCATGCACACTCACGCCAGTTGAATGTTATACATGGATCTTATTTATTGCACTCTGCTTCATTAACCATTAGCATTAGTTTAAAGTTTCTATCTATGTGCGCACAGGACCTTTCTGTCGGCTGCTTGTGGAGCACCTGCTGCCACTACTCTCTGTGCTCCTCTGTCAGCTTTGTGCTCTTCGCACGCTGTCACCCGGCGTGATGACTGCAAGCCTTGCCGTCATGTTCGGTGATGCGGATAGACCTCATCACATTATCCCCCTTTTTTGACAATGAATTAGTCCATAACATAGTCTTTATATTTACCAGGTGGTTTTCTCATCCTACTAGTCCTCAGGGACCTCATCTCTTCACCACCTTCTCTAGTCTTCTTTTGGGTTTTCTGCTGTTTTATTCGCCTTGCACTCCACTTCAGTATTGTCTTCCACCGGTTCTGACTGTATGAATAGTTGTTCTTCTTATTGTCCCTGCTACTCTCTGCCAGCTCTCCTCTTGTCTCTTGGATTCTGCTCTCTGCTGGTCTTCTCTTTGATTTCTTCAGTTCTCTTCAGGTTCCCCTCAGTTTTCTTTTCGACTGTACAGTGCAATTATATCCCTGTTCCATTTCTTCCCATCTGCCATCTCGATGTAATATTCATGTATCTTTACTGCTTGGATTGGAGCACTGTACTTGGACATTGACCATTTGTCTTTGTGTGACTGTCTGATCTTTACCCAATCTCCTTCCCTAAGGTCTTGTCTCTTGACAGCTTTCCTTGCATCATGTACTTCTTTTCCTCCATGTTTCTTTCACTGTATTTTCTGCTTCTTAGTTTCTTCTCCAGTCCTGTCTCATATTTGCTAACTTCTTGCTCAGCATGTAGAACGGGTAAACACACGTGACACTAATCGGAGTCATCCTATGTGCTGCTATACTTTAATTTACTTCTTCTTGACAATCTACTCATCCTCTATACCCAGGATGGTGACGTCCTGCACAGTGATGCAGGTAATCCGCGTCACTACACCACCACTTACCGCTTACTCTTCTGTAGACATTTTTTGCCACTAGGTCCAGGGTGCACCTGTTCCTCAGTCTCCCCCAGTACAGCACACAATTTCTGCAGTTTCTGTCGGTTTCCTGGTGTGGCAGGCCTCTCTGCCGAAATTAGACTGTGGATGGCCTCTCCTTGTAGTTACAAGGCT
This sequence comes from Ambystoma mexicanum, assembly GCF_040938575.1. NCBI lineage: Eukaryota > Metazoa > Chordata > Amphibia > Caudata > Ambystomatidae > Ambystoma > Ambystoma mexicanum. The sequence continues at coordinate 969,975,742 of NC_090937.1, forward strand.
CCAGGCTCTTATAGAAAGTGCCTCCCCAAATCCTATGATGTCCGGTAGTACGTAGGCTCCACCCAACTTCCAGCCCAATGCTGACTTGCCAGCACTGCCTCAATGTGTGGCTGCGCTATATCAAGGTGCTGCAAAATAGCTCAACACCTTGTTCAGGGCTACTAGTTGGCTAAGTAAGTACCTTGCCTTGTAAGTATACAAAACCCCTTACAGAAAATGACTTTGGGGCTGGAAGCCAAGAGCTCCAGCTGCCACCTTTGGTTGCTGACAACCCCACCGTCACATGGCATAGAGACTGTTGTTGCAGAGCATCCTAAGGCCCATCACCAGCCACCGTTCCCAGCAGCACGTGGGTCTCTGATGGCTGTGGTGAACTTGTCACCAATATGTTGTAATCATACACTCACTGTCCGCACCCACTGTCCATGAATACAAGAGGGAAACCTTTTTTGCTGGGAACATAGTGTTCAATATAAAATATTTCACAAAAGTGTGCCCAACAATTGTGTTTCAATAACTATTATAATTAATTCCTTGAAGCACTTAATGCAAAACTCTTCAGAACTATGACATCGTTTGACTAATTTCCAACTTAATTGGTATATTTATTTGTAATACAGCAAATTATTTGTGTATTTATTCTTTTTTTCTGTAGCTTCTTAATTCAATTACTGGAAACAATTCCTCACTTCACAATGTTTTCAATGTTTAAAGAATCTTTTTTGTCATAATACATTCTTCACATTTTTGGTGTTACAAACATCATGTACTGCAACACAATATTTTTTACACATTTACAGGGTAATTCATAGAATTCAGCGCACAAGTGACGCACGCGGCTGGCACACAGTGTATTCATGGATTTTAGCTTCCAAAACCAGCCGTGGCGCAGAGTGGCGCAGCGACCCTGCAGCAGCGCCAGTTACGCCCCCAACGTCTACCCGTGCGCCATTCACAGCGCACAAATCCCGTACATGGTGCACAGGCCCCCAACCACGAAAACGCCTGTAAAACTCCCCGCGCACCCCTCCGAATACACGTACCCCGCTGTATGGGGAGTCTCACATGCGATTGGAGCAGGGTACGTGTACTTCGTGGGTGCGCGGGAAGGTTCACACGCGATTGGAGCGTGGTACGTGTTTTAACTGGGGTTTGCGGAAAGTTTCACACGCGATTGGAGCGGTGTACGTGTATTTCGGGGGTGCGCAGGAAGTTACACACGCGATAGGCCCTGTGCGAGTGGGGTACGTGCATTACTGTGGGGCGCGGGAACTTTCACACGCGATAGGTCCTGTGCCAGTGGGGTAAATGTATTTCGGGGGTTCGCGGGAAGTTTCACACGCGATTGGAGGGGGCTATGTGTATTTCGTGGGTGCGCTGGAAGTTTCACACGCGATTGGAGCGAGGTACGTGTATAACGGGTTTGTGGGAAGTTTCACACACGATTGGAGCAGGGTACCTGTATAACTGGGGTTCGCGGGAAGTTTCACACGCAGTTGGAGCAGGGTACGTGTATTACTGGGGTTCGCGGGAAGATTCACACACAATACGCCGTGTGCGAGTGGGGTACGTGTATTACTGGGGTGCGCAGGAACTTTCACATGCGATTGGAGCAGGGCACGTGTATTTTGGGGGTGCTTGGGAATTTTCACACACGATAGGCCCTGTGCGAGTGGGGTACGTGTATTTCGGGGGAGCGTGGGAAGTTTCACAAGCGATTACGCTGTCAGAGCGGGGTACGTGTATCCAGTGGGGTGCGCGTGGAGTCCCACACGTGAATTAGCACTGTAGGTCCTCCCAGGTGTCCCCTCTACCCCCTCCATGGCCCCTGCAGGCAGCCCACACCACAGGGGACTACCCTGCACCCCTGGTCATGTGCCGCAGCCAGTCCATCCACCATGGGCATGCCCCCAGCCAGGCCACATGTCACCTTGCACTAGTGAACACCAACTCATGTCCCCCAGCACCCCTACCCCCCAGCAGTCAGGGGCACCTGCCAGCAGGCCCCCACTTATGTCCCACTCATGTCCCCCAGCACCCCCACCCCCCAGCAGTCAGGGGCACCTGCTAGCAGGCCCCCACTCATGTCCCACTCATGTCCCACAGCACCCCCACCCCCCAGCAGTCAGGGGCACCTGCCAGCAGGCCCCCACCCATGTCCCCCAGCACCCCCCCCGCAGTCAGGTGCCCTGCCAGCAGGCCCCCACTTATGTCCCCCAGCACTCTCACCCCCCAGCAGTCAGGGGCACCTGCCAGCAGGCCCCCACCCATGTCCCCCAGCACCCACACCCCCCAGCAGTCAGGGGCACCTGCCAGCAGGCCCCCAATCATGTCCCACAGCACCCCCACCACCCAGCAGTCAGGGGCACTTGCCAGCAGGCCCCCACTTATGTCCCCCAGCACCCCTACCCCCCAGCAGTCAGGGGCACCTGCCAGCAGGCCCTCACTCATGTCCCCCAGTACCCCCACCCCCCAGCAGTCAGGGGCACCTGCCAGCAGGCCCCCACTCATGTCCCACTCATGTCCCCCGCACCCCCCAGCAGTCAGGGGCACCTGCCAGCAGGCCCCCACTCATGTCCCCCAGCACCCCCACCCCCCAGCAGTCAGGGGCACCTGCCAGCAGGCCCCCAATCATGTCCCACAGCACCCCCACCCCCCAGCAGACAGAGGCACCTGCCAGCAGGCCCCCACTCATGTCCCACAGCACCCCCACCACCCAGCCGTCAGGGGCACTTGCCAGCAGGCCCCCCACTCATGTCCCCAGCACCCCCACCCCCCAGCAGTCGGGGGCACCTGCCAGCAGGCCCCCACTCATGTCTCACAGCACCCCCACCCCCCAGCAGTCAGGGGCACCTGCCAGCAGGCCCCCACTCATGTACCCCAGCACCCCCACCCCCCAGCAGTCAGGGGCACCTGCTAGCAGGCCCCCACTCATGTCCCACAGCACCCCCATCCCCCAGCAATCAGGGGCACCTGCCAGCAGGCCCCCACTCATGTCCCCCAGCACCCCCACCCCCCAGCAGCCAGAGGCACCTGCCAGTAGGCCCCCACTCATGTCCCACTCATGTCCCCGAGCACCCCCACCCCCCAGCAGTCAGGGGCACCTGCCAGCCGGCCCCTACTCATGTCCCCCAGCACCCCCACCCCCTAGGTGTCAGGGGCACCTGCCAGCAGGCCCCCACTCATGTCCCCCAGCACCCCCACCCCCCAGCAGTCAGGGGCACCTGCCAGCAGGCCCCCACTCATGTACCACAGCACCCCCACCCCCTAGCAGTCAGGGGCACCTGCCAGCAGGTCCCCACTCATGTCCCCCAGCACCCCCACCCTCCAGCAGTCAACGGCACCTGCCAGCAGGCCCCACTCATGTCCCCCAGCACCCCCAGCAGTCAGGGGCACCTGCCAGCAGGCCCCCACTCATGTCCCACTGATGTCCCCCAGCACCCCCAGCAGTCAGGGGCACCTGCCAGCAGGCCCCCACTCATGTCCCCCAGCACCCCCACCCCCCAGCAGTCAGGGGCACCTGCCAGCAGGCCCCCACCCATGTCCCCCAGCACCCCCCCCGCAGTCAGGTGCCCTGCCAGCAGGCCCCCACTTATGTCCCCCAGCACTCTCACCCCCCAGCAGTCAGGGGCACCTGCCAGCAGGCCCCCACCCATGTCCCCCAGCACCCACACCCCCCAGCAGTCAGGGGCACCTGCCAGCAGGCCCCCAATCATGTCCCACAGCACCCCCACCACCCAGCAGTCAGGGGCACTTGCCAGCAGGCCCCCACTTATGTCCCCCAGCACCCCTACCCCCCAGCAGTCAGGGGCACCTGCCAGCAGGCCCTCACTCATGTCCCCCAGTACCCCCACCCCCCAGCAGTCAGGGGCACCTGCCAGCAGGCCCCCACTCATGTCCCACTCATGTCCCCCGCACCCTCCAGCAGTCAGGGGCACCTGCCAGCAGGCCCCCACTCATGTCCCCCAGCACCCCCACCCCCCAGCAGTCAGGGGCACCTGCCAGCAGGCCCCCAATCATGTCCCACAGCACCCCCCCCCCAGCAGACAGAGGCACCTGCCAGCAGGCCCCCACTCATGTCCCACAGCACCCCCACCACCCAGCCGTCAGGGGCACCTGCCAGCAGGCCCTCACTCATGTCCCCCAGTACCCCCACCCCCCAGCAGTCAGGGGCACCTGCCAGCAGGCCCCCACTCATGTCCCACTCATGTCCCCCGCACCCTCCAGCAGTCAGGGGCACCTGCCAGCAGGCCCCCACTCATGTCCCCCAGCACCCCCACCCCCCAGCAGTCAGGGGCACCTGCCAGCAGGCCCCCAATCATGTCCCACAGCACCCCCCCCCCAGCAGACAGAGGCACCTGCCAGCAGGCCCCCACTCATGTCCCCAGCACCCCCACCCCCCAGCAGTCAGGGGCACCTGCCAGCAGGCCCCCACTCATGTCTCACAGCACCCCCACCCCCCAGCAGTCAGGGGCACCTGCCAGCAGGCCCCCACTCATGTACCCCAGCACCCCCACCCCCCAGCAGTCAGGGGCACCTGCTAGCAGGCCCCCACTCATGTCCCACAGCACCCCCATCCCCCAGCAATCAGGGGCACCTGCCAGCAGGCCCCCACTCATGTCCCCCAGCAGCCAGAGGCACCTGCCAGCAGGCCCCCACTCATGTCCCACTCATGTCCCCGAGCACCCCCACCCCCCAGCAGTCAGGGGCACCTGCCAGCCGGCCCCTACTCATGTCCCCCAGCACCCCCACCCCCTAGGTGTCAGGGGCACCTGCCAGCAGGCCCCCACTCATGTCCCCCAGCACCCCCACCCCCCAGCAGTCAGGGGCACCTGCCAGCAGGCCCCCACTCATGTACCACAGCACCCCCACCCCCTAGCAGTCAGGGGCACCTGCCAGCAGGTCCCCACTCATGTCCCCCAGCACCCCCACCCTCCAGCAGTCAACGGCACCTGCCAGCAGGCCCCACTCATGTCCCCCAGCACCCCCAGCAGTCAGGGGCACCTGCCAGCAGGCCCCCACTCATGTCCCACTGATGTCCCCCAGCACCCCCAGCAGTCAGGGGCACCTGCCAGCAGGCCCCCACTCATGTCCCCCAGCACCCCCACCCCCCAGCAGTCAGGGGCACCTGCCAGGAGGCCCCCAATCATGTCCCACAGCACCCCCACCACCCAGCAGTCAGGGGCACTTGCCAGCAGGCCCCCACTCATGTCCCCCAGCACCCCCACCCCCCAGAAGTCAGGGGCACCTGCCAGCAGGCCCCCACTCATGTCCCCCAGCACCCCCATCCCCCAGCAGTCAGGGGCACCTGCCAGCAGGCCCCCACTCATGTCCCACCCATGTCCCACAGCACCCCCACCCTCCAGCAGTCAGGGGCACCTGCCAGCAGGCCCCCACTCATGTCCCCCACCACCCCCACCCCCCAGCAGCCAGGGGCACCTGCTAGCAGGCCCCCACTCATGTCCCCGAGCACCCCCACCCCCCAGCAGTCAGGGGCACCTGCCAGCAGGCCCCCACTCATGTCCCCCAGCACCCCCACACCCCAGCAGTCAGGGGCACCTGCCAGCAGGCCCCCACTCATGTCCCCCAGCACCCCCACCCCCTAGCATTCAGGGGCACCTGCCAGCAGGCCCCCACTCATGTCCCCCAGCACCCCCACCCCCCAGCAGTCAGGGGCACCTGCCAGCAGGTCCCCACTCATGTCCCACTCATGTACCACAGCACCCCCACCCCCTAGCAGTCAGGGGCACCTGCCAGCAGGCCCCCACTCATGTCCCCCAACGCCCCCACCCCCCAGCAGTCAGGGGCACCTGCAGCTGGCCCCCACTCATGTCCCACTCCTGTCCCCCAGCACCCCAGCAGTCAGGGGCACCTGCCAGTAGGCCCCCACTCATGTCCCCCAGCACCCCCACCCCCCAGCAGTCAGGGGCACCTGCCAGCAGGCCCCCAATCATGTCCCACAGCACCCCCACCACCCAGCAGTCGGGGGCACTTGGCAGCAGGCCCCCACTCATGTCCCCCAGCACCCCCACCGCCCAGCAGTCAGGGGCACCTGCCAGCAGGCCCTCACTCATGTCCCTCAGTACCCCCACCCCCCAGCAGTCAGGGGCATCTGCCAGCAGGCCCCCACTCATGTCCCACTCATGTCCCCCGCACCCCCCAGCAGTCAGGGGCACCTGCCAGCAGGCCCCCACCCATGTCCCCCAGCACCCCCCCCCGCAGTCAGGTGTCCTGCCAGCAGGCCCCCACTTATGTCCCCCAGCACTCTCCCCCCCCAGCAGTCAGGGGCACCTGCCAGCAGGCCCCCACCCATGTCCCCCAGCACCCCCACCCCCCCGCAGTCAGGGGCACCTGCCAGCAGGCCCCCATTCATGTCCCCCAGCACCCCCACCCCCCAGCAGTCAGGGGCACCTGCCAGCAGGCCCCCACTCATGTCCCACTCATGTCCCCGCACCCCCCAGCAGTCAGGGGCACCTGCCAGCAGGCCCCCACTCATGTCCCCCAGCACCCCCACCCCCAGCAGTCAGGGGCACCTGCCAGCAGGCCCCCAATCATGTCCCACAGCACCCCCAGCAGCCAGAGGCACCTGCCAGCAGGCCCCCACTCATGTCCCACAGCACCCCCACCACCCAGCAGTCAGGGGCACTAGCCAGCAGGCCCCCCACTCATGTCCCCAGCACCCCCACCCCCCAGCAGTCAGGGGCACCTGCCAGCAGGCCCCCACTCATGTCTCACAGCACCCCCACCCCCCAGCAGTCAGGGGCACCTGCCAGCAGGCCCCCACTCATGTACCCCAGCACCCCCACCCCCCAGCAGTCAGGGGCACCTGCTAGCAGGCCCCCACTCATGTCCCACAGCACCCCCACCCCCCAGCAATCAGGGGCACCTGCCAGCAGGCCCCCACTCATGTCCCCCAGCACCCCCACCCCCCAGCAGCCAGAGGCACCTGCCAGCAGGCCCCCACTCATGTCCCACTCATGTCCCCGAGCACCCCCACCCCCCAGCAGTCAGGGGCACCTGCCAGCCGGCCCCCACTCATGTCCCCCAGCACCCCCACCCCCTAGCTGTCAGGGGCACCTGCCAGCAGGCCCCCACTCATGTCCCCCAGCACCCCCACCCCCCAGCAGTCAGGGGCACCTGCCAGCAGGCCCCCACTCATGTACCACAGCACCCCCACCCCCTAGCAGTCAGGGGCACCTGCCAGCAGGTCCCCACTCATGTCCCCCAGCACCCCCACCCCCCAGCAGTCAGCGGCACCTGCCAGCAGGCCCCACTCATGTCCCCCAGCACCCCCAGCAGTCAGGGGCACCTGCCAGCAGGCCCCCACTCATGTCCCACTGATGTCCCCCAGCACCCCCAGCAGTCAGGGGCACCTGACAGCAGGCCCCCACTCATGTCCCCCAGCACCCCCACCCCCCAGCAGTCAGGGGCACCTGCCAGCAGGCCCCCAATCATGTCCCACAGCACAACCACCACCCAGCAGTCAGGGGCACTTGCCAGCAGGCCCCCACTCATGTCCCCCAGCACCCCCACCCCCCAGCAGTCAGGGGCACCTGCCAGCAGGCCCCCACTCATGTCCCCCAGCACCCCCATCCCCCAGCAGTCAGGGGCACCTGCCAGCAGGCCCCCACTCATGTCCCACAGCACCCCCACCCTCCAGCAGTCAGGGGCACCTGCCAGCAGGCCCCCACTCATGTCCCCCACCACCCCCACCCCCCAGCAGCCAGGGGCACCTGCTAGCAGGCCCCCACTCATGTCCCCGAGCACCCCCACCCCCCAGCAGTCAGGGGCACCTGCCAGCAGGACCCCACTCATGTCCCCCAGCACCCCCACACCCCAGCAGTCAGGGGCACCTGCCAGCAGGCCCCCACTCATGTCCCCCAGCACCCCCACCCCCTAGCATTCAGGGGCACCTGCCAGCAGGCCCCCACTCATGTCCCCCAGGACCCCCACCCCCCAGCAGTCAGGGGCACCTGCCAGCAGGCCCCCACTCATGTCTCACTCATGTACCACAGCACCCCCACCCCCTAGCAGTCAGGGGCACCTGCCAGCAGGCCCCCACTCATGTCCCCCAACACCCCCACCCCCCAGCAGTCAGGGGCACCTGCAGCTGGCCCTCACTCATGTCCCACTCCTGTCCCCCAGCACCCCCAGCAGTCAGGGGCACCTGCCAGCAGGCCCCCACTCATGTCCCCCAGCACCCCCACCCCCCAGCAGTCAGGGGCACCTGCCAGCAGGCCCCCAATCATGTCCCACAGCACCCCCACCACCCAGCAGTCGGGGGCACTTGCCAGCAGGCCCCCACTCATGTCCCCCAGCACCCCCAGCCCCCAGCAGTCAGGGGCACCTGCCAGCAGGCCCTCACTCATGTCCCCCAGTACCCCCACCCCCCAGCAGTCAGGGGCACCTGCCAGCAGGCCCCCACTCATGTCCCACTCATGTCCCCCGCACCCCCCAGCAGTCAGGGGCACCTGCCAGCAGGCCCCCACTCATGTCCCCCAGCACCCAAACCCCCCACCAGTCAGGGGCACCTGCCAGCAGGCCCCCAATCATGTCCCACAGCACCCCCACCCCCCAGCCGTCAGGGGCACCTGCCAGCAGTCCCCCACTCATGTACCCCAGCAGTCAGGGGCACCTGCTAGCAGGCCTCCACTCATGTCCCACAGCACCCCCACCCCCCAGCAATCAGGGGCACTTGCCAGCAGGCCCCCACTCATGTCCCCCAGCACCCCCACCCCCCAGCAGTCAGGGGCACCTGCCAGCAGGCCCTCACTCATGTCCCCCAGTACCCCCACCCCCAGCAGTCAGGGGCACCTGCCAGCAGGCCCCCACTCATGTCCCACTCATGTCCCCCGCACCCCCCAGCAGTCAGGGGCACCTGCCAGCAGGCCCCCACTCATGTCCCCCAGCACCCCCACCCCCCAGCAGTCAGGGGCACCTGCCAGCAGGCCCCCAATCATGTCCCACAGCACCCCCACCACCCATCAGTCAGGGGAACTTGCCAGCAGGCCCCCACTCATGTTCCCCAGCACCCCCACCCCCCAGCAGTCAGGGGCACATGCCAGCAGGCCCGCACTCATGTCCCACAGCACCCCCACCCCCCAGCAGTCAGGGGCACCTGCCAGCAGTCCCCCACTCATGTACCCCAGCACCCCCACCCCCCAGCAGTCAGGGGCACCTGCTAGCAGGCCTCCACTCATGTCCCACAGCACCCCCACCCCCCAGCAATCAGGGGCACCTGCCAGCAGGCCCCCACTCATGTCCCCCATCACCCCCAGAGCACCTGCCAGCAGGCCCCCACTCATGTCCCCGAGCACCCCCACCCCCCAGCAGTGAGGGGCACCTGCCAGCAGGCCCCCACTCATGTCCCCCAGCACCCCCACCCTCCAGCAGTCAGGGGCACCTGCTAGCAGGCCCCCACTCATGTCCCACAGCACCCCCACCCCCCAGCAGTCAGGGGCACCTGCCAGCAGGCCCCCACTCATGTCTCACAGCACCCCCACCCCCCAGCAGTCAGGGGCACCTGCTAGCAGGCCCCCACTCATGTCCCACAGCACCCCCACCCCCCAGCAATCAGGGGCACCTGCCAGCAGGCCCCCACTCATGTCCCCCAGCACCCCCACCCCCAGCAGCCAGAGGCACCTGCCAGCAGGCCCCCACTCATGTCCCACTCATGTCCCCGAGCACCCCCACCCCCCAGCAGTCAGGGGCACCTGCCAGCCGGCCCCCACTCATGTCCCCCAGCACCCCCACCCCCTAGCTGTCAGGGGCACCTGCCAGCAGGCCCCCACTCATGTCCCCCAGCACCCCCACACCCCAGCAGTCAGGGGCACCTGCCAGCAGGCCCCCACTCATGTCCCCCAGCACCCCCACCCCCTAGCATTCAGGGGCACCTGCCAGCAGGCCCCCACTCATGTCCCATTCATGTACCACAGCACCCCCACCCCCTAGCAGTCAGGGGCACCTGCCAGCAGGCCCCCACTCATGTCCCTCACACCCCCACCCCCCAGCAGTCAGGGGCACCTGCAGCTGGCCCCCACTCATGTCCCACTCCTGTCCCCCAGCACCCCCAGCAGTCAGGGGCACCTGCCAGCAGGCCCCCACTCATGTCCCCCAGCACCCCCCAGCAGTCAGGGGCACCTGCCAGCAGGCCACCAATCATGTCCCACAGCACCCCCACCACCCAGCAGTCGGGGGCACTTGCCAGCAGGCCCCCACTCATGTCCCCCAGCACCCCCACCCCCCAGCAGTCAGGGGCACCTGCCAGCAGGCCCTCACTCATGTCCCCCAGTACCCCCACCCCCCAGCAGTCAGGGGCACCTGCCAGCAGGCCCCCACTCATGTCCCACTCATGTCCCCCGCACCCCCCAGCAGTCAGGGGCACCTGCCAGCAGGCCCCCACTCATGTCCCCCAGCACCCAAACCCCCCACCAGTCAGGGGCACCTGCCAGCAGGCCCCCAATCATGTCCCACAGCACCCCCACCACCCAGCAGTCAGGGGCACTTGCCAGCAGGCCCCCACTCATGTTCCCCAGCACCCCCACCCCCCAGCAGTCAGGGGCACATGCCAGCAGGCCCCCAATCATGTCCCACAGCACCCCCACCCCCCAGCAGTCAGGGGCACCTGCCAGCAGTCCCCCACTCATGTACCCCAGCAGTCAGGGGCACCTGCTAGCAGGCCTCCACTCATGTCCCACAGCACCCCCACCCCCCAGCAATCAGGGGCACGTGCCAGCAGGCCCCCACTCATGTCCCCCAGCACCCCCACCCCCCAGCAGTCAGGGGCACCTCCCAGCAGGCCCTCACTCATGTCCCCCAGTACCCCCACCCCCCAGCAGTCAGGGGCACCTGCCAGCAGGCCCCCACTCATGTCCCCCATACCCCCCAGCAGTCAGGGGCACCTGCCAGCAGGCCCCCACTCATGTCCCCCAGCACCCCCACCCCCCAGCAGTCAGGGGCACATGCCAGCAGGCCCCCACTCATGTCCCACAGCACCCCCACCCCCCAGCAGTCAGGGGCACCTGCCAGCAGTCCCCCACTCATGTACCCCAGCACCCCCACCCCCCAGCAGTCAGGGGCACCTGCTAGCAGGCCTCCTCATGTCCCACAGCACCCCCACCCCCCAGCAATCAGGGGCACCTGCCAGCAGGCCCCCACTCATGTCCCCCAGCACCCCCAGAGCACCTGCCAGCAGGCCCCCACTCATGTCCCACTCATGTCCCCGAGCACCCCCAGCAGTGAGGGACACCTGCCAGCAGGCCCCCACTCATGTCCCCCAGCACCCCCACCCTCCAGCAGTCAGGGGCACCTGCCAGCCAGCCCCCACTCATGTCCCCCAGCACCCCCACCCCCTAGCAGTCAGGGGCACCTGCCAGCAGGCCCCCACTCATGTCCCCCAGCACCCCCACCCCCCAGCAGTCAGGGGCACCTGCCAGCAGGCCCCCACTCATGTCCCACTCATGTACCACAGCTCCCCCACCCCCCAGCAGTCAGGGGCACCTGCCAGCAGGTCCCCACTCATGTCCCCAAGCACCCCCACCCCCCAGCAGTCAGCGGCACCTGCCAGCAGGCCCCCACTCATGTCCCACTCATGTCCCCCAGCACCCCCAGCAGTCAGGGGCACCTGCCAGCAGGCCCCCACTCATGTCCCACTGATGTCCCCCAGCACCCTCAGCAGTCAGGGGCACCTGCCAGCAGGCCCCCACTCATGTCCCCCAGCACCCCCACCCCCCAGCAGTCAGGGGCACCTGCCAGCAGGCCGCCAATCATGTCCCACAGCACCCCCACCACCCAGCAGTCAGGGGCACTTGCCAGCAGGCCCCCACTTATGTTCCCCAGCACCCCCACCCCCCAGCAGTCAGGGGCACATGCCAGCAGGCCCCCAATCATGTCCCACAGCACCCCCACCCCCCAGCAGTCAGGGGCACCTGCCAGCAGTCCCCCACTCATGTACCCCAGCAGTCAGGGGCACCTGCTAGCAGGCCTCCACTCATGTCCCACAGCACCCCCACCCCCCAGCAATCAGGGGCACTTGCCAGCAGGCCCCCACTCATGTCCCCCAGCACCCCCACCCCCCAGCAGTCAGGGGAACCTCCCAGCAGGCCCTCACTCATGTCCCCCAGTACCCCCACCCCCCAGCAGTCAGGGGCACCTGCCAGCAGGCCCCCACTCATGTCCCCCGCACCCCCCAGCAGTCAGGGGCACCTGCCAGCAGGCCCCCACTCATGTCCCCCAGCACCCCCACCCCCCAGCAGTCAGGGGCACATGCCAGCAGGCCCCCACTCATGTCCCACAGCACCCCCACCCCCCAGCAGTCAGGGGCACCTGCCAGCAGTCCCCCACTCATGTACCCCAGCACCCCCACCCCCCAGCAGTCAGGGGCACCTGCTAGCAGGCCTCCTCATGTCCCACAGCACCCCCACCCCCCAGCAATCAGGGGCACCTGCCAGCAGGCCCCCACTCATGTCCCCCAGCACCCCCAGAGCACCTGCCAGCAGGCCCCCACTCATGTCCCACTCATGTCCCCGAGCACCCCCAGCAGTGAGGGACACCTGCCAGCAGGCCCCCACTCATGTCCCCCAGCACCCCCACCCTCCAGCAGTCAGGGGCACCTGCCAGCCAGCCCCCACTCATGTCCCCCAGCACCCCCACCCCCTAGCAGTCAGGGGCACCTGCCAGCAGGCCCCCACTCATGTCCCCCAGCACCCCCACCCCCCAGCAGTCAGGGGCACCTGCCAGCAGGCCCCCACTCATGTCCCACTCATGTACCACAGCTCCCCCACCCCCCAGCAGTCAGGGGCACCTGCCAGCAGGTCCCCACTCATGTCCCCAAGCACCCCCACCCCCCAGCAGTCAGCGGCACCTGCCAGCAGGCCCCCACTCATGTCCCACTCATGTCCCCCAGCACCCCCAGCAGTCAGGGGCACCTGCCAGCAGGCCCCCACTCATGTCCCACTGATGTCCCCCAGCACCCTCAGCAGTCAGGGGCACCTGCCAGCAGGCCCCCACTCATGTCCCCCAGCACCCCCACCAGTCAGGGGCACCTGCCAGCAGGCCGCCAATCATGTCCCACAGCACCCCCACCACCCAGCAGTCAGGGGCACTTGCCAGCAGGCCCCCACTTATGTCCCCCAGCACCCCCACCCCCCCAGCAGTCAGGGGCACCTGCCAGCAGGCCCCCACTCATGTCCCACAGCACCCCCACCCCCCAGCAGTCAGGGGCACCTGCCAGCAGGCCCGCACTCATGTCCCCCAGCACCCCCACCCCCCAGCAGTCAGGGGCACCTGCCAGCAGGCCCCCACTCATGTCCCACAGCACCCCCACCACCCAGCAGTGAGGGGCACCTTCCCGCAGGCCCCCACTCATGTCCCCCACCACCCCCACCACCCAGCAGCCAGGGGCACCTTCCAGCAGGCCCCCACTCAGGCCCCCGAGCACCCAAACCCCTCAGAAGTCAGGGGCACCTGCCAGCAGGCCCCCACTCATGTCCCCCAGCGCCCCCACCCCCCGGCAGTCAGGGGCACCTGCCAGCAGGCCCCCACTCATGTCCCACAGCACCCCCACCACCCAGCAGTGAGGGACACCTGCCCGCAGGCCCCCACTCATGTCCCCCACCACCCCCACCACCCAGCAGCCAGGGGCACCTTCCAGCAGGCCCCCACTCAGGTCCCCGAACACCCAAACCCCCCAGCAGTCAGGGGCACCTGCCAGCAGGCCCCCACTCATGTCCCCCAGCACCCCCACACCCCAGCAGTCAGGGGCACCTGCCAGCAGGCCCCCACTCATGTCCCCCAATACCCCCACCCCCTAGCATTCAGGGGCACCTGCCAGCAGGCCCCCACTCATGTCCCCAGCACCCCCACCCCCCAGCAGTCAGGGGCACCTGCCAGCAGGCCCCCACTCATGTCCCACTATGTACCACAGCACCCCCACCCCCTAGCAGTCAGGGGCACCAGCCAGCAGGCCCCCACTCATGTCCCCCAGCACCCCCACCCCCAGCAGTCAGGGGCACCTGCCAGCTGGCCCCCACACTTATGTCCCACTCATGTCCCCCAGCACCCCCACCCCCCCAGCAGTCAGGGGCACCTGCCAGCAGGCCCCCACTCATGTCCCACAGCACCCCCACCCGCCAGCAGGCAGGGGCACCTGCCAGCAGGCCCCCACTCATGTCCCCCAGCACCCCCATCCCCCAGCAGTCAGGGGCACCTGCCAGCAGGCCCCCACTCATGTCCCACAGCACCCCCACGACCCAGCAGTGAGGGGCACCTGCCCGCAGGCCCCCACTCATGTCCCCCACCACCCCCACCACCCAGCAGCCAGGGGCACCTTCCAGCAGGCCCCCACTCAGGTCCCCGAGCACCCAAACCCCCCAGCAGTCAGGGGCACCTGCCAGCAGGCCCCCACTCATGTCCCCCAGCACCCCCACCCCCCAGCAGTCAGGGGCACCTACCAGCAGGCCCCCACTCATGTCCCACAGCACCCCCACCACCCAGCAGTGAGGGAAACCTGCCCGCAGGCCCCCACTCATGTCCCCCACCACCCCCACCACCCAGCAGCCAGGGGCACCTTCCAGCAGGCCCCCACTCAGGTCCCAGAGCACCCAAACCCCCCAGCAGTCAGGGGCACCTGCCAGCAGGCCCCCACTCATGTCCCCCAGCACCCCCACACCCCAGCAGTCAGGGGCACCTGCCAGCAGGCCCCCACTCATGTCCCCCAGCACCCCCACCCCCTAGCATTCAGGGGCACCTGCCAGCAGGCCCCCACTCATGTCCCCAGCACCCCCAGCCCCCAGCAGTCAGGGGCACCTGCCAGCAGGCCCCCACTCATTTCCCACTCATGTACCACAGCACCCCCACCCCCTAGCAGTCAGGGGCACCAGCCAGCAGGCCCTCACTCATGTCCCCCAGCACCCCCACCCCCAGCAGTCAGGGGCACCTGCCAGCTGGCCCCCACTCATGTCCCACTCATGTCCCCCAGCACCCCCAGCAGTCAGGGGCACCTGCCAGCAGGCCCCCACTCATGTCCCCCAGCACCCCCAACCCCAGCAGTCAGGGGCACCTGCCAGCAGGCCCCAACTCATGTCCCACAGCACCCCCACCCCCAGCAGTCAGGGGCTCCTGCCAGCAGGCCCCCACTCATGTCCCCCAGCACCCCCACCCCCCAGCAGTCAGGGGCACCTGCCAGCAGGCCCCCACTCATGTCCCCTAGCACCCTCACCCCCAGCAGTCAGGAGCACCTGCCAGCAGACCCCCGCTCATGTCCCCCAGCACCCCATCCCCAGCAGTCAGTGGCACCTGCCAGCAGGCCCCCACTTATGTCCCCCATCACCCCCACCCCCCAGCAGTCAGGGGCACCTGCCAGCAGGCCCCCACTCATGTCCCCCAGCACCCCACCCCCCAGCAGTCGGGGGCACCTGCCAGCAGGCCCCCACTCATGTCCCCCAGCACCCCACCCCCAGCAGTCAGGGGCACCTGCCAGCAGGCCCCCACTCATGTCCCACAGCACCCCCACCCCCCAGCAGTCAGGGGCACCTGGCAGCAGGCCACTCATGTCCCCCAGCACCCCCACCCCCCAGCAGTCAGGGGCACCTGCCAGCAGGCCCCCACTCATGTCCCCCAGCACACCCACCCCCCAGCAGTCAGGGGCACCTGCCAGCAGGCCCCCACTCATGTCCCCCAGCACCCCCACCCCCCAGCAGTCAGGGGCACCTGCCAGCAGGCCCCCACTCATGTCCCCTAGCACCCTCACCCCCAGCAGTCAGGGGCACCTGCCAGCAGGCCCCCACTCATGTCCCACTCATGTACCACAGCACCCCCACCCCCTAGCAGTCAGGGGCACCAGCCAGCAGGCCCCCACTCATGTCCCCCAGCACCCCCACCCCCAGCAGTCAGGGGCACCTGCCAGCTGGCCCCCACTCATGTCCCACTTATGTCCCCCAGCACCCCCAGCAGTCAGGGGCACTTGCCAGCAGGCCCCCACTCATGTCCCCCAGCACCCCCACCCCCAGCAGTCAGGGGCACCTGCCAGCAGGCCCCAACTCATGTCCCACTCATGTCCCACAGCACCCCCACCCCCAGCAGTCAGGGGCACCTGCCAGCAGGCCCCCACTCATGTCCCCCAGCACCCCCACCCCCCAGCAGTCAGCGGCACCTGCCAGCAGGCCCCCACTCATGTCCCACTCATGTCCCCTAGCACCCTCACCCCCAGCAGTCAGGGGCACCTGCCAGCAGGCCCCCGCTCATGTCCCCCAGCACCCCATCCCCAGCAGTCAGTGGCACCTGCCAGCAGGCCCCCACTTATGTCCCCCAGCACCCCCACCCCCCAGCAGTCAGGGGCACCTGCCAGCAGGCCCCCACTCATGTCCCCCAGCACCCCACCCCCCAGCAGTCGGGGGCACCTGCCAGCAGGCCCCCACTCATGTCCCCAGCACCCCACCCCCAGCAGTCAGGGGCACCTGCCAGCAGGCCCCCACTCATGTCCCACAGCACCCCCACCCCCCAGCAGTCAGGGGCACCTGGCAGCAGGCCACTCATGTCCCCCAGCACCCCCACCCCCCAGCAGTCAGGGGCACCTGCCAGCAGGCCCCCACTCATGTCCCACTCATGTCCCCCAGCACACCCACCCCCCAGCAGTCAGGGGCACCTGCCAGCAGGCCCCTACTCATGTCTCACTCATGTCCCACAGCACCCCCACCCCCCAGCAGTCAGGGGCACCTGCCAGCAGGCCCCCACTCCTGTCCCACTTATGTCCCACAGCACCCCCACCCCCCAGCAGTCAGGGGCCCCTGCCAGCAGGCCCCTACTCATGTCACCCAGCACCCCCACCCCCCAGCAGTCAGGGGCACCTGCCAGCAGCCCCCACTCATGTCCCACTGAGGTCCCCAGCACCCCCAGCAGTCAGGGGCACCTGCCAGCAGGCCCCCACTCATGTCCCACAGCACCCCCACCCCCCAGCAGTCAGGGGCACTTGCCAGCAGGCCCCCACTCATGTCCCCCAGCACCCCACCCCCTCAGCAGTCAGGGGCACCTGCCAGCAGGCCCCCACGATGTCCCACAGCACCCCCACCCCCCAGCAGTCAGGGGCACCTGCCAACAGGCCCCCACTCATGTCCCCCAGCACCCCCACCCCCCAGCAGTCAGGGGCACCTGCCAGCAGGCCCCCACTCATGTCCCACAGCACCCCCACCCCCCAGCAGTCAGGGGCACCTGCCAGCAGGCCCCCACTCATGTCCCCCACCGCCCCCACCCCCCAGCAGCCAGGGGCACCTGCCAGAAGGCCCCCACTCATGTCCCACAGCACCCCCACCCCCCCCAGCAATCAGGGGCACCTGCCAGCAGGCCCCCACTCATGTCACCCAGCACCCCCCAGCAGCCAGAGGCACCTGCCAGCAGGCCCCCACTCATGTCCCACTCATGTCCCCGAGCACCCCCACCCCCCAGCAGTCAGGGGCACCTGCTAGCAGGACCCCACTCATTACCCACAGCACCCCCACCCCCCAGCAATCAGGGGCACCTGCCAGCAGGCCCCCACTCATGTCACCCAGCACCCCCCAGCAGCCAGAGGCACCTGCCAGCAGGCCCCCACTCATGTCCCACTCATGTCCCCGAGCACCCCCACCCCCCAGCAGTGAGGGGCACCTGCCAGCAGGCCCCCACTCATGTTCCCCAGGACCCCCACCCCCCAGCAGTCAGGGGCACCTGCCAGCCGGCCCCCACTCATGTCCCCCAGCACCCCCACCCCCTAGCAGTCAGGGGCACCTGCCAGCTGGCCCCCACTCATGTCCCCCAGCACCCCCACCCCCCAGCAGTCAGGGGCACCTGCCAGCAGGCCCCCACTCATGTCCCACTCATGTACCACAGCACCCCCACCCCCTAGCAGTCAGGGGCACCTGCCAGCAGGTCCCCACTCATGTCCCCCAGCACCCCCACCCCCCAGCAGTCAGCGGCACCTGCCAGCAGGTCCCCCAGCACCCCCAGCAGTCAGGGGCACCTGCCAGCAGGCCCCCACTCATGTCCCACTGATGTCCCCCAGCACCCCCAGCAGCCAGGGGCACCTGCCAGCAGGCCCCCACTCATGTCCCCCAGCACCCCCACCCCCCAGCAGTCAGGGGCACCTGCCAGCAGGCCCCCAATCATGTCCCACAGCACCCCCACCACCCAGCAGTCAGGGGTACTTGCCAGCAGGCCCCCACTCATGTCCCCCAGCACCCCCACCCCCCCAGCAGTCAGGGGCACCTGCCAGCAGGCCCCCACTCATGTCCCACAGCACCCCCACGCCCCAGCAGTCGGGGGCACCTGCCAGCAGGCCCCCACTCATGTCCCCCAGCACCCCCACCCCCCAGCAGTCAGGGGCACCTGCCAGCAGGCCCCCACTCATGTCCCCCACCCCACCACCCCCACCCCCCAGCAGCCAGGGGCACCTTCCAGCAGGCCCCCACTCATGTCCCCGAGCACCCCCACCCCCCAGCAGTCAGGGGCACCTGCCAGCAGGCCCCCACTCATGTCCCCCAGCACCCCTACACCCTAGGAGTCAGGGGCACCTTCCAGCAGGCCCCCACTCATGTCGCCCAGCACCCCACCCCCTAGCATTCAGGGGCACCTGCCAGCAGGCCCCCACTCATGTCCCCCAGCACCCCCATCCCCCAGCAGTCAGGGGCACCTGCCAGCAGGCCCCCACTCATGTCCCCCAGCACCCCCACCCCCCAGCAGTCAGGGGCACCTGCCAGCTGGCCCCCACTCATGTCCCCCAGCACCCCTACCCCCCAGCAGTCAGGGGCACCTGCCAGCAGGCCCCAACTCATGTCCCACTCATGTCCCCGAGCACCCCCACCCCCCAGCAGTCAGGGGCACCTGCCAGCAGGCCCCCACGCATGTCCCCCAGAACCCCCACACCCCAGGAGTCAGGGGCACCTGCCAGCAGGCCCCCACTCATGTCGCCCAGCACCCCCACTCCCTAGCATTCAGGGGCACCTGCCAGCAGGCCCCCACTCATGTCCCCCAGCACCCCCACCCCCCAGCAGTCAGGGGCACCTGCCAGCAGGCCCCCACTCCTGTCCCACTCATGTCCCACAGCACCCCCACCCCCCAGCAGTCAGGGGCCCCTGCCAGCAGGCCCCCACTCATGTCCCCCAGCACCCCCAACCCCCAGCAGTCAGGGGTACCTGCCAGCAGGCCCCCACTCATGTCCCACTCATGTACCACTGCACCCCCACCCCCTAGCAGTCAGGGGCACCTGCCAGCAGGTCCCCACTCATGTCCCCCAGCACCCCCACCCCCCAGCAGTCAGCGGCACCTGCCAACAGGCTCCCACTCATGTCCCACTCATGTCCCTCAGCACCCCCAGCAGTCAGGGGCACCTGCCAGCAGGCCCCCACTCATGTCCCCCAGCACCCCCACCCCCCAGCAGTCAGGGGCACCTGCCAGCAGGCCCCCAATCATATCCCACAGCACCCCCACCACCCAGCAGTCAGGGGCACTTGCCAGCAGGCCCCTACTCATGTCCCCCAGCACCCCCACCCCCCAGCAGTCAGGGGCACCTGCCAGCAGGCCCCCACTCATGTCCCACAGCACCCCCACCCCCCAGCAGTCAGGGGCACCTGCCAGCAGGCCCCCACTCATGTCCCCCAGCACCCCACCCCCCAGCAGTCAGGGGCACCTGCCAGCAGGCCCCCACTCATGTCCCACAGCACTCCCACCCCCCAGCAGTCAGGGGCACCTGCCAGCAGGCCCCCACTCATGTCCCCCACCACCCCCACCCCCCAGCAGCCAGGGGCACATGCCAGCAGGCCCCCACTAATGTCCCCGAGCACCCCCACCCCCCAGCAGTCAGGGGCACCTGCCAGCAGGCCCCCACTCATGTCCCCCAGCACCCCCACCCCATAGCATTCAGGGGCACCTGCCAGCAGGCCCCCACTCATGTCCCCCAGCACCCACACCCCCCAGCAGCCAGGGGTACCTGCCAGCAGGCCCCCACTAATGTCCCCGAGCACCCCCACCCCCCAGCAGTCAGGGGCACCTGCCAGCAGGCCCCCACTCATGTCCCCCAGCACCCCCACCCCCTAGCATTCAGGGGCACCTGCCAGCAGGCCCCCACTCATGTCCCCCAGCACCCACACCCCCCGGCAGTCAGGGGCACCTGCCAGCAGGCCCCCACTCATGTCCCACTCATGTACCACAGCACCCCCACCCCCTAGCAGTCAGGGGCACCTGCCAGCAGGCCCCCACTCATGTCCCCCAGCACCCCCACCCCCCAGCAGTCAGGGGCACCTGCCAGCTGGCCCCCACTCATGTCCCACTCATGTCCCCCAGCACCCCCAGCAGTCAGGGGCACCTGCCAGCAGGCCCCCACTCATGTCCCCCAGCACCCCACCCCCCAGCAGTCAGGGGCACCTGCCAGCAGGCCCCAACTCATGTCCCACTCATCTCCCAGAGCACCCCCACCCCCCAGCAGTCAGGGGCACCTGCCAGCAGGCCCCCACTCATGTCCCCCAGCACCCCCACCCCCCAGCAGTCAGGGGCACCTGCCAGCAGGCCCCCACTCATGTCCCACTCATCTCCCCCAGCAACCACACCCCCAGCAGTCAGGGGCACCTGCCAGCAGGCCTCCGCTCATGTCCCCCAGCACCCCCACCCCCCAGCAGTCAGGGGCACCTGCCAGCAGGCCCCCACTTATGTCCCCCAGCACCCCCACCCCCCAGCAGTCAGGGGCACCTGCCAGCAGGCCCCCACTCATGTCCCCCAGCACCCCCACCCCCCAGCAGTCAGGGGCACCTGCCAGCAGGCCCCCACTCATGTCCCCCAGCACCCACACCCCCCAGCAGTCAGGGGCACCTGCCAGCAGGCCCCCACTCATGTCCCACTCATGTACCACAGCACCCCCACCCCCTAGCAGTCAGGGGCACCTGCCAGCAGGCCCCCACTCATGTCCCCCAGCACCCCCACCCCCCAGCAGTCAGGGGCACCTGCCAGCTGGCCCCCACTCATGTCCCACTCATGTCCCCCAGCACCCCCAGCAGTCAGGGGCACCTGCCAGCAGGCCCCCACTCATGTCCCCCAGCACCCCACCCCCCAGCAGTCAGGGGCACCTGCCAGCAGGCCCCAACTCATGTCCCACTCATCTCCCAGAGCACCCCCACCCCCCAGCAGTCAGGGGCACCTGCCAGCAGGCCCCCACTCATGTCCCCCAGCACCCCCACCCCCCAGCAGTCAGGGGCACCTGCCAGCAGGCCCCCACTCATGTCCCACTCATCTCCCCCAGCAACCACACCCCCAGCAGTCAGGGGCACCTGCCAGCAGGCCTCCGCTCATGTCCCCCAGCACCCCCACCCCCCAGCAGTCAGGGGCACCTGCCAGCAGGCCCCCACTTATGTCCCCCAGCACCCCCACCCCCCAGCAGTCAGGGGCACCTGCCAGCAGGCCCCCACTCATGTCCCCCAGCACCCCCACCCCCCAGCAGTCAGGGGCACCTGCCAGCAGGCCCCCACTCATGTCCGCCAGCACCCCACCCCCCAGCAGTCAGGGGCACCTGCCAGCAGGCCCCCACTCATGTCCCACTCATGTCCCACAGCACCCCCACCCCCACCACTCCCCAGCAGTCAGGGGCACCTGGCAGCAGGCACCCACTCATGTCCCCCAGCATCCCCACCCCCCAGCAGTCAGGGGCACCTGCCAGCAGGCCCCCACTCATGTGCCACTCATGTCCCCCAGCACACCCACCCCCCAGCAGTCAGGGGCACCTGCCAGCAGGCCCCCACTCATGTCTCACTCATGTCCCACAGCACCCCACCCCCCAGAAGTCAGGGGCACCTGCCAGCAGGCCCCCACTCCTGTCCCACTCATGACCCACAGCACCCCCACCCCCCAGCAGTCAGGGGCCCCTGCCAGCAGGCCCCCACTCATGCCCCCCTACATGAAATACAGATGCACAATCATGTCCCACTTCTACACCAAAATACCACAGCACGCCACCCCATTCTTGAGACGCAATGATTTCCCAATCCACCCCACACTGACATGCCTATCTCAAGACACAAAACAATAGTCAACTATGTACATCAACACATGTCCGTCACACACACACACTGGTTGGCATTGATTGTGTAAACCCACATTTTCACATGCATCAACCCAATGAGTGAATCCCACACATGGAACTAAAATATGAAAATGTATTATGTACAAACAACAAAATCAATGACATGAAAGCATAAATAAACAGCAAAAATGAAATGAAAAGCATGTGCAAAAGATGAGTAAATGAAAAGTATAACCAATCCAAACAAATCCGAAAGAAAAATAGTCCAAACTCTCCCTCCAACAACGCAAATCCAAAGGAAACGTAAAAAGAAAAATCCATTGATCCATGGTGAAATCAAATGAAAAGGTCAAAATAATCCATTGTCCAACTATGTACAAGCCATTGTCAAGGGTCCATGAGCCCAACGAAAGAAATGAAACCTACCTAATAAACTACCTAATAAAACAACTATATATAAATGTGTGTGGCATAGTCCATTCACCACAAATCAAAGAAAAAGGAAACCTAACTCTAAAAACTATTTACAATGGCAGCGGGCTAGTCCGACGGCTCACTTTTTGTTGTCCTGGGCCAGGGCATCATCGAACTCCCGCTCAATGTCCTGGAGGCGGTCCTCTTCCATGGCCCGAGGATTTGCAGGGACAATGACATGTTCACCTCCAACTCCCTGCAATTGCCTCGAGGCACTCGGCCCGCCTTAGTGCCCTCTGCATGGAGTTCTCCGCCCTGACAATTGTGAGCCATGCCTCTTCCGCCTGCTGCCGCTCCGCATCTATGGCGTGGCCCAACCGCTGCCACACGGAAGACACTTGAAATCCTGGGTCCTCCTGCCCTCTGGCCGATGCCTGCCCCTCCGATGTTGAAGGCCCCGAGCCATCATTGCTCCCACCATGTTGCTGCTGCTGCTGTGCCTGTGCCTGCGCCCTGGCTCTTGCTGCCTGCACGTCCTCCTCCGGCTGGGGTGCAGTTGTCGTGGTGGCTACCCCTGCTGGACGTCCGACTCCCGACTGTGGCAGCGATGTGTCCTCCACCAGCCTGTCCGCTGGATCAGAGGCAGCTCAACAGGGTACCCAGGTCATACATGGGTGGGAAGATGGCATGGAGGATGACTGGCGCGTAGGGGTTCAGGTGAGGAGGGGGTCGCAAGAAGGTCCAGCACACAGAGGAATACAGCACCAGTGACCCGTCCCAGCAGGTCAACGTGGTCAAAGAGGCATCCGAGATGACGTTCAGTATCTTCACAAAAAGGCCTCAGGTCACCTCGCATGCCCTGTTGATGCAATGCTATCCCGGCCAGGATAGGCTCAACACGGTCCCGGATAGCCACGTCCGCAGGGAGAGGAAGGCCAGTTGCTGTGTGCTCATCCCCTCCCTGAAAACGGGTCTGGACGTAGGCATCCCTGCTGGTGCCAGATGATGCAGTGACAGGATTGCACACAGGCACCTCTGCGGCGGCCTGTGCTGCCTCCTGACCCTGCCCCTGCACTGCACCACTAGCACCAGTGGAGTCCCCACCTCCAGACCCCGTGTGTGTCCCTTCCGTGGCCTCCTCCTGCACCAAACCCCCACCAACCTGGATGACTCTGTGCCATCTTCCTCCGTTGGACCCTGTGGGGTCTCAGCTGCCCCTTCTGCTGCAGAGGAGTCCACCTCTGACCTCTGCCTCTTGGACCTACCCTCGGCAGCTGCTGCCTGGGACGTGGCACCAGACTCCTCACTCCCTGATGAGATGACAATCTGGGAGGGGAGCCGGGCCTTGCGTCTCCGGCTGGTGTTGCGATCCCTGCTGCTGTGCTCCACAGCACCCTCTCCGCCCTCTTCATCAGTTGACGCTGCAGACAAGGAGAGATAAAACACAGACATCAGGGCACTGTACAATGGACTGATACACACATGATAGTTGCACATAATTGGCAGTGTCAAACTTCAGACATGGCATCACACTCCACGACACATGTCATTTCAACTCACACACATGAGCATTTCCACAGCAATAGTGCACCAGGCAGCACCATCCATACACATACAACAGCATGAACAGCCAAAGGTGAGCCTGACATCACATGAAACACAAGGAGTGCACTAGACATGCACACACGCCACCACACTTACATGCATGTCTACATCTCCTCCAACTGTCGCAGTGATGCGATCGCCATACATGTCACATCTGGCATTCAGCCTTCTACATATCCATGTCATGTGCATCCATGTTGCATCACAGTTGCTCACTTGTCAAATACACACACATGCACATGTACACAGTGCAGATACATGCCGCAGGAACCACCATCCATGTGTGACACCACAACCATGCCAACGCACATACACAGAAAATCAAACATGTGTGCTCCCACACCTGTATTTGCACAGCATGCTTACCAACACATACACCATCGATGTTTCTCACACCTAAGAGGACTCACATGTGGCAGCCTCACGCCCCTGTTCATACACATCCCTACATGGCCCTACGAAAACACATGTGCAACCTGCACACTACTGGCACACCACCACACGCACAGCGTCCAATCAGTATGCATGTACACTTACCGCTCGACTCCAGACGGGTCTGCCTCTCAAGGACCTGGACGTGGAGCGCTGGGCATATGTGTTCCAGGACCCTCATTTGCTGGTCGGACAGGTGGCCCCGGCGCCCCTTGGCATTCGCTGCCTTCAAGAGGTGCCGGGCCTTGTTGAGGGTCCTGGACCTGAAGTCCTCCCAGCGCTTCTTGACATGTTGTAAGTCGCGTACTGCCACCCCCTCCGCGTTGATGGCAGTCGCCATGTCCATCCAGATGTTATGATGCCTGCTCCCGAGGAGCCAGGTCAGGCCCAGCGTCCCCGGAAGCAGACTTCATACTCACCAAGCAGGACCCAGCAAACCCCTATAGGGGCTCTTTGGACCTTGTCCTGGCGGCTTTGGCGCCAGGCTCATCATGGCAGAACATATGGTAATGCTTGGGTGAACTCACCTGAGGCAGACCATGCTGCATACTCACCCGAGGCAGACCATGTTGTCTGAAGCTCCAAGCCAACTAAGGCTGGGGAGGAACTATTTTCTTTCAGGAACTCTTTTCTTACTCGGGTGGGGCCAGTGGAAGAACACTCACCTGAAGCTCTTCCAAGGCTATTTAAACCACGCCCGGATGGCCACACGTGCTTCGCGTTATTCTGCATCTGCAGCAGGACGCTCACCCAGTCGGCTCCTGCATCCTGGCTCCTGCCACGCCCGCCAGCACCTGGAATACCTGCAAGGAGAGAAAGGCAAGCATTAGGGCATTACCTACCTTCATCCAGCATCCGGATTCTTCACTCTGTCGATCCTGCAAAAGAAAGTCAAGGGTTAGAAACGCATCTCATCGCTCGCTGCAGCGCCGCTTCCACTTACCTTCACGTGGCGCTGTCTAGCTCTTCAGCGGTCATAGGCGACATCGGCCGCATCCCAGCACCTACGGAAAAGAAAGACAATAGTTAGAAGCGCTCCGCTTCTCACGCTGCCGCGCCACTTCCACTTACCGTCACGTTGCGCTGGCAACCTTTTCAGCGCCCATAGGCGACATCTGTCGCATTCAAGACCTACGGAGAAAAAGGACAAAACAAGGTGAGCAACGAACTAATTGCAAAAGGGCAGATTACTCACCTTAAGTCTTACCTGAATTTTGTTGGGACCTCAGTTCCCTTTTCGGGTTGGAGCGGCTTTTCTGGCTTTTCCGTACCCCAGCCCCTATGGGGAAATAAGACACACTCATTAAGGTGTCGGGGCAAACCACTACGGCACACCTTCATTAAAAGTACTCACCTGAGCTTACCTCGGCGAATCCATACCTCCACATGGATTTCTCACCTAGTCCCTGAAAATTAAACAAAGGCCAAGGGACAAATAAGACTTGATCTTTTGAACTATATACTTAAGGCAGCATTTTGGTAAAGGCAAGCAGACATCGAACCCTCGCCAAATCCGAGATCCAGTGAAGTAACTGGAAATCTACACGCCCCTGCGTCAGAAGCAGGATGGAGAGCTCGTCCATACAGAAATTAAGGTGAGAGTCTGCGGAAGGCACAGCTAAGGTTCGAGGAGGGTTAGAAGGGGAAAAGGGGGGAATCTCACACACAATCTAGCAGACAGTTAACTCCCTTTTCCCATCTACAGAAGGATTATTCTACGGGCCAGACAGACGAGGTTTAGGGGTCCAGTCTAGTCCATCTTCCTAGCACTACGCTTTACCGTGGAAGAAGTTGTAGCAGTCCAGAACGGGTCGGAGCCTCCGTGGGAATCAGGTGAGCATTACACCAGATCCTGGTCCATCCTTCATTGTCGGCGCCAAACTTCCAAAGAGGGCATCATACTGCCCCGGGACTTGCTCCACCAGGACACCAACTTCCCTGGCACTGAAGCTGGTGGCCCTCTGCCTCTCTGGCTGGGGGTTGCCAGTGGTGCCAGATAGTGTTGTGCCCGACATGGCAACCCCAGAGGCAGGAGTGGGTGGGCATCTGGGTCCTGGGGCTGGGCTGTGGAGCGATGGTATCCCAATCGGGAGTATTCGGTTCCAGCAGGGGTGGTCACAGCAACTGCACCTCTGGCTGACGTGCAGGCAGCAAATAGCAGGGCACGTGGGCAGCAGGCAGTCAGGCAGCAGCAGATGGCAGGTGGGAGCGTGCTCGGGGCTCTGGGGGGCAGTAATTCAGCCTTCTGGGCAGGAGCGTGGTCTTCCGTGTGTTGTTGCGTGGCCAGCTTGATATGGAGTGATTTGGCACGTGAAAATCTTGCACGTCAGCGTGTAATTCAAGGAAAGGCCCTTCGCGCGTAAGCGCGTCAGCACATGTACGCAGTTTAATTGGACCAAAGGCCCTTAGTGCGTAAGCGCTTCTGTGATGTGACTCGCGTGGGCGTTTCCCTCGTGACGTGGGCATAGTGGTTCAGCGCGTGTGAAAAAACTGCACGTCCGCGTGTGAATGCGTGTAATCCGAGGAAAGGGCCTATGTGCGTGACGTGACGCGCGCGGGCGTTTCCATCAACACGGGTGCATGTTCATCGTACACGTCCAAAAACTGCATGTCCGAGTGTCAGCTTGTGTAATTGGAGGAAAGGGCCTTAGCGCATACACGCATGAGTGACGCTGTACGTGTGGGCCGCTTTAAAAGGTACGTGTAGGACACCATTCCCTTGTACGTGCTTTTCGTGGAGAGCGAGTGGGTGAATTCTGTACTTCTTGTTGGTTCACACGCGATTACTTCACAGCGTTTCAAGTTCGTACTCCCTATTACCTCTGACAGCGTTCTTTATTTTTTTTGGGCCTGTTTCCTCAAACAGCGTTCACTTCTTCTTTTGTCCTGTCTCCTCAGACAGCGTACAATTCTTCTTTTGGCGGGGGTGTTGCCTACGTGCACACGTGCGTTTTTTTCACGTTAGATTTCCAGGCAGACGGTGAGTCACGCACACATTTACCAACTGTGCTTGCCCTGTGTGTCGCGTACCCCTTCAGAGGTCATTGTAGGCTGCGTGTAACACGCGTACGCTTGTTTTTGTGTTTCTGGGTGCCACAGCGTAGTGAGGGTTCATTTTTCCACGCGCGTGGTCTACGAGGGTTGCGTGTACGTTACTTTTTGCTTTTGGGGTGCCTGTGCATTGCGTGACCTGTCATCTTCCCCCAGGGGTCACAGACAGCCTTGCTAGAGCACTAGGGTACGAATTCCATCTAGTACCCTACCCCTTTCACCCCCAATTGCCCAGGACAATTGTTTATTGCAACTCCCATACGCACAACAACATCACTCCCATGGTTGGGAGGCGACCAAGCGGTAAGGGAGGCAAAGGTGGCCGACCTCCAAAAGGTGGGTGTGGTGGGCACGGTAGGGGACGTGGCGAGGATTTGCAGGGTGCCCCTAGACCCCCATGTGTGGTGGACCAATCAGGGACACCCATGCTCCTCCCCCATGGTTGAGGGAAATGTGGCTGACACCATCCCAGCTCAGCCCTTGTTGGACCAGCCCATTGTGGCACCTGACCCGGCACAGGATGGCTCCCAGGCTGACTTCCAGGTCAGCAAGTTTAAGCTACGTGTGCTGGTGCAAGTTGGTGTCACCAGGCCACGTGGATCTAGGGCAGGGATGTCATCTGCTGCCCCAAGTGGGCAGGGTGGGGATGCTGCAGGGGCAGCTGCAGCTCTATCCACCCCAGCTCTGAGTCTCCCAGCTGGGACAGTGTCGGTCCTGGTCCATCAAACTGACGTTGCCCCTGCCAACATCACACTTCAGCCAATGCCCGCACCAAGACCTATGGTCATTGTGCCTTCGCACACTCACAGTACCCAGTCCACCTGCGTTTCTGCCCCTACTGACCAGAGCGGCCCAAGCCACTCAGGCTCTGCTCCACCTTTGAAAAAGCGGAAGAAGGGTGCTCTGGCACTACAGGCTGAGACTCCAGACACGGCTTCACAGTCCGGCACGTCAAGGAAGCCTAGCTTTAATGACCCCGAACTTGATGCACTTGTGACCTATGTGTCGGCACATAGCCGCAAAATTGTGGTGACTGCAGGGTGCAAGACCACACCTGGTCAACGTAGGGCACATTGGCAGACCATCGCGGACCGCATAAGTGCCCTTGGATTTGTGAGGTGCACAGCTGATGATTGCTACAAGCGGTGGAATGACCTGAAACGCAGAGCAAAGAACAAGCTGGCCTCAAATCATGCCGCTACTCTGGTGACTGGCGGTGGGTCTCCACCACAGGACAACAAACTCACCGAATATGAGTCTGTTGCTGGGACCTTCATCACAGAGGAACAGATCCAAGGCGTGGGAGAGCTACCTGATTACGAGGCATTGTCCAGTGAGTGCTCATGCATGTGTGTGTAATCCATATGTATGTTGTTTGGGTGACGGGTTCTGATTGAGTGCCAGGTGAGGGTGTGTACTCCTGAGTGTAATGGGTCACCCATGTGCTTCCTCCAATCCATTCATTTGCCTTTGATTTGGGTATGACAGTATCCCTTCTGCACACAGTAGCCAATTAGCCCCACATTAATGCTGTTGCACTTGAACTATCATCTTGTAACATTATTCTGTTTTTTTCTGTATTCATTCAGGCTGATTGTTTAGATTATCCCATTTTTCATATGCTTTTTTCATCCCTAATGCCACATATGAGACATGATTATGTCATTGTTTACACCCCACATTGTGCCACTTTAGTTACCTGGTTATGTGAATGTTTAAACCATTCAGGGCGAGGGAGTATTGGCCTGCTGAAATGTATTTTTAGGGCCTGTTTGCATGTGGAGCATGATAGTTGTTTCCTGTCATGTTGAAGTGACCAACCATTGATGTGTACATCTGCCTACAATCACTGTCTAATTGTACACTGGATGTGTTGCAGTGTGCGGCACATGCATATTTTGCAACACTATTCTGCATTAATCTTCTCATCATGTCCATGTGACATGGATGTGTGACAGTACTCATTCACTGACATATCGCTGTAGTTGTCTAATTTACCATGGCTATGCTACATGACATCTGTGTACTGGCATGTGTCATGTATGTGTATTGGACATGCCACTCACAGGCTGATGTGTGAGGCCAGTGCTACACGACATGCTGCGAATGTGTTGCTTTTCCATCTTGGTGTCCTCATTGTCTGCCTTTTTGACTCCCCTTCGGAATCATTGATAGTGCATGCATGCCAGGGTTATGGTAATGTGGGACGTGTGTTAACCATGTACAGGATCTCTGTTTTGTCAGGCCTATGTGTGTGCTATGGTGCTCATGCCTGTTTCCATTTCTTGTGTTTCATGTTTTTGCAGGTGACGACGCACTTGATGCTGGTGAGGTTCAGGAGATGGTGCAGACCCAGGAGGATTCTCAGACACGACCAGGCACCAGTGGGGGATGTGGTGTGGTGGTGGGTGAAAACACTTTGGTACTGCAGACCATACTGTCGAGGGGTGCCTCTGGGTGCAGCTCCCCAGACCTCTATTCAGGTTCTGAGTCGGATGATGAGACTTATGTGCTGTCACAGGTCAGTGCTTCTGGCAGGGATTCTGTTCCGTCCAACCCACCTGGACCAGGGTTGAACATCTCCAGGTGGAGATGTCAGTGTTGGTAGGTCCGCCTTTGGCGGTTACGGATGCAGGGTCACACTCCACAGCATCTGATCCTGTTCCTGGGCCAGCAGATCAGAGGGGGAATGCAGTCCTGCAGCCTCAGGCAGTGGCAGCACAGCAAGGTGCAGATCGCCTTGCCCCAAACAGGAGTGGTGCCCGCCGACGCGGTGGTCATGTGCCACCAGACAATACTGTATGGGAAAACTCCATGTACGGCATGGCAACCCAACAGGCAGCATCAGTAGAAATGATGGCTCAGGCAATGGAGAGGGTGGCCACTTCCATTATCCCCCCTGAAAGGCAGATGGAGCAACAACAGCAGGCAAGAGACTCCATTTGCCAATCACACAGGGAAGACATGTTGGCGTCCAACAGGGACCGACGGGCGGCACTGGAGACTCTGCGCGAACCCATATCAATAGAGTCACAGGGCCACAGGGAAGCCCTGAGGGTGGAACTCCATCACCTCAGGCAGAGTCTGCTTGAACTTGAGGCTTCCCGAAATGTTAGCGCAGAACAGCAGCTGGAGCAGCTCACCCGTTCACTCTCAGCTGAGCTGCAGGCAACATGTGATGAGATCCGGGCATCCCGCGAGGCCATGCGTGCAGAAGTGCAGGCAACCTGTGACATGCTGCATGGGGATCTCCGCACTTTAATCCTCCAGAATCAGACCTTCCAGACCCACATGCTTGCTGCCATGGAGGACCATACCAGGGCTTTACGTGGGCTGCCTCCCATAGTGCCACCACCTCCTGATGCAGCAGCAGATGGTGAAGAGACCGACAGCAGTTCTCCCACAATGGCATAGCCGTGCAGGCCATGAGCCCATGGAGGTATTTTTTTTTCTCGCAACATCCACGCAGGTGGGTGTTGGTGTGCACCCTGTCCTCGAACCTCCTGGGTGGACCCTCCATCCCCCAGCCCCCACATGGCCATTTTCTTTTTGTTTTTTTTTTGTTTTTACATTGTGTTGCCTTGTGTGGCTCCCGTGGGCATCCACTGTTTTCCGGCGGCGCACATGCAGGCTTGTCCTGAGTTTGGGTTAGATGCTTGGGTTCGTGACACACACACCACTCCTGCCTCCCGTTTCCATGGGCTTGCAAAGGGTGTGACCAAGTGACAGTGACTTACACAGTGACATTGGGCTCCCATGAGCTGTGTGGGCAGTCTGTAGTCAATACTGTGTGTACATCCCTAGTGGGTATTGTTGTTGTATTGTACACTGCATGGTGTATTGATATGTACTTGTGCATCCATGTCTTCCTCCTAATTTGCAGGTTCCTTCCTCATGTCTTCACAAGGCTGTCTCCTTTGCAGATGGAGTTCATGTTGTATACAGTAAACTGACACATTCGCGTGACAGCAACACTCTACAGTTGGAAGGGGTCGATGTGCTGGCTTATTCAGGTTGTAAGACTACAACTACTTTGACTTAGTACTGTCATGTTTTTTAATGTTTCATGGTGTGTTGCTGTATTGTGTTGGTGGTAAGTATTTGTTCATGTGTGCTGTTTGTTATTGATTACTGGGAGCATATTGTCTGTGGACAGTTTCCATTTGGGACAGTGCACTTTGTGACACTTGTGTCAGGTCTTGTGCATTTATTTGTTTACTTTCACATTGCATGACATGCCTTGGTGTGTTGGGTGGCGGAGCTGGGGAGGGGTTGTGTGACATGGCGCTATGTTCATGTTGTATTTTGCAAGGGGGTAGTCAATCATGCAGCATAAATGTGTGTGTTTTTTGTGACACAGCATTGGCTGTCTTTCGACAGGTAGGGATGCACACAATGTAACACAGGTGACCAATCTCAGGCTGGTATGGTTGTGACAGTTGACTGTCTCTTATGTCATCATCATTGATTGTCAGCTGGTATGTGCCAGGGCTGTGTGCACTCCACAAGGGTGTGATTTTAGGTGAAGTAATTAGCCACCAGCTGCATACTGGCTGCCTTCCCCTCCCATGCGCAGCGGCCGTGCTTGTGGTTGGGGATGTGGGGGCACCACCATGTCCCCGGCCAGGCCCCGGCGTGTTGCAACATTGTGCCGGACACATGCTGCCACTATGATCCTGCACACTACTGGAGGCGCGTATAGCAGCTGCCCACCAGAGCGGTCAAGGGAGCGAAAGCGTGACTTGAGCACTCCGAATGTGCGCTCCACTATGCCCCTGGTTGCAATATGGTCTGTGTTGTATCTTACATCGGGTGGTGTGGTGGGGTTCCGAATTGGCGTCATCATGTGGGTGCCCAGTGGGTAGGCACTGTCCCCTGGGGAGGTGATGATGGGTATCATTAGTGGGGTTGTGACATTACTCAGTATCTGACATGCATGCATGTCAGGGGCATTTATACTCACCAAGCAGCCATGTATCACCATGCCGCCCAGCTTCTAGGTCCCGGTTTGGGGTTGACATTCTGTAAATGAAACTATCATGGGTGGTCCCTGGATAGTTGGCATATACTGAGGTGATGATTCCCTTCGCATCACATACTACCTGCACGTTGATGGAATGCCAGTGCTTGCGGTTTCTGTAGATGTGCTCAGTTGCCCTGGGAGGACGTAGAGCCACATGGGTGCAGTCAATGGCACCCAGCACTTTGGGGAAGTGTGCCACCCCGTAAAAATCCTGGACGACAGCCTGCCTTTCTGCAGGTGTTCTGGGCAGGTATATGTGCCTATGGACTGATGGGCGTGCAGTCATGATGGCCAACACCTGGTACAGGCAGTGTGACTGCGTGGCCTGTGACACCCCCCCACTATGGCAGTTGTCCGCTGGAATGAACCAGTGGCCAAGAAGTGCAGTACATCGAGCACCTTTTCCAAGGGGCTCAGTGCTTGGGAGCACAGGGTGGGTGATGTGAGGTCATCCTCCCACTCACTCACCAGGTCGAGTATTATGTGAGGTGGAAACCTGTACCTGTCATGATGCCTACCCCCGGGGAACCAGACCAGGTCCAGCAACCCCGGGAGCAGGCATCAAGTTATTTTGAGCAAGCCCAAAAACCCCTGCTAGGGGCTGTTTGGGTGCGGTACTGGCGCCTATGGTGCCAGGCTCATATGGAGAGTCAGTCCTGGCGCCATAGGCACCAGGCTCATAGAGTAGAACTTACCTGATGCAGACCATGCTGCAAGCTTACCCAATTCAGACCATGCTGCAGAGCTCCAAGCCAAATGAGGCTTGGAAGGGACTATTTTACCTAGGGACTATTTTTTACTCGGGTGGGGCTGGGGAGGAATACTTACCTGGGACTACTTTGGAGGCTATTTAAACCACGCCCGAAGAGCAGCACACGCTTCTCGTTATTCTGCATCCAGCAGCGTAAAGCTCACCGTGTCTGCAAGCCTGCATCCAGTCTTCTGCCACGCCCGCCTCGAGTCTGCAGCTCCTGGAAAAAGGGAGGAACAGAAGGGGAAGAGGTTAGAATAAGAGCAAAACCTTCAATCCTTACCTGAATTCCGGATCCACCACGTCTTCGAGCTGGAAGAAAGTAGCATGTTACACGCCCCACCTCGCCTGCTGCAGCGCCGCGCTGAACTCGCCGGCCTTCGCAGCATCCTCACGATCCACAACATCCTTCTGCACGTTCCCACCGCACTCTGGCACCTAAGGGGAACACAAGAACAGCAAAGGTGAGCCAAGGGAATAAACAGAGGCAATAGTAACTACCCCCATAGACTTACCTGATTACCGCCGGGGGTACTATTCCTCTTCACGGGTTGGCGCAGTCTCCATTGCATCCTCGCCGTACCCCGGCCCCTAAGGGTAACAAAAGGACAACAAAGTGAGACGAAGGGACAAACAAGGGGAACTCTTCTCACCACAATAGACTTACCTAATTTTACCGCCGGAGGCATTATTCCCCGAACTTCATATTTTCTCGCCACACCTGAATAAGGGAGCAAGCCACAGGTAACATTCTGGCATTATTTTATTGAACTGTGTAGGATAAGCCAAATCCTTACCTGAACTTCGTCAGCTACCACGAAGAACTCTTCGCTGGGGTCAAGCTGCAAACTGCAAGGAATCGGACAAGAGTGAAAGTCAGACATGTGAACTCTTACGAACTACATACTTTTCGGAGTCAATATTGTTCTGGAACTCACCAATTCCTTCGAGCCTGTGAAGCAACTGGTTATCAACGCGCCCCTGCGCTCAATGCAGGATGGAGAGCTCATCTTTTCAAACCATCAGGTGAGACTATAAGAGGGGACATCAAAGGTGATCTGTGGGGAGAACAGCGGGGTTGGGGGGATTTACGCTCAACCCCATGGGTGGTTATTTCCCTTTCTCCATTTACAGAAGAATATTCCAACGGGCCAAGCAAACAAAGCTAGGTGGGCCAGTCCAGTCCGTCATCTCGGCCCTACGCATCACATTGGTGGAGACTGCAGCTGTCCAGTTCAGATCAACGCCTCTGTGGGAGCCAGGTGAGTGTAACAGTACCTCCCATACACCTGGTCATTGGGCATCCCAAAAAGGCTGGTTCTGGGTGTAAAAATTATGGACCTGACTATCCTCCTCCTCCTCCTGCGGTATCCCACGACCACTGCTGCGAGGAAAAGTATATTCATCTTGGTGTCTGAGCTTGTTTGTTGTTTGCGCACACTTTTATGCTGCGCGGGTCCACGTACGCCTGCTTCCTACTGGGGTACGTGTTTCCGGATTAGCGTGTCTTTTTTGGCGCACGCATTGGCCCCGTTCGATTCCATGAATACGTGTTGTAGACGCGCGTGTGGGCGTTCCGCGCATTTGGCTCCTGTACTTCCCCCGTGATGCCCACATTTTCACGCGTTGTTCCCCATACCGCGTATTACGCCCCCTGTTCCGCCTACTTTAATTGTGTGCGCTGCACTATGTGCGCTTTCGTTGTGCGCATAGCGCATGCTGTTTGAAGACGTGTGCGCCAGCATGCGCCACGCAGGATTTTAGCGCACATCCAGGGATTGACATGTGCACGGACTTCCATGAATCGCTGTGCACGGGTTTCGCTGCCATTTTTCGCACTTGCGCTGTGATTTGCACGCTTTCACGCGCTTGCACAGGAATTTTCAGCGCACATTTATTCCATGAATCGGCCTCAAAATAGAAAGATATGTCTTTAACACTACGTGATGTACTACCCACTTAATACTCATGTGTGCCTAGCTTCACATTTCTCTTTAGATCAGAGTCTATGTCTCCAAATTAATGGATTGGTGTTACTCCTAATATTATTTTCTAGAAGCGGAGGGGAAGTTATATCCCCTGTTTTGTAAGCTGGACATTTCGGTGGGATGAGTGTTGGGCCACCTTCCTCAGGAACTTCTATTGTTGTCTGACCCTTGTGTATTCTTTTGCTCACCCCTTTCCTTCCACTAGTAGTATTCAGGTGAATCGGGCGCTTCTATGGTTGTGACTGCTGTTGTTCTATCAAGACTTGTATTTCTTGGGGTGGTGCTGTGCCTGCAGTCTGGATTTCGATGTGGGTGTCCTTTTCTGCCCATTTTATGGTGAACTTGCGAGATTTGTTTCTGCTTGGGTTTCTGTGCCTTTGTATTTCTTTCTTTTTTTAAAATGTATTGTGCATTAGTTTAGTTACAAAACTTTAAGCACATCTGTATTCATCAAAGGTTAAAATAAAGAAAGAAGATTTAGCTTATAAATCTCCATACAACACCTATCACAAACTTAAAATATAAATAAAAACATACAATCAATCTAATATTACTAAAATGTTGCTCATATGATCGAAATTAACATTTCTTCATCATATGAACACAATAATTAATTGTGCGCTTTATCCCACCTATTTTTCATTGATAACAAGCTTCCAGATAGCAAAAGCGGCTGCATTTATCACAACTGATTGGGCCCCACCAATGTAGACCAACATTGGTCACCTGTATTTCTTTCTTTACATGTCGGCAATTTCATCTTTTAAGGGCTGTAAAGCATTTCACTCGTGTTAGCAACCAGAGCCGAGCGAGAATTGGAGTAGCATACGGATGAAATTAATCGAATAGTCAAAGAAAGGACTGCCTGCGCATGCTGAGACACACGTGGAGACCCATTCGCCATAACTCTAATGGCTAACACGAGGGACATGCTGTACAGCCATTAACAAATGAAATGGGTGACATGTAAAGAATGAAATACAAAGGCACACAAAGACCAGCTGAGCCAAATCTCGCAAGTTCACCATAAAAGGGGCAGAAAAGTACACCAACATCGAAATCCAGGCTGCAGGGACAGCCAGGATTCCAGATAAGGATCGTACTAGGCCTTTTTACGCATGAAACTCTTGTAAATACAGCAGCTTTATTATTTTCCTGCGTACATTTATTCACAGGTTTAGAGCAGAGGGCAGTGCAAAGGTCAGTTTACTTGACAGAAACCAGAACGCTGCTTTTGATTTTTATCTACATGGATGTAATTGTAAGCCATAGAGAAAAGCTTCCGAAACATAATTTCTTTCCCTGAAGCCTTTCGAAAAAGAAACATCACACTGTGATAAAAGGAATGGTTGCTTTCTGTTCAGCTTCTGCTGTTTTGGGTATAGATGCTCATGGAGCAAATAAAAGCACTGTGCATATTTATTGTCCTAGCTTTTTAGGATTGTATAATTAATAAGATGGAAAACTAAGTTGCAATTAAGAATTCATCTTTTGTAATCAAGTATGCTTTTTTTCACCAGTGAAAGCAAAGCAGTATTAACAATTTTATTTTTCAGAGTTCCTGTGCTGTGTGTATAATCACGCGAAGGTAGACCATTTTTACACTTATTATTTATTTATTTTTTAAAAACATTTTTATTAAGAGAGCAGTTCATAAGCACGACAGTAATTTATACAGTTCCATTAACATACAGGGAAGGAGCATTCAGAAATAAGACGCCGCAGCATCCATATTGTAAGCACAAAAACATCACTTGCAAGATAAGCAGCTATCACAGATCAAGGTGTATGTTCAGATGCTACATCTGAGTTTGAGTCCAGGTCACACAGATAGAAGCGCAACAATGGCCAGATGTCCTTGGGACGAGAGGGTGATGGCACTGACATTATGAATAATTCCTCATCGTCATTTACCATACAAAGTTCCTTCAAGAAGGAGGCCCTGGTTGGGGCAGTGGGGGATTTCCAGCATTTAAGAATATAACGTTTTGCGATGATGCATGATATATTGAATAACCTCCTCGTGGTTTCCTTTACCTTCCCTATGTCACCCAAAAGATATTTCAAGGGCGAGAGATCTGCCGGAATGGCTGTGATGTCCTCAAGGAGTACTGCCACTTCCCTCCAGAATTCAGTAACCCTACGACACGTCCAGTACATATGATAAGGCCCTGCATCAGGGGCATCGCATTTAGGGCAGGCGCCCGTGGAAGTATTCACAAATTTAGCTACCTTGGAGGGGGAATAGTGGAGTTGGTTCAGTACTTTAAACTGGATTAGTCGTAACCCAGAGCTCATAGACACCGATCGGGTTAATTGACAGTACCGGGCCCAACGGACCTCATCTATCTGAGTGCCCGTGTCTCGTTCCCAGACCTCTCTCATCGTGTTGCGTGACGGGGAGTGGGCCTGAACCAGGGTGTATAGCATGGAGACCCCCTTGCCGCAACTATCCGTGGACACCATTGACCTAATACATTCATGGGATTGGGGTTTTTGTGGGAATGTTGGCCATCTCGCCAAAAAGGCCGCCCTCATTCTATAGTATTGAAGGTGTTTAAGTTGACCCCTGCCCACCACTGCAATGAAATCCGTGAGATCACAGAACTCCCCATCAGGGAACATATCGGCCAGTGTAAAAAGCTTGTTAGGATGCCAGGATTGCTGAAGGGCCCGATCAAATGTGGGGGAGATGCCAGAGAAGTCCCATAAGGAAACCTCCGGGTCATAGGGGGATTCCACGCCGATTCTTCCATATATCTTGGCCCATGCTTGAGTGGTTGTATATACTGGGTCAAATGGGCATATGCCACCATAGCACGGGTTAAGGAAGACTGAACGTATGTCGTTTGGGCGGACCGAGTATCTTTCAATCAGTATGTGTGGGGCTGTGTCCTCAGGATCAAACCAGTGTTTTACGAATTGTGCTTGTGCACATAAATAATATAACTCAAAGTCCGGTGCAGCAATGCCACCCTTAACAAAAGGTTCCACCATTTTATCCCAACCCATCCTAGCTGTTTTCCCATTCCAAATGAACGAGGAAGCAAGAGATTTAAGTTTAACGAAGAAAGGTTTACCAGGCCAGAGAGGGATATTATTGAAATAATAAAGGAGCTTGGGGAGAACCACCATCTTTAGTAACACCACCCTCCCGTATAATGATAGTGGCAGGTTAGCCCACATTTGAAGCTTAGTCACCAGAGTTGACAGCAATTCCCCATGGTTGTGTACATATAGCAGGTCTCTATTTCTAGCCACTAGTATCCCCAGGTACCTCACCTTAGACGGGGCAAAACGAAATCCCTCTACACCAGCTAGGTCCCCTGTGCTATCCGTAAGGGGGAATATTTCAGACTTGGGCACATTAATTCTGTATCCAGAATGTTCAGAGAATTCCTGTATGTCTGCCATG
Source organism: Ambystoma mexicanum (assembly GCF_040938575.1). Taxonomy (NCBI): domain Eukaryota; kingdom Metazoa; phylum Chordata; class Amphibia; order Caudata; family Ambystomatidae; genus Ambystoma; species Ambystoma mexicanum. The sequence continues at coordinate 970,014,454 of NC_090937.1, forward strand.
ATGTGTTTTACGTTCTCAATGGGGTCTCGGACGTATAACATGGTATCGTCCGCATATAGCGAGATTATCTGAGGGGGCCCAGTCATCCTAAGCCCTCTATGTGCGTGGTGTTGACATATGTATTCCGCCATTGGTTCAATAGTTAGAGCAAAAAGTATGGGTGAAAAGGGGCATCCCTGTCTAGTCCCCCTGCATAGGCGGAAAGCCGGGGAGAGAGTGGTGTTAGTCAAAACCCTAGCTGTTGGCTGTGTGTACAATAAACGCACACAGTTGATGTAGTAGTGACCCAGGCCAAAACGCTCCAACACCAGAAAAAACTAGGTCCAGGACACTGAATAAAACGCCTTCTCGGCATCTAATGCGACCACAGCCGCCTTGGCATCCGGGTCTAACTGTGCCATAACATTAAAGAGGCGCCTCAGATTGAGAGCAGTAGACCGAGCTGGAATAAAGCCCGCCTGGTCGGGGTGGACAAGGATCGACATGTACGGGAGAAGTCTAGTGGCCAGCACTTTTGCAAAAATGTTTGCATCGGTATTAATTAGGGATAAGGGTCTGTAAGACGCCATGTCTTGTGCCGGTCTGCGAGGTTTCAAAAGGACAGTGATAATTGCCTCCCTCATTGACTCCGGAAGCACATGCCGGTCCATCGCCTCCCCCCAGACCTTCAACAACAGCAGGGCCAATTCATCACTGAACTCTTTATATAGTTCCGCAGGCAGGCCATCAGAGCCAGGAGAGCGACCATTCGATAAAGCTTTTATGGACTCAACAATCTCTTCCACTGTGATAGGTCTATCTAGCGCCCCCCGGGTCTCAGTGGTCAGTGTGGGAAGGTCAATGTTGTCCAGGTATCGGAACGTATCCTCTTTATTTTTCTGATCGTGATTAGAATAGAGAGAGGAGTAAAACTCCATGAATGCAGAGTTGATATCCCGTTCTCCATTCACCAGTGTGCCATTAGGGGCGTGTATACTCGGGATCGGGTTGTGGTGCCTGTCAGTTCTAAGCATGTTGGCGAGGAATCTCTCAGCCTTATTACTCTCCCCGTATCGTCGCGCTCTGGCCGGTGCGGCCATGTACAGGACTTCTCTGTGGGCCAGTTTATGGAATTCTCCCAGTGTTGTGTGCAGTTGTGAAAAGGTTTCCTTGTTCTATGTAGTACTGTATTCAGTCTGTAGTAGATCAAGCTTCACCTCAGTAGAGCCCAGTTACTCCCGCACCGACCTCAACATACCCGTCGACTTGCCCAGGATAGTACCCCTGACCCAGACCTTAAATGCATCCCACAGAGTCGCATAAGTTGGAACTGAACCCTCGTTTATTTCTAAAAATTCTGCGATCTCAACATGCAGTGATTCACATACATTAGGGTCTCTTAGGATTGTGGATGGCATCCTCCATCTTCTTGCCAGGGGGAGAGCGTCCCTCAAGTTTATGTCAAGTGTTATCGGCGAGTGATCAGAAAGGGTACGGGTGTGTATATCACACCCAGAGATAGCCCCAGCTAGGGATTGACTAATGATCCAGTAATCAATGCGCGAGTGAGAATCGTGCACCGACGAGTAGAAAGTATATTTCTTCTCCCTCGGGTGTAGTACTCGCCATGCGTCAAACATGCCCATCTGTTCCATCAATTGTTTAACCACTAGTGCCGCCCTGGTGGGAGTCCTGGGGACCGTCGACGAGCGGTCTAAGGATTGGTCTAGTATCATATTGAAATCCCCACCCCAGATGACCCCCAAATGAGGTTAACATATCCGTTAGGGCACAATAGAACTGTGGATCGTCTAAATTAGGGCCATATGTGTTTATCAGGACCGTCTGGTGCCCCGCCAACTCCCCCAATACCAACACGTATCTACCTTGTGGGTCTATTTTGCTGGACTGATATTTAAAACACAGTTTAGGGTGTATAAGAGTCAACACTCCCTGGATTGTGTCGAATAATCGGTGTAATACCTGTGGGATCCCCATCCAGGCAAAAATTTAACATTGACCTGTCCAAGCGCATATGTTTCCTGCATAAACAGTATTTGGGGGTTGTGTCGCACCACATACGCTGAGATCTTTCTTGCCTTAATTGGGTTATTTAACCCCCGGATGTTCCAAGAAAGGAGCTTGACGTCTAGTCCTTTATTGCCCCGTGTCATGTTCATACCACAAATCAAGTGGAAGCCTACACTCTCGTCCCCCCCGCAAGAGAAACGGAGGCCCTGCTGTAGAACTGCTCTCAGGTTTAATCATAACAACTCTGAACGTACATTCCTCAACCAGGACCGGCATAACCGCCGGCCTAACCATACCAATTTTCCACCCCCAACCCCCACCCGCATCATCAACCCCAACTGGACGATGTACCCTTAGAACCATAACCTAGGAACACTCCTGGGGGGTATGAGCGGCACTCACACGGCCTCCAGCCCAAGAGATCTGCATAGCTTCGTTAAACCAAACATTAACATTCAGGGCCGCCCAATGGCCAACAAGCTGCAACATTATAGTGGTGCAACATCAGGGGAACCACATCAACCCTCGGGGACATTGGGTTCCGCTACACCCCGGGGCGGCAGATCGTGATTCCCAGCCTGGTCCCGAGCCGGCAACGGGATGGAGGCCTCAACATACAACATGGCTTCAGTTGGATTCTCAAAAAAGTGAGCCCGGCCACCATGCTGTATTCTCATTTTCGCCGGATAAACAAGTGAATACGGGACCTGGCGCAGTCTTAATTGCCTTTTGACGGGTTCATAAGATCTTCTTAGTGTTTGGACATTCGTGGAAAAGTCCGGATATATGTGTATCCTGTTATTCTCATGTAGTAAGGTGCCCTTTTCCCTGGACATTCGCAGGATAGTGTCTCTGTCCCTGTAGTTTAGAAGGCGGGCGATTATTGTACGAGGCGGAGCACCCGGTTTGGGCGGAGGTGCCGATGTGCGGTGTGCTCGCTCAACCAGAAAGTGGTCCGAGAATGCATCCGGGCCCAGCAGTTCTTTCTAAAGGGCTTCTACTTGGCGCTCCATAGCTCCCTTACCAAAGGTTTCGGCCACCCCGACCAACCGTATGTTATTCCTCCTTGAACGAGATTCCAAATCTTCACACTTATCAAGGGTTTTTCGGAGGTCCCCTTCAGTTGGGCAATATCGCGGTCATGTTGCGCTATTGCATCTTCGTTGGTAGCGATTCTACCCTCGGCCTCAGTAGTGCGAGCACTCTCCTTGTCCACCCTCGCCTTAAGGGAACTAATTGTTGCCCCAATGTCATCCAATTTCGTGTTCACCGCCAAGAAGCCACTCTGGACCATAGCCATCAGTCTATCCACCCTCTCCTCCATTGGCAGCTTGGGTGAGCTAACTGCCCGCTGAACGGTGGATCTGCGGACCCACTGGGCTGAGCACTTGCAAAGGAGTCCATTGGGCCGGTTTTCTTGGAGCGTACTCCCTTCTGATCGTGGCGGCCCATATGCAAGAGAGAGTGGGCCGGAATCTCTACTACCTCCAGTGTCTCCTGTATCTGCGTGTTGTAGAGGCGCTTTATGGGGTAGGTAGTGTGTTAATCTCAGTCGCCGTGTGACAATTCAGGAGGGTGAGTCCAAAGGGGCCGCAGTGGGCACCAGCTAGGCAAAGTGGCAGTGGCCCCTATAGGGAGGAGTTGTGGGTAGGCGACCAGACCTTCAGGGTCAACAGTACAGTGTATGCCGTTGTGTGCAACCACTAAGTTCAGGCACACGGATAATATTGTGGCGCGCAGTCTAGTGCCCCAGCTGCCTAAGGCCTCAAGCCCGCACCAAGGAAGCAATCTGTGGTGAGCAGGCCTGGCCCCAAAGTGTCACGCTATGTACGTGAATGTAAAGAATTATTGTAAAGAATTATTGTCCGGGGGAGGCCTCCCCAAAAGTGATCACACCCTCCAGTGCCAGTTCCCTATTAAGGACGGTCTTCCCCCCACCACTACACCCAACCTTACTTGTGGTGGGATTCCACTGGGGAGAGGGCCCCTCGCCCAACCAGAGACAGCAGATGTCGCCGCGGGTGCCTTCCACGGGTTCCGGGCCCCACGCAGTCTCAGGGAAGGTAGGGGAGGCAATCATCCGGTAGGGCCAGCGGCCGGCACAGCCGCGGGCTATCTCGTGCGGCGTCGCGGTCGCCTCCTTCCCGCGAAACCGCCAGCAGCGCCCGCCGCCGCCTCAGACCCCACCCCCATCAGTAGGGAGCCCCAGCGTCTGCCAGGCCCCCCAGGTCCTCCTGTCGTGCCGGCACCGGCGCTCCGTACAAGCAGGATGAGTAGCCGCGTGAGGCCCCTCCCCCGCGGCTCCGAATGGATTACATATGGAGCCCGCAGGCGGCCAGCGATGCGGCTCCAAGCTGCCGGATTTTCTGGGCGGTATATCTACCGCACGGTCCAGTACCCAAGCCCCAGATTTGGATGAGTGGGGGCCACGACCGTCCGCCAAACAACGGTGTGCTGATTGTACTGCTAGGGCAGCTCTGAGCAAGGATGGTCGGTCTTCAGGATTGATCGAAGCCGCAGCTCACGGGCTAGTCGGCCATCTTTGTCGTGCGCAACAGCGCCCCCATTTTTACACGTATTATTTAATGTACACCCTAATTATAGGGACAGTGTGTAAAATTATGAGTATGCACAATCTAGTTTACATCCATTCAACGTTGCAGTCACTGGGGTACATTACTATAAATGCTCATTGGCAACAGCATCTTTGCTGAAAAGTGAGTGATTGGATTACAGCAATCGCAGGTGTTATACCTCTCAAATCTTCAAGACTACAATTAAAACCTCCAGGAAGTGCAAGCGTTGTTCAAAAACAAACAAATGATAGTTACATTTATAATAGAAATAGAAACTCGGCAAAACCTGTCCCAGTGATAATCCAGATAAGTTTTTAAATGTATGTAGCGCTTCGTGCATGGTTCGTCCAACATCTAGGCACTGTGATTATTATTTCGAATGGATTGTGTCCTCCCAAGTATTCCTTATCTTTGATATTTCCAATATCCAGCTTTGCTGCTTCAGATTTTTTTTTTCAGCGGGGTGTGCTGTGTGTCGATGCCTGTCTACTCAATGTCCCTTGGAGGCCTCTGTCTCGATGCCGAGTCACTGCAGGTATATGTAGCATGCGCAGCGCCCGTTGGCCTCATTTCCGTTTTTTCACGCTTATGCTTTGGATACTGTATGCCTTGTTCCTTGACAGGAATATTTTCGAATACTTCTTCAATAATTTCTTAATTTTCTTCGTGTTCCGACGTGAAATGGCTTCGTCTTTGGCGTCGCTCACTCCTAGGTCCGGCTTCAAAAAATGCTGTGACTGCGGTGAAAAGATGTCTGTGACGGACCCTCACAGGATCTGCCTGTGGTGGCTGGGGTCGACTCATCAGTCTTCGAATCCATGACGAGCCAAAACCCTGAGAGAGCGCAGAGGGAAGCTTGCGGCAGGTAAGACCCAAAATTCCCCTCGACTATGTCAAAACAAAAAACTTCGGATGTGTCGAGAAAACAGTTTTTCCTCATCGCAAAAAGACCAAACGTTCCTGGTCATGAAGTGGTTCGCACCACTCGTTGACCTCGAAACATGGAAAGAAACGGCACCATAGATCACCATCTTACTCGTAATCAAGTTCCTCACCGGAACGGGTCGTTTGCCACACTAAATCAAGTTAATTGGCCCAGTGGAAAGAGTTTAGACTCCGAATGTTAAGGGTTTTCGAGAACACGGCCTTGCCCCCCTCGACTACACCTAAACGCCATGCTCCGGTCGAAAAATCTCGGAAAAACAGAAGGTGTGCGTCCTCGGACCCGACGGCCAAGTCTCCTCAAGAGCTATCCCATCCCTCAGAGTCGAGAGAAAGTCCGCTCGAGGACTAAGCCACCAACGTCATTGACGCTGAAGGACTCGATACCAACAGGGTCGAAAGGTGCGTTATCGATGCCATCTGTGCCAATAACTGCAGAGAAGCCATTGACGCCACGAGCGTCGACCTCCTCGACACCACGTGTGTCAAAGCCATCGATACACCCATCAACGCCATTGACGCACCCGTCAAATCCATTGACACAACTATTGAAGCCATCAACGTCAACAATTTCGATGTTTTCGGCCCCTGTTACCACAAATGTAATGACAACTATATTTGTTAAAACATATGCTCATTTGCCACGGTCTGATTATTTTAAATCCCTCTCCTCTATGAGGATGCAAAAGAATCGTCTGATGAGTCCAGACCTTTTGGGTTACAATATGAAACACCATCAGTGCCTGAGGCATTGATATCAGAGGATTCACGGATGAAAAACTTGCAGGAATGCCTTCATGAGGCTAGTGGAATAGACACATCACCAGAGGTTGAATTTGGCAGGGCAGACCCTGGTGACCACGCAGAAGTGACATACAGGCAACTGATGTCAAGGGTTATGGAGTACATGGGGTGGTTTATACCTACACCACTCTTTGAACAAGATGATCTTACTGATATCTTGGACAAAGGGGCACAAAAGGACCCAATTGTCAATTTTCATCAAGCCTTACAAAGGCGGGTGGCTACTAACTGGGAAGCACCAGAGGTCATTCCAGCTGTAAATAAAAAGCAGACAGCAAAGTATAGAGTTTCAAGCTCTGACTGACCCCTTTTACCTCTCCAAGCACCCAACACCAGAAAGTCTGGTGGTTCCGGCGGCCACCTCCACTAGTAGGCAAAATGCCTATCCAACAATACTTCAGAGTAGAGACGGCAAGCATTACGACATAATGGCCAAAAAGGGGTTTTCATCCCTGGAGTATGGCCTTGAAATTGGCCAATGCTACGTGCACGTTAGCAAAGTTCACACACACCCTTTGGGAGTGCATTTCTATGGGAGCTGACCACATACCCGAAGGGGAAGAGCGAGACCGATTTCTAAACATTGTCAAGGATGGGAAAGATGCAATGTGCGAATCCCTCCAGACTGGTCTCAACTCTGTTGACAGTATCAACCGAGCTATGGCGGCAAGTACAGTGATAAGCAGATTTGCCTGGTCGAGAAAGTCAGGATTTGCCCCAGACATACAATCCAGGCTACTCAACATTCCCTTTTGACAGCACTAATTTATTTGGAAACAAAGTTGATGAGAGTTTGGAGACACTGCAAACTTCCAAGGCAGCAGCAAATCCCTTGGTGCTGCAAGAAGACAAACTCCAAAACACGCCAGGGGTATACCTTGGAGGGGTAGATCCTTTCGTCACCACTCCACATTTGGAAGGGGCAGAGGACAGCCAGCTCAAAGAGGACAAAGAAGATTCACCCGTGGTGGACGGGAAGAGTTAAGACCGCAACAGTAGCGGCTGCCTTCAGCCCCTGCGTCAGCCGCTCCAAAACCTCTCTGAGGACTTGGAGCAGCTGCCTTACTTTCAGCCACTGCGTCAGCTGGTCCAAAACCTCTCTGAGGACTTGATACACAAGACTGCAGTAGAAAGCAGATTGTCACAGCATCTGACAGAATGGCAGGCTATTACTTCAGTGGCATGGGCATTGGAAACAGTTGCCCAAGGTTACTGCCTCCTTTTCCTGCAAAAACCTCTGTGTCATCCACCGGGGAACAACTCTTTGGAAGTTCCAGATCTGCTCCTTATGCAGGAGATTTTAACCCTACTAGAGAAAGGTGCTATGGAACCAGTACCTGTAGCAGAGAGGAACATGGGTTGGTACTCCCCGTATTTTCTAATCCCCAAGAAGGACGGAGGATCAGGACCCATGTTGAATTTAAGAGACTTGAACAAGTTCTTCAGGAAGGGCAGGTTCAAGATGCTAACCCTTTCACAGATCCTTCAGGCCCTCAGGTTCAGGATTGGATGGTATCATTTGACCTTAAGGATGCTTACTTTCAAGTGCTGATCCATCACAAGCACATACAGTACCTGGGGTTTGCCGTTTGAGGTTCTCATTATCAGTTTCGAGTTCCGCCATTTGGGCAGACCTCCACACCCACAGGAATTCACCAAACCGATGGTAGTTGTGGCAGAAAATCTCAGGAGAGGGGGAATTCTCGATTACCCCTATTTAGACGATTGGCTGATCAGGGCTAGTTCCCCAGAATAGGCCGTGGAACATCTCAGCTATACCTGCCACTCCCTTCACAGACGGGGCTTCTCCCTCAACTTCAAAAGGTCCCACACGATACCATCACAAAGACTCCAATTCATCGGAGCAGTCCTAGATGCATCCCTGGGAAAAGCCACGCCGCCAAGGTGAGGGCTCAAGACATTCTGCATGGTGACCAAATTTCAGAATGCACAGCTTCTACTGGCCTTCGATTTTCTAAAGTTGCTTGGCCTCATGGCATCCTGCATTTTTCTGGTGCCAGAGGCTCGCCTCCAATGGAATCTCAGGACCCAGTGGTCACAATTCTCAGGAAGGATGTCAGACTTCCTACAAATCCCAAGCAGTGTCTCACTGGATCTTCAGTGGTGGGCCTGTCGGGAGAACATCTTGCAAGGAGAACATTTCAGACACCTCACTCACGGGGTGGGGAGCCCATACCAACAATTTGACAATCAGTGGTTGTTGGTCTCCATCAGAGTCCAAACTACATATCAACCTTTTAGAACCGAGGGCAATCAGACTAACGCTGAAGGCCTTCCTGCCATCTATATGGGGTAAGAATGTCCTGATAATGACGGACAACACAGTGGCCATGTATTACCTCAACATGAGAGGAGGTGTAGGGTCACTACCACTGTGCAGAGAGGGAATGCAGCTCTGGTTCTGGGCAAGACAAGAAGGAATCTCTCTCTGGGCAGTTCATCTAGCCCGAGACAAGAACATGGCGGCAGACGCTCTGAGCAGGCAGAGCATAGTCTCCCACGAGTTGGAACTAGCTCAGGAAGTCCTTCAAGAGATCTTCACCCTTTGGGGAACCCCTCAAGTGTATCTGTTTGTGACCAGTGCCAACCAGAAGTGCAAACTGTACTGCTCAAGGGAATTTCCCCCGAGAGGAGCTCTAGGAGACGCATTCGTTGTGGACTGTGAATTTTCACTCCTGTACGTGTTTCCTCCAGTCCCTGAGATTCTTCATGTAATCAGGAGGTTAAGAAAATTCACGAAATCAATGATCCTAGTTGCCCCAGATTGGGCCAGGAGGACGTGGTACCCGGACCTTCTGGACATGTCCATCTGCCCTCCAATACGTATTCCACAAAGAGAGGACCTTCTCTCACGAGAGGAGGGTCGGGTTCTCCATCCGGATATCTGGACGCTCAGCCTTCCCGCATGGTTTCTGAAAGGCTGAGATATAAGGATTGGGACCTCCCGGATGATGTAATGGAGATTTTGCTTTCGGCCAGAAGGCCAGCAACTAAATCTTTGTACCACAGATGGTGTTATCCTTTTTATTTCATCTGGCAAATCTGGGGCTCCAGATTGGTACCATCAAGGGATATTTGGCCGCGCTTTCTATTTTTAAGCGCACTTCAGAGGAAGTCCTACTTTAAGATTCCTCTAATAGTACAATTCTTAAAGGGACTGGCTAATGTTTTCCCTCCAATCCCATTTCAAGTCCCACTTTGGGATCTTAACTTAGTGTTAAACCTTTTGATGAGAGCTCCTTTTGAGCCTTTACACTCTTGTCCCTTGAGACTTCTAACTCTAAAAAAAACATCTTTTTAGTAGCAACTACATCAGCCCGAAGGGTGATTGAGCTACAGGCTTTATCCTGCAAGCCTCCTCATACTGTCTTTTATAAGGACAAAGTGGTACTAAAAGTGAAGCCCACTTTTCTCCCGAAAATTGTCTCTGAGTTTCAACTCACTCAGAAGATAACGTTACCATCTTATTATCCTCCTTCACATCCTGGGAAGGAAGAGGAAAGGCTTCACAGGCTTGACCATAGACGTGCACTGAGCTTTTACATCTCTAGATTGGCAAGGTTAAGACAGGACGACCAGTTATTTGTGGGCTATTCAGGTCACAAATTGGGACTGGCCATTAACAAACAAACTATATCCAGATGGAATATATTAGCAATATTCGAATGCTACAAACTGGCAAGTAAATATCCCCCAGCACATCTAAGAGCTCATTCGACCAGGGGCATGGCAACTTCTTCTGCTTTACAGAGGGGAGTTCCAACAAGGCATATATTTGCAGCTGCCACGTGGTAGTCTGTACACACCTTCACTAAACATTACAGTTTAGACTCTTCTATGGGTCAAGAATCTGCATTTGGAAAAGCAGTGTGGCATTCAGTGCATACACAACCATAAAAAATGTATGTCAGGGGGCGTGGCCTGGAGCGCCAGCGATGAGGCAGCTCCTCTGATGGCCTCCGCTCGGATCCGCGGCTCAGCGTTAATTTTACCCGTTTCCAGCTAAGTTCGTTGGTCGTGATGGGGAGCTTTCACCTGCTGTGGTCCTGGGCAGTGGATGGCAGCGTTTTGAGGGCATAACGCCTTTGCTAACGGCGAAAAACGCGACGGGGAGCGCGAAGGCTTGCTCCCTTAACACGACCTAAAATGGCCGCCACATCCTCGCGACCCGCTCCAGGCTGGCGGCTAGCTGCTGTCGTCTGCCCATGAGACGCGTATGAGGCTCATCCCGCCCGACACCCTGCACCGGAGCGTCTCCCCCCCTGTGCCTGGTCCTCGACGGTGCGAGGCCTGCTGCCGGGGCCCCTGTGATCACCCGACTCGCTGGGATTGCTCTCTCTGCGGACCCTCCACCCTCGTCTTCCTGGGGCGCCCCTGCCCACTTTCTGCCCGTGATCCCGGCTTGAGTGAGAGCCACACACGTCACCCGGCTGAGATTGGCGGCACCTCAGCTCCACCTCAGCACCCTCTTCGATTCCTGGGGCGCCCCTGCCCATCTTCGGCCTGCTGCTCTCGGGGGTGGGGCCCTGCCTCCCCCGGCTACCATCGAAGACCTACTTGTGGCAGCGTGGCCCCGGCTCGGGGGTCGGCCACGCACAGGTGAGGTGGGCTGCCCCTCAGCCCTGCCCCAGCAACCCCCCCCGGCCAGCCTTCACTCCAGAGGCCCTCCATCTCCAGCTACAGCGTGGCCCCGATTTGAGCAACACACACCGCCCTGGGACAACTTCGTCTCTTCTAGCCTCTCTGCTACCTGCTCTTTGCCCCCCCCCGGGGTTACCTCCGAGGCCTACCACAACACCCCCTCCGGGCGCCTAATATCCCGCCGAGAGGGCACTCGAGCTCCACCTACTCCGACCCCACACGGAGTGTGTCTCCCCCTGCGACTTCCTAGGGCGCCCCTGCCCACGTCTGCTCACCACCGGCCGTAGGTGCCGACCGCCACCTTCCTAGGCGGACGCCCAGCTCGCTGGACTGCCCAATTCTGGGGAACTGTTCTATTTCACGAGAAGCTGGAGTCTTAACCTGTCCGCTCCACCGCCTGGGATCCTTTGGCCTTGCCCACTCCGCACATCTATTTTGGCCGCCCCCTAAACCCCTTGCAAAACGAGAACTCGGGAGTCACCCTCGGGGGACGTCCCCTCCCCACGGAACGATGGCCAAAGCACTAAAGCCTCCTAAATCAGCCGAGATCTCTGCTATGCTGCAGGCCTCTGGGAAGGGTGGGAAGGCGGACCCCCTCAAGCTCACCCCCCAGAAAACGTCTGAGGGCGGCGGAACGCTCTCAACTAAGGAGGATCTTCAGGCTTTCATGAGCGATATTAAATCTGAATTCAGAGCCTGCATGTCGGAACTCACCGCCAAATTGCAACAGACCGAACAAAGAGTCGCCGGCATCGAACTGAGGGTTGGCAAGGTCGAGGACCTAACCACGGACCACTCCGCCTCACTGACGGAAATTCAACGCACCGTCCAATCGCTGGTGGCAAGAACAAAAATCCTCGAACATAAACAGGAGGACTTGGAGAACTGTTCCCGCCGCAACAACCTATGTCTTCGCGGGGTGCCCACCTCGATCTCTGATCGGGAGCTCCCGGAATATGTTAGCACCTTCTTCCAATCCCTCCTGCCAGACCTGAACGAGACTCAACTGCTGCTGGATCGGACCCACAGACTGCGCCCTCGGCGAGGGGTCGATACGGACCCCCCCCGGACGTGATCACTAGTGTCCACTTCTACACCACCAAGGAGGCCATAGCAGCGATTGGCCGCTCTAAGGACAAGCTCTCATTTCAGGGAATCCCGATACAGATCTTCCAGGACCTCTCCCCGTTGACTCTTCAAAAGCGCAGAATGCTCCAGCCTCTGTCACTCAGCAGATCCGTTATCGATGGCTCTTTCCTACGGCCCTACAGATCTTGTACAAGGGCACTCAGCACACCATCAGCCACCTCGACGATGTGACATCAATCCTCCGGCCGGACTCCCCAGAGACCTTAGACCTCTCCGCTCCGGGCCGATCAAGCCCAGCCTCAGAAGCAACCTCCCCAAAACCGAAACGGACCCCATGGTCCAGAGTGCAGATAAATCGCAAACCCAAATGACACGCCTTGACGCCTGCAGTGGAACCATGACCCTGGAACGACCCTAAGCTTCACATCTTGCCGCGGATCCGGCGCGGTCCATAACCCCCTCCAAGGCGGATGACACCACTTTACCCTTGGAGAGACTTTCAAACATGTTGGTGCTGTGGAATGACAGCCATGTTGCCTAGGGGACATGTCGATAGTTCTAAATCGACCCCCCTGGCCGCACTTTGGTTCTCCCGTTGGAGGTCGCTTTTGAATGTGTTTTCTCCCGTTTGAGACCAGTTGGACCAGTTTAAAAAACCCTCGACCACAGGAGACTCCAACTCAATCATGCTCTCACGTCCATGACTGACCTAACCCTCCCACGACCCCCCTCCCCCAAGCAAGAGGATCGCCCGGACCAACCCCCTCACTTGAAACTCAAGTTCACCTCCTTGAACGTTAGGGGCCTGAACTCCGCCCCGAAGAGGAAATCGACCCTACAGAGGCTACAAGACAACGGGTCGTCGATCGCTTTTTTGCAAGAGACGCACCTGATCCCGGCGGACTTTTCACGCCTGCGAAGCAAACTCTTCCCATTACAATTCCTCGCCTCTAACAGCACTACGAAGGGGGGCACCGCTATTTTATTCGCAAAAGACCTGAAGCCTCAGTTTCTTGACTCACTACAGTGCCAGGAGGGTCGCTTTACTGCAGTCAAATGCTCCATCCATGGCCAGCTCTACACCCTCATCTCGGTGTACGTCCCGAACGAATATCAGGAGAGCTTCTACCAGGATCTGGAGGTCTCTCTCCTCCCATTCATCGAGGGGCATGTCGTCATGGGAGGAAACTTTAACGGGGCCCCGGACTCCCTCAAGGACAGATCTCACCCCCCGTCTTCTAGAGATTTGAAGTTGGCCGCTGGCTTGCTCCACCTGTTCCGCACACTAAACATTGTGGACTCTTGGAGGGTTCTGTCCCAAGACGAACGGGACTTTACCTTCTATTCATATGTGCATCGTACCTTCTCCAGAATTGACCTAATCCTGATCTCCCCACAGATCCTGTCCTTCACTGATGATGTGATAATTGGCCCCCAGATCCTTTCGGACCATGCTCCAGTCACTCTGACCCCCCTCCGCGCTGCCGGTGGTGCCTCTATGACCCTATCCTGGGAGACATGGCAGTGAGGGACTCAATCATCAACTCCATTAGGAACTTTTTTGTTGAAAACCGGGACGAGGACACTTCCCTGGCTAACACCTGGCACGCCATGAAGGCGGTCCTCAGAGGCGAGCTGATTGCCCAGTGAGCCGCATACCACAAAAGGAAGAGGGAGTCGCGCGACGCTTTGGACGCAGCAGTCCGAGAGGCTGAGGCTACACATAAAAGGAAGGGCTGGGCCCCTAAATCCTACAGGATCCTGCAAATGGCCAGGAAACGGCTGGAAGCCCACTATGCTGAGGCTACGGCGAATCTGCTAACCAAGACTAAGCAATGGTACTACGCTCACAACAACAAGGCCAACAAGCTCCTGGTTAGCAAACTGGCGAAGGCGAAGAGCAGGAATACTATCTTAGGCATCCGTGATCCGCAGGGGGTGATCCGCTACGCTGACCATGAGAAAATACGCTTGGCAACAGCCCACCACCTGGAAATAATGACGGCAGCCCCGAGAGATCCAATTAAGCAGCACTCCTACATCCAAGAGGCGACCCTATCACACCTGACCCAGACGGCCGGGGAAGACCTGGAAGCCCCAATCACAATCGAGGAGGTCGAGGCGGCCATTAAGAGCTTAAAACCCAGAGCCCCGGGCCCGGACGGGTTTTCCACTCGCTTCTACAAAATCTTCCAGCCCCAACTAGCGGCTCCCCTGGCACGCCTCTTCAACTCGTTCATGGCCACTGGCACCGTCACCCCAACGATGCAAGAATCTATTACAGTCCTTATCCCCAAGCCCGGGAAAGACCCTCACGATATCGGCTCATATAGACCAGTTGCGTTGCTAAATTTGTACGCCAACATATACTCTAAAGCCTTGGCCAACCGTCTCGCACCTATCCTCCCTAATATCATAGACCCGGATCAAACAGGCTTTATAAACCACAGGTCGATGAAAGACAACATCCGCAGGGCCCTGAATCTCATTGAAATCGCCACTCGGGATTCCCAACAGCTAGCCCTATTGGCATTGGACGCAACTAAAGCGTTCGACAAGGTGGACTGGTCTTATCTGCGCCTCACTCTGGGGGCCTTTGGCTTCGGTCCGACCTTTCAGAAAATGATCCTGGCGAACTACCAGTCCCCCAGGACGAGGCTGAGAGTTAACGGCCGCTTGTCGGACCCAATCTCCATCACGTGTGGAACGAGGCAGGAATGTCCTCTATCCCCTCTACTTTTCGCTTTGGCCATGGAGCCACTGGCTCAACGAGTCTGGAAGAACCCCCGAATCAGTGGCCTATACACCGGCTCTGCGCAACATAAAGTGGCCCTCTATGCGGATGATGTTTTGCTCACCATCACAAACATTGAGAGATCCATGAGCGAGGCCCTTACTGAAATCCACAACTTTGGGATGGTCTCGGGATTCGCGATTAACTATCAAAAGTCGGTGGCGCTGGGAGTGGGCATGACGCCAGCTGAACGGGAGGCTCTGGTGAAGAGGGGTCCGTTTCAATGGAGCATCAAATCGATCCCTTACTTGGGGGTTCATATCCCCGCACGCCCAATGGAAGTTTCCCGAGCTAACTTCCTGCCACTCTTCGAGGAACTAGAAAAGGATCTGACCCGCTGTCAACCCCAAGAGATCTCCCTCCTAGGCCGGATCACGGCGTGCAAAATGAACTTACTCCCGCGCTTCCTCTATGCCTGTGCCGCCCTCCCGATCACCATTCTGCTTCCCCCCTTGCAGCGGCTCCAAAGAAAGATGGTGGACTTTATCTGGAAGGGGAAGAAACCGCGCATCCCGCGGAGAACAATGATGGCCAGCACGAGATTGGAAGGCCTGGGGGTCCCCGACCTCCGCAAATACCACAATTGGGGCCAATAGCTGGCCCACCTCCAGGCATGGGGACTCGCTACGGGTTGACCGAAATGGGTGGAGATCGAACAATCCTGCCTCTCTCTTCCCCTTCGCTTCCTCCCCTTCGCTTCCTCCCGTTCTTACCCACAGCTTTACGCCGCAGCTGGCCGGGCACTCTAACAGCTACAAAACATACAATTAAGGCCTGGGAGTGGGCCCGCAGACACCAGGGCGTCCCAGGAGACTTGAATGCGCCCTCCCCAATCTTCCTCAACCCAGCCTTCTCCCCCGGGGCCCGTCCCCAAAACTTCCGAAACTGGGTCGCAGGGGGCCTCGCCACTTTAGGACAACTTTTTGAAGGGGACTCCCCCCTAACCTTTGAACGATGCAAGATGACTTTTCAGTTAGCGGAAACCCACACCCACAGACCCGAGCGGTGGCCACATGACCCCTTACTTCACTGGAACTGACGGTGAGCGACCTACCGGCCCGGGGGAAAATATCGACCTTGTATAGGCTGCTGCAGGAGGACCCCCTCCGGTCCAGGTCTTCCTACATGTCCCAATGGGAAACGGACCTCGGACACGCCATCGAGGATCATACATGGGTAGACATTTGGACAAGAACGCGGACGACTTCCCGCTGTATAACCAACAGGGAGTGTGCCCATAAACTACTCCTGCGCTGGTATTACCCCCCTTTACGCCTTGATCACTTCCAACCAGCACTAAACCCTCTCTGTTGGCGACTTTGCGGCCTCCCAGGATCCTACTTCCACATGTGGTGGACCTGCCCCAGGGTGCAGGAGTTTTGGTCTCTCTGTCTAGCCACCATTAAAGACGTCACCCAGGCGATCATTCCGCTCACGCCTGAACAGGTCCTTTTAGGGATTCCATTGCCAGGCTCATACCCGCGGTCGGGGAGAAGAGCGGCCCTGATATCCCAGTTTCTATTAGCGGCTAAGATCATGGTGGCCCGCACCTGGAAGTCCGCGGACGGACCCTTGATGGCCCTTTGCTGGGTCAAACTTTGGGATATTTTAATAGCTGAGAAAGTCACGGCAGCCAGGGCGGGACTGCTTCATCGTTTTCGGGTGATCTGGGAGCCAGTGCTAGACTATGACCGGAATTATCCGGCCCTGACCCACAAACCGCCCCTGATCGCAAGGGCCCTTCACACTATGGAGGACCCACCAGTGGCGCCGAGCCAGTCTGACTAAAGCCGAGAACTATGCTTGCCGGGGAAGGTGCGGGTGGGTAACGGGGACTCTGGGTTACATGACCTGAGATACTATATGTAATCTTCTTGTATAATCTCTCCTGTGTGTCGAATGATAAACAAATTTAAAAAAAAAAAAAATTATGTCATATTAAATTTTACTCTCTCCTCCAAATTACATAAACTGCTTTGGTAGTGTATCAAAGATAAGGAATACGTGGGAGGACACATTCCATTCAAAGAACACGTTACTTACCCCTGGTAACGTTCTTTCGACTGAATGTTCCTCCCATGTATTCCTTATTAACCCTCCCAAACTACCCTGCAGTAGAATTTGCCTTGCGGTTGCAGTCTACGCTCTCTCAGGGGGAGTAACCACCGAAGACAACATAAATGCTTTACTCGTAAAAACGGAACTGAGGCCAATGGACGCTATGCGTGCTACATATACCTGCATTGACGTTGGCATAGAGATAGAGGCCTGCGAGGGACATTAGGCATCGACACACAGCGCCCTCTGCTGAAAAAGAATTCCAAAGAATCAAAACTGGATATCAGAAATATCAAAGATAAGGAATGCGTGGGCAGAACATCCAGTCAGAAGAACGTTACCAGGGGTAAGTAACTTGCTCATCTCAGACTATACTCAGTTTACCCATCTTTGAAGAATGGTAGCAATTAATATAACTCAGCTGGTTGAGCACTCATTGCTGAGACCTGTGGGTGATCTGTAGGTTGCAAGTTTGAATCCCGGCAAGGCCAACTCAGCCTTTCTTCCTTTCGAGGTCGATAAAGAAGTACCAACTTCAGTTTGGTGATAATTGTGATAAATATGTTGTATGTACAGTGTTTTTCCAAAAGCACTATATAAATAACAATGTGACCATGAGATTAGTTATAGAATTTAGCATGGAGTTCTTGCCTCTCTGCACTGTTGTATCATAACATTGGCATACCATTAGGTAGTAATAGTTCCAGGAAATTAGGACATCCATTAAACATCAATAGACAATTCTGCTATGGAACCTCAAAACACAATTCCCCTTTCCCCAACGGATCTCCCGACCCCCACACATGCTGCAGAAGCAGCGGTGCGCGACCTCGCCTGCTCCCTTCTCCAGCTGGTGTTCAGCTTCTCAGAGGTGAGCACCTGAATGCAGCCATACCTCGTGCCTGAATCCACCCGCAAAATTGTGCCACCAGTATTCTACATGCCCCATCCTTCGCAATCAGGCTGTCCACGCCTGCATTGTTGAATATTGCTGCCCTGCTCACACTGAGCCTGCGCCGCTGAAACAAGGCCGCGTGGGTCCGTTGCCCAGTAACACGTCAAGACTACTTCTAATCAACTCTGCCGGCAGGCGGAAGCCGGCTCAGGCCCTCGAGGATAAGGCCCTGTTTTACACCTGTTTGCGCACTGATGCGCAGCCATACCCCTTATGAGCAAGAACTCTAAAGGTTGGCCTGTATGCTATATCACTACAATGCTCAGCGATGTTCCTTCCACCACCCACCGCATAATGTTCCCTATCGCTTGAACGGCATGTGACCCGCCTCACCGATATATGGTCATTTATCTACCCAACGCATATGCAAAACCAACATGAAGTACACCATTGGACACTAAGTGAGTGTGCGGTTAAGGCATTGAGCCTCATTACGCGGTAGGCAGTAGCCATGGTGCTATTAGCGCCATGGCTACCCCCTTACCGCAACTCCGGGTCCGTGTTCCCGGAATAGGGACTTACCGGGTCATTCCGACCTTGGAGGACCTGTTAAGTCCCCATTCCGGGAACCATTCCTCATTCCCATTTGAGCCCTCACAGGGCTCGATGGGAATGGGGATGGAGCTAATAACGGGCCCGCTATTAGCGGTCCCGTTATTAGCTCTGAAGTCCCTTAACGGGTCCCTTCCATAACGCCTGGTCAGACCAGGCGTTAAAGGAGGGACCCGCTGAGGGACCTCGTAGTAGGGCGGTAAGGGATTACCGGTGCCGGTAATCCCTTACTGCCTACCGTGTAATGAGGCCCATTGACTCTAGAAATCCTGTTGCTGAGACTGAGTCATATTGTGGCTCCCATATTCACCTTCTGTTACCCACCCCATAAATGACTTTTGTTTAATATGCATATCTGACCTCTGCCAACGGTGAAAATTAAGTGCCTGCGACTGATCGTATTTGACTGCCCCCTGCCTTACTGCTAAACTATACCACTGCAGCAAATCCTATGTGCGCAGTGACTGCAACATTCACCGTTGACTACAATACTGCCTAAATAGTAATCGCCATGTATACAGCCATAAATGCATTTAATACCACATTCTCTTTCGAATAACCGATGCCTGCTATTGCACATAGTGTTATCTATTGCCTCCTATCGTTATCGGATGTACACATTGCAGTTACACATTAATGCCTGTTGCTTATTCAAATCTCTCACCCAATGTCGTAATGCTGCATTGACCGCTGCCTAACTGATGCCAACTGCACAATTGGATTGCCAATTGTTGTCTACTGCTGCACAATGCCACCTACTAGTCACCACCTTTTAACAATTGCCTCTTGCTATAATTATAAGACTGCTTTAATAAGCTCCTTAAAAGAACGATGCTCCCTCCTTGGTGGAAATATGATTCCTAACAATACCCAGTTGACCTTATTATCGAATACTCTACTAATAGTCATCCAGCACATTACAGCCCTAACAACAATCAACGTAATGTGTTTACCTTGTCCACTACCTGCTAGAAACATTAGACACCGGGCCAGACTACCCTGCCTTTATGAGCGTAGTAACAATACTATGAATCCTCGCCTTCTCTCCAACAAAAATGCCACCCACTGTCTAAAAAACAAGGCCACGCCTAAAACCCTGAAACCAACCTCATGTCAAAGACTAAAAACAATACACCAAAACCAGAACCCACTAATCCTCATGATCCAAAAAACACTACCAATAACACTGGAGCACTAATTAATGCTAAATCTCTAGTGGCTCATGCCACGGAAATAGTAGACTTGATCTCCACGGGTGACCTGGACATTCTAGCCGTCACAGAGTCATCGCTGCATGCCGCAGCTTGCCCAGCCCTCACATTAGCAGTCCCTGACTACTACCAAATCCTCCGAGCGGACAGAAGTGACACCAGAGGATGTGGCTTAGCCCTTATCACTAATTCGTGCCTTGCAATAAGACTAGCGCCATCACCAGCACTTAAATATTACAAACTCTCACGGCCAAATTACCAATTTCTAACTGCCGCACTCGAACCATCTACCTAATTTATAGACCTCCAGGTCCTATTCGTACCTTCGAGAAAGATATCTCCAGCATTCTTGCAAACAACACCAAAGATTCTTCACAACTACTAATACTTGGTGACTTCAACCTTGGCTTTAACGACCCTGCTGACAAACATGCTCAGGCAGTAGCTAATATCCTCTGAGAACAAGGACTTTCTGTAACGCTCACCTGATTCCCATAGAGGCGCCGGTCTTGACTGGGCGTATACCGTATCTTCAAAGATGATGTGTAACACACGGCTGGCTCTTTGGGCTGGACCTCTGTGCACTGTATGTCTGGCTCGAAGGGTAAGATGTCTGCAGATAGAAAATGTGGGATTAATGAACTGGGTTATTGAATGTCTCTTCTTCCCTTTCTCTTCTCCTGTAGAACCCCAAAGGTTAACGCTCTCACCTTAGGTAAGTGAACGCCGTGCTCTCCATCTGCCTCGAGGCAGGGTGCTGTAACCAGTTTCTTCACTGGATAAGGGGAGCAGGCCTCTTGACTTCAGAGGACTGCTGTCCGTCGTTTACTGCACGAACGGTAAGTTTCGAGTAATTCTAATGTCTTTAAAGTCTTTAGTAATGATGTCTCTTGTTTTGCAGGGTTCCGGTGATGGCGGATGGCGGGCTGAAGTGAGTTGAAGATGGAGCCCGTGTGATGAATAGAAGCGCCTGGAAGCACGTAAGTAAGCGCTTGTTGCCTGCTTCACGATGCGCTCTAACTGTCTTTTTATTTTGCAGGTACAAGTTCGGGGCGGCTGCAGGGTGCCGGAATACCCACTGGGTTAGATGTGGAAAGGAGTAATGGCACGTGAGTATTAAAGTTCCCCAATGTCTTTAAACGCACCTTGTTTTGTCTTTCAGATGCGGGATGCAGCGCCGAAGGCCTCCGGAGCGTGCGAAGAGTTGGTAAGATTTTGTCTTTCAGATGCCGGAATGCAGTGTGAAGACCTCTGGAGCGCACGAAGAGTAGGTAAGCCTTTGTCTTTCAGATGCCGGAATGCAGCGCGAGGCGTTGGTGACAGCCGATGGACCAGGTAAGTGAAGAGCTGTCACTGAAGACCATAATGCTAACCTGTTCTTTCTTGTCTTTATAGGTGTTGCTGATGACTGGATTCAGAATGGTAAGCCTTTTTCCTTAGGCCCAGGATCAGATGCAGAAGACACGATGAGCGTTCTGCTGCTGAGGATGCAGAATAACGCAAAGCAAGATTCATCCATCGGGTGTGGTTTAAATAGCCTCCTGTAGTGCTTAGGTGTCTCCTTCCACAGCCACGCCTAGGTAAGAAAAGAGTTCCTGCTTTCCAGAAGAGTTCCAGTGTTCTGAATCTAGGGAATGGCTCCTGCCCCACCCAACAGTAAAAGTAGTTCCAAACAGAAGAGGATCAGAGAGTCAACTGGCAGGCAAGTAAGCAGCATGGTCTGCTGCAGGTAAGTCCACCCAAGCATTATGAGCCGGCGCTTCCAGCGCTGGGACTGGGCATATTTATGAGCCTGGTGCCACTGGCGCCAGGACTGGGTCCAAAAGGTCCCAATTGGGACTGGTTGGCACTCGGAACCTGGGTTAGGGATCTGCTTCCAAGGGATTTGGGAAAACCCTGACCTTTTGGAAGCAGAGATCATGACACTTACATAAAGAGTATCCACACCGGCCCATGTCAAAGGACAAACATTAGATTGGGTGGCTGACCTGAATTGCGAAACCTCTATTACTTCTATAACATCGCAACCATGGACAGACCACCTCCTAATTGCCAACACCTTAGCAATAAATAGACAAATGTCCAATGACAAAGCTATGGCACCACCCCTCCCTACTAGGAGCAAAAGAAATATCACGGCGGATAGGTTACTACCTTATATCCTACCATCCCTAAACTCTCTCCAAAGTGCCTCTGACCCCAACCTACACATCGAGGCCTATAATAATACCATGTCCAAAGCTTTAGACATTATTACACATACCAAAATGTGCAGAAGCAAACAGAGCGCAAATTGGAATTCCTGGTTTACACCACAACTCAAAGCCCTTACACTAGAAAAAAGAAAACTGGAAACCTTATGGCGACACACCCCCTCTGATGAAAACAAGATGAACTTAACTAACTTCGCAAACAATTATAAAAAAAGAAATAATCCGCGCAAACAAAGATCTCTATAATGAAAGAATCGCTAATGCCAGCTCCAATACTAAGGAACTATTTGTGATTCTACAAGAAATGGAATCTCCTATCCCACCCACAGACAATACGCTCAAGAACAAACCTTGGTGCACAAGCATACAGAATGCCCTAGCAAACAAGATAACATCTCTCCAAAATAAGATTGCTGACAAGAAAGCCACCCTTCCCAATCACGAGATACAACAGCCAAGTGCCAATGAATCTCCCATTACACTAGAGCCTTTCAACTTTTCAGAAGTATCCATCCTGGAAACTGAAAAATATATCTCCTCCCTGAAACCATTTAAATGTCAGGGTGAAAACTGTCCCACCCAAATAATCACAGACGCAGCTAGAGACTTAGCTCCATTCATCTTCAAATTAATGAAAGCCTCCTTAGCGACTAATACTGTCCCAAGTAACCTAAAAGAGTCCTGGGTCTTACCCTTGCTAAAAAAAAAACTCTGGACCCTTCCATCCCAACTAACTACCGGCCTATTACAATGGTGCCCTTTCTTCTCAAAAAACTTGACAAAGTAGCGTATCTTCAAATTCAGAAATACATTGAAACTAACAATTTCTTAGGTACCCGCCAATCCGGATTCAGGCCACAAAACGGTATGGAAATGGAATTAATCGACTTAAAAACCCAAATTGATGAGCTCAAGGACAAAGGAAAAACTACCATGCTACTCCTCCACTTGTCGGCCGCCTTTGACCTGGTGGACCACGAAGTTCTGTGCAAACACTTGGCCTCGGCTGGCCACTTCTCAAAGAACGCAACAGCATGTGTCCAATCCTTTCTAAATAACAGGACGATGAGAGTGTTCTCCCCATCGGTGTCAGCAGACCCCATCCAGACTACCTGCTGTATCCCACAAGGATCTTGCGTATCGCCAACTATGTATAATATATTTACAAAGCTTTTGTTTGACAAATTGGATAGGATGGGTGTCACCTACACTAACTATGCAGATGACACCCAGATCCTCATACCCATTTCGGGCGATTATGACAAGAACATGGCTTTTGTAAATAAAATCTACCTCCTCATTCAGGCATGGATAGCAGCCCATGGCCTCTGCCTGAATGACGACAAAACGGAGCTTCTGATTCTTGGAACAGCTGCCAACCTAAAAAAACAGTATTCCAACTATTTGCCTTCAATATCGACAGAAATACAATTAAGGTAGTAAAAGAAGTGAAAACCCTAGGTTTCTACCTTGACTCCACACTAACCCTAAGTAAACAAGTAAATTCCATGGCATCAGCATCCGCCTACACGTGCAAGTTAATCAGAGCCGCCAGGCCATTTTTATCCAAAGCCAGCTGTATCATCCTTGCCAATGCCCTGATACGCTCAAAATTGGATTATTGTAACGCCTTATATCTAAGGGCTAATAAGTATATCCTAGATAAAATACAAATCCTACAGAACAATGCGCTAAGAACTGCTCTGAATATTCCCAATAGAGAACACGTATCAGCACTCGAAAGAGAACATCATTGGCAGAAGATACACAAAAGAATCTTGCTCAAAACAGTCTCCCTTACCTTCAAGTGTCTCAACAAAGGGGCACCCCTGTACCGAACTGAGAGAATAGTCAGAAAATCCTCTACCCGTCCCTCCAGAGCTGCTAACTCTTTTTGCCTGAACAAACCTAGATTCAACCTAAAAAAATCTGGGGTAACAGTTTCCCAGTCCTGGAACGCACTGCCCCTGTCTCTAAGAGTGGACCAATCCTTCCT